>NC_133326.1:597872789-598472789 GCF_042186555.1 Aquarana catesbeiana | reverse complement strand
CCACACACTGTTCATTAGCAAACTTTTTACTCTGTGCACATTCACGTGTGCGTTATAAAATTTTGCAGTACATTTTTTTTTCTCATTTTTTATAAATTATTATTTTTTGTTATAAACACGCATGTTTCTAAACATAACATACCCAACTCTGGAACTTACAAAGTTCAACGTAGAAAAGCTGAAGGCAATATCAGACATTATAGTGTCAAAAATGTCTTGATATTGCCTCCATCAGATGTCACCCCTGTAAAAGCCAAATTTTGAGGATGCACACAATTTGGGAGTCAAAATGGGTATTTCCCTCCTGATCCCATGCCTAATGTCAACATGTGCTATCTCCCATCATGGGGGATCAATGGACGTGTTTTGGGGGAGCAAGCCCTTCCTCTCACCTACTAGAGTTACGAGGAAGGGGTTGCACCCACAAAAAGCGTACATTGATATCCCCTGCTGGCAGGCAGCACACGTTGACACACCGTGTGTATCTTCAAAATTTGGTTTTTAAAATATAAAAAAAAAAAAGTAGTGTTTTTAGTCCAAAAAATGGTAAGATGGTGGCATTTAGAAGAAATTCAGATTCTCCCCAACACATCAATCATGTTCTTCATTTGTTGTTCCATAACATTGAGTTTATTACTTATGATGTCAATTTCACCATTCCACGCCATGATGTCTTGTATTAGCCTTTGTGCGCTGTCACTTGTGAAATGTTCAGCTTGCTCTTCCACAACCAGCACATCACCTAAAAATCAGAGTAAAAACATGTATTATAAATATGCAGGCATACATATATTACCTGAAGCTGGGGTGTCAGACACTCACCTATTGTGACAATCTCACCGACTTCCTCCACCACTCCTTCCTCCAGATCCTCGGGGTGTGTTGTTTTTCTGAGTTCCCCTTCTTTTTGAGGTGGGGGGTCCCTGGTGTCCTCTGAGTGGTGTCCTCCGAGTCTTTTCTCCCCTATGAGAATGAAAAAAAATGTATACTTAGAACATAGATATTTGAGTCAAGAAATAGGAATATAAAACATTGCTGGGAAGTGGGGTACAATTGTCTGTTTTGGGCAGAGTTCCAAGCTGAAAACATGATTTTTTACCTTACCAAAGCTGGAATACTTATCTTTTTGTGATAATTTTCACACATGGAGACAACCCAAGTATCCAATGGAGCACCTGTGTGGGACACCTTAAAAAGTTTGTTCTTGTGTCCCACACTAATGCTCCTGAGTCCAGATGTGTAAACAGCTGCTGAGTGTCCTCTCCTTACATTACACTGAATCCAGCTTGCATTTAATTCTAGTTACAAACACATCTAGACAGCAATGTACTAAACTTATTTTTAGACAAATAGGCATGACCAAATGTATTTAACCTGTATCTGCTCAAAACATCGTAGTTAATGAGCGAACAATGTTTCAGAGGACCGATTACTGTGCCCACGAACATGAAAGTCGCTATTTTAAATTGTACAACAGTAAAGAAAATCACATGGCACAGCATGCAAGTATAATAATAATGATAGGAACACACAACAACTACTTACTTTTTAGACGCACTCTCTTGATTCTTCTATACTGATCCTGCTCCCTCAGTTTCAGGTCTGACCAGCATTTCCTCAATTGGTCCTTGGATCGTCGTACCCCAAAATTCCTGTGCAGACTCCTCACAACTTTAGTCATGATCTTGGCCTTTCTAACATTTGGGTTTAGGTACGGTCCATGCTTCCCATCATAGTCGTTCCTCCTAAAGATGTCCACTATCACCACCATCTCTACAAAGGCCATATTTGAGGCCTTAAATCTTCTCCTCCTGGATCGGGTCATTTCTGGCTCCGGGCTTTCCTCCTCCTCATTAGTGGAATTAACACACACCTGCTCTTTCTCCGCTATGTCGCTCCTACTGCTCACCTTAAGGGGTGGGGAATATTCTAGAAAGAACGTCAGGCGCGGGCGATGCGGGCATAGTTTCAGGCATGAGCAGTGTATATAAAGTTAACACGCGTGTGTCGTACGTATGTTCTGTGTCCAGAGGAAGGAGGACCGTAAGCGACGAACGTTAAAACGAAGGTAAAATTTGAACTTGGGTAATCAGTGGCCTATACTGCTTCAAGATTGAGGCCTATATTGGGATAAGATTATGAGAGTTTAGGCTGAAATTAGTGTTTTTGTGTTGTGTATTGTCTTACAGCAAAGATTAATCACTTTAAGGACCCAGAATCCATGTCCAGTTTCATAGACAGATACAGGGAGATGAGGAATTTGTGGGAGATGAAACATAGCTTATATTATAATAAACAAGCTAGGAGGTCAACGCTGGAGAAACTTCTGGGATTTGTGAAGACTCGGGTCCCGATGCAACCATCCAGTTTTTGGAAAGTAAAATTGGGATCTTGAGGAACATGTATAAGAAGGGGCATGATAAGATCCAGAAATCACTCAGATCAGGAGCAGCAGCAGCGCAAGTGTATGTACCCAGGCTGTTGTACTTCAACAAACTGCGGTTTCTGGACGACCAGACTGAAGCCAGGGAATCACTTTTTACCCTTCCCTGCAGCCTTCCCACCACCCTTCCCTCAACCCCAACAGAGGCTGACGAGGAACAACCTGGGCCTTCCATCCTGGAAGAAGTTAATGTGCCCAGCTGGAGCCAGGTATATTATTTTTTTACATATTTATTGTCCTAATATTAATGATGTTAAGTAGATGTTATAATTGATAAATAATTATTGATATGTAAATCACTTTGTTTTAAATCATTAGACAGTAATGGCCAAAAATGTTTGGGACAAGAATGAAAAATGCTGGGGTCACAATGATAGTCTTTTCTATTTATTAACATTCAATTTGAAAGTCATGAGCTAAAAATTGTGTGTGATTGATGAAGCAAAAACTAAAACTATGTCCCTTTTTTATACACAGGATGAGCTCAGCCAGGACGAGGGTCTGGAAAGTGGCGGGCAGGAGGAGGCTGTGCCAAGTGACAGCCAAGAGGTGGCCGTGCCCAGTGACAGCCAGGAGCTGGCTGGCCCCAGTAGGAGCCTCACCCAATCCCAGGTGCCTCCCCTCTGCCTTCAAACGAAAAGGCCCAGGAAGGGGGCGATGACGGAGGAGGCAGCACTGGGCCTCATTAGGGAAGCAAGCAATGTCCTCCGAAGCCAACCCGACGCTGAAGAGGCCCATGGCTGCTATCTAGCCACAAGATTGTTGAAACTGGAGGAGGGCCAACGCTTCCTCTGTGAGGGAATTATTGCTGAGGCCCTTCAGAAGGGGTTGAGGGGCCAGCTGACAAAGAACAGCCACATATATGATCTCACCCATCCTCCTCCTCCTCCTCCTCCTGCCACAAGTCCACCACCAGAGCCACAGCCTCCAAGGAAGGCTGCAGGGAAGGCTGCAGGGAAGGGTGCAGGGAAGGGTGCAGGGCAGCGTGGAGGGAAGGCTGCAGCGAAGAGAGAAAAGTGATGGGCTAGGTTCAGTCTGGTTGGACAGAAGACGCAGGCTGGTGTAGTACTACAGCCTGGGGACATATATGTCATCTGCTGCTGGTCCTGATCTCTGGGAGTCCTGGAACAGATTGTGATCACTATTATATGGACTCTTCAAGATAACAATTTTTTTTACACAGACTTGATGTGTGCCCGGGGGGGCCAAAAGGCTTCGCAAATTCCAAAAGTTTCTCCAGCGTTGCCTTCCTCTTTATTTTGTTACCCAGAATAAATGGATATTTTATTTTCGGAAAATACTTGCCTATGTGTTTTTATTCAAAAAGGACAGTTTGTTTGTGAGTAGGCAGGTACATTTCAAAAATACAATGTCAAATTAACAAGGGACACCAACCAGCCTCCTTGTGGTTAAAAAATACAAGATAATAATGTTATTGAGGTAACATGACACACAAAAAATAAATAAAAAATTAGGGAGATCACTAGAAAATAATTGTGCAATAATCACAAAAAAAGGAGATCTTGATGAAATAAAAAAAAATAATAAAAAAGATGACTCTAAAAAAATAATTTGAAACATTATTCTGGAGATCTGGCTTTAACAAAATAAAAGATTATTCATGAGATAACGAGAAATAAGTGTGAGAACTCAGTGTGAATATCAGCAGCAAAACAACTTCATTATTCTAGCATTATAAAGCACAAAAGAATGCGCTGCATTAAAAGATCACAGAACTTGCAGCGTGAGGAATGTGCTATCTCCATTCCGAACGCTAGTTTTACCAGACCGAGCGCTTCCGTCTCGTACTTGCTTCTGCGCATGCATCGTTTTTGGTATGTCGGAACAGCATAAAGACGAGCGGGTTTAGTAATTAGTAGACATGTGCACACTGAAATATTTCGTTTCGGAATTTTGTTTTCGTCCGAAAAATAAATTTATTTAGTTACTCCCAAAATTCGTTTTTATTTATTCCGTTTTTCGTTAAAAATTGCATTTGTCCAAAAATCCAAATTAAGGTCAAATCTGTCATTGAAGGCTTATGGTGTCTGTTGAATGTTCAAAGAAGATTAGACGGAGCAGCTAAACTGTACGACACCGTATAGTTTACCTGCTCCGTCGAATCTTCTTAGAACTTTCAACAGACACCATAAGCCAAAGTACGTGAGTACTTAGTTCTAGCTATTTTACTGCTCCTCCTCTTTGGTTACAATCAGCCAATAACATTCATCATCATCATCATTGTTTTTATTTATCTTTTCTCCCCTGCGTCGAATCTTTTCTCTCTATGTCGAATCTTTTCTCTCTATGTAGAATAATCTTGGACTAATAGAGTTAAGGTTAGGCACATTCGACCACAGGTTTGATGGACACAGATTGTTATTGTTATTGTCATCATCATGTTGAATCTTCTATCTGTATCGAACTGTTATAGCAACGAAAACGAAAATAAAGCATTTGTTTATGTCGGATCTTTCGTTTTTTGGACTCTGCACTTTCGTTATCGTTTGTTAAAACGATAACGAAAATACCTGAAATTTGGACGAAAATGCATTTGGACGAAAACGAATGCACATGTCTAGTAATTAGTTCTGTCGGAAAAATTTAGAACATGTTCTCTATCTAAGTCCATCTGAATTGTCCGATGGGGCATACACACGGTCGGAATATACGATGAAAAGCTCCCATCGGACTTTTTCTGATGGATATTCTGCTTGTGTGTACGCGGCATTAAGGCATACCAAGATATTTTGGACAATTTCATGCTCCCAGCTTTGTGGGAACAGTTTAGGGATGGCCCCTTCCTCGTCCAACATGACTGCACACCAGTGCACAAAGCAAAGTCCATAAATATATGGATGAGCAAATTTGGGGTTGAGGAACTTGACTGGCTTGCATAGTCCTGACCTTAACCCAATAGAAAACCTTTGGGATGAATGCAGTGCCTGACCTCACAAATGTGCTTCTGGAAAGAATGGTCAAACATTCCCATAGACACACTCCTAAACCTTGTGGACAGTCTTCCCAGAAGAGTTGAAGCTGTTATAGCAGCAAAGGGTGGCCCAACTCAATATTGAACCCTACGACCTAAGGATGCAATTAAAATTCATGTGCGTGTAAAGCCAGGTGTCCCAATACTTTTGGTAATATAGTGTATGTAGGCATAGTAGGAGAGACCCGTTGCTCTTAGCGCTGGATCGAGATCGGGCTATAATATAATGGGGGGGGGGGGGCTGGGGGGAAAACTGAACACAGAGAAGGATTTTGAATTTAATGCAGAGAATGCATTAGGGTATAAAAAAAACCTTCTGCCTTTAGAACCACTTTAAATTACTAAAGAGTGATGTTGAAGTTTGCATAGCTAATGATACCATGACCTATTGTACCATGCTATAATAGACAGACGCCCTGTATTTTTACAACGTATGTGACAGATCATATTTAATCACAATACTTGGGAACATATACACGGAGAACATGTTTTCCAGCTTATATTAGTTCCTAATAGTACCAAAACATTATTCCATTATGTAAAACATAAGTCAACATTGACTGTACTATGCACACTACAGCACGTATCTGGTGGATTCTGCAGTCTGTTGAATTGTTTAAAGAAAAAATTCACTTTTCCAGAAGAAATGATATAAGATGATATAAGATAAATCATTTTATACAAGCCCTTGTTTACTTTAATGTTATTAAAGATTACCTTTCAGTCAAAAGCAGCTCTAATTATCTAAGGCTGGCCATACATGATCGAATTTTGAAATAATTTTTTTTGAAAATCAGAAAATGTGTGCGTTTTGTGATCCGATGGTGCCACCATTGATTTCGAAATTCGACCAACCAAGCCTTCAATTTCACCTCATGTTGCTACAGAAAATAATTTTCGTGGTTTCTTTTCTTTCTGGGAATTTTCTTTTCTTGCACATGTGCATTTCTTTTTCGATTACATTTCTCGCATGATTCTCCCATTATTGATTAGAAAATCATTCTTTGTTCGAAAAATTTCCAACATGTCTGATTACTCAAATTTGATGGCCGCACGAAAATCGGCTGTTGATGCAGCCCACTAATGGTGCGAAATATGAACGAAAATTCTTAGATAAGATTTTCGAAAGAAAATTCTTTCGAAATTCGAACCATGTATGGCTTGCCTAAGACTTTCCAAAAACTCCAAAGTTGCTTCCGTGTAATAGGCTGATCTGGACGAGTCCCATACGTCCTCAGTGTACAGAAATCTCTTTTCCTGCTTTTCTGAGTGGAATTGGAATATGTCACATTTTAGGCATCCCCTTCAATATGTGTTTGTTTGGTGTGATATTCTTAACAGTGTATCTAAACTTCTAGAACAAAAATGTATTATGTTGTAGTTTAACCACTTGTCGCCCGCCATATAGCAAAATGACATCGGCAAAGTGGATGTGTTATCCTGACCGAATGTCATATAACGTCTTTCAGGATAACAAGCCGCTGCGTGCCCCCGGGGGCGTGCATCCCAGTGATCGTTGTTGCGGGATGTCAGTCTGACACACCGCAACACCGATCTAGGTAAAGAGTCTCTGACGGAGACTCTTTACCACGTGATCAGCCGTGTCCAATCACAGCTGATCACAGTGTAAACAGGAAGAGCCGTTGATCGGCTTTTGCTCACTCACGTCTTTCAGACATGAGTAGAGGAGAGCCGATCAGATGCTCCTCTAACGGGGGGGGGTCTGTGCTGATTGATTATCAGTGCAGCCCCCCCGAGGATGCCCACACTGGACCACCAGGGATGCCCACCACTAGTCACCACCAGGTATGCCACCCATGGCCACCAGGGATAACAATCAGTGCCCACAATGAATGCCAATCAGTGCCCACAATGGATGCCTGCCAATCAGTGATGCCCATCAGTACTATCCATTAGTGTACATCAGTGCCACCTATCAGTGCCCATCCATGCCCATCCGTGCCACCTATCATTGCCCATCCATGCCACCTATCATTGCCCATCCGTGCCGCCCATCCATGCCCATCCGTGCCACTTATCAGTGCCCATCTGTGCCACCTACCAGTGCCCATCAGTGCCGCCCTTTCAGTGCCCATCAGTGCCGCCTATGTGTACCCATCAGTGCCGCATATTAGTGCCCATCATCAGTGCCCATCAGTGCCACCTCATCAGTGCCCATCAGTGCTGCCTTATCAGTGGCCGTCAGTGCAGCCCCATCAGTGCCCATCAGTGAAGGAGAAAACGTACTTATTTACAAGGTTTTGTAACAGAAACAAAAAAAAAAAAAGTTTTTTTTCAAATTTTTTTTGTATTTTTTAAATGTGTTTAGCAGAAAATAAAAATCCCAGAGGTGATCAAATACCACTAAAAGAAAGCTCTATTTGTGGGAACAAAATGATAAAAATATAGTTTGGGTACAGTGTGCAATTGTCTTTCAAAGTGCGACAGTGCAAAAAAGCTGAAAATTGGTCTGGGCAGGAAGGTGTATACAGTATCTCACAAAAGTGAGTACACCCCTCACATTTTTGTAAATATTTTATTTTATCTTTTCAAGTGGCAACACTGAAGAAATGACACTTTGCTACAGTGTAAAGTAGTGAGTGTACAGCTTGTATAACAGTGTAACTAGGGCTGCAACTAACGATTATTGTCATAATCGATTAGTTGGCCGATTATTGTTTCGATTAATCGATTAATCGGTTAATAACCTTAAAAAAAAGTGTGGTGCATAATTTAGTTAATATGTAAAGTTTTAAAAAAAGGCAATTTATTCTTAAATATCTCTATGCAGTGGTGAATATAAGTAACCAACTATATGGTTAGGGAGCAAAATATCTAATCCACTCTGAGAATAACAGACAGAAGAGATATTCTGTACATACTATTAGAGGAGATATACTGTATATACTATTAGGAGAGATATACTGTATATACTATTAGAGGAGAGATATACTGTATATACTATTAGAGGAGATATACTGTATATACTATTAAATGGTGAATCTGGTAAATATCATCAGACTCAGAGATCTATTTTTTATTTAAAAAAACAAACAATGTCTTCCCCGACAAATGACAAAAAATGTCATTTTAAGAACGTTCGTTCGATTTTCTAATTGTTAGTGGGGTCAAAATCGAATTGTCAAAAGGATCTGCGGGAAAAGGTAGTTGAACTGTAAAAAAAAAAACAGGAAAGGGATATAAAAAGATATCCAAGGAATTGAGAATGCCAATCAGCAGTGTTCAAACTCTAATCAAGAAGTGGAAAATGAGGGGTTCTGTTGAAACCAAACCACGTTCAGGTAGACCAACTAAATGTATTTATTTATTAATTTATTTACAGTAGAGATTATTTGCTCTATTTGTACTATAAAGAGCTCATTTTAGTTCTTTTTTTAACCCCATTATGTTACTGGCCGATTAATCGATTATGAAAATAGTAATCGATGAATTTCATAATCGATTAGTTGTCGATTAATCGATTAGTTGTTTCAGCCCTAAGTGTAACTTTGCTGTCCCCTCAAAATAACTCAACACACAGCCATTAATGTCTAAACTGCTGGAAACAAAAAGTACATTCCAAAGTGAAAATGTCCAAATTGGGCCCAATTAGCCATTTTCCCTCCCCGGGGTCATGTGACTTGTTAGTGTTACAAGGTCTCAGGTGTGAATGGGGAGCAGGTGTGTTAAATTTGGTGCTATTGCTCTCACTCTCTCATACTGGTCACTGGAAGTTCCACATGGCACCTCATGGCAAAGAACTCTCTGAGGATCTGAAAAAAGACTTGTTGCTCTATATAAGGATGGCCTAGGCTATAAGAAGATTGTCAAAACCCTAAAACTGAGCTGCAGCACGGTGGCCAAGACCATACAGCGGTTGAACAGGACAGGTTACACTCAGAACAGGCCTTGCCATGGTCGACCAAAGAAGTTGAGTGCACATGCTCAGCGTTATATCCAGAGGTTGTCTTTGGGAAATAGACATATGAGTGCTGCCAGCATTGCTGCAGAGGTTGAAGGGGTGGGGGGTCAGCCTGTGTCAGAACTTATACTCACCGAGGCCAAGATGCCGAGAGCGGCTCGTCCTTACGACCACGCGCACCCGACCCCTGGAAGTGATACAGGAGTTGGGGGCACGCGGAGGCACGGACTTCCGGTAGTGGTGGGGTTCCTGAAGGCCGGAGGGAGGTCCGGGTAGACGTTGGATACTGAGGAACTGCAAAGACAAGCGGTTAGATCTGAGCTGGGGGTATCAGGTAGCACAAGTCCGTAATTCAGGCAGAGGTCAGAACCGGGGTATCAAGCAGAGCAAAGTCCGTAATTCAGGCAGAGGTCAGAACCGGGGTATCAAGCAGAGCAAAGTCCGTAATTCAGGCAGAGGTCAGAACCGGGGTATCAAGCAGAGCAAAGTCCGTAATTCAGGCAGAGGTCAGAACCGGGGTATCAAGCAGAGCAAAGAGAGCAATCCGTTAATCAGGCAGAGGTCAGGGGTATCAGGCAGGCAGAGAGAGTAATCCGTTAATCAGGCAGAGGTCAGGGGTATCAGGCAGGCAAGAGAGTAGTCCGTTTAATCAGGCAGGAATCAAGGGTATCAGGCAGGCAAGAGAGTAGTCCGTTTAACCAGGCAGG
Organism: Aquarana catesbeiana; assembly: GCF_042186555.1. Taxonomy (NCBI): domain Eukaryota; kingdom Metazoa; phylum Chordata; class Amphibia; order Anura; family Ranidae; genus Aquarana; species Aquarana catesbeiana. The sequence continues at coordinate 598,462,725 of NC_133326.1, read as the reverse complement.
AATCAAGGGTATCAGGCAGGCAAGAGAGTAGTCCGTTTAACAGGCAGAGGATTCAGCACAAGACACTTGGATATACAGGTTTAAATAGCAGGGACAGGGACCAGGGTACAGCTGACGACAAACCAGCAACCCGACTGGGTGCTGGAGCCGTCAGATGTAGCCCTCCGGCGAGCGCGTCAGCGTGACGCGCTGCCCGGCACCCGCACGGCCAGGGCGCGCACACGGGGACCGCCGTGCACCCGCGCGCGCCGCACCATCGGGCCGCGAACGGGTGTACGGCGCAGCGTAAGTCCTCCGCGCATGCGCCCTGGAGTCCGGCGGACGGAGGCGGCTTGTGCCTCCTGACAGTGCCCCCCTCCTACGGGCGGACACTGGACGCCCAGGCTGGACATCAATTCCGGATGGTCTCGATGAAAAGCTTGAATTAAGCGTGGTGCATGCAGATTCCTTGCGGGTTCCCAAGAGTTGTCTTCAGGTGGGTATCCCTTCCACTGGATCAAATACTGCAGTTGTCTGCCCTTCTTCCTACAGTTAAGGATGGATTCCACCTCAAACTCATTCTCCCCATCCACCCTAACTGGTGGGGGAGGAAGTTCACCTCTCTCTGGAAAAGTGCTGTCCACCACGGGCTTCAGCAAGGACACATGGAAAACAGGATGGATCCTGTATGTCTTTGGTAATGCTAACTCCATAGCCACAGGGTTGATAATCCTTTTGATGGGAAAAGGACCGATGAACTTGGGCCCCAGTTTCTGAGAAGGCACGGACAGTTTGAGGTTGGTGGTGGACAACCAGACCTCCTCTCCTATATTAAAGGTTGGATTCTCCCTCCTGCCCCGGTCATACTGTTTCTTGTAATCCGCTTGAGCTCTTTGCAACATATCTTGAATCCTCTGGAAATTGATTTGTAAAGAGGTTATTCTGTCATGCACTGCAGGAACTGTTATCTCTGGAACGTCGTTGGACAGAAATGTGGGGTGGAATCCGCAATTTGCCCAGAAAGGCGTTTGGTTGGTGGCAGAGTGGATGGAATTGTTATACGCGAACTCCGCGTATGGGAGAAGACTTGTCCAATCATCCTGGGATCCTGAGCAAAAACACCGCAGGTATTGCTCTAGGGTCTGGTTCGTCCTCTCCGTTTGGCCGTTACTCTGCGAATGGTAAGCTGATGAGAGGCAGACCTTGATATCTAGAGCTTTGCAGAGCTCCCTCCAGAACTTGGACGTAAATTGTACACCCCTGTCTGACACAATACTCCTTGGTACACCATGGAGCCTGATGACTTCTTTCAGAAAAATATTAGCCGTCTCCAAGGCCGAAGGAGTGCCCCTCATGGGCAAAAAATGGGCCATTTTGGAGAGACGGTCGACCACAACAAAAATAGTGGTAAAACCCCCCGAGGCTGGCAAGTCCACTATGAAATCCATGGAGACGTCAGACCATGGCCGTTCTGGAATGGGTAGGGGTTTTAGTAAACCCCAAGACTTGGCACTTTGACCTTTGTTCCGCTGACATAGAGGACAAGAAGCCACATATTCCTTGCAATCCCTTCTCCACCCAGGCCACCAAAAAGAGCGAGAGACCAGCTCGGACGTTTTCCTTATTCCAAAGTGCCCTGCGAGTTTGTGATCATGGCACATTTTAAGGGTTAGTGACCGTGTCTCCCGAGGTACAAAGATTTTCCCACGGATCCAGAAAAAATTCCCATTTCTTTTCAAGGATTGTACCACTGGTTCTATACAGGAGTTAGACGATGATTTAATGGATGACATCAGGTCCACCTGTGCCATCCCAAGGAAATTTTGGGGAGAGAGGATTGTACTAGGTTCCGGAGTTTGGGAGTCTGCTGAGAACATCCGTGAAAGTGCATCCGCTTTTCCGTTCTTAGTGCCAGGTCTATAGGATATGTGGAAATTGAAGCGAGAGAAAAAGAGAGCCCAACGAGCTTGTCTAGGTTTCAGCCGCTTTGCTGTCCGTAAGTACTCGAGGTTTTTATGATCTGTAAAGATCATCACTGGGTGTAAAGCGCCTTCGAGCAGATACCTCCATTCTTCTAGAGCGAATTTTATGGCCAGCAGCTCCCTGTCCCCCACATCGTAGTTTAATTCCGGTGGGCTGAGTCTCCGAGATGCGAATGCAACGGGATGAAGGATGGCTTTGGGCCCTTGTCTTTGGGAAAGAATTGCTCCTGTTGCAATTTCCGAGGCGTCCACCTCCAGTACAAATGGTTGAGAGGGATCGGGGTGGCAAAGAATTGGAGCAGAACTAAACAGGCTTTTCAATTTCAGGAAGGCCTCTTGTGCGGCTTCAGACCACCGGAAGGAACCGTGCTGGCGGGTTAGCTGGGTGATGGGTGCCACAATGGCCGAGAATCCGATAATGAATTTTCGGTAAAAGTTGGCAAATCCTATGAACCGTTGGACCCCTTTTTTATCGGACAGAGCTGGCCACTCCTGAATGGCTTGTATCTTCTGGGGATCCATTGCGATCCCATCTGCCGATATGATGAATCCCAAGAATTGCACCACTGATCTCTCGAATTCACACTTCTCCACTTTCAAATAAAGCTTGTGCTGCTTCAATATAGTAAGGACCTTTTTGACGTGCCCCTTGTGTAGCTCCATCGTGGAGGAGAAAATGAGTATATCATCTAGATAGACAACAAGGAAGTCGTCCAGGTATTCTCGGAATATATCATTGACTAGGTGCTGGAAAGTGGCAGGAGCATTACACAGCCCGAATGGCATCACCAAGTACTCGAAGTGTCCGAACCTGGACCTGAATGCTGTCTTCCATTCGTCCCCGGCTCTGATTCTAACAAGGTTGTAGGCACCCCGGAGGTCTAATTTGGAAAAGACCTTGGCGGATCGGAATCGTTGAAATAGCTCCGGAATAAGCGGCAGTGGGTACCGGTTCTTGATGGTGATATTGTTAAGCTGCCGGTAGTCCACACAAGGTCTAAGGGACCCATCCTTCTTCCCAACAAAGAATATCCCTGCTCTGGCAGGTGAGGATGAGGGACGTATAAAACCCTTTTCCAGGTTCTCATTGATGTATTGCTTGAGAGCCTCTAGTTCAGTCTCTGAGAGGGGAAAAATACGCCCGAACGGAATCACTGACCCCGGCAGCAGATCGATCGGACAGTCATAAGGCCGATGAGGTGGTAGGCGGTCGGCCATTTGTTTACTAAAGACCTCTTGGAACTCAAGATATTCGGAGGGGATCTGCTGAAGTTTATCTGATGGAACCGTAACCGTAGCACAAACCTTCGGAATCGAAGGGAGGCAATGCTCAGAGCAATATGGAGAAGAAAAAGATACTGACTTAGTGCTCCACTGGATCTGTGGGTCATGAGCCTGCAACCAGGGCAGGCCTAGGATGACTGGGAAAATGGGAGAATGGATGAGATCAAGCCGTAGGAGCTCTTGATGCCCGGAGTCGGTGGTTACTAGGATAGGCCGAGTCTCCTGGGTGATTGGACCCGAACTAGGAAGAGAGCCATCAGCCAGATGCACCTGTAAACCTTGAGCTTTCGTTTGCAAGGGGATACGGAGGCTGCGGGCCAGGGCTGCATCCATGAAGCAGCTACAAGCTCCTGAATCAATGATGGCGGGTAGGCGAGACTCCCCTTCCGGTAGCTGCAAGGAAACAAACAACATCACGTAAGACTTTGGAGCAGTATTATCTTGGTAATTCATCAATTTAGGCGGAAAAGACTTACTAGGCCTTATTGGACAGCTGCGCAGGAAGTGTCCAGCTCCCCCGCAATAGAGACACAAATTAGACTGCCGTCTGCGTTGCCTTTCTTCTGAAGTTAATGGGGCCCGGACCAGGCCTAACTGCATGGGTTCGGCTTCGGGAGGTGGTGTAGGAGATGGTGACGGCATGGGAGAGGCTCTGAATGGCGTCCACGTAGGGCGTGGACCCTGGAACCGTTCTGAGCGACGCTCCCGCAAGCGCCTGTCCAATTTCGTAGCTGCCTGGATTAACTCTTCCAAGGAATCAGGAGTCTCCATTCTGGCTAGTTCATCTTTGAGGAGTTCGGACAAGCCTAGACGGTACTGGTAGCGCAGAGCCGCCTCATTCCAATCTGTGTCAGCTGCCCATTTACGGAATTCTACCGTATAGTCTTCAATTGGTCTCCTCCCTTGGGACAGATGATGTAAGATGGCTTCAGCCGTAGCCTTCCGCTGAGGGTCGTCATAGAGTTGGGCCATACTCTCGAAGAAGGTATCTATGGAATTTAACACAGGACTTCCTTGTTCCATTAAGCCATGGGCCCAAGCCTGAGGTTCTTCTGACAGCAATGAGACTGCGAACCCTACTTTGACGATTTCCGATGCGAACGTCCGGGGCTGAAGAGCAAAGTAAAGAGAGCATGCGTTTTTAAACGCCCTGAATTTTTTGCGGTCCCCTGCGAACCGTTCCGGTGTAGGGACCCTAGGTTCGGGAAGCGCCATAACCACTGTAGGGTTGGTGGTGGCCTGGGGAGGCGGACTTTCATTGCTGGGTACGGGAGCAGCAGTGGCGGAAGGAAGTAACCCAGTAATTTGTTGGAGGCGGTTGTCAATCTGAATATACCCCTCTTGTAGTTTCTGGACTGAGTCGGCCAGCGTGGAAACCTGCTGGCACAGGATCTCCAAAGGAGAGCGCGCTCTGTCGGCCTCGGACATCTGGCTGGTTTGTACTGTCAGAACTTATACTCACCGAGGCCAAGATGCCGAGAGCGGCTCGTCCTTACGACCACGCGCACCCGACCCCTGGAAGTGATACAGGAGTTGGGGGCACGCGGAGGCACGGACTTCCGGTAGTGGTGGGGTTCCTGAAGGCCGGAGGGAGGTCCGGGTAGACGTTGGATACTGAGGAACTGCAAAGACAAGCGGTTAGATCTGAGCTGGGGGTATCAGGTAGCACAAGTCCGTAATTCAGGCAGAGGTCAGAACCGGGGTATCAAGCAGAGCAAAGTCCGTAATTCAGGCAGAGGTCAGAACCGGGGTATCAAGCAGAGCAAAGTCCGTAATTCAGGCAGAGGTCAGAACCGGGGTATCAAGCAGAGCAAAGTCCGTAATTCAGGCAGAGGTCAGAACCGGGGTATCAAGCAGAGCAAAGAGAGCAATCCGTTAATCAGGCAGAGGTCAGGGGTATCAGGCAGGCAGAGAGAGTAATCCGTTAATCAGGCAGAGGTCAGGGGTATCAGGCAGGCAGAGAGAGTAATCCGTTAATCAGGCAGAGGTCAGGGGAATCAGGCAGGCAAGAGAGTAGTCCGTTTAATCAGGCAGGAATCAAGGGTATCAGGCAGGCAAGAGAGTAGTCCGTTTAACAGGCAGAGGATTCAGCACAAGACACTTGGATATACAGGTTTAAATAGCAGGGACAGGGACCAGGGTACAGCTGACGACAAACCAGCAACCCGACTGGGTGCTGGAGCCGTCAGATGTAGCCCTCCGGCGAGCGCGTCAGCGTGACGCGCTGCCCGGCACCCGCACGGCCAGGGCGCGCACACGGGGACCGCCGTGCACCCGCGCGCGCCGCACCATCGGGCCGCGAACGGGTGTACGGCGCAGCGTAAGTCCTCCGCGCATGCGCCCTGGAGTCCGGCGGACGGAGGCGGCTTGTGCCTCCTGACAGCCTGTCAGTGCTCAGACCATACGCTGCGCACTGCATCAAATTGGTCTGCATGGCTGTTGTCCCAGAAGGAAGCCTCTTCTAAGGATGATGCACAAGAAAGCATGCAAACAGATTGCTGAAGACAAGCAGACTAAGGACATGGATTACTGGAACCATGTCTTGTGGTCTGATGAGACCAAGATAAATTTATTTGGTTCAGATGGTGCCAAGCATGTGTGGCGGCAACCAGGTGAGGAGTACAAAGACAAGTGTGTCTTGCCTAGAGTCAAGCATGGTGGTGGGAGTGTCATGGTCTTGGGCTGCATGAGTGCTGCCGACACTGGCGAGCTACAGTTCATTGAGGGAACCATGAATGCCAACATGTACTGTGACATACTAAAGCCGAGCATGATCCCCTCCCTTTGGAGACTGGGCTGCAGGGCAGTATTCCAACATTATACGGACCCCAAACACACCTCCAAGACGACCACTGCCTTGCTAAAGAAGCTGAGGGTAAAGGTGATGGACTGGCCAAGCATGTCTCCAGACCTAAACCCTATTGAGCATCTGTGGGGCATCCTCAAATGGAAGGTGGAGGAGTACAAGGTCTCTAACATCAACAGCTCCATGATGTCATCATAGAGGAGTGAAAGAGGACTCCAGTGCCAACCTGTGAAGCTCTGGTGAACTCCATGCCCAAGAGGGTTAAGGCAGTGCTGGAAAATAATGGTGGCCACACAAAATATTGACACTTTGGGCCCAATTTGGAAATTTTCACTTAGGGGTGTACTCACTTTTGTTGTCAGCGGTTTAGACATTAATGGCTGTGTGTTGAGTTATTTTGAGGGGACAGCAAATTTACACTGTTATACAAGCTGTACACTCACTACTTTACATTGTAGCAAAGTGTCATTTCTTCAGTGTTGTCACATGAAAAGGTATAATAAAATATTTACAAAAATGTGATGGGTGTACTCACTTTTGTGAGATACTGTAAGTGCCCTGTATTGAAGTGGTTAAAGTGGATCTTCACTGCATCTGAGCACCACAAACCACAAACACTGTTTAATTCATGTTTAATATTCAAAGCAAACACCTCCATCCATCCATGTCTCCACGCCTTTTTTGTTGAATAATCACTTTGATAAAAACACCCCCCTAGTATTTCTGGCCGTGGCCTTCCTGAGTAAGGGCAAATGATTCATGTAGCATTTACTTCCTGAAATCCATCTTCCCTTAGCTCAAGAATACACGCAGGAAAATGTGCTTAGCTGAGGAAACCCCTCCTCCTCACCTGAAGATTCCAGATATGTATGTTATCATTTGCCTAGGCAAAAAAAACAGGCAGTAACTGAAGAAATGTAGAAAAAAAAAGTTTAAAACAAGACATGATACACTATATTCCATGTCTTTATGGACCTTGCTTTGTGCACTGGTCCAAATAATTTGGTGAAGGGAGGATTATGATGTGGGGTTTTGTTTCAGGGTTTGGCTTGGCCCCTTAGTTTCAGTGAAGGGAACCCTTAAGGCGTCAGCATACCAAGACATTTTGGACAATTTCATGCTCCCAACGTTGTGGTAACAGTTTGGGGATGGCCCCTTCCTGTTCCAACATGACTGCGCATCAGTGCAGAAACAAGATCCATAAAGACATGGATGAGCGAGTTTGGGGTGGAGGAACTTGACTGGCCTGCACAGAGTCCTGACCTCAACCCGATAGAACACCTTTGGGATGAATTAGAGTGAAGACTGTGAGCCAGGCCTTCTCGTCCAACATCAGTGCCTGACCTCACAAATGTGCTTCTGGAAAAATGGTCAAACATTCCCACAGACACACTCCTAAACCTTGTGGACAGCCTTTCCAAAAGAGTTGAAGCTGTTATAGCTGCAAAGGGTGGGCTAACTCAATATTGAACCGTATGGACTAAGACTGGGATGCCATTAAAGTTCATGTGTGTCAAGGCAGGCTTCCCAACATAGATGTCACCAGGGGGTGGCTATTGAGGCCAAAGCCCCGAATCTGGAGCCCATATCCCCGAGTCTCTAGACTTAATTAGACGGGCAGACTTAATTAGAGGTGGAGGAGAGAGACGAGCGGGCGGACGAGCAGAGATGACATCATCTCTCTCCTCCCGCTCCACGTCACCACTTTTCCACCCTCACAGCCGGGCCACTTCAATGTGGGAGCGATTTGCGGCAGGGAGCAGAGAGATGACATCATCTCTCACTGCCCGCCACAGATCAGCGCTCTTCCGCCCTCACAGCGCAGGTCTCTTCAATGTCGGAGGTGCGGCGAGGAGCAGAGAGATTACATCATCTCTCACTGCCTGCCCAGCATTTGCGCTCTCCTGCCCTCACTAAAAGTGCTGCCAGCCTGCCACCAAAGCAGTCACAATGCACATTTGTAGCACTGGCTGGCAGCCACGATGGGACCGATGTCACTGGTGAGGTATGACACTGCTCAGTGTCTCCTAGTCACCAGCTGGGATTCTCTGTACCCCCCCCCCCCCCCACCCGGGGATGTCTACTTACCCCACTTCCTTGACTACTGGGGAAAAGACACACACCTCCAGGAGGTGACCTTCCCCCAACACCTGCCAACACTGACAGAGAAACCTTCAGAAATTGCTAAAACAAATCCCTTAACACCTCCTCGAGGGGGGGGGGGGGGGCTGCAGGCTCCAGATTGTGTCACGTGGCTTTGCCCCTCCCAGATCTAAGTTGCCCCCCAAAGCCCCCTGACCACCCCCTCCACCCTGCATGCTATGCCCGGCTGCTGAACTCCTTTCCCATTACTGTACTCTATACTGTTCCTCCTCCGCAGGGCTGAAATCACATTCCTTTACAACACAGCCAGTTAGCCATGATCTGCACAGGGTGTATCTGCCTACTGCAACTACACTGCCATTCCGACAAGAGAATTTCACAGGTCAGAAGGGCAACATAAAAGCCAGATACACCCTGTGAACACTCACAGACTGTGTGTAAAGGAATGTGATTTCAGCCCTGTGGTGTGTGTGTGTGTGTGTGTGTGTCTGTATAAAGTGCTGGGATGAGAAAGGAGCTCTGCCAAGTGACCTGCCAGGGGTCCCTGTCCTCTGATTCTCCAGCGATAATCCCTGTCTTCTGATGTAAAGAGGAACTCTGGGAACTCAAAACTCTTAAGCCACTATCTTGGCGTGCGGTGGATGTATCTTGGCGTGCGGTGGATGTATCTTGGCGTGCGGTGGATTTATCTTGGCGTGCGGTGGATTTATCTTGGCGTGCGGTGGATGTATCTGCACGCACGTTGGAAGTAGTGGGGGGCCCAGGTCAACTTTTGCTTCAGGGCCCACAAGCTTCAAGCTACGCCTCTGCTCCCTATCACCTCTTCTTTGTAGTATAGGAAGAGGATGTCCTGTAGCCCAATGTTTCTCAACTACAGTCCTCAAGTACCCTAACAGGTCATGTTTTCAGGATTTCCCTCAGATGAAACTGCTGTGGTAATTACTAAGGCAGTGAAACTGCTCAAATCAAGTGTGCAAAATAATGGACAGCCTGAAAACATGACCTGTTGGGGGTACTTGAGGACTGAAGTTGAGAAACACTGCTGTAGCTTACACAGGGAAGTGGGAACAATGTAACTGATAGTAGTGCTGCAGAGGCAGAGAGCACCTGCAAGGTTTCAAGCGTCTGCAAGATCAACAGGTATTTTTTGCATCTAATAAGCAGATATAACAAAACACTTACGAACTCTTTATGGCCACACACAGACTGGTCATAGAGCGCTCATTCTGCCCTTGTTTGCCATGGAAACTTCTCCTTGTGCTTCCTCCCAGAGGGGTCATCATCAGCATCTCTTGCACATGCTAATGGGTCCTTTCCTGGGTCTTCTACCATCCACCTCCACAAATGAGAAGGCAAACCAGTTTACACACACAAAATAAAACTGAATTGTGTAAAACCATTGAAACAAGATATAAATCACTCCAACTGTCTGCCAGCAATGTCTCTGGCTCTTATACTGGTAAATTGAGGATCCTGTAGACTCACACTGTACAGTACAGCCATTGATCTGCTGTCTATGGCCTTTGACGGGTTAACTAAAACCTATTTGTTATTAATGTAAACAATGGCTTGGGTCAAAAACCTGAAATGGAGTTAGTAGGTGACATATCTTAAATGCAGATTACGTCAATTGAAAGTGATGAAAGCTCTTACACAGTTGAGATTACATCAGTTAGCGAAAGAAGTTTAACAATTAACAATACCAATGCTAATCTGCAGTTTTATTATTCAGAGTGCAGAGAATAAATGACTTTTGAACAATAATAAAAAAAAAAGTTAAGGAAATGTTTAAAGATTTATAAAGGATACTGTAGTCAAATTGTTTTGTTTCACAATCTTATTTCCCTGTGAGTGATCGAATATGACTGCAGCCTGCCTGCAGAGTTGTTTCAGTCTGGGATTTGGCTTTATGTGGTATCAGGCATTCAGCCTACGTTCACGACAGCAGGAATTAAATCGTTCAGCTGAACTCGCACAATTTCATTTCCGCATGTCAGTCCCAAATTCGGGGGCGATTTCAGAAACATCTGTGCGGGTTTTTGCACAGATGTCTATTGAAATTGCACCCCGAAGTCGCCAAAAGTAGGACAGAAACTACTTTTGGGAATCGGACGGTGCCATTGCCGGCAATAGCCGCCGATTTGGTATGCGATTTGACATGTTAAATCGCATGCCAAATCGCTGCAATGTGAACCAGGGCTGAATATCACGCAAAATCCTCATTTGTAAATAAAAGAAAGCACCCAGAAAGAAGATGTGTCCCTTAACCACTTAAGGACCAGCCTTGTTTTGGATTTTAGGTGTTTACATATTTAAAACAGGTTTTTTTGCTAGAAAATGACTTAGAACCCCCAAACATTATATATGTTTTTTTTTCTAATACCCAAAGAATAAAATGGCGGTCATTGCAATACTTTTTTTGGCACCGTATTTGCGCAGCGGTCTTATAAGTGCACTTTTTTTAGAAACAATTCACTTTTTTTAATAAAAAAATAAGACAACAGTAAAGTTAAGCAAATTTTTTTTTTATATTGTGAAATATAATGTTACGCCAAGTAAATTGATACCCAACATGTCACGCTTCAAAATTGCGCCCACTCGTGGAATGGCGTCAAACTTTTACCCTCAGAAATCTGCATAGGAGACGTTTAAAAAATTCTACAGGTTTAATGTTTTGCGTTACAGAGGAGGTCTAGGGCTAGAATTATTGCTCTCGCTCTACCAGTCATGGCAATACCTCACATGTTTGGCTTGACCACCTTTTTCATATGCGGGTGCTACTCACGTATGTGTTCACTTCTGCGTGCTAGCTCGTCGGGACGGGGGGTTTTTTAAATTTTTTTTTTATTATTATTTATTTTACATTATTTTATTTATTTATTTATTTTTTTTTTTACACTGTTTTAAAAAAAAAAATTGTGTCACTTTTATTCCTATTACAAGGAATGTAAACATCCCTTGTAATAGAAAAAAGCATGACAGGTCCTCTTAAATATGAGATCTGGGGTCAAAAAGACCTCAGATCTCATATTTACACTAAAATGCAATAAAAAAAAAAAAAAAGTCATTTAAAAAAATGACATTTAAAAAAATATGCCTTTAAGAGGCGTGGGCGGAAGTGACGTTTTGACGTCGCTTCCGCCCAGCAGTGTCATGGAGACGAGTGGACGCCATCTTAGCCTCACTTGTCTCCAGGCACAGGACGGAGACGGATGCGATCGGCTCCGCCGCTACCGACGGCTCCCGTAAGCGGCGGGGGGCCCCTCTCCCGCCACCGATAAAAGTGATCTCACGGCGAATCCGCCGCAGGGACCACTTTTATCAGAAAGCCGGCCGCCGCACCAAAACGGGGATACCGGGGTTATGGCAGCAAACTGGTGCCATAACAATGATATACCCCTTCAAAGTTTGGACGTACATCGTCGTGCGGCGGTCCGGAAGTGGTTAAAAATATTTTCTTTTATCAACACATACTAATAAAACCAAAAGGTATAACGCACAAGATAACCCCTAATGCTTGCAATGTTTTATAGGGAGCCAGGGCCAGACTGGCCTACCGGGATACCGGGATATTTCCCGGTAGGCTGGCTGCATTTAGTACTGCTGAGGCCGCTTTTGCCTCGGAGTTTGGCTGGCTGCCTGTGTCAGCTATATGCATAGTGCAGCGGCGGCCGCCGCACTATGCATTGCAATGCCTGTGTCTCCTCCTCCGATCCGGCGCCACCCACCCTCAACTAAAGTGTATTATGCCTCTGTGTGTGAGGGGAGGAGCAGGAGAACACCGTGCTTGATTTTTCCCTTCGTCCCGTGCGGCGCCAGCACCGCCCACTAATCTGCACGAGGAGAATAGAAGTGGCCGTGCAGCTGCAGCACAAGAATTAAGGTTCGTTCTCTCTCTCTCTCTCTATTCTCTCTCTCTCTCTCTCTCTCTCTATTCTCTCTCTCCCCCCTCTCTCTCCCTCTCTCTCTCTCTCTCCCTCTCTCTCTCTCTCTCCCCCCTCTCTCTCCCTCTCTCTCTCTCTCCCCCCTCTCTCTCCCTCTCTATTCTCTCTCTCTCTCTCTATTCTCTCTCTCTCTCTCTCTCTCTCTCTCTCTCTCTCTTCTCTCTCTCTCTCTCTCCCTCTCCCTCTCTATTCTCTCTCTCTCTCTCTCTCTATTCTCTCTCTCTCTCTCTCTCTCTCTCTCTCTCTCTCCCTCTCCCTCTCTATTCTCTCTCTCTCTCTCTCTCTCTCTCTATTCTCTCTCTCCCTCTCTCTCTCTATTCTCTCTCTCTCTCTCTCTCCCTCTCCCTCTCTATTCTCTCTCTCTCTCTATTCTCTCTCTCTCTATTCTCTCCCTCTCTATTCTCTCTCTCTCTCTCTCTCTATTCTCTCTCTCTCTCTCCCCCTCTCTCCCTCTCTCCCTCTCTCTCTCTCCCTCTCCCCAGTTTCACTGTCTTATTCTCATTAAAGGAAATCCAGTAAGAACTATTTTTACTCTGACTACAATTTTTTTTTTTTTTTTAAGTAATCATCAAATGAAACAAATAATTATGATGGTCAGAAAAGAAATGTAGACGTTGCTGTGGTCAAGACTATATAGTTTACAGCACAGCTGCTTACAATGTGCGGTGGTCAGGAGTATGTAGGAGAGCACAATCATCAGAATTTGAAGTGTATCTATACTCTAAAATTTTTATTTATTTTTTGGATAGAATAAGGAAAGGTGAGTACCCCTGTCAGGTTCTACCGCGATCTAAGCCTGTATTCAAGAGATTCCCCTTTAGTTACTGTCTCATAAAAGGTTGTCCCAGAACAGAGAGGAAAATCTGCAGCAGGGGAATGGAGAACATAAAATACTGATAGAGGCTCTCATTGCTCTACATTACAAAAAAAAATTCTACATTTTTATTTCTGGTCGAGTTCTGAGAGATTTGTCATCACTTCCTATTCTAGGGACAATTTTTTTTTTTACCTGACAGGAAGTGAAGAAATCTTTCTAACTGGGCCTTCAACTTCAATAAAACCTGAGAAGCGTTTCAATCTATTGCTATTTTACCCAAAACTAAAAAAAAAGTTTTGGCTATAGATGGACGTGTCAAGTGGCAAAACCAGGTGGCTGAGGTGTGTCCAAACCAGGCAATGGGGTCCATAATATTGTTACATGCAGGCAAGGGATATTCATTTTTATCTTTTATCATCAAGAATTGTTGTACCCATCGATTACAGCCACTGTGCCCATTAAACGCAGCCACTGTGCCATCAAGCCCAGCCACTGTACCCATAAATTGCCACCACTGTGCCCAATAAACGCAGCCACTGTGCCCATAAATTCCCGCCACTGTGCCCATCAAACACAGCCACTGTGCCATCAAACGCAGCCACTGTACCCGTCAATTGCAGCCACTGTGCCCATTAAACACAGCCACTGTGCCATCAAGCGCAGCCACTGTACCCATAAATTGCCACCACTGTGCCCATTAAACGCAGCCACTGTGCCCATAAATTCCCACCACTGTGCCCATCAAACACAGCCACTGTGCCCATCAAACGCAGCCACTGTACCCATAAATTGCCACCACTGTGCCCATTAAACGCAGCCACTGTGCCCATAAATTCCCGCCACTGTGCCCATCAAACACAGCCACTGTGCCATCAAACGCAGCCACTGTACCCATCAATTGCAGCCACTGTGCCCATTAAACACAACCACTGTGCCATCAAGCGCCACCACTGTGCCCATCAAGCGCCACCACTGTGCCCATTAAACGCTGCCACTGTGCCCATCAAACGCAGCCACTGTGCCCATCAAACGCAGCCACTGTGCCCATCAAACGCAGCCACTGTGCCCATCAAACGCAGCCACTGTAGCCATCAATTGCCGCCAGTTTGCCCCATCAATTGCCGCCAGTTTGCCCCATCAATTGCCACCAGTTTGCCCATCAAATCCTGCCAGTGTCCCCCCCCGCTCGGCACTTACCTGTCTCAGGTCAGCGCGTTGCTCCACGCACCCTCCGATAGGCATCCAATCACAGCGCCTGTCGCTTCAGCCAATCAGGTGACAGGTAACCAGACCCAGTGCACCTGATTGGCTGAGAGGCGGGTCAGTGTTAGGGAAGCGATTTATTTGATTTCTTAACACACCACTGTGTAAGCAGCGAACACACAGCAGTGTATATTTATATATAAAGCCCTATGTGCTTTTATATGTGTCTTATCTATATATAATGCACTCTTTAAATGTGCTTTAAAATGCATGGTTTTCCATTTTATGAACAAGAAAATAATGACGTTATGCTGTTGGGCTGGTACAATAATGCTATGGGGCTGGTATGACATTTTTTCCAGGGCTGGTTTTCATACCCAGTCCGGCCCTGTAGGGAGCTTCAGCCCTCTACTGGCTGTACTTGCTGGCTGTTGCTTAAAGTGGATCTCTTTTTAATGTAACTTTTTTTCATTACAAAAGCGCAACCCACCATTTTGTGCATGTCATTCGCTTAGGCCCCTTTCACACTGGAGCGGTTTTCAGGCGGTATTTCGCTAAAAATACCGCCTGAAAACCGCCCCTAAACAGCCTCCGCTGTTTGTTCAGTGTGAAAGCCCGAGGGCTTTCACACTGAAGCGGTGCGCTCACAGGACGGTAAAAAAAGTCCTGCGAGCCGCTTCTTTGGAGCGGGGAAGGAGCGGTGTATTCACCGCTCCCAAACCGCTCCTGCCCATTGAAATCAAGCTGTACGAGCGGATTTAACCCTTTTTCGGCCGCCAGCGGGGGTTAAAACCGAACCGCTAGTGGCCGAATACCGCTGCAAGAACGACGGTACAGCAGCGCTAAAAATAGCGCTGTTGTACCGCCGACGCCCCCACCGCCCCAGTGTGAAAGGGGCCTTAGAAAAATGACAAATCTGGTGCAGCTTTGCACAGTAACCAATCAGCTTCCAGGTTTTTTAGACAACGCTTAATTGAACAAGATGAAGTTAAAAGCTAATTGGCTACCATGCACAGCTGCACCAAATATTGCATAGTTTTAGTAAATCAATCCCACAGTGTCTTTTGTCAATAAAGGCCTACCTTTGAATAGGGATGAGCCCGATGTTCGAGTCGACCGTAAATTCAAGTCAAACATCGGGTGTTCGCCTGTTCGCCGAACAGCGAACCATATGCGGTGTTCGCGGCAAATTCGAAAGCCACCAGAAAACCATTAAAGTCTATGGGACACTAACAGGAAAAATCAAAAGTGCTCATTTTAAAGGCTTATATGCAAGTTATTGTCATAAAAAGTGTTTGGGGACCTGGGTCCTGCCCCAGGGGACATGTATCAATGCAAAAAAATTTTTTTTAAACGGCCGTTTTTTTGGGAGCAGTGATTTTATTAATGCTTAAAGTGAAACAATAAAAATGAAATATTCCTTTAAATATCGTGCCTGGGAGGGTGTCTATAGTATGCCTGCAAAGTGGCGCATTTTTCCAGTGTTTGGAACAGTACCACAGCAAAATGAAATTTCTAAAGGAAAAATTGTCATCCAAAACTGATGGCGGCTGTAACGAATTGTCGGGTCTCGGCAATATAGATGAAACTCATTGAAAAAAAGAGCATTGGTCCCCCCCAGTCCATTACCAGGCCCTTTGGGTCTGGTATGAATATTAGAGGAACCCCGAACCAAAATTTAAAAAAAAAATTGCATGGGTGTCCCCCTAAATCAAATTAGGGGGAAAATTAAGGGGAACCCTGCGCCAAATTTTTTAAACATATGGTGTAGGGGTCCCCCCAAAATCCATACCAGACCCTTCAGGTCTGGTATGGATTTTAAGGGGAACCCTGCGCCAAAATAAAAAAAAAATGGCGTAGCCCCCCCCCCAAAATCCATACCAGACCCTCATCTAAGCATGCAACCTGGCAGGCTGCAGGAAAAGAGGGGGGACGAGAGAGCGCCCCCTCCTGAACTGTACCAGGCCACATGCCCTCAACATGGGGAGGGTGCTTTGGGGTAGCCCCCCAAAGCACCTTGTCCCCATGTTGATGGGGACAAGAGCCTCATCCCCACGACCCTTGCCCGGTGGTTGTGGGGGTATGTGGGCGGGGGCTTATTGGAATCTGGAAGCCCCCTTTAACAACGGGACCCCCAGATCCCGGCCTCCCCCTTATGTGAATTGGTAATGGGGTACATTGTACCCCTACCATTTAAAAAAAAAAGTGTCAAACATGGAAAAAAGACAAGAGATTGCTTGTCCTTGCTTGTCCTTTACAAGTCCTTTACGTGGTGACTCAAGTGAGTTTGTGTGTTCTTCCGAATTTTTTGCCTGTTCGCATGTTCTGGTGCTAACCAAACGGGGGGGGGGGGGGGGGTTGATTCGGCTCATCCCTACCTGTGAGCAATAAAATCACTTTAGCTCCACTTTTAAATATAAATGTGTAGCACCACCTAGTGTGTTAGAAGAATAGTACATGTTTGCAAGAGTAGGTACATTTCCAGGCTTGGCTGGCAGCCAAGCCTGGGTGTGTTTTAATCTGGGTTGGGAGTGGCTCAGGGTAGTGCTAGGTGACTCACAAGTAGCATCACCAGGACCTCCCACTTCTTTCCAGAATGTTCTGGTGTTTTCTGGAAAGAGATGAGGAGAGGGGAGGTGGAGCTGCCTGGGGTGTTCTGAGGAGCCCTGACCAATCCACAATCTGGATTGGCAGGGGTCAGCCCAGCTGTGGAGGAATTGATTGGATGGAAGATGGAGATAGAGTGTTAGGCTGTCAGGGCCTTTGAGGTAGCTCCCCAGTCTGGAGGGCGTGACCCTGGGCCTGGGCCCAGGTGCGGACAGGACCCTCTTACAACCCACAGAGGTGTCCTGACCAGGAGGCACAGGAGGATCAAGAAAAGGCAGCGGGAGAACACTGCCGGGCAAGTCTCCAGGAGTTCCACAGAGGCAATCAAGAGGGCTGAATTGAAATTGAATTTTTTATTCAATTTTTCTTAACTTTTAAGGTTTTAAGTTTTTTTTTTAACTCCTGTCATCAGAGTAGTTCGGTGTCACCATAGGCACATTGTACTACTCTGGGGGTCGTTCAGGGATTTTTTTTTTACATTATTATTGATTATAACAGTGATGATCACTGTTATGCGCAATTGTTTTAGCGGTCATGAATGGCTTTCATTCGTGACAGCCTGTGATCTGTGATTGGCTACAGCTAATCACATGGTACAGGGTGTTGTGATTGGCGCAGGTACCATGTGATAAAGAAGAGAAAAGTTTAACCCTGCGCTTACCCAACAGGACAGCAGCGCACACAACAAACAAGGATTTTGTCAAAATTTAAGTGCATAGCCAAGTGTAGCGCTATAGATTTTAAGAAGCTTAGTGATGTAACTTATATAAATTTATGAAAATGAAAAAAACGTCTATGTCGATCAATAATAGATTCAAAGTGTGACAAATTAACAAGTAAAGTCTCTGATGTTCCTCGGGTGTTTCTTAGACTGCAAAAGACTGATGTTAGTCCAAAAGGTATATAATTCCTTATTCACCACGTGGATAACGCATGCAAAGATATATGTGTGATGGACCCTCCACATAGAGAAAAGTGAAGGCTTACCAGAAGGATTGAACTCATAGGAACGTACGTTCAATGAGTCAATCTAGCTTGTATCACCAACAGGCAATCAAAAAGAAGGACCTCTCAACTGGATGGCGACAAAACTCCAAACATATCCAGACTCCTGACGGAACTATCTTTAAAATGGATGGCAAACCTTCCCGTGGATCATCTCAGAGGGATAGCCCATATGAAAATAAAGGAAGGGGGTCACATAGCATAATACCGTTTTGTAAAGCAAATTTATTAAAATAAGTAAACAACTTAGATTTCAGTAGTAAAAAAAGCGCTTCAAGTAAAATTATGGCAGGCAGTGGAGTCTTCCGACGCGTTTCGTCTTGTAAGACTTCATCTGGGGTACCATGGTGCATATAGTTGGTCCCAATTTTGACTGTAAATTATCTGGGCATCTCATAAGTTTCCTATCCCTATCCAAGTTAAATTCCCCTCAATAAAATACAAAAAAAAAACAAGTGCAAGGACTGCTTTCATGTCTCTGGATGCTTGAAAAGTGTGTGCTTGGCTGGGCAGGGTGACAGACAGACTACTACACCCAGCAGCCCCTACAGGAGTACCGCTTTACAAATGTATTTAAAAGCCCCAATTACTTATCTAAAACCAGGGTTACAAGACAGACTTGTTCTGAGATCTTCTTTCCTCTGGTTCATAGTGCAGAAAGGTCCTTTTTGCAGAGCCCAAGTAGCTTCCTTCACACTGTCTTGAAGTCTTGCAGCAGCGATGTCATGATGTCACAATTCGAAGGGTGACAATAGGTGCAGCCTCTGATCTCCGGTCTCCAGTACAGGAAGAGATGCCATGGATCATCACATGATAGCAGGCTTATAAAAAAGAAAAAAAAAGACAAACTGCTCTAAATCCCTATCCCTGGCAAAGGCAGCTGCTCTGCTGCGAGATACACACAGTTAATACACAATTATAAAAATAGAGCTGCGCTAAAACATCCACCTAATTTGTGAAAGGTTAATAAATGAATGCAATAAACAATTTTAAACAGTCCGTAGTAGACATTGACACCACCAATGTGGAGAAAAGTGAACAAGATATATTTTGCTTTGCAAAGTCCTGTCGTGATGCAAGTACTTCACACCACACCATAAGGATATCCCTCCACCACATAAAATGCACGCTTACCAACTAGCAAGCGTTTAACTGCTTGTGGCATAACACCCTACCAGGGCCTTTATCCTCACAGGAGAAAACAGATGGAAACTTGAATCCAGGCATGCTCTCCACACATAACTCCCAAAGGGAGTGCATTTTATGTGGTGGAGTGATATCCTTACGGTGTGGTGTGAACCACTTGCATCATGAGAGGACTTTACAAAGCAAAATATATCTTGTTCACGTTTCTCCACATTGGTGGTGTCAATCTACTACGGACTATTTAAAGTTTTTTTATTGCGTTCATTTATCAACCTTTCACAAATTAGGTGGCTGTTTTAGCACAGCTCTATTTTATAATAGCAGGCTTATACAAGAAAGTTTTTTTTAAAACTAATCAATGGCTATTAGTGGGTGATGAAGGGGTACATTGACTGGAGATGGGTTTTAAAGAGAACTCTGTTACTAAAAACTTCTCTCTCCTATTAATTAGTCCCCCCTTCCCTGCAAAATCAACTAAAACATTACAAAACAAAAATATTAGCAAAAAAAAAAGTACAAGCTACTTACCCTAGAACCAGTTAGCCCAGGTGCTGATGATGTTACCTAACTTCATTGCCTCGGTTCACACCAGAGGCGGCACGACTTGCAGGTCGCACACGACTGCCGGGGCGACTTGCAAAACAACTTCTGTATAGAAGTCTATGCAAGTCGCCCCCAAAGTCGTACAGGAACCTTTTTCTAAGTCGGAGCGACTTGCGTCGCTCCGTTTAGACCGGTTCCATTGTACTGAACGGGACGCTACTTGTCAGGCGACCTAGGTCGCCTGACAAGTCGTCCCAGTGTGAACCGAGGCTTAAGTAACCAAACCACCACGTGAGTGGGCTGGAAATCAGGGTTAAAAGTAAGTATCTCATATATTTTTCTGCTAATTTTCTTTTAGATTTTAGCTGGTGATCGTACATGGAAGGGGTGGGGCTAAACAATAAGGGTTACATATTTTTAAATTCAAGGTCTGCTTAACTGAAACCAGCAACATATAGTGCAATGACTGAAATAAGTGTAGCTCAATTTCAGTTCCTGAACAAACAATAAAGGAAGATGGCCCAAGGATTGGAAGACCGCTGTGACACAGCCTTGAGTGACCATGGACTCTTTGGAGTTACATGTTTATTTTATCTTACATCATGTGAATAGCCATTTGGCTGCTGTTCCTAATAAATCCCCGTTTGACTTTATCTGCTACACTTAGTCTGGCACACCTTGTTGTTTTTCCATTTTTTCAATTTCAGTTACTGCATGCAAGTTTGATGGTTGGAACCACTTTTTAGTGTTGGCTTGCTGGTAGGTAGAGCCATACAGAGTGCAGAGGGGTTTTTTTTTTATGTGTTTTTATATAGTGCAAAGAACATGGTGTTTTGAACCAATGTACCAAATTGGCCTTAGACCAGAATTTGTGGCAGCTCTGCCTACCTGCTTTAAGCAAGCATTTGGGCTTAAGGAAGCCTGGGTGGGCAACATCTACACTATAAATGCTAAACATCTTATTTTAGATGACATGTGTACGTGTGCTCTCATGACACTGCTTGTTCTCTTGGATTCAATGTTTATCTGCCCTCTACTCTTGCAGTCTGACCCTTTGCATTAATACAGCCGCACAATGACATGTGTTACCAAAAGCAAAGAATATTTACATTATAGGCAGTGGGCTGCCCTTTGTGTCTCCTCTCTGGAGAAATGACCTTTGTACAAGGCATTGGTGATTTTATCTGTCCCCTTTGCAGTCTACAGCAGTTGAACATTAACTGTTTGCTGAATATATACGTATGTCAGAATAAATAATGTATAGTGCAAGAAAAGGCATTTACAATATATCTTAAAGAGTCTCTCTAGGAAAAGCTTACATTTCTCTTATGTGTGGACATCAATGTGAGGAGTCAGACACTTACAGTATCTCACAAAAGTGTGTACACCCCTCACATTTTTGTAAATATTTTCATGTGACAACACTGAAGAAATGACACTTTGCTACAATGTAATGTAGTGAGTGTACAGCTTGTATAACAGTGTAAATTTGCTGTCCCCTCAAAATAACTCAACACACAGCCATTAATGTCTAAACCGCTGGCAACAAAAGTGAGTACACCCCTAAGTGAAAATGTCCAAATTGGGCCTAATTAGCCATTCTCCCTCCCCGGTGTCATGTGACTCGTTAGTGTTACAAGGTTTAGGTGTGAATGGGGAGCAGGTGTGTAAAATTTGGTGTTCTCGCTCTCACTCTCTCATACTGGTCACTGGAAGTTCAACATGGCACCTCATGGCAAAGAACTCTCTGAGGATCTGAAAAAAATTGTTACTCTACATAAAGATGGCCTAGGCTATAGGAAGATTGCCAAGACCCTGAAACTGAGCTGCAGCACAGTGGTCAAGACCATACAGTGGTTTAACAGAAAAGATTCCAATCAGAACAGGTCTCGCCTTTCAACCAAAGAAGTTGAGTGCACTATCGTCATATACAGAGCGTCATATCCAGAGGTCATATGCAGAGGTCATATCCAGAGGTTGTCTTTGGGAAATAGATGTATGAGTGCTGCCAGCATTGCTGCAGAAGTTGAAGGGGTGGGGGGTCAGCCTGTCAGTGCTCAGACCATACGCTGCACACTGCATCAAATTGGTCTGCATGGCTGTTGTCCCAGAAGGAAGCCTCTTCTAAAGATTTTGCACAAGAAAGCCTGCAAACAGATTGCTGAAGACAAGCAGACTAAGGACATGGATTACTGGAACCATGTCCTGTGGTCTGATGAGACCAAGATAAACATATTTGGTTCAGATAGTGTGTCTTGCCTAGAGTCAAGCATGGTGGTGGGAGTGTCATGGCCTAGGGCTGCATGACCATGCAGCTACAGTTCATTGAGGGAACCATGAATGCCAACATGTTCTGTGACATACTGAAGCCAAGCATGAGCCCCTCCCTTCGAAGACTGGGCCGCAGGGCAGTATTCCAACATGATACGCACCCCAAACACACCTCCAAGACGACCACTGCCTTGCTAAAGAAGCTGAGGGTAAAGGTGATGGACTGGCCACGCATGTCTCCAGGCCTAAACCCTACTGAGCATCTGTGGGGCATCCTCAAATGGAAAGTGGAGGAGTGCAAGGTCTCTAACACCCACCAGCTCCGTGATGTCGTTATGGAGGAGTGGAAGAGGACTTCAGTGGCAACCTGTGGTGAACTCCATGTCCAAGAGGGTTAAGGCAGTGCTGGAAAATAATGGTGGCCACACAAAATATTGATGCTTTGGGCCCAATTTGGACATTTTGACTTAGGGGTGTACTCACTGTGGTTGCCAGAGGTTTAAACATTAATGGCTGTGTTGACTTATTTTGAGGGGACAGCAAATTTACACTGTTATACAACCTATACACTCACTATTTTACATTGTAGCAAAGTGTAATTTCTTCAGTGTTGTCACATGAAAAGATAGAATAAAATATTTACAAAAATGTGAGGGGTGTACTCACTTTTGTGAGATACTGCATATCTACATCATTTGGGGACTGCAGTGGCAAGATATTTCTGTCCAATACTAACTTTACCTAAACCTGCTCCCACTCTCATATTCAGACTATTTTAACTACCCTGTAAAGGAAAGATACATAAACATACCTAGTCTGAAGGCGCTCTGGTCCAGTCACACGATTTCTCCAGTGGCTGGTTTCAGTGAAGAGGGGAGATTGCCAACAATGATTGCAAAACCTAAGTGATGACGTCACCTATAGGCTAACTATGGGACATCCATTGTAGGTTGTCCCTGTTCTACACTGATGCTGGAAGCCGATCATGTGATCGGACCAGAGCAGCCTCAGAAAAGGTAAGTATAGACATATTTCCTTTACAGGGTAGTTAGAATAGGCTTAGAATGAGGGTGGAACCAGGTTTAGATATAGTTACAATTTGACTGGAATTCTAAATTAACCACTTGCTGACCGCACTATAGCCGAATGCTGGCTACAGTGCGGCCAACCAGTTCTGGGATGGAGTGATAATGGCGTACTCCCGTGATCGCTCCGGCCACGTGCCTACTGTGGTGCGATCTGTGATCGCTGTGTCCTCCAGACACAGCTGATCATAGATCGAGGTAAAGCGCAAGCAGCGGCTCTTTACCATGTGATTAGCTGTGTCTAATCACAGCTGATCACCATTTAAACACAAGCCAGTTACCGGCATTACTTTCCTCACGCTGTCAGCATGAGGAGAAGAGAGCAGATAACTGGCTTTTGTGAAAGGGATATCTATACTGATAATCAGGGCACTGATTATCAGAGTCCTGATTATCAGTGCAGTCCCAACAGTGCCCACCAGAGCTGCCAATTAGTGCCGCCTACCAGTGTCTATCAGTGCCACCCATCAGTGTCCTTATATGCCACCTATCAGTGCTGCCTATCAATGCAACCTCATAATTGCCTTCTCACCAGTGCCCACCAGTCCCGCCTCATTAGTGCCCATCAGTGCAGCCTCATCAGTGCACATCAGTGAAGGAGAAAAATTATCTGTTTGCAAAATTTTATAACAAGCTATGAAAAAAGTATTTTTTTTTTCCAAATTTTCGGTCTTTTGTCTTATTTAGCAAAACATAAAAAGCCCAGTGGTGATTAAATACCACCAAAAGAAAGCTGTATTTGTGTGACATAAATGATAAAATTTTCATATGGGTACCGTGCAATTGTCATTCAAAGTGTAAGAACGCTGAAAGCTTAAAGGAGTTGTAAAGGCAGGTTTTTTTATGTTAATGCATTCTATACATTAAGATAAAAAACCTGTGTGTAGCAGCCTTCCCAGCACCCCCTAATACTTACATGAGCCCCCATCTATCTCCAGCAATGTCCACAAGTTCCTCGGCCATCCAGGACTCTCCTCCTGATTGGTTGAGACACAGCAGCGGCGCCATTGGCTCCTATGGCTGTCAATCAAAGGGCAGTTAGCCAATCAGGGGAGAGAGGGGGTGGGGCCGAACGGCATCCCCATGTCTGAATGGACACAGGGAGCTGTAACTTGAGAAGAGGAGGATCCGGGCTGCCCTGTGCAAAACCAACTGCAAGGAGGTGGTAAGTATAACATGTTTGTTATTTTATTTTATTCTTTTAAACAAGACTTTACAGTCACTTTAAAATTGGCCCAGGCAGGAAGGTGGTAAAAGTGCCCAGCAGGCAGGTGGTTAAAGGATAAGTTCACCTTTTGTATCATTTTACAGCCATATTTGGGTGTAACATGTTACAAATGCACCGGCCCCTGATCCACAGCAATCCACATTCTGACAGCTGACCTGGGATCTTCTTCGACTGCTCACTGTCACAATCTACCTGGTCATGTCAGGAACAGTGTTCTGTGCATGAATGAATTAAAACTACCAACAGCCTTTGCAGCTGTCAGCTTGTAGTCCTCAATGAATTACCAGGGTGCTGTTGACCGCTTTAGTAGTTTGTTGCGTTTTCCTGTCAGCGTGTAACTGCCTGCCTGTATTGGAGGTACGGGCAGACAGCCACAGAGACAGTCTGAAGAACCGTGGCATTACGCCCACGATCTGCTAATCATGGGTCCAATGCTTAAAGGGTCCTAACAAAAAATAATAAATGCATATTTTTTTACTTGGAAAAAATTGTGCATTTATTATTTTTTTTTGTAAAGGTCAACTTATCCTTTAAATTCTTAGCTTTGCTAGCCATGCTATTGTATCTTCCTCATGACATAAAGTATAGAAAATCTACATTGCAAGTGACATCTCCCGTAATGACCTCAGAGGCTGAGCAGAGCTGAATTTTCAAGACACCTGTGATGTTTTGGGAGTTTTTGCTCAGTGGTAGTGCTTCCCAGTGAGTTCAATCCACTGAACAGAAGTGTTGGTTTTAGGGCTTGCTGGCCAACTTTTATTAATAAGCAGAACAAGTTCACACAGAAAATCCATTTCCTATGCAGGGATTTCCAGGCCTTTTGCCTTGGTTCTCCAGACCCTCTACCATAGCAACTTAGTGCTTCCATACAAACTCTTTACCTTGGCTCTTTTCCATCTTCCTGTTGCTGCCACTGGCTGCAACTGCACTGTGCAGAAATACATGCTGTGTCTGCCCCGTGCAGCCTCTCTGACTCCTGGGGAGGGATTGGGGTCCTCCTGACCCCTATGCAGAGACCTCCTATCTTGCAAACTTAATACATTGTCTCCTTTATTTGATTGGTAATGAAGTAAACATAGATATGGGTTACCAATGGTAATAAAACAATGTAGCATGCTGGGTGATTATTGGTAAGGACTAGGCCAAGGATGACACTTGGCATCCAGATCAGCTTAAACAGAAGCAAGGTCACCTAAAGTGCAGCAGTGAGCAGTAATAAAGCTTGATTTACTGAACACAGGAACTATACTACCAAAGTTCAATAAAGGTAAATATGCTAGGCCTAGACTGACTGGATGTGCACTGTCTTGGAGGAAAGGGGAGACAGGAACAAAGGGGGCTTGCAGGAGGGTTTTACTAGAGGGGCAGTCCCATAGTTGCCAACATTGCAAAAAAAAAATGTGGGACACTTTTTTGGCTGTAGGCGGAGCCGTGCAATAATTAGGGGGCGGGGCATTCACTTGTAGGCGTGGCTTAGTAAAAATATAAGTGCGGTGCCGAAGCGCGGCGTGGCAAAAAATGGGTGTGGTTTATGTGAATAGTGGGCGTGGCTTAAATGGGCGCGGCTCAAGAGGGTGTGGTTAGAGTCTGAGATGAATGAGGGATGGAGAGGGGAATGACGGGACAGCAGCCCCAGATCCTACACAATAAAAATATGTGTATTCTAGAAAGTTTAACAATCAGCAGATAAAGATACTCCAAACACCTGGTGTTAGCACTTCAATCATCCCGGCACCATGGTTGTTATGGTGTCAGGATGATTGAAGCGCATTATTTCTATTATTACATTGTAATATAAAATGAAATTATTTAACTCACCATAACGCAGAAATCAGTGGAAGCCCTGAGCGTGTCACTAGCCACGTCGCCTGCCACCAGATACCATCAGGTGTCCCCAACGGAGTCCTCCCTTACATCAGACATTGCCAGCAGAGTCCCCCCTTACATCAGACATTGCCAGCAGAGTCCCCCCTTACATCAGACATTGCCAGCAGAGTCCCCCCTTACATCAGACATTGCCAGCAGAGTCCCCCCTTACATCAGACATTGCCAGCAGAGTCCCCCCTTACATCAGACATTGCCAGCGGAGTCCCCCCTTACATCAGACATTGCCAGCGGAGTCCCCCCTTACATCAGACATTGCCAGCGGAGTCCCCCCTTACATCAGACATTGCCAGCGGAGTCCCCCCATACAGACATTGCAGCGGAGTCCCCCCTTACATCAGACATTGCCAGCGAAGTCCCCCCTTACATCAGACATTGCAGCGGAGTCCCCCCTTACATCAGACATTGCCAGCGGAGTCCCCCCAAACAGACATTGCAGCGGAGTCCCCCCTTACATCAGACATTGCAGCGGAGTCCCCCCCCCTTACATCAGACATTGCCAGCGGAGTCCCCCCAAACAGACATTGCAGCGGAGTCCCCCCTTACATCAGACATTGCAGCGGAGTCCCCCCCCCTTACATCAGACATTGCCAGCGGAGTCCCCCCATACAGACATTGCCAGCGGAGTCCCCCCATACAGACATTGCCAGCGGAGTCCCCCCTTACATCAGACATTGCCAGCAGAGTCCCCCCTTACATCAGACATTGCCAGCAGAGTCCCCCCTTACATCAGACATTGCAGCGGAGTCCCCCCATACAGACATTGCAGCGGAGTCCTCCCTTACATCAGACATTGCAGCGGAGTCCCCCCATACAGACATTGCAGCGGAGTCCTCCCTTACATCAGACATTGCAGCGGAGTCCCCCCTTACATCAGACATTGCAGCGGAGTCCCCCCTTACATCAGACATTGCCAGCGGAGTCCCCCCTTACATCAGACATTGCCAGCGGAGTCCCCCCATACAGACATTGCCAGCGGAGTCCCCCCTTACATCAGACATTGCAGCGGAGTCCCCCCTTACATCAGACATTGCAGCGGAGTCCCCCCTTACATCAGACATTGCAGCGGAGTCCCCCCTTACATCAGACATTGCAGCGGAGTCCCCCCTTACATCAGACATTGCAACGGAGTCCCCCCATACAGACATTGCCAGCGGAGTCCCCCCATACAGACATTGCCAGCGGAGTCCCCCCTTACATCAGACATTGCAGCGGAGTCCCCCCTTACATCAGACATTGCAGCGGAGTCCCCCCTTACATCAGACATTGCAGCGGAGTCCCCCCTTACATCAGACATTGCAGCGGAGTCCCCCCTTACATCAGACATTGCAGCGGAGTCCCCCCTTACATCAGACATTGCAGCGGAGTCCCCCCTTACATCAGACATTGCCAGCAAAGCCCCCCCTTACATCAGACATTGCAGCGGAGGGGAGGGAGAATTTTTTTTCCCCCTCAAACAGAAACTGGGAGCACTTTGACTTACCGAGTGACTCAGACTAGCTCCCCCCACGTGGCGCCGACTGTTCCCTGGTGGTCCCGGCCTCGGGCTCCCCCGGACCTTTCACGTTCTCCTCCTTGGTGCTGTGTAAACAGGAGGAGGCAAACTTCTTCCTCCTCCGAGTGAGAGTCCTGGCACTGACACAGCAGCAGTCAGCGTGACACAGCGTTGCGCACCTCCTCCCCCATCCATCGGCATCCATGTGCTCCGACTGCGAAGTAGCCACGCCCCTGCTTGCCATACTTGGCAAATCAAGGCAGGCAGAAGGAGCAGGTGTCCTCCTTGTCCAATAGAGGACAAGGAGGACAAAATGAGGCAAGGTGGAGGATACCGAGGCTGCGGCGATGCTAATTAACCCTTTTATTGCCTAAAAAAATTTACGATCTCGGGACACGCAAGGAAATTCGGGACAAATCCCGGGAAATAAAAAAATCGGGACGAGGCTCCCGAATTCGTGCATGTCCCGGGAAATTCGGGACTATTGGCAAGTATGCAGTCCTTTATGCTGTCTTCTGGAAGTTTCCAGAAGAATAGGAGGGAGGTTGGGAGGAGCTGCCTGGAGTACTGAGGAGGGCCCCAGCCAATCCCTAGCAAAACGGGGTGGCAAGGGGTAGGCCCCTCTTAAATATTTAGTCAGGCCAGCGGGGGTAGTGTGGAGTTTGGGTGGAAGCTGGATATGGAGAGCTGAAGAGGCTGTTGGAGGCCCTTCAGGGCAGCCCCCTAGTCTGGGGGGGGTGACCTCGGGCCTGGGGCTCGGGTGCTGGAAGGATCCTTTCAAAACATGCGGAGGAGTCCTGTCCAGAGGCACGGGAACAAGAGTGAGAACAGCAGGAGCCAGCAAGCACGTCCGGGAGAGTGAGGCAGTCTGGGAGGACTGTGGGAAGTAGACAGGAGGGCTAGTGAAAGGGGCAGCTGCAGCCAGGTGGGCTGGCAGAGCCTGAAAAGGTGGTGCTGGGATCAGTAGCCACAGGAATGTTGCTGGACACTGGGAGTTTTTTTACACACCAAAGGGGCCTGCGCTAGATCCCTCAAACAGTATTCCAACTGGGTCTGAGTTGTTCTACAAGCAAGTGAGGTGCTGGAAGAAGTGGAGTGTATATAGAGAGTATATATAGTTTTATTCCAGTCAAGTGGGCATCCCATAATACCCCTATCCCCATCCAAGTTTATTAACCCTTAAATAAAAAACATGGAGATGCATGGACTGTTTCCTGTCTCAAGCGAGCCTGTGAAAATTCAATGTGCCTGGCTGTGCAGGGTGGGGATCCCTATTCACCAGCGGCTCCTACAGGGGATGTGCTACACTGCAAAGGGTCCATAAGCTTCACAAAATGGCTTATTTCCCAGACTTCAAATCCCATAATCATCAGCGTGTTGCACAGGAATCCATAGGCTTTTCTGACTATAGTTCTCCCTATGTTGACTGGTGAGGATAGTGAGACCCAACATTCAGCTTAACAGCAGAAAATAAACTGATTGTAAAAGAGGGAAATGTCTCCTTTCCTATATTTCTGTAGTCCAGCACCTGGCTACACTATGGTAATGTGTTGGCCTGTTGGGATGGTTGAAGAGGGAGCTTCCTTCAGCCTCTTCTAACCTTTCGCTGCCTGGCATGCATTGTACTTTCACATCAGTCCATGCCCTCATGGAGCTTACAATCCAAGGTCCCTAATTCACATTCATTCATACACATACTAGGAAAAATTCAGACAGGATACAATTAACCAACCAGCATATATTTGGAGTGTGGGAGGAAACCCACGCTGGTACAGGGAGAACATGCAAACTCCAGGCTGCTAGTGTAGTGGTTGGGATTCGAACCGGCAACCCTAGTACTGCTTAGCAGAGGCGCTAGACACTGTGCTGCCCATATAACTCCTGTAGGCATCTATGTCCCATTGGAGAGCTTTTCCATCACTTTCTGTCCCATAGCCAACTAAGGAACTAAGAGGAAATCCATCCAAGGTGAAGGAATCCCGAGGTGTCCCCACTGGAAGATTTTCCCTCTATTCCTGTTCTGGTGACAACCCAAAATTTGGTATTTTCTTTAACTTTCCCAAATAGAGAGATTGAATCCCCCTGACAGGGGCACAGACAAAATCTGACAGGTGTTTAAATACACCCCACTCTATACCCAAACCAAAAAAAGTTTTGTTTTTAGGTATACTTTAAGTAGGTGAATGATAAGCAGTTTGGAGTATATATTGGAATAAATAAGACCTAGCTTAATCTATATATTGGCTTCAATATGGAACAACCAGTTGCAATTAAAGAGAGAATAAACCATATAACTGATACTGGAGAAAAATGAGTGTAGGAAATGTACAAACAGTACTGCAATAAAGTGCGACACAATGAAGTACTGCAGGGAGAGGTTGAATCATACAATCAGTACTAGAACAGTGAGAGGCTGAAACTGACAATTTTTACTGGAGCAGCTGCTGAGTCAGAAACCCCTGATTGCAACACAGTGAGGGTTTGTACAAACTATGATGTAGAGGAGACTCGAATACAAGGTATCTGCTTTCTTACCGCAATATGATCATTTACTGTTGTGATATACAAAAAAAAAAATGTAGGTCTATGGAACTTCCGCTAATGTTTTTGCATTATTAACATATCCCTTGTTCCCCGGGGAGTTGAGCTTACAGCCTACGCAGATGTAGGCAAAGTGTTCAAATGCTCCACAATTCCCACTTCAGTAAACAGCAACCCTCCTACCTTTTAAAGCATAACATTAATATAACTTCTACCAGCCTAACAAACTGCTGGATCAAAACAAACACAACATTTAATCTGCCTGATGCAAGATGGAATAAATGATAAAACATTTTTGGAATTATAAAATTTAAGGAGGTCTCCCGTTCACAGTGTCATTTTTAATTGGTGTAATTAGGCAAATGAAGCTCTTTGCTATCATTTTTGATGCATGTTGGCTCTGTTGTTTAATGACAGTAGTTTGCTCTGAGGTCAGACTGGTTATCAAAGTCCTTGCTGCTTGATCCCTGCATTATGTAGGAAGGGTCCAAACTCAAAGGAAAGGCTCATGTGCCCGCCATGTAGTTCAATTCATGTGGCATGCCTTCATGCTCCATAATACTACCAAGGGAGTCATATTTTTTGTGCTCGACCAATCAGACAGTACTCTACACAAGTGCTGGAATTTCTCATCCTGTAGGGACTACTACTCCCTATCTGCAGTTCACTTTACCTGACTTCAGAACACAAAATTGCAAGCAATGGGCACAACATCTCCATGTAGCTAAGGTAAAGGACATACACTTGGGGGCAACACTATCATTCATGTAGAAGCACTCTTTGCATCCCTGTAATAATTAAAGTACTCTAAATCGAAACTCAATTACAAAAATGTAATATATTGTAACTTCTTGTGAATTGAATTGAAATATTTTTTACAGGTTCAGTTCCCAATGTGACAAGTACAAGTTGTACTTTGTGCTATCTTCCTAGGTGCCTGTACCATTAGCTGTGATGTCGGGTAGGGCACAGCTGCCCAACATGGCAACTAGCAAGGAGACAGCTGCTTTACTAGCACGGGCTGCCTGGAGACTTCCAGGACTTGTGTCACAGGTGGGGGACACTGGATTTGGACCCCCCCCTCCAGGTTTAACAACAAACTAGACAAATTTGTGTATTGGTAAAGGGATCCTCTAATGCAGTGGTCCCTGTGGCCCTTTGCTTGCTTTTATCTGGCCCTTGGGGTACAATTTTCATCCACTGATACCAGCAATGGGACATAATTCCCCCCACTGACACCAACAAAGGGGCAGAATTCCTCCCAATGACACCAACAATGGGGTACAATTTCTCCTAATGACACCAAAGATGGGGCACAATTCCTCCCAAAGATACCAACAATGGGGCCCAATAACACCAATGATAGGGCACAATTGCTCCCACTGACACCAACGATGGGATGCTATTCCTCTCACTGATACCAAAGATGGAGCATTAATTATTCCCACTAATGTCAGGACCTTTTCAACTCTCAATGGCCACAGTCTGGCCCCCTTAAGTCTGAAGGACAGTAAACTGGTCCTTTGATGAGAAAGTTTGGATACCTCTACTCTAAAAGAAGCAGTGGATGCTTTGGTGGCTTTGCAAGATCAATAAATTCTGATCTATGCCTTCCTTTCCTGAAATTATTCTTTGTCTGCTACAAAGGATCAAGATGGAGAGCATTTTACTGATCCTCATTGCTCTGAAGTGGCCCAGGTAAATGTGGGACTCCAACCCGGTGAGATTCCTTGCAAATGATCTGTGGGCTCTGCTGGATGATGGGGATGTTAAATATTTTTATGATGCAAAATACCAAGAAGTGTACTTTTTGTAAGGTCTATCATCGAATATGAAAGGCATACTTCATTTGGTGTGAGTCTTGGGGGGCTACCCAAGAGTTTCTTCCTCTTCTCTCTGCATTCGGTCTGGACCAGTGTTTAGAGTTGGCTTCTCACTTTTTCATTAGAACCTTTGTACAGGGGGTCCCCCATGTAGCTCCTCCTGTGGGAGGAGCTACACGGGGTCTAGTTCTCTCAGGGCTTCAGAAACCACTGGTTCAACCCAATAGAGACATTTCTTTCTGCTGGGTGTCTGAACTGACATAAGGACAAGGTGGATTTGAGGCCCAGAAATTCCTTCTCCCTCAGTTGGACTGCCGTTGTGCCCTCTCAATGGAGGAGATAAAAATAGGATTTTTTAACTTACCTAAAATCCTTTTTTGAAAAACACCCCTCTGTGTTTATATCATGCTCGGTACTGCTTTCCTACAAAACTGACGCACGCTGGTAAAAGGAGTTATCCTTGGCTGACCTACAGTTTTTTTTGTTTGCCCGTGTCCAATCTTCCTGTAGGAGGTACTATACTTTGAAGATGAAAGACTCTGTGTCCCTCTATGGAAGGGGTGATCAACTATTTAAAGCAGACCTTCACCCTCCCAGTGAACTGTCCTCCTCTCCAGCCCCCCCTGCAGCGCTGATATCTAGTTACTGTTACCCATCCTGCCCCCCAACTTCTGGAGGAGTGCCCCATCAGTACCAAGGAGTGCCCTAGGAGTGCCCCAGCAGTGCCACATCAGTGCCAAGGAGTGCCCCATCAGTGCCAAATCAGTGCCAAGGAGTGCCACATCAGTGCCCAGGAATGCCACATCTGTGCCATAGGAGTGCCACTAAAGTGCCCATTAGTGCCAACGCAGTGCCCATCAGTAAGTGCTCATCAGTGCCACCCTATCAGTGGATCCTCATAAGTGCAGGTGGCACTGACAGGTGACACTGGCAAGTGGCACTGGTTGGCACTGATTGGCAGGTGACACTAATTGGCACTGGCAGGTGGCACTAATTGGCACTGGCAGGTGGAATTGGATGGCACTGGTTGGCACTGGCAGATGGCAATGATTGGCACTGGCGGGTGGCACTGGCAGGCACTGATTGGCACTGGCAGGTGGCACTGGCAGATGGCACTGATTGGCACTGGTTGGCAGGTGACACTGGTTGGCACTGGCAGGTGGCACTGGCAGGCACTGGTTGGCATTGGCAGATGGCACTGGCAGATGGCACGTGGCACTGGCAGATGGCACTGATTGGCACTGGCAGGTGGCACTGGTTGGCAGGTGACACTGGTTGGCACTGGCAGGTGGCACTGGCAGGCACTGGTTGGCATTGGCAGATGGCACTGGCAGGTGGCACTGGCAGATGGCACTGATTGGCACTGGCAGGTGGCACTGGTTGGCAGGTGGCACTGGCAAGCCAATAGTGTATCTGTGTGAAACTGTATGGAGAGAGAGAGGGGAGCTGACAAATTCAGCGTGATGTCGGAGGTGGGCGGGACCCGGGGTGGGCGGGACCCGGGGTGGGCGGGACCCAGCAGCTATCCAGCCGATGATTGGGCTGTTTAAGAAAGGGGCGGGGCCACATACACATAGCGGCCTGCCCAGATCCCATCCCATTGGCTGGTGTTGGGTAGCTGGGTCCCGCCCCCCGGGTACTGTCCACCCCCAACATCCAACCTCAATTTTGACAGCTCCTCTCTCTCTCCATACAGTTTCACACACTGCGGCGCTGCTCTGCCAACAGTGTGTGGAGAAGGGAGGAGGAACCCCACGTTCCTCCTCCCTTCTCCGATATATCGGTTGACATCTACCTTCTTACGATTCCACGGGGGGCAATTGCCCCCCCCTTGCCCTATGCTGCGGACGCCCATGCTCATTATGCCTCATAGAATATACATTGGGGTGTTTTCTTTCCAAAATGAGGTCATTTTGTGGACATTTCCATTGTCCTGGTGCTCCGGGGCCTTCAAAAGTGTGATAGGTTGTCAGGAAATTATATGTGTAATTTATGTCCTTAGACGGTGCTTCCTGCATGTTGGGTCTCCGTATGTGGCTAGGTTGTCTAAACGTCTCACACATTTGGTATCACCTTACTCAGGAGGAGTAGCAGAATGTATTTTGGGGTGTAATTTGTGGTATGCATATGTCATGTGAGAGAAATAACCTGTTACTATGACAATTTTGTAAAAAGAAAAAAAAAATCTTAATCTTAGAAAAATTTAAGAAACACACCATGCCTCTTACGTACCATGCCGCTTTCCAAAAAGGGGTCATTTGGGGGGTATTTGTACTTTCCTGGCTTGTTGTATCTAAAGCAGTGTTTCTCAACTCCAGTCCTCAAGGCGCACCAACAGGTCATGTTTTCAGGATTTCCCTCAGATGAAACGGCTGTGGTAATTGCTAAGGCAGTGAAAACTGATCAAATCACCTGTGCAAAATAGTGGGAATCCTGAAAACATGACCTGTTGGTGCGCCTTGAGGACTGGAGTTGAGAAACACTGATCTAAAGAAATGAGTCATCAGTACATCAGGTGTGATCAATTTTCAGTGATTGGCACCCTAGCTTGTAGACGCTATACCTTTCAGGCCCCTTTCACATTGAGGAGCTTGTAAACTGCCAGTAAAACACTAAGCACTTTTGAAGAGCTTTTCAGATGCTTTTGAAGAGCCTTTCAGGCGCTTTTCAGGCACTTTCCATTCATTTCAATGGAGAGGGGTGTTTTTTCACCACCCTGCCTGCGCATTGTCCCAGTGTGAAAGCATTATAATTTCCTTGATTTGAATGAAAATAGGTTTTCGTGAGCTTTTTAGGCGCTTTTTTTAGCGTGAAAGTGCCTGATAAGTGGCTCAGTGTGAAAGAGGCCTCACGAAGACCAAATAATATACACTGATTTGGGTTATTTTTTACCAAAGATATGTAGTAGTATACATTTTGGCCAAAATTTATGAAGAAAAATTACTAATTTGCAAAATGTTATACCAGAAACAAAGGAAAATGCTTTTTTTGTCTTTACAAAATTGTCAGTCTTTTCTTATTTATAGCGTAAAAAAAACACAAAAAAACCCCAGAGGTGATTAAATACCACCAAAATAAAGCTCTATTTATGTGAAAAAAGGAAAAAAATTTCATATGGATATAGTGTTGCATGACTGAGTAATTGTCATTCAAAATGTGAGAGCACTGAAAGTTGAAAATTGGCCTGGTTAGGAAGGGGGTTTAAGTGCCCAGTGGGCAAGTGGTTAATATGCCCATTGCAAAAGTGCAGTGTATGTGATGTTTAATACACTGACCTTTTCCTCTTCCAGCCTGCTCCCCAGGCTGCAAGAAAGGCCCCAGGAACTTGGTGTCACCCGGCCTGGGACAGGAGTCGGCTCTACAGAGGAAGTAGGTTATGAGGCTCCTGCTCCCACAGCATAGTTGCCAACAGTCCCGATTTTCCCGGTACAATCCCGATTTTGGGACCCTCGTCCCGATTGGAGGCTGTCCCGAAAAACTAATAGGGAGGGATGCATTAATAGAGGGGGGGCTGCACTAATTGAGGGGGGTCTAATAGAGGGGGGGTCTGCACTGATGGAGGGGGTCTGCACTGATGGAGGGGGTCTGCACTGATGGAAGGGGTCTGCACTGATGGAGGGGGTCTGCACTGATGGGGGGGTCTGCACTGATGGAGGGGGTTTGCACTGATGGAGGGGGTCTGCACTGATGGAGGGGTCTGCACTGATGGAGGGGGTCTGCACTGATGGAGGGGGACTGCACTGATGGAGGGGTCTGCACTGATGGAGGGGGTCTGCACTGAGGGAGTCTGCACTGATGGAGGGGGTCACACTGATGGAGGGGGTCTGCACTGATGGAGGAGGTCTGCACTGATGGAGGGGGTCTGCACTGAGGGGGTCTGCACTGATGGAGGGGGGTCTGCACTGAGAGGGTCTATACTGACTCTGCTGGGGGCACCTGATGCGAGGACAGACTCTGCTGGGGGCACCTGATGCAAGGAGGGACTCTGCCGGGGGCACCTGATACAAGGACAGACTCTGCTGGGGACACCTGATGCAAGGACAGACTCTGCTGGTGGCAGGCGACGTGGCTAGTGACACGCTCAGGGATCCCACTGATTCGGCATTATGGTGAGTTGAATGATTTAATTTTATATTACAATGTAATAATAGAAATAATGCGATTCAATCATCCTGACACCATAACAACCATGGTACCGGGATGATTGAAGCGCCAACACCAGGTGTTTGGAGTATCTTTATCTGCTGATCGTTGAACTTTCTAGAATACACATATTTTTATTGTGTAGGATCTGGGGCTGCTGTCTCGTCATTTCCCTCTCCCCCTTTCCCTCTCCCCCTTTCCCTCTCCATCCCTCATTCATCTCAGACTCTAACCACACCCTCTCGAGCCACGCCCATTAAGCCATGCCCACTATTTCGCATAAGCCACACCCATTTTTCCACCACGCCACACTTGTATTTTTTGCTAAACCACGCCTACAAACGAATGCCCCGCCCCCTAATTATTGTACAGCTCCGCCTACAGCCAAAAAAGTGTCCCACATTTTTTTTGCAGCAATGTTAGCAACTATGCCACAGCGGCCGTTAGCTTCCTCCACTGCTCCATCTCCACACACTCTTATGCTGTGGGGTGGCAGGTCATCGTGATATGAGCTTGCTGACCCGCCATCCTAGAGCATGAGGTCGTGGGCCACATCAGAAGGCTTTGCGGGCCACGGGTTGAGCACCCCTGCTCTATGGATTCCATGAAAAGGATTTTAAAGTAAGTACAAATTGTCCTTTTAATGTGGCACAGGAAGTCTTTCATCTTCAGTTATACTGTTGACTATAGGAGGACTGGACACTGGCAAATACAAGAAAAACAACCCATCCCCCTACCAGGTTACTTCAGCTTTTTGCTACTTTCCTAGGAAGATGAACGTCTTTTTTTCAGCTTCGCTGGGAAAGGTCAAACCTAAATTTGCTAGCATCATTTTTTCTTTAACGTTTTGCAGGTGGGTCCTTCAGGTGGCTCTTGAGATGCAAGTAGTCCGCAGATTTTTATATTTTTTACATTGGGCCTATTAGCGATTGTTTACTTTTGTTCATCACTAATTTGGACTATGCCCCTCAATGGACGAGAAAGAAAATATAATTTTTATACTTACCTTTTCGTGGCCTATAATAAGGCTTACCTATATGTACTGAAAATATCTCCTAAACGTATGCAGTTTAGGAGATATTTGCCTTGTAGTGTGCCGATGATGTCATTGGCGCATGTGCAGTGAAGAAACGGCCCTCTGTCCTGTTTCTTCCCCAGCGTTTGCCATGACTGGCGGCTCCCCCGCGCATGTGTCTCCGGCCAGCCACGGAGACGGGAGTCCATGGCCCCAGAAGGAAGAGGGGTGAAGATGGATGCTTCCACCAGCGGGGACATCGCGGGCTTCGTTTGCAGGTAAGTGGCACATAATGCAATGCATACTAGCCCATTATGCTTTTACTTTGCAGGGGAATAAAGAGGAAGTAAAACCCATCAGGGTTTACTTCCTCTTTAAAATCTTTTTCTCCCCTCTGTTTTTTACGTATGCTTTTGTACTGCTTTGGCAAAAAATTAAGGGCAGGGTGGTAGTGGGAGGGGTGATCCTGGGCTGGCATACAGTTTTTTTTTTTTTTTTTCACACGCTTGTCAATGTCCAGTTCTCCTGTAGGCATAGGTATAACTAAAGGTGAAAAACTTAGATTACAAAATCCTATTGTATAGCAGCTTGCCAGTCAGATGTGGTGGTGGCATCCGTGTTCATTTTTTCATGCCAACAACATTTCAGCAAGTACAGAAATGACCTGTCGATCTTGCCAGAAATTCAGTGTCCTTGTCATTCCCTGTAAGCCAAAAAGAAAGTACAAACATCCTTATCTTCTTATCGCTTTAGCATGTGATGGAGATGAACAATAATGGACAGTCTGTGTGACAACCATGACTGCTTCCATAGATACAATGGAGCAATGAGCGTAGACATGAAGCTCATAGTGGATTCAGGTCCAACTTTTTTCTGTTCTGTCATGAATCACTGTCATTTTCACACATCATCTATTTGAATTGCCTTTCCTTTTTTAAAGAGCTGGTTCACCCAAAATTGATCTTTCTGTTCTAGATGGATGCTGAAGAAAAGGAACATCCATAAGCAACTTGTATCTTTTTTGGAGACTGCAGAAACTAGATCAGATCGTAAACATAAAGTAAAACAATGCTAACTACCCCTGCCTGAAACACTGGTGCAGTTTTAAAGTGGAACTTTACTCTCTCAATCAACACTGAATATTTTTCATCCTTATGCTGCTAGCATTAGTAAATAGATACTTTTCTATCATATTTACTTGTTTTAAACTTTTTTTTTTAACATTTCTTCAGTTCCTTTCTGATTTCCATGCCTGAGCAAATGATGGTATACATCCGATGGGTCCTAAGGAGAGGAAGAGGAGCTTTCCCAGCTACGCATACCATCCTACCTGCATGCCTGCGCTAAGGTCAGATGGATTCCAGGAAGTAAATGCTACATGAATCATCTGCCCTTGATCAAGATGGCCACTGCCAGAAATGCTAGGGGGTGTTTTTCACAGTCATTTCTCAGCAAAATAAAGCATGGAGACATTAATGGATGGGGGAGTCTGCTTTGAATATTAAAAATGATTTAAATAGCATT
The DNA here is from genome assembly GCF_042186555.1 of Aquarana catesbeiana. Classification (NCBI taxonomy): domain Eukaryota; kingdom Metazoa; phylum Chordata; class Amphibia; order Anura; family Ranidae; genus Aquarana; species Aquarana catesbeiana. The sequence goes on along the minus strand of NC_133326.1, from coordinate 598,424,297 downwards.
TTTGGTTTATAGTGCTCAGATGCGGTGAAGTTCCACTAAGTGCTAAAACACATTGTATATCTGAAACACTTTTCCAATTTACTGGTCACCTAATGCAAGGTAAACACATATCCCAGAGATACATATGGGTTAAAATTGCATGGCAGGTTAGAATTATGGAAAAATGTTTATACACTCTGGGTAATCTCAGTTTGTATTTTACCTAATTAGTAATATAAAAGGGGAAAGAATGCTTTAGTTTAACCCTGCGAATGACGCTGGCACAGACCTCACAGAGGCTAATGGATAATTAGGGAGCAGGTCGATGCTTTGATGTGACAGCGGATCCTATAAACACATTATTGCTGCCAGGAAGTGGAACAGACACAGCTAGTTACATCACTGAGCTTTGGAGTTGTCACCATTCTCTGGTTTATGGGCACTTTCACTCATTTTTAGCAACATTTGCATTCTGCATCCCAGAATCACGCTATAAGAGTCTGGATGTTTAATGACGTCCAAGTCATCAAGGAAACCATGTATTATATTCTTAAATAATCTCTCTCTCCTAGTTGACCTACATTTATAGCACAAATAAACAAAAGATTTCACAGCATGCTTACCAGCTAGCCTGCAAATAAAACAAAAAGCCACTAATAATTCAAGTTAAAAAACAAAGCTTTAGTTGCACGCATTTGCAAACATATATGGAATCTGCATTGCCTTGGCAAGGCTCCTCCGTAAAGGGCAGTCTAAGTTGGAGCATGAATAGCAGTGGATAAATTAATGGCAGGTATGCCCGGAGGGAGCCCATTCCTTCTTAAAGGGGCAGGGACACATTAGAAGCCCAGCAAAAGCACAGGGGCAGCTGAAGGCGTCTAATGTGTCCCCACGTCAAATCTAGAGAGCAAGCTATACAAGAAGGGCAACCACCCCAATTTTTTAATTAGCTTTTAAAGTGCACAGCAATATATTTACAGATGCTTATTACTAGAACACAAGATGTTTTCAGGGGGTATTGAAACTTGATGTATCATTTGAGGTTAACCACTTCCAGCCCAAGCCCGTCATATGAGTCCTGGACTTTGAGTGGAGATATCTGAATGATGGCTGCAGTTACAGGCATCGTTCAGATATATTTTTTTTCTGTCTGTGATTCCCTGCACTGTAAGAACAATCATAGCGGCTGTTCATTCCTTCCTATCACACTTTTGAAGGTCCTGGAGCACCAGGACAGTGAATATACTCACCAAATGACCCCATTTTGGAAAACAAACACCCAAACGTATGTTCTATGAGGCATGGGCTGCAGATAGGTACTCGGGTAATCTTATGGGCTGCAGATAGGTACTTGGGTACTCTTATGGGCTGCAGGTAGGTACTTGGGTACTCTTATGGGCTGCAGATAGGTACTCGGGTACTCTTATGGGCTGCAGATAGGTACTCGGGTACTCTGATGAGCTGCAGATAGGTACTTGGGTACTCTGATGAGCTGGAGACAAGTACTTGGGTAACCTGATGAGCTGCAGATAGGTACCTTGATGGGCTGGTGACAGGTACTCGGGTACTCTGATGGGCTGGTGACAGGTACTCGGGTACTCTGATGGGCTGCAATAGGTACTCGGGTACTCTGATGGGCTGGTGACTGGTACTCGGGTACTCTGATGGGCTGGTGACTGGTACTCGGGTACTTTGATGGGTGGTGACAGGTACTCTGAAGGGCTGTGATAGGTACTCAGATGGGCTGTGACAAGTACTCAGGTGGGCTGTGAAAGGTACTCAGGTACTTAAATGAACTGTGACAGCTACTCATCTACTCGGGTACTCAGATGAGCTGTGACAGGTACTCAGGTACTGGGGTACTCAGACTGTGACAGGTACTCAGGTACTCAGATGGACTGTTACAGGTACTTGGGTACTCAGATGAACTGTAACAGGTGCTCAGGTACTCGGGTGCTCAGATGGACTGTGACATGTACTCGGGTACTCAGATGGACTGTGACAGGTACTCGGGTACTCAGATGGACTGTGACAGGTACTCAGATGGGCTGTGACAGGTACTCAGATGAACTGTGACAGGTACTTGGGTACTCAGATGGACTGTGACAGGTACTCGGGTACTCAGATGGACTGTGACAGGTACTCGGGTACTCAGATGGACTGTGACAGGTACTCAGATGGGCTGTGACAGGTACTCAGATGAACTGTGACAGGTACTCGGGTATTCAGATGGATTGTGACAGGTACTCAGATGGACTGTGACACATACTCAGGTAGTCAGATGGACTGTGACAGGTACTCGGGTACTCAGATGGGCTGTGACAGGTACTCACGTACTCGGGTACTCAGATGGACTGTGACAGGTACTTAGGTACTCAGATGGACTGTGACAGGTACTCGGGTACTCAGATGGCCTGTGACAGGTACTCAGATGAACTTTAACAGGTACTCGGGTATTCAGATGGACTGTGACAGGTACTTGGGTACTCAGATGGACTGTGACAGGTACCCAGATGGGCTGTGACAGTTACTCAGGTACTCAGATGAACTGTGACAGGTACTCAGGTACTTGGGTACTCAGATTGGCTGTGACAGGTACTCAGGTACTCAGATGGACTGTGACAGGTACTGAGGTACTCAGATGGACTGTGACAGGTACTCGGGTACTCAGATGAACTGTAATAGGTGCTCAGGTACTCAGATGAACTGTGGCAGGTACTCAGGTATTCGGGTACTCAGATGGACTTTGACAGGAGGTACTCAGATATTCAGATGAACTCTGGCAGGTACTCAGATGGGCTGTGACGGGTACTCAGGTAATTAGATACTTAGATGAACTGTGACAGGTACTAAGGTACTCGGGTATTCAGATGGACTGTGACAGGTACTCGGGTACTCAGATGGGCTGTGACAGGTACTCAGATGGACTGTGACAGATACTCGGGTACTCAGATGAACTGTGACAAGTACTCAGGTGGGCTGTGAAAGGTACTCAGGTACTTAGATAAACTGTGACAGCTACTCAGGTACTCGGGTACTCAGACTGTGACAGGTACTCAGATGGACTGTGACAGGTACTTGGGTACTCAGATGAACTGTAACAGGTGATCAGGTACCCGGGTACTCAGATGGACTGTGACAGGTACTCGGGTACTCAGATGGACTGTGACAGGTATTCAGATGGGCTGTGACAGGTACTCAGATGAACTGTGACAGGTACTCGGGCACTCAGATGGACTGTGACAGGGATTCAGGTACTCAGATGGACTGTGACAGGTACTCAGGTATTCAGATGAACTGTGACAGGTACTCAGGTACTCGGGTAGTCAGATGGACTGTGACAGGTACTCGGGTACTCAGATGGTCTGTGACAGGTACTCGGGTACTCAGATGGTCTGTGACAGGTACTCGGGTACTCAGATGAACTGTGACAAGTACTCAGGTGGGCTGTGAATGGTACTCAGGTACTTAGATAAACTGTGACAGCTACTCAGGTACTCAGGTACTCAGATAGACTGTGACAGGTACTCAGGTACTCAGATGGACTGTGACAGGTACTTGGGTACTCAGATGAACTGTAACAGGTGCTCAGGTACTCGGGTACTCAGATGGACTGTGACAGGTACTTGGGTACTCAGATGGACTGTGACAGGTACTCAGATGAACTGTGGCAGGTACTTGGGCACGCAGATGGACTGTGACAGGGATTCAGGTACTCAGATGGACTGTGACAGGTACTCGGGTACTCAGATGAACTGTAATAGGTGCTCAGGTATTCAAGTACTCAGATGGACTTTGACAGGAGGTACTCAAATACTCAGATGAACTGTGGCAGGTACTCAGATGGGCTGTGACAGGTACTCAGGTACTCAGATGAACTGTGACAGGTACTCAGGTATTCAAGTACTCAGATGGACTTTGACAGGAGGTACTCAAATACTCAGATGAACTGTGGCAGGTACTCAGATGGGCTGTGACAGGTACTCAGGTACTTAGATACTTAGATGAACTGTGATAGATACTAAGGTACTCGGGTAGTCAGATGGACTGTGACAGGTACTCGGGTACTTAGATGGGCTGTGACAGGTACTCGGGTATCAGATGAACTGTGACAGTTACTCAGATGGACTGTGACAGGTACTTGGGTACTCAGATGAACTTTAACAGGTACTCGGGTGGACAGATGGACTGTGACAGGTACTCAAATGGGCTGTGGCAGGTAATCAGATGAACTATGACAGGTGCTCAGGTAGGAAAAACAAAGAGAATAAAGTTGTCTTAAGAGGGCAAAAACAGAACACTATAGTTACTTCAAAACTAGCTTTATTTATACAAAAAATACCACTGTAAATAATTAAACAAAAACAAAAAATAGAATCACGGGTAAATGGCTGACAAAGACTATTAAAAAATTGGACAACGCTGTCAAATTGTTAAAACATAGGAAGCCGCGGCTGCATATCCCACACATACATATCAGACATCACCATAACCACTTGCATACACTAGTACGAAGGTAGAGCTAATTAGGATATAGGAATAATCATGAAGATTACTTATGAAAGCTACAAGTGTTAAAGTCCATTATATAGGCCACATAGGTTAGGTGCTGGTAGGTAGGTGGGCAGCTTGAGTGTGTTAGTCCTGTTTACATGAAGATAACCATATAGTTGGGTCTATTAAGGGTCAGAGCACAGACCATCAGCATAGATATGTAATCAGGCAGTGTAGCAGGTGTAACAGGCAGCTTGACTATGGATATTCATAAGCAACGGAGGAAAGGAGCAGAGGTAAACATAGCATTGAATCATTCAAGGTAGATGTCATAGGGGGAGTGCTATAGAGAGTAAAGCAGGCGTCCAAATTGTAGCTTGAAATTGAAGTGGATACTCTCACCAACTGTGTGGGATCCAATGTCCTCCTGTAGCGTGACTCTACCCCTAGATGAGTGGATGGATAATGGCTACAAGCTCTGTTCTGTGTTGGTAAACAGAGGTGTTCGACCGGGATATTCGACCCACGCTCAGGTACTTGGGTACTCAGATGGGCTGAGACAGGTACTCAGATGGACTGTGGCAGGTACTCAGGTAAATAGATACTTAGATGAACTGTGACAGGTACTCGGGTAGTCAGATGGACTGTGAGAGGTACTTGGGTACTCAGATGAACTGTGACAGGTACTCAGATGGACTGTGATAGGTACTCGGGTATTCAGATGAACTTTAACAGGTACTCAGGTACTCGGGTGGACAGATGGACTGTGAAAGGTACTCAGATGGACTGTGACAGGTACTCAGATGGACTGTGATAGGTACTCGGGTATTCAGATGAACTTTAACAGGTACTCAGGTACTCGGGTGGACAGATGGACTGTGACAGGTACTCAGATGGACTGTGACAGGTGATCAGGTACTCGAGTACTCAGATTGGCTGTGACAGGTACTCAGATGAACTGTGACAGGTACTCAGATGGTCTGTGACAGGTACTCGGGTACTCAGATGAACTTTAAAAGGTACTCAGGTACTTGGGTAGACAGATGAACTGTGGCAGGTACTCAGATAGACTGTGACAGATGCTCAGATGAACTGTGACAGGTACTCAGTTGGGCTGTGACAGGTACTCAGGAACTTTGATGACTGGTGACAGGTATTTTGATGGCTGGTGACAGGTCCTCTTTATTGTGGGGGGCAATCAGTGTGTGTTGGTGTGCACTGTAAGCGGTAACGAGCTGTTACCGCAATTTCCTTCTCACACACGATCGAAGGAGGGGCCAGAAATTTTGTAGATCACCGCTTTGTTGGGGGTACCTGGTTTTGACAGGTATCCGCTCTCCCCCCTCCCCATCAAAAAGTGCCAAACGTGGCAGTGGGGGGGGGGGGGGGGGAGTGTGTGCGAACAAGTGACGCTTCCACTTTTGGCTTTTACAATTCAACATGGAAAGTTACGCTTGCTTTCTGTGATATCCCATAGTTTGTAGACACTATAACCATTTTTATGAATGCGGATCTGGAGGGGCCCGCCTGCACCCCCCCCCCCCAAAAAAAAAATCCTCCTGCACCAGCCGCCACTGGTGGTATAGCAAAAATGGTCTGGTCATGAATGGGGTAAAAATTTTCTGGAACTCAGATGGTTAACAGGAGGGAAAATGAGCCTTTTAATTGGCCCTGAGGGTAAGAACCTACAGGAGTAGAATTCTCAGTCACCCACACTACTAATAAAACCCATCCCCACCTGGGTCCTACGGCCTCTGGTCGGGCCCCGCCTCCATGACTCTTGTTGCTTCTCGCCAGGCCCCGCCCCCCATGACTTCTGCTGCCTCTAACCGGGACTGCCCCTATGATTTATGGTAGCTGTGACCGGGCCCCGCCCCTGTGACTGCGCGCTCCCTGCCCAGGCCCCGCCCCTGTGACTGCGCGCTCCCTGCCCAGGCCGTCCTGTGTGCACCTGCCGCTGCGGAAGTCACATGACTGTAGGCCGCACAGTGTAGCCGTAGATAGTGAGTGTTTACTGTGCGGACGGTGGCGGTAAGTATGAGAGCTCGCAGTCTTCATCCAGCTCTGCCGCTGGACTTCTACATACATGTCCAGGGGGAGGGCAGATCTAGTTGTAAACATGTGTGTTGTGTGTGATATGTGGAGAGCAGCGTGTTCCAGGCCTTGTGTTCTCTTACAGAAGTGACCAGGATGGGATCAGAGGAAGCACAGCCCTCATCTTCCAGGATCACAGTGAGTGGTGTTCTTATGGGTTCAATGTGTGTAGTTGTGGGCTCATTCCTCCTCACTGTCCTTCTAATGTGACTCTACAGGCCGGGTTCACATTAGGACACGTGCGCTGTTAAAGTGGAGGTCCACCCTTAAAAAAAAAAAAAAAAAATTGCAGAAAAAAATACCTAAAAAAAAAAAAATGGAGGGGGAAAATTTTTTTTTTTTCACTTACGTGAAATGACTGTTGCTAGGCAGTGTTCCTAATCTGCCTCTTCCTACACCGCGGTGATCTTCAGTCTTCTCCCCGCGTTGTCTTCTGGGGAATAGAGCGCGGTGTGCTATGGGAACTGTGTATGTCCCACAACACATCGCGTCCCATTCACAAAGCACTGCGCGACTCGCGCATGCGCACTAGGAAACGGGCAGCGAAGCCGTAAGGCTCCACTGCCTGTTTCCCTTAGTTAGGATGGCAGTGCCGGGAGCCGAGGGACGGGTTGGCCTCGGGCGGCCGACATTGCGGGCACCCAGGACAGGTAAGTGTGCTTATTTAAAGTCAGCAGCTACAGTGTAGCTGCTGACTTTAATTTTTTTTTTTTTCAAAGCTGGAATCTCGCTTTAAGTCGGCACTGATAGGTGGCACTGGTGGGCAGTGATGAGTCGGCACTGATAGGTGGCACTGGTGGGCAGTGATGAGTCAGCACTGATAGGTGGCACTGATGAGGCGGCACTGATAGGTGGCACTGGTGGGCACTGATGAGGCGGCACTGATAGGTGGCACTGGTGGGCACTGATGAGGCGGCACTGATGAGGCGGCACTGATAGGTGGCACTGGTTTGTATGGATTAGCAGCACTGTGTGGGACCGATGTTCTTGTAAACAGGGGTCTTCAAACTACGGCCCTCCAGTTGTTCAGGAACTACAATTCCCATCATGCCTAGTCATGTTTGTGAATGACAGAGTTTTACAATGCCTCATGGGACGTGTAGTTCTGCACCAGCTGGAGGGCCGTAGTTTGGGGATCCTTGCTGTAACAGAAGCCAGTTAATGGTTTTCCTCCTCTCTTTTCACCCTGTCAGCGTGAAGAGAAAAAAAATAGCTAATAACTGGCTTCTGTTTACTTCCATGATCAGCTGTCATTGGCTGACGGCTGATCACGTGGTAAATGGGCTGCCAAACCCATGGGACGTGGAATAAGTAGTGCTCTTTCAGATCACACCGCTGCAGGCTGCATTTGGCATTAACATTGGCACCTACGCACATCTTGCAAAGGCAGAGAGTTCACGTGCAGAACAGGAGATGTGCAGGAAACGTGCCTTTCCCGCACTGTGTTCTAGTGTGAAGCGGCTCTAGTGCTAGGTTTTACACTTGTTCAGCACACATTTTGGCCGAAACAAACTATGTCCCTCACGATTGTCTGAGGCCGCTGCATGTGTGGTATAAATAGGGTTGCCACCTTATCCCTTTTAAAAACCGAACACACGTTAATTACACAGGTTCTGCGGCTGATTTAGGTGGTAATTAAATTAATTTGGAGCCTTACCTGCATTAATTAACCTCAGAACCTGTGTAATTCATATGTGTTCGCTTTTAAAGGGATGTGGTAGCAACTCTAGTGTCACCACTTTCTGTGAAAATCACAGCAGCGCTCAGCCAGACTCCACTGTGTTGCAGGTATGGGACTGGAAGTCTCGTCTGGAACCCGGAACTCAGCGCAATATGCTGTATGTGGCCTCAGCTACATACAGATTATAGCACACATCCAGTGGTTTCACACGTTAGTGAGGGACATTGTTTGGGCCAAGCTTGGGAGTTCAGCTTTAACCACTTGCCAACCGCCTTGCTGCGGTATCGGCAAGGCGGCTCGGCTGCGCAAACTGACGTACCTGTACGTCGGTCCGTGCATGAGATAGTGTGGATGTGCGTGGATCCAGAGGACTCAATGTCCGCTGGCCACCTGCAATCACGTTACAGAGAAGCAGATCCCTTTTCAGCCTATATAAACAAGGCGGATCGCCGTTCTGATGGGACAACTCTGAGATCGGCTGTTCCTAGTAATCGGGAACAGCGATCTGTGTCACAGTTAGAACACCCCCATGGAACACAGTTAACCCCTTGATCGGCCCCTAGTGTTAACCCCTTCCCTGCTGGTGTCATTTATACATTGATCAGTGCATTTTTCTTTTTTTTACTTTTTTTTTTTTTTTTTAGCACTGATTACTGTACTGTTGTCACTGGTCCCCAAAAAGTGTCACTTGGGGTCAGATTTGTTGCAGTCCCGCTAAAAATCGCATTACCAGTAAAAAAAATTAAAAGTCCCTAAATCTAGCCCCTATTTTTTAGATGCTATAACTTTTGCACAAACCAATCAATATACGCTTATTGGGATTTTCCCTCGCTGTTACTGTCACATTTAAAATTGGCAGTCTGTGAATGAATAAACTACAAGTCCTGTCTGCCACCTCAAGCAGACAGCTTGTAGTTCTCAGTGAACTGTGAGAGCGATTTTGAGTGCCCTTGTAGTTCACTGACACTTCCTCAGGCTTTCAGACCTGTATAGAGGTACGGGGAAGAAAGTAGGACCCACCTGCAGGAGCCTGACATTGCACCTGCGATCTGCTGATGGCGGATGCAACGTTTTTCAGGCTCCCATAGAAAAAACATTTTTTTTTTTCTCCTGCACAAATTTGTACATTTGTGCTGAATGGTGCGTGTGGCTAAATTGTTGTGCTTATCAGGGGGATAAAATTCATGGTTAAATAAGGTCTGAGTCTACTCACTCGATTTAGAGCATATACAGTGGATATAAAAAGTCTACACACGCCTGTTTAAATGTCAGGTTTCTGTGATGTAAAAAAAGAGACAAAGATAAATCATTTCAGAACGTTTTCCACCTTTTTAATGTGACCTATAAAACTGTGTTCAGAATTAAGCAATCACATTCAAACTCAATTTAAATAGGAGTCAGTACACACCTGTTATCATTTAACCCCTTCCCGCTGAGCGTACGCAGATGTGCGTACTCGGCTTTCCGGGGTTATACCGGGATGATGCCCGCAGCTGCAGGCATCATCCCGGTACCGTTTTTTACAGCGGGCGATCGGCTACCCGAGTATAACAACCGATGCGGCTAAAAGCCGCTCGGCTGTTATACCGGAGGAGCGGGAGGGGACATCCCCCACCCTCCGCCGTTCTTCCCGGCCTCCCGTGCCTTCGGGAGGCCCGGTGACCAATCGGCTGCCTCCGGCGGCTGGGGGCGGGCTGGAACGAAGCTGTGGGCGGCGGCTTCGTTCCAGCCTCCTAATCGTAAACGCAGAAGCGTCGTCATGGCGTCACTTCCCGTTTACTCGGCTGCCAATGGCGCCAGTTTTAAAAAAATACACAGTATTCAGAATCGCCATTTTCGGTGATCTGAATACTTTGAAGTGCAAAGGAGGGATCGGGGGTCTTTTAGACCCCCGATCCCTCCATAAAGAGTACCTGTCACCACCTATTAATTTGACAAGGGATGTTTACATTCCTTGTGACAGCAATAAAAGTCAACACATTTTTTTTAAATATAAAAATAAATAAAATAAATAAAAAAAATAAATTTAAAGCGCCCCCGTCCCCGCGAACTCGCGCAGCAAAGAAAACGCATACGGAAGTCGCGCCCGCATATGTAAACAGTGTTCAAATCACACATGTGAGGTATTGCCGCGATCGTCAGAGCAAGAGCAATAATTCTAGCACTAGACCTCCTCTGTAACTCTAACCTGGTAACCGTAAAAAAATTTAAAGCGTCGCCTATGGAAATTCTTAGGTACCGTAGTTTGCCGCCATTCCACGAGTGCGTGCAATTATAAAGCATGACATGTTTGGTATCTATTTACTCGGCGTAACATCATCTTTCCCATTATACAAAAAAATTGGGGTAACTTTACTGTTTGGATTTTTTTAAATTCATGACACTGTCCCTTTTCCCAAAAATTTGCGTTTAAAACACCGCTGCACAAATACCGTGTGATATAAAATATTGCAACAATCTCCATTTTATTCTCTAGATTCTCTGCTAAAAAAATATATATAATGTTTGGGGGTTCTAAGTAATTTTCTAGCAAAAAATACGGATTTTAACTTGTAAACACCAAATTTCAAAAATAGGCTTAGTCATGAAAGGGTTAAAGTGCCTCTGATTAACCCCAAATAAAGTTCAGCTATTCTAGTAGGTCTTTCCTGACGTTTTCTTAGTCGCATCCTACAGCAAAAGTCATGGTCAGCAGAGAGCTTCCAAAGCATCAGAGGGATCTCCTTGTTAAAAGGTATCAGTCAGGAGAATGGTACAAAAGAATTTCCAAGGCATTAGATATACCATGGAACACAGTGAAGACAGTCATCATCAAGTGGAGAAAATGGCACAACAGTGACATTACCAAGAACTGGACGTCCATCCAAAATTTATGAGAAGACGAGAAGAAAACTGGTGAGGGAGGCTGCCAAGAGGCTTACAGCAACATTAAAGGAGTTGCAGGAATATCTGGCAAGTACTGGCTGTGTGGTACATGTGACAACAATCTTCCGTATTCTTCATATGTCTGGGCTATGGGGTAGAGTGCCAAGATGGAAGCCTTTTCTTACAAAGAAAAACATTCAAGCCTGGCAAAATTTTACAAAAACACATCTGAAGGCTCCTAAAAGCATGTGGGAAAATGTTTTGTGGTCTCAGATGAAAACAAGGTTGAACTTTTTGGCCATAATTCCAAAAGATATGTTTGGAGCAAAAACAACACTGCACCTCACCAAAAAAACACCATACCCACCGTGAAGCATGGTGGTGGCAGCATCATGCTTTGGGGCTGTTTTTCTTTAGCTGAAATAGGGGCCTTAGTCAAGGTAGAGGGAATTATGAACAGTTCCAAATACTAGTGGATGTATGCTTTGGGTCGTTGTCATGCTGAACATGAAGAGGAACTTCATCTTTCAGCATGACAACAACCCAAAGCATACATCCAAATCAATAAAGGAATGGCTTCACCAGAAGAAGATTCAAGTTTTGGAATGGCCCAGCCAGAGCCCAGACCTGAATCCAATTGAAAATTTGTGGGTTGTTCTGAAGAGGGTTGTGCCCTCACAATCTGACAGACTTGTAGTGTTTTTGCAAAGAAGAGTGGGCAAATATTGCCAAGTCCAGATGTGCCATGCTGATACACTCATACCCAAAAAGACTGAGTGCTGTAATAAAATCAAAAGGTGCTTCAACAAAGTATTAGTTTAAGGGTGTGCACACTTATGCAACCATATTTTAATTTTTTATTTTTACTTCCATCCACCTAAAAGATTTCAGTTTGTTCAACTGTGTTGTACAGTTTTATAGGTCACATTAAAGGTGGAAATGATTTATGGTGTGTAGACTTTGTATATCCAAAGGCCCACATACGCTACATATGACCTACTCAGAACAACTACAAATGATTCTGTAGCTTGCCCACAAATCTTCTGTTTCCATGAGAATACAGGAGTCCTGCTCAAAATTGCAAGTTCACTGTTACAGGGTTCTGAAAACTTAAAATAAACTATTCACACAGTACTCATGCCTTTTGCTGGAGATGCCAGTGGCATAAAGGGTCTCTACTACATGTTTTCAGGGACTGCCCTGCTCTACGAGATTTCTGATATGAAATTCAAGATCTTAAGCCACCTTTCTTCTACATCTGACACCATTGCCCTCACTCATTATAAGAAGTCCCTACTAATACATCTTAGTGCGGCAAAATCTTGCATTCCATTATGCTGGAAATAGATCTCAGCCCCCTCAGTTGGTCTCTGGATAAGTAAGGTCAATGAAATCAAAACTATGGAAAACCTGATGGGGGAAGTGAACCATACAGAAGAGCAGTTCTGCAAAAAAAGCTTCTGTTGGTCAGTTTTTCAAACCACAATAAAGTACAGTACCCTCCTGAGTAGGGGGTAGGTGCATGACCCTGATTTTTTTCAGGGTAGAATGACACTAGTCTTCAGGGCTTGGCTGCTCTGTCTTATGATGTAACTCACCTGGGAATCTTTCTGTGTTGTTACTTTTGCTCTAGGTACTTTCCTTGTGTAACTGACAAATCTGTCTCTTTATTCTTTCTGTGTTATAAAGTTTTAAAAATACAGTAAATAAAGAATTAAAATGTTTTTCTGCACACACCCTGCCTTCAGGAGTATATAATGTACTTGGAGTGCACTGGTCAGGAGTATGTCATATTAAGCCCAGTGTACACAATGCAGTGGTCAGGAGCATGAAATGTACTACACAATGTCTGTATAACACAGGAATCAGTAGTGTATACCATGGAGTGCAGAGGCTAGGAGTACACCATGCAGGAGAGCTCGTGTCAGGAATGCATATCACAACAAGTGCAGGGTTTAGCACTATGTAACTAGGAGTGTGAATGTAATGCAAAGATTGCATGGTACAGAATACAACCAAAAATTACCTTGTCCTCCTAGTATTGATACTCCCCCCCCCCCCCCCCCCCAAATCCCTCATAAGTATAGCGTTCCACTCTACAGCTGGTTCATTTGAATAAGCTGTCCATCGCACCAGAAAAGATTAAAAATGATGCATACACCGTTTTCATTAGTGCTGCATTGATTTTTCTCAATACTGTGAGCAGGCAGGTGACACAAGAACCTACAAATTTGTAGTAGTGTATAATGGGTGTCGCTTCTCTCCAGAAGATATCCAATATAGCAACATAAATTTAGCTTTGTAAAACTTCAATTATGGATTTAGTTGCTTGGATATGTCTAATCATTAAATTGTATTTATGATCCTGTTAATATTTTTCTGTCTTTGTTGTCAATCATTGTCTTCTGATGTTTCAGAGCAAAATCTTTTCCTTTGGCTTGGGTCAGAAGATAGAGACCGTGTCCCCTTTCCATGGCATTTTACGTCCATTTGTGGGGCAGCCTTGTCAGTCATGTACTCCTAAAAGTATGGTGAGTGCCGGGACTTGAATCTGTTTGTTCTGCTTTAGCGTGATTCACAATATGGATCCTGCTCTTCTCTCTAGGAAAGCTTTTTCTACAAGAGGCACACAAGGCTTGGATTCTGCAATCTCATCCGTATAACAGAGGAGAATACACGGTACTGCATAAAATAATATAAACATCATAGTCGGTTTACATGAAAGCTGAAGTTTAGTCAAAATTGTTTCCTATATAGTTGTGGCAACATCGCTTACCTGTAATGACATATGTCTCATGCCATGCAGGCTGCTGCTTTGTGTAGAATTCTTTTTTGCAGGGTGCCCTGGCGCTGAATTTCCAGAACAGAGGAGGTTAACCTTTTTGGAGGTACGGGTTTTACACACATGCACTGTAGAAGCCAGGAGTGCATGTAAGTCTTACAACCTGGCTATTGGCTGTCAGATGGAAGTGATCCACCGGAATGCTTCCATTGACCCTTGGTGGTGTGCCCCCTTCTATGCTGCCTGGGCTCCACTGTTCCACTTGTGAGTCCGGGATACGCATGGCAGGTGCCACTGGGTGGAGGGGAAAGAAATCGGTGAACGTCCATTTGCTGAGCTTCCCTAGCTACAATGAACACAGAAGCAACGCGCATTACTTTACTTCCAGGTTTGACTGTCACTCAATCTGCGCTCAATTAGCTTCAGTGGAAGGCAGGTGAAATATCTGGGGTCAAATAGACCCACGATCCTCCATTAAACAGAACCTGTCACAACTAATTGCTAACACATAAAGGACTTTTGGTTTTCTATGTAATAAAAATAGTCTAGTGTAAAAAAAATTTAAGTTACACCCAAGACACGCAAAATTTTCCTTGACGCAAATAATTGTGCCTGTGGTATGTGAATCCCTTAGGTTCCACAATGAGTATAGCAAGCATGCTTTACTGCGTATACAGACTGATTTTACTGTTGTGGGTTTAGTAACCCTTTAAGCCTGTATAAGCAGCTGTATATTTGCCTATTTGTCCATGCACATTAGGGCGTTTACAGGCATATTTGCAGAGGAGATTTTCAGGCAGAGAAAAAACCCCATCAGAATCACGTTTTGAGAGGAGCTTTTGGGCAGAAAAAAATGCTTGGCGTGCATAAACGCTCAATGTTTAGGAGCGTTCAGCGTTTTTAGGTATACTTTGATTAGAATGAAAAATGAGTAGTGTGCAATGTTTTAGAAAAAACTCTTTTATAAAAGGAAATACCTCTCCTTAACTTTTGTGCAATAGGAGCCACTATGAACATGTTTATTGCTGCTTTTTCTGCCAGGGTTCTGGTATCTTTCAGCGGCCTAGTGTGTATGGACCCTTATGTGTTAATATTTGTCTTCCATGGTGTTTCAATTACATTACATTACTGTACAAATGAAGGATAGAACAGAATGGCACGAAAAAAAAGCCAAAGTGTTAGCTAATATCTACTAAGACACTTTTTTCACTTTTCGTGATGCATAGATATCGCGGCTGGTTAGTCAGAAGACTGTGTTGTGTAATCTTTGTATGGCAGCAATCAGTTGACCAGGATATCCGCTCTGACTTGACAGAAACAGTCTACAAGCATCCCAGGTAATAATTTCATTTTTTCTTTTTTTGCTTTTGTAGCCATTTTTTTTTTTTTTTTTTTTTTTTTTGAGCCTTTTCTAATCATAGTAAAAGACACTAAAGAAGAATCTTGGGCACAGTCCTACTCTTCCATGTAACCATTGACAGTGCCACCTTTCTAATAAGTACATGGCACAATATTGGTGAATTTTATCTTAATGCTAAGGAAAAGGTAGAAATTCTGTAAATGAATAGATATCCCCACCATGTGCTGGTTTGTTTTGCATACCCCGAACTCCCACACAGCAACTGCATTTTGGAACAAATACCAAATTAGTATTTTTGTATTTTGTGGGATGGCAATCATAGCAGAAGAACAAACACTGCAGAAAATATGCAGTTTAAAGCAGAACTTAGAGGAGCTCCAGTCTCCCCAAAAAATGTAAAAGTCAGCAGCTACAAATGCTGTAGCTGCAGACTTTTAATCTAAGGACACTTACCTGTCCAAGGATCCAACTATGTCCTTACCCAAGTCATTTCTTCAGTCGGCTGCTTTATGCTCTTCCCTCTGCTGTTGTAATATTGTAAGACCAGAGTGTCTAGTGTTTTTTTACAGCTGAATGGCATTCAGCTCAATACCTGAAATAATTCTGAAAATCAAGGTGTTATTGTGTTCATTAACATAATTTTTTTCAGATTCTTATTTTAATCACATAACACATTAATATAATCTGTGTATATTACTTTTTCTGTTTATTCTTTGCTGTCTTTTGCAACAGTGTCCAGTCCACAGTCAAAGGTGAACATGAGGGGCATGACATAAAAAAACATGGAAAATCATTGAGCTGTGCTAAAACTCCAGGCAATGGCAGTGGTCAGAAGGAGGTGCTGAGGATTCTGCGACACATCCAGCATACTCTATCTCCGTTTCTCATAAGGTAATATTTCTAAAGAAGAACTCAAGACTGCAGGATATTATTTTTAAACGTGTTGATTCATTATTATAATTTTTTTTACACCTTGCCTATTTTCCTTGCAATGGGAGAAGAAATTGTGTGCAAACCCAAGATTTTTCATAGCAGCGTACAATTGGAGACTATCTTCACCCTAGAGAGAAACAAAAGTGAAAGTCCGCAGCTAAAAACCCTGTAGCTGCTGACGTTTAATAATAGGACGCTTGCCTCTCCAAGGATCCAGTGCCATCCTTACCCGGCCCGATTCTTTGCTGGTTTTCTGCTCTCCTGTGCCAGCATGTTTAGAGCGGGAAGCCTTGCACTCTTTGCGGCCTCACAGCTGACTTCCCACTGCACATGCGCGAATACTGCAGTTTTCTGCGACCTATGATGTGTCCCAGAAGGTTGTGGGCAAAGAGAGAGGGGAGTGGTTGAATTTCTATTCGGATTGCCTAGAAGATCTGAGCGGACGTGGGCGCAGAAACTAGGTACTCGCTCCCCAAAAGAAAAAAATAATGTACCAAATGTGATAGAGACGGGGGAGGAGGACACCTTTTGGGTGAAGTTCTTCTTTAAGTTGTGTGGAATAAATTTATATTTTAGTTGTGTTAGTAATTAAAAATTAGGAACCTTAAAGGCTGCGTAAACCTAAGAAGAAAAAATTTAATATATTGCAGTTTATTTGCCTAAAGTGACAAGGCTGCTCCTCCATAGATACAGTACAATGGAGTGTTGTCGCCTGAGGACAGAAAAGTGTGTACTGGTATAAAAATAAAGGAATAGTTTGGGAAAAAATTAACCTAATTCAGCCACAATATCTAAGGAATAATAAGCTGTGGTGTATTAATTTCTTGTTTTTTGGGTTCAGATAAGCTGCAGCATATTAGTTTTGATTTTGGGTTTAGATATTGCACTGGGCATCGCGAACAGCATTGTCACTGCTAATACACAAGCCTGTAGCTTGTCAGTCTGCACCTGGCCACAGCTAGCCTTACCCACTGTATTCTGGATTGACAGCACTGTTTTTTTTTTTCTTTTTAATTAAAAATATGTTTGCGTTTTTAATAAAGACGTATTGTACATCAACAATGCAATAACCAGATTTGTCTCTTGCATCTCTATAAATCAGTAAGGATATCTAAGCCTTTTTTGGCAATTTTTGTTTATGTGTAACTAGCAGTATTTTTGGTAGAAAATGTCTTACAACCCCAAAATATTATAGGCCCTAGAGAATTATTTGGTGGGTTTTGCAATTTTTTTATGTCACATGGTGTTTGTGCAGTGGTTTTTCTAATTTAATTTTTTTTGGAAAACGCACTTTGTTTTTGAATTTTAATGCAAAAACACAATACATAACCCAAATTTTGGTAACATATAAAAGATGATATTGCAAGTATAGATACCAAACATGTCATGCTTTAAAATTGCGCATGCCTGTGATCCCATGATCTGAAGTTAGCGGTGATACCTCACATCTACGACAATTGCTGTCTGCGTGCGTAAGGAACCGATGCATTGGGGGACGGGGACACGTAATAGAAATAAATATATAATGTTTTTCTCTTTTATTGCTGTGATAACGAATGTAAAATCCCTTGGGACAGCAATAGGCATGTGACAGGTATTCTTTATAGAGAGATCTGGGGTCTATAGGGGACCCCTCCTCTGCCCTTCAAAGCATTGAAGTAATCCAATGCTTTTGATTTTTAAAAATGGCGCCGTTCACATCCAGGTAACTGAGAAGTGATGACATTGCATTTGGGTTACTGAACCATAGAGCCCAACAAAGCCTATCCAGTCTTTTATTGGGCTCTATGATCAGCTGGCAGAAGTGTTGGCTTGTCAATCAGGACTCCCGGTGGGAATGCCCCTCTCACTGCTTTCACAATTCAGCAGTTAGTTGGCCGCTAGGATTGCTTTTACAAGAGAGCCTACCATTGGCTCTAAAACAAATGTACCGCAGCGGCAGGCATCATCTTGGTATAACTGCTCAAACTTCTGAAGTGGATATGACAAACCCTATGATGGGGACTACACATTAAGCATGATAACAAAGCATTAAAATAGTTGTTCTACATACAATATTTAAAATATTAAAACCAGAGTCAAGTGTATGTGGGCACGAAACCTAACAAGTCCAGATTTTATCAAAAAGTTCATAAATAAGTTTTCATAGCGGGAGACTGGCATGATCAGTTTTTTTTGTTTTTATTTTTTCCACGTTTCAAGAGATGGGGGAGAGGTCCCCTTCCTTGTTTGTAGAATTGCTGTTCTAGCATCAAATTAAGGATATGCTAAAAATTGTTTGGCGTATTTGGGAGTAGTTAAATCACCAAAGACATTCAGTAGACAACTTTTGGGGTGTAGTACATTGGAGGTCTTAAATCAGAGGAAATAAAAGCATTGAACTTGACTAGAAGCTATGGATATGGTGGCAGGTCCAGAAACTATGTAGGAAACTGGCTGTTTCTCCACTTCCCCTCATTTATTCTTTATAGCTTTGCACATTCATGACAGTGATGCTGAGTTGTAATGCAGCTGTATTTTACAGTAGCATTATTTGTTCTTCTTCTCCCTTCACCCTTCTCCCTTTTCCCTTTTCCCTTCTCCCATAACTGCAGCGTTCGCAGAGTCAGGCCTGATCCCTGCGATCGCTAACAGTTTTTTTGGTAGCGTTTTGGTGAACTGGCAAGTACCAGCGGCCTAGTACACCCCGGTCGTAGTCAAACCAGCACTGCAGTAACACTTGGTGACGTGGCGAATCCCATAAGTGCAGTCCAAGCTGGTGAGTAGTACTCACCATGCCTCTCAGCAAATAGATTGGGGTGTCTACTTTCCAAAATGGGGTCATTTTGTGTGTGTGTGTGTGTGGGGGGGGGGGGGGGGGTTGTGCCACCTGGGCATTCCATGGCCTCCGAAACTGTGATAGGCAGTGAAGAGAGAAATCAAAAATTTACACCCTTAGAAATCCTGAAGGCGGTGATTGGTTTTCGGAGCCCCGTACGCAGCTAGGCTCCCAAAAAGTCCCACACATGTGGTATCCCCATACTCAGGAGAAGCAGCTAAATATATTTTGGGGTGCAATTCCACATATGCCCATGGCCTGTGTGAGCAATATATAATTTAGTGACAACTTTTTGTAAATTTTTTTTTTTTTTGTCATTATTCAATCACTTGGGACAAAAAAAAATTAATATTCAGTGGGCTCAACATGCCTCTAAGCAATTTGCTTGGGGTGTCTACTTTCCAAAATGGGGTCATTTGGGGGGGGGGGGTTGTACTGCCCTGCTATTTTAGCACCTCAAGAAATGACATAGGCAGTCATAAATTAAAGGCTGTGTAAATTCCAGAAAATGTACCCTAGTTTGTAGGCGCTATAACTTTTGTGCAAACCAATAAATATACACTTATTGACATTTTTTTTACCAAAGTCATGTGGCCTAAATGTATGACTAAAATTGAGTTTATTGGATTTTTTTTATAACAAAAAGCAGAAAATATTTTTTTCCAAAATTTTTGTTTTTTTTCCATTTATAGCACGAAAAAAAAAAAATGGCAGAGGTGATCAAATACCATCAAAAGAAAGCTCTATTTGTGGGAAGAAAAGGATGCAAATTTCGTGTAGGTACAGCATTGCATGACCACGCAATTAGCAGTTAAAGCGACGCAGTGCCAAATTGTAAAAAGTGCTCTGGTCAGGAAGGGGGTAAATCCTTCCGGGGCTGAAGTGGTTAAATATTTATAAAATGTAATATAAGTCGAAAAAAAAAGGGTTAGAGAGGAAAAAAAAAAAAATTCAACATGAACTAAGTCTACATTAATGTGTTCCCCGAAGAGGAGTCAGCCAGGATAAGGACATATTTTTCAGAGCGGGAGAAGTCCTTCCCTTGAGACCATATATCATGAAATTTATTATTTGTTCCTTTGAGAAAACTGGTAAGATTTTCCATATGTTCTATATCATGAACTGTACGGAACCACTGTCGCATAGAGCAAAGAGGACTTCCATAGAGCTGGGATGCATTTGGCTGCATTAACTAGATGCATAATGATGACATTTTTGTAAGTTTTCAGAGGAATATCATTATGGTGTAGGCACTGTAGGGGGCAGAAACTTGGTTCTTTAGAAATTGAATGATCAGTAAATTTTTGAGTATTGATGTGAACCTGATTCCAAAAATGAAGGTGGGGACAAGTCCAGAAAATATGTAGTAATCTGCCTGTGGGTTGTCGCATCGCCAGCAAAAATCTGAAGTGTGTGGGTAAATTGTGTAACAATTTAGGAGTACGATACCATAGAGAAAGTAATTTATATCCAGATTCTTGGTATTGATAACTAATAGGGGTGCACCGAATGGACATTTTGGTATATTTTTATATATAATTTGTATTCGACTTTTTAATATCATCAATTTAAATTAATATGCATTTATTGTTGCCTATTATTCACACCTTTGGTCAAGGAAAATGCAGTCTGCAGTCTCTAACCATCTCTTGTATCGTGTCCTCAGTCTCTAACCATCTCTTGTATTGTGTCTGCAATCTCTTACTTTAAACACACCGCTAATAGTATTAGCAAAATTTCCATTCGGTGCACCTCTAGCAGACATGATACAGGAAATTATCAGAGACTGCAGACATGATACAAGAGATAAATGCAGCCTTGCTGGTGCCTGTCAGATGCAGCCTTGCCGGTGCCTGGATCAGCGCAGCGATCTCTCGCTGTGTCAAGGAGCTGGATTCAAATTTTTTTCAGCCGCTGTAACAATGTCCCGCCCCCTGTGATCACATCACACTGATTCAATGTCCCACCATTGGATCAGTGTGCCGTCTATCACAGGAGGCGGGACATTGTTACTGCGGCTGTCCGGACAATTCAGCTTGGTGACACATGGAGATCACGGCTCTGCAAGGAGGAGGGAGGGGAGGACTGGGGCACTCCAGGATGACACCCCTGCAATGGGCAGCAACCAGGGCGGATCCCTCCCTATTTTTGGCTCCATTATCGGCATTTTTCTTCTTTCGGCCTCATGCCAAAAACGCAGTTTTCGCCCGATAATTTTTGGCGGTCGAAATTTTGGTGCACCACTAAGAACTAATAGATGCACGAGTAGATAATGTGAATATTTTAAATCTAGCCTGACCAGTACATTTAGTGTCCTAGATCTTGTTCCCATTTATCTATAAATCCTGGGCCTTGTTGAATTATATCTGAAAGCAAGAGCTTATAGAAGAATGGGCATGATGAAAAGGTCCTGTACTCCTACAAACATGTTCAAATGTAGTAAGTGAGCATCCAAATGAGTCGGCACTTGGCAAAAATTAGAAATATAAAGGACCTGTAATGGTCCAATTGAAGAAAAAGAGTGGTCAGATGACATTTTACGGGTAGTCAACCAAGTCGAATTTTGTACATATTGGAACGCAAGATATTTATATCTTTAGCTATCAGTGTGCGAAAAGTCCATCCAATCTTGATCAGTAAGTTGGATGTCTGGCAAAGACCATTTGTGTCAGTGAGAAGTATAGGGTAATATATGGAAATGAGTGTTCGGTCTCCTCAAGAACTTTTCAAAGGAGGTAACGTTACGGACTATTGGGAGTTCCAAATTGCACACCAATAGTGTGACAAAGTTAGTAGTAAAATAAAAAATTTGTGGGAATGTTGAATTTCTTTTGTAGCTGTTTTAAATTCTTGTGCGGTGTATAGATGATCACATCAAGACCACCTTTTGTGTATTAGGAATGGTGAGAAGTTAGTGAAAGTAAGGATTAGACCATAAAGGGTTGTACAGTGAGGTCAACCGAGTGTCAGATAAACAAAGCTTTTGTAAACGGGGAAATCTGGAGCTAGAGAGGTGCATATCATAGTTTCCTGAAAGTGGGGGACTCATATTCATATGGGGACATTATAGCTGCTTTGGTGGTGATACATGCATTATCTGGCGATCAGTTAAGCCAATCCTGAATATAGACAAGTTGAGTAGCCAGATAATTGATGTAAAATTCAGAGAAGGCTAGGCCTGCCATATGGTAGGGCAGCTTGAGAACATTTAAAGCAATTCTAGGGGTTAATTTTTGGAAATTTGTTTTAAAATTTGAATGGGTTTTTTGCAGGGGAGTTAACCAAAATGTCTAGTAGCTTGGGTAAAAAAAAACCAAAAACTTTTTTATCATATTAATTTTCCCCATTAAGGCTTCATGTACACGGGACATTTTTACAACCTCTCCTGAACTATTTAACGTGACAGATAGTAACTGACGTTTAAAACGTCCGTTTTGTTGCGTTTACATGCCGCTTTTAGTGACACTTTGCTGCGTTTGCGTTTTAGAAGCGTTAAAAAAAAGAAAAATAGCTGTAAACGAAACGCGTCTAAACATGAGTTACTGCATTTAAAAGCTGTTACAGGCATTTGGAGTTTCAAATGACTCTGAACATCTGTCCTGAATGCATTCTTTTTGCGTTCCAAAAAATGCTTCTAAACTCAACTGCCTAGAAACGACTATAAACGACCCTGTGTACATGTACTGATAAGATAACAGAGCAGAGTTCAGGGGCAGCTGAAAAAAAAACGCCCAACTGCTCCTAAACGTCCGTTTACCAGCAGCAGTGTACATGAGGTCTAACTCCAGAGGATTATCTATCAGTTTTTTTTGTTTTTGTTGAAGTTAGGAGATTAGAGGGGGAATATTATTGTAGATGTAGGTTCGTAGAGGTAATTGTACCACAGCTCCAAGATGTTTAAAGGATTGTAGAATCTGTGAATGTGGGTGGATTACATGAACAGTGGTCAGTAGGCTAGACTTCTCCCAGTTAACGAGGAAGCCCAAGTAAATCCCCAGATTCCTCTATCATATCCAGCAGACAGTGTAGTGGCTCATTAGGATCTGCCAAATATATTGAGGTTTCATCTGTGTAGGGCGATATGTGCTCCTCTAGGGCAGTGTTTCTCAACTCCAGTCCTCAGGGTGCCCCAGCAGGTCATGTTTCCAGGATTTCCCTCTGATGAAAGGGCTGTGGTAATTACTAAGACCCCTTTCACTCTGAGCCGCCCCGGGTGTCAGTGGTAAAGTGGCGCTATTTTTAGCACCACTTTACCGTCGTTTTAGCGGCGCTATTCGGCCTCTAGCGGGGCGGTTTTAACCCCCCGCTAGCAGCCGAAAGGGGGTTAAATCCGCCCGCAAAACGCCACTGCAGCGGCGCTTTGCCGGGCGGTATGGCGGCGCTGCCCCATTGTTTTCAATGGGCAGGAGCAGTGTATTCTCCGCTCCTACACCGCTGCAAAGAAGCTGCTGGCAGGACTTTTTGTGATGCCCTGCCAGCACAGCGCCCCAGTGTGAAAGCACTTGGGCTTTCACGCTGGGTTTACAGCTGAGGCTTTTTTCAGGCGCTGTAGCGCCTGAAAAGCGCCTCCAGTGCAAAAGGGGTCTAAGGCAGTAAAACTGATCAAATCACCTGTGCAAAATAATGACAAGCCTGAAAACATGACCTGTTGGGGCGCCTCGAGGACTGGAGTTGAGAAACACTGGTCTAGGGTACTAATTGCTAGGGGCTCAATGGCAAATTCAAATAATAGGGTAGATGATGATTTGCAACCTTGCCTTGTTCTTCAATAAATAATAAAGGGGGTGGAGATGTGGTTGTTTACCTGCACCTTTTCCTACTGGATCAGTGTAGAGGAGTTTAATCCAAGCAATTGGGCTACAGCCATAATTTTGGAGTCAAACAAAAACGGAGAAATTCCCTGCTCAACTTGCCAGCCCTATTTTTAACGTGAACTGTTAGAGCCCTTGCACACTGGGGCGGTTTGCAGGCGCTATTGCGCTAATAATAGCGCCTGCAAACCGCCCCGAAAGTGCCGCTGCTGTCATCCCAGTGTGCAAGCCCCGAGGGCTTGCACACTGGAGCGATGCGCTGGCAGGACGGTAAAGAAAGTCCTGCCAGCAGCATCTTCGGAGCGGTGAAGGAGCGGTGTGTATACCGCTCCTGCCCATTGAAATCAATGGGACGGCGCGGCTATACCGCCGGCAATGCGCCTCTGCAGAGGCGCTTTGCGGTGGTATTTAACCCTTACTCGGCCGCTAGCGGGGGTAAAACCGCCCCGCTAGCGGCCGCATACCGACGGTAAAACGCCGCTAATAATAGCGGCGTTTTACCGCCGACGCCGCCCCCCGCCCCAGTGTGCAAGGGCTCTTAGGACAATTCAGTTTGTTGCAGGCTGGCTGGGAATGTTTTGTTTGTTTTTGTTTGACATGCGTTGCTCTTCCATGTGCTCCTTGCTGCAAAGGCCAGTTATAGGTTGGGGCAGTTGCAGTTCGTTTGTACTGTTGGTCATAATTTTGGAGTATATGGGGTAAATGGGGCCATTCAACGCTATTAAAAGCTTTACAAGGACACTATTACTTGTGTATGAGAGTGTGCACGGGGATATTATAGGTTGTGAAAAAGTCTACAGATATTCATTCTGGTAGACCTGCCAGAGATAAACCCCCCTTGATCACCTGCTGCCAGATGGGAGTTTACCCTATTTGTATGGTTAAATTGACAGCACTGTTGATAAAACCCTCCCACTTTGAGCTGCAGTGTCTTTGGTAGGAAGCATATGATGCACAGATAAAGGGTGTTTTTTTTTTTTTAACCCTGGATGGATTACATAGTAACTGGTTTTGGGACCTGTTTTAGACTGTGACACGGGAGCTTTTTGTTGTACTTTTATGTACAGAGAAAACATTACTTTTTCACTATATTATACACTAGATGTTATTAAAGTGTTTGTTACTCCAACATTCCATATCCCTGATATGTGCCTGCTGTACCATATACTTGGTACTCCTATTCTCTTTGTATTGCTTCCTTTGTGTGAAATCCCTGGTGTTCCTGCCAGTCCCTCTGCTTTCCTATTAAAAACTGACCACACCAAGCAGGAGAACACATTGGTCAGTTCTCTAGCTATGCTGGGAACTCGGTGTGCTCTCTTCCAATGATAAGACTTGTCCTGACGCACCTCTGCACAGCCTCTCACTATGAAGCTCAGTGTACTGCTCTCTCCTCCCCCCAAGCTGTTATGCTGCTGAGAACAGGGGTGTGATCACTTATAAAAAAGGGAAAAGGGAAAAAGTAATTTTATAATGTGTTTTTTTTTTTTTTTTTTTATATCTGTATACAAATGTTTTGCCTTTCATTTCCATTTTAAACTGAATGGATTGTTTTACAAGGTAATCATTTACAATCACTTTAAGCTGTTGGCTTTCTTCAGCTGCAGTAGAGTCTACTTTTTAACAGTATAATATCACTGTATTGTACAGTTGATAACGCTACTCTTTCTTTTTCCCAGGCTTGTGCGCTGGATACTTTTGAAGTTGCTGCAACGCTTGTATCTGAACCTCCAGCTTCATTGTGGACAGGTGGCCACGCTCCTAGAAGTGTCTGCTGCGGTAAGCTGACCCATCATTTATTCTTTATAGCTTTGCACATTCATGACAGTGATGCTGAGTTGTAATGCAGCTGTATTTTACAGTACCATTATTGTCAAATTTTGAAATATTTTGCGTACAACCACTTACGGACTGCCCCCCGTCGTATGTCAGTACTTTGAAGAGGGATATCATTGTTGTGGCAACAGCTAGCTACCATATCCCTGGTATCCTCTCCTTAAGCGGGCGGTCCGCTTTCAGATAAAAGTGGTCTCTGGTGGATTCGCCGCAAGATCACTTGGCGGCAGGAGAGGGGCCCCCCCCACCAGTCTCGCCGCGCTCCGGTGCCCTCCGCCACTTACTGGAGCCACCGGCAGCGGCAATCGGGTCCTTTCTCCTTTCGGGTATGGAGACGAATGAGGGGAAGGTGGCCCCTACCCGTCTCTCTACCATTGCAGGGTGGAGGCGATGTCACTTCCGCCCATAGCTATTAAGGCTTTTTTTTTTTTTTTTTTTTTTTTTTTTTATTTTATTGCATTTTAGTGTAAATATGAGATCTGAGGTTTTTTTGACCCCAGATCTCCTAAGAGGTCCTGTAATGCTTTTTTTCTATTACAAGGGATGTTTATATTCCTTGTAATAGGAAGAAAAGTGACACTTTTTTTTTTTTTTAAAGAACAGTGTAAAAAATATAAAAGCTGAAATTTAAATAAGAAAAAAAAAAAAAATTTAAATGCGCCCCATCCCACCAAGCTCACGTGCAGAAGCAAACGCATACATGAGCAGCGCCCGCATATTAAATCGGTGTTCAAACCACACATGTGAGGTATCGCTGCGATCGGTAGAGTGAGAGCAATAATTCTAGCCCTAGACCTCCTCTGTGACTCAAAACATGCAACCTGTAGAATTTTTTAAACATCGCCTATGGAGATTTTTAAGGGTAAAATTTGGTCGCCACTCCACGAGCAGGCGCAATTTTGAAGTGTGACATATTGGGTATCAATTTACTCAGAGTAAAATTTATCTTTCATAATATAAAAAAAAAAATCTGGGCTAACTTTACTGTTGTCTTATTATTTTTTAATTTAATTTCCAAAAAAAGTGCGCTTGTAAGACCGCTGCGCAAATACGGTGTGACAGAAAGTATTGCAACGACCGCAATTTTATTCTCTAGGGTGAAATATATTATGTTTGGGGGTTCTAATTTAATTTTCTAGCAAAAAAAACTGGAGGTCCACCCTGAAAAAAAAAATGCACAAAAAAATACCTAAAAAAAATGGAGGAAAAGAAAAAAAAACTTTTTTTTACTTACGTGAAATGGCTGTTGCTAGGCAGTCTTCCTAATCTGCCTCTTCCTACGCTGCGGGGTGATGTTGTCTCTTCTCCTTCCCGCGTTGTCTTCTGGTGAATGGGGCGCAGTGTGTTATGGGAATTGTGTGTGTCCCACAACACATCGCGTCCCATTCACAAAGCGCTGCGCGACTCGCGCATGCACAGTAGGAAACGGGCAGTGAAGCCGTAAGGCTCCACTGCCTGTTTCCCTTAGTTAGGATGGCGGTGCCAGGACCCGAGAACCGAGCGACGGGTCAGCCTCGGGCATCTGACATCGCGGGCACCCAGGACAGGTAAGTACTTATTTAAAGTCAGCAGCTACAGTGTTTGGAGCTGCTGACTTTTAATTTTTTTTTTTTTTTTTTTTAACGGCCGGAATCCTGCTTTAACTTGTAAACACCAAATCTCAGAAAAAGGTTCGGGGCTTAAGTGGTTAAACCCAGTATGTACACTTTACTTCAGACATGGCAGTTTTACTTTAAAGTGGTTGTAAAGGCAGAAGGTTTTTTTTTATCTTAATGCATTCTATGCATTAAGATAAAAAGCCTTCTGTGTGCAGCAGCCCCCCACAGCCTCCCTAACACTTACCTGAGGTCCCTCTCTGTCCAGCGATGTCCACGAGTGTCTCAGCTGTCCGAGATTCTCCCTCCTGATTGGCTGAGACACAGCAGCGGCACCATTGGCTGCGGCTGTCAGCTAGCCAATCAGGGGAGAGAGGGGGTGGGGCCGGGTCAGGGCTCCATGTCTGAATGGACACCGGGAACTGCTTGCTTGCTGTGGGGGCACTTGTCAGGAGGGAGAGGCCAGGAGAGAGGGTCAGGAGGGCCGAAGAGGGACCCAGGAAGAGGAGGATCTGGGCTTCTCTGTGCAAAACCACTGCAGAGCAGGTAAGTATAACGTGTTTGTTATTTTTATTATAGGAAAAAAACTGAGGCTTTACAATCACTTTAATGGCCCTTACACACGATCCGAAATTCGGATGAAAAATACCGCTTTTGATGCGATCGTACGATAATCGGATCGTTCGTACAGAGCTTTCGAGAGCTGATCACGACAGTTCATTCGATAGTCAGTACCTTTGAGGGGGCATCAAAGCACACACACTTTTTTGCGTGTTCCCACACATATTTCTTCCATGAGCTGCTCTATGCGTGTGAAACATGCAAAGGGTGCCAGCATGGTTTTTTAAAATTGTGCAGCACTAAAACACATAGTACTATGGTGCCATGTGTTTTAGCGGACAAACGTATGTGCATTTACTAGATGCATGGGGGTGCCATTAAGAATCAATGGCACCCTCGCACGTCTGCAAAAGGCAGCGCACTTTTGTGCGGTACAGTTAAAAATGCGATATCACACCTGTTACCGCACTGCACCTGGTGTGAGCGGGCACAGTCCAGTGGTCTGTAGGTTGTAATACCCCCCCAAAAACTCTCCCTCTTAGTACAAACCCTCCCAAGATCCTCCATACAGCTTGCGCACAACCAGTGCACAGAGCAGACAAGTATAACATTTGTCATTAAAGTCTTTTTTGTAAAAAAAAATATCACTTTAACTCTTGTGTACAGAGGAGAAAGAGAGCTCAACCTTCACCCCCACCCCCTCTGCTTCTCTCTGTACTATTGCCGGACGGAAAGTCCTTAGCAACCAATGATGTCTTTGGTTGGTAGGACGCCGTCGGGCAGCCAGCTCAGCTTTGTTTTGGTAGCAAGTGTACAGAGAGGAGCAGAGAGCAGGAGGGAGGTGTGGGCACAGCTCTCGGCCTCCCCTGTACAGAGGAGTTAACAGTGTTCTCTTCATTCTATAACACAGGAGCTAACAGAGGATCGCTCAGATCGGGCTGTTGCTGCGGCACGCCTGAGGACTCCTCATGGCACCCAGGTGGAGAAACGCCGGTCTAGATATCTAATGATTATTTCACAGTGCTTAAAGTTTGCTGCTGGCTTTAGATGAGGAGACATCTGCCAGTTTTTGTAGCACTGACAACATGCACAGACACATTGGCATTAGAAGAGCTGGTTATGATCCCTCCAGCCATTCCCGCTCCGGTCCTTGTGTGTTGAAAGACTTGCCTGTTTGTAGAGCAAGCATAATCCATTAAGCTGCTACATTTGTAAAGATCTTAATTTAAGATGTGACAATAACCAAGCAAGCTGAGAGTCATATCAAGGTGTATGGAGGATCTTTATAAGCAAATTTTACAAAAGTTTACAGTTCACTTACCCTTTGTGAGATTTATTTCCTTGAAAACACAGTTTCCTTTTTAAAAATTTGTGTGCTTGTATGTTAGTGTCCTGGGACTCCTCTGGTTTATCTGTCTACCCATCCTTCCTGGCTTGATGGCTTGTTGGTCCCCTTTGTTCTACACTTCCAAAATCTCAAGGTGCCCCGCGTTGCCTGGGACAGGACAGACTGCCCCCGATTTCTCAGGTATGTAAGGTATAGGCTAGCTTTTCATTGACTAAGGTTCTAACAGACCGCAATATTGATTAGCATTGCTAATTTTGAATATTTAGAAAGACAAGATTGCAGGTGGAATGAGTTTCACAGTTTTAAGTGTAAATCAAGATCTTACATTCAGATGTGAATAAAGCGGTCTAGCTATAACTTGAAACATTTTGCATGAAACTGTATTAAATGTGTTCTATAATCACAGCATACATTTCATTTATTTTTTTTTTATTTATTTTTTTTATGCTTTATTATTATTTTCCAAAAAAATAAAAAAAAGCATACATACTTGTGGGACAGAATGATTAAGTACACAGAGCTCTCAGGTCCATCCAAGATAAGCATTGCACAGTTTGACAGAAACACAATAGACAAATCAACAGAGTCGAAGACAGGACTGTAAGAACCACTCGAAAGACATGGCGGTGTTCCAACAACCACGTAATGTTGTACATTAGACTTTCTCATCTTTTTTTTGTTTAATAAATTTTTATTAAAGAAAATAAATACAAAAATAAACAGTTATGTCACAAACTGGGTACAAACATTATGAAAAAGCAAAGTCAATTTCAATGCTCGGATATTTACAATGAGTTTCAAGAAGCCAGAGATACATTAACCAGTTCTGTATATTCAAAAAGGAGGATGAGAATTAATGTAGTGATTGAGTAGAAAAGAGGCTTCTTTCAATGTAAACATAGAAATCAAGATGTAAGAACAAGGTGAAAAACCTTGCTTCAGTTAAAAAAGAGAGGTATAATAAAGTGAGCAGAAAGCATGAGATGCATAGAACTAGATAATAGGAAAGAAAATAAAAAGAGAGAAAGGGGATAGTAAATAGGATAGAGGGTAAGATGGGAAAGGAGAGGGTAAGGGGAGTGCTGGCATATATGTGCAAAATGTTGAGTTATCGAAATTTTGGTAACGATGTATAAGTAATAAATTTATGAGATTTGCACTATAGTATCCTTATATGAGGGGGTGGACTGAAATATTATCCAAGGAGCCCAAGTGGCTGAGTGTTTTTCTGAAGTCCCTTTGATGTTATGAGTAATACTCTCCATGAGTTGAACTTCATCAACCTTCTGCAGCCAGGTCCTAATAGGCGGAATTGCCGCTTGGCCCCAAAAGGCGGGTATTAAAGCTTTGGCTGTGTTCAAAAGGTGAGGAATGAGTGAACGTTTATATGAGCCTATGGAGGTTTTAGAGGCATGGAAAAGGACAGTCCATGGGTCCATGGGTAGATTGACCTCCGAAATCTGTGAGATCAGATTGCAGATGGCCATCCAATAGGGGCGAATGAGTGGGCAAAACCACCAGACATGTGCATGAGTGGCTTCGTTCCCACAGTTCCTCCAGCACAATGGGGAACTGGCAGGGAACATTTGGTGAAGTCTAACGGGGATGTAATGCCACCTAGTGAGTAGTTTATAATTGACCTCTGCCATTTTAGAAGCAAGGGAGGAAGTGTGGGCCAATTGTAAGACCCTATCCTTTAGATTGTCTGAAATGGGAGAACCCAGATCAGCTTCCCACTTTGCCAGGAAGGGTGGAAACCCAGGGTTTTGAAGGGCAATAATAGCTCTATAAAATAGAGAAATACTATGTAAGGGAGGGTCTTTTGGGTAGAATATTTCTTTTATTCGATTTAGATCTTGCAAACTTCTAAGCGGATGAGGGAGAGAGCTCAAGAAACATTGCAGTTGATAGTATCTCCATTTGTCGAGAAACGAGGCAGGTTTGGGGTCAATGATCAAATGTAATGGTTTAAGTGTATTGCCACGGAGGGCGTGATGTAGTAAGAGAGGTTCTCTCGGTCTCCAAGATTGGAAACCGGGATCTAATAAGCCTGGTAGAAAATATTTGTGAGTAAGGAGAGGTGTTAAAGGAGAGTTATACCCACATGAGAATTTTTTATGTAGGGCGTCCCATATATCTAGTGAGGATATAGTGAGTGCTGAGGTGGATCGGTCAAGATTCCTGTAGGAGCGGGGTATCCAAGGAACCACCGAGAGATCAGCGCCGCTCAATAGGTATTCAAGTTGAACCCACAATTTTGAATCAAGAGCATATTTCCAATCGGCTATCCTAGAAAGTACAACCGCCTGATAATATGCCTTAAAATTAGGTAGTGCCAGTCCCCCGGATACCTTGGAACGAAATAGTATCTCTCTAGATATCCTGGGGTGACTGTTCCTCCAAATAAACCGGGGGATCATGGTTTGTAAAATAGTAAAGAACCCCACTGGAACCCCTAGTGGGAGCATTTGGAAAAGAAAGAGTATGCGGGGCAATATATTCATTTTAATAATATTTACTTTACCTAACCAGGTGTGAGATAAACTGGACCATTTACGTAAATCTTCCCTAATCCTGTTAAGCAGAGGGATGTAGTTATGCCGGAAAAGGGAGTGAAGGTTGGGAGTGAGATAGATACCTAGATATTTCATATGTTTTGGTTCCCATTTAAAGGGAAAGAGAGGTTTCAGGGAAGTCACCTCGGATTGGGAAAAGTTAATGTTTAAAATTTCCGATTTGGATAGGTTTATTTTGAAGTTAGAAATTGACTGAAAGGTGGAAAATGCCGACATTAGGTTAGGTATTGAGATGCGGGGTTGCTGAATAAAAAATAGTATGTCGTCATCATATGCTGCGTATTTGTGGGAGCTTTTACCAACTCGAATGCCTTGAATATTAACATTGTTCCTAATTGTCGCTAGAAAAGGTTCCAAGGTAATAGCAAAAAGGAGGGGGGACAGGGGGCATCCCTGCCTTGTACCATTATGTAAAACAAGAGTCACTCAGCGTCCCATTAATTCTGATTTGTGCTGTGGGGTTAGAGTATAGGGTAGAACATCTTAGGACCCAATCCGAAATGTCTCAATGTCATTCTAAGATGGTCCCAGTCCACCCTATCAAATGCTTTTTCAGCATCAGTGGAAAGGAGTAGGGTGGGCTGGGCGCTTCTCTGAACATACTGAATTAGGGAAATCGCTCTGAGGGAATTGTCTTTTGCTTCTCTATTGGGAATGAAACCTGATTGGTCTTTGGAGATCCAGTTAGGCAGTAGGGGGAGTAGGCGATTTGCCATTACTTTGGCAAATAATTTAATGTCAGTATTTATTAATGAGATTGGCCTATAACTGTTACAGAGGGTAGGGTCTTTATCAGGTTTAGGAATGACAGTAATGTGAGTGGAGAGGGATTCTGGGCGTAAGCCTGAGGATTGAGAAATTGAGTTTGCATAAGCTGTGAGACGGGGAAGCAGAATGTCACTAAATGTCTTGTAGTATAGAATAGTGAACCCGTCCAGGCCGGGTGCTTTTCCAGAGGGAGTAGACTTCAAAGCAGCTTGAACTTCCTCTACCGAGAAGTCTGCTTCCAATTCTTTAAAGATGGATGCAGGTAATTTAGGTAATTTAGCTTCTTTCAAATAGGAGAGCATGCGTCTACGTCTCTCTTTCTGAGGTAAAGAGGACAAGTCATTTTTGACGCAGTAGAGATCTGCATAAAACTCCTTGAAAGCCTTAGCAATGTCTGGGGTTGCATGAGCGAGCTCTCCTGATGATAGTTTAATTTTGGGAATAAAGGACTGCATTTGTTTAGCTTTTAATGACCTAGCCAATGCCCTACTTGGTTTGTTTCCCCATTCATAGTGTTTCTGTGATAAGCGTTGGAATTTTCTCTTAGTGTCTAAATTAAGAAGAGACTTTAATTCCTCTCGTTTAAGTGTGAGGGATTGGAGGTGCTCACTATGGAGAGAAAGTTTATGTTGCTTGTCTAGAGCAGCTATTTGTTGTAAGACCTGCTCGAGTCGCCGACCATGTTCCCTTTTCAATCTAGCACCAAGTTCGATAAACCGTCCTCTAATAGTGACCTTATGAGCTTCCCAGACAATGGAGGGAGAGGTATCAGAGGGTTTGTTTTCCTTGAAATATTGTGAAAGATGAGAGGACATTATGGAAACCTCGGCTTCATTAGTAAGAAGGGAGTCGTTGAGTTTCCAGTTATTAGTGCGGCGTGCTAGGGAAGGCATAGTCAGCGTCATCGAGACAGGTGCATGGTCCGAGATAGTTGCGGTACCTATGTGAGCAGACTGTAAGAGGGGGAGGTGAAAATGATCTAGGAATATATTGTCAATTCTGGAATACGAGTGATGTGTTGTGGAGAAATGTGAGAAATCTCTCTCTTTGGGATGGAGGAGGCGCCAGACATCCATTAGTTGGAGGTCCAAGAGTCTCCTTTTGACAAATTTCAGGCGTTTAAAGGAAATATTAGATCTTCCTTGGGACGTGTCTATTATTGGGTCTAGGGACATGTTGATATCACCTGCTAAGATAGTAAGACCTTTGGCAAAATGTGATAATTTGGTTAGGATTTTTGAAAAAAAGGTAGGTTGGTTTTGGTTTGGGCAATAAACGTTTGCTAGAGTACATTGGGTATTACCGATGAAACCCTGGAGAAAAAGAAAGCGGCCCGAATCATCAGCTAGCATGTCAGACAAACGAAAGGATATGCTTCTGCTAAACCCAATGGCCACTCCCTTAGCTTTGTTAGTGTCAGATAAACTATAGTACCATTGCGGAAAATGAGGTGAGGTCAGTTTAACCGGTGTTGTATGGGTTATGTGTGTTTCCTGAAGAAAAGCAATAGAACATGCAGCTTGTTTTAGTTCACGGAATGTTTGGTGCCCTTTAGCTGCGACATTAAGACCTCTAACATTGTATGATAGAAGCTTCAATGTAGTCATTGTTACATCTAGGTAGGATCCTTCAGCCTATGCTTCCATGTATGCCAGCAGGGGAAAGGGAGGGGAGGAGGGAAGAGGAAGAAGAGAGAGTGAAGTAAAGAATAGAAAAAAAGAGAAGAAGGGAAAAGTGAACTCATAGAGAAATCATACACATGAATTAAAGAACTTGTGGGAAACGTATGAATAACACGCAGAAATCTGCAGTGGTCCCATTGGGGAAAGAGAGAACGAGCGACCATCCGAAACCTTAAACAAGGATTGGATAAAATAACTCTTAAGGTCGCACGCACTCGCCAACCCCAGAAGGAGGGGGGGACTGGGTTATGTTGTAGGGGAGGAGCAATATAAGAAACGTGCCCCAACAACACACGGCCCATAACAGATAATCAACTTGTAATTAGAAATAAAAAAATTAGTTCCAGTTAAATAAAAATAAGGGGGTTATGTAGGCAGGAACAAAAGTCAACTTAAACATTGAAATTCCTACTGGGCAGCATAAGTTGTAGACCATTACTGATGCGGCAACAAAACAACAATAAGAACATAAAAGGAGAACAGTGGTCTAACTAGTCATAGGTCAGAGTTTACCAAAAATAGTCAGGTAAGTGTACAAAAAGTTTGCATCTGAAATCTGACTTGGCACCAATTTACTGTAGGAGAATAAGCAACTGTACTGGTGGAATGTGGTTGAATGAAAAAAGACAAAGGGCAAATTTGCGCAATTCAACCATTCTTTTGTGCAGAGCCTGGGAGAGAGGAGCGACTTGCCTTTGAAGGGGTTTTTCTCCAAACTGAATCTGCAAGATTCGAGAATTTAGGAATGGAGTCCTGCCAGCCTGGGAGTTCCAAGGGCGGAAGATTAAGAGCCTGCAAAAAGGTTGTAAGTTCCTCCGGGAACCTTAGTGTGTGGGATCGGCTATTTTTTGTAGCAATCAGGCAGGCTGGGAAGCCCCATCTATATGTGATCCCATCCGTACGCAAGAGGTCAAGGAGCGGCTTTAGAGCCCTGCGACGGTCTAAGGTATCTTTGGAGATGTCTGGGAATACGGTGATGGTTGCCCCGTCGAAGTCTATGCTAGGCAGGCCCCGCATCTTCATCATCTTTGTCTAGTGAGTATTTCGCCTTTGCGGACCAGCAGAACAAGACCAAGCTATCATAATTACTGACACAATTCCTGATCCTGTTTCTGTGCAGTGTGACCCATTTACTTTCAAATACAATATGCATATCTGTACATTCATGTGCTACGACAAAGCCAATTTCCCCAAAACTTTGCAACCAGTGGTTAACCCATCCCTTCCCTCCCAGCTGCACACCTCCCCAACCTGGTGTGAGCATGCAAACCCGAACAATCAACATGAGAATAAACATCCAGCTTGTCTGGCTAGCTGGAGGCACTAAACTTAATATGAATGGTAGCTGTATATCATGTTGAGTAACTATTTCTTTGGGGGCGAAAAATTCACTGTCAACCGTGGAGCAAAACGTGGAAAATAGGAACGATACCATCACAGATCTCCCCAAGTGGGAGCTCCCTTAAAGGTCATACTTGAGTTTATGACAGGATATGTTCAAGTCTCCAATCTGTGTTTTCCTGTATGAGCCGTTCCATGTCAGTGATTATAAAACTGTTATAGTTACCAGTCAGGATACAGCTTAGGGACACCTTAAAAAGTATTGTGCTTAACCCTTAGTGGTACTCATGACAAAAGTCACGTAGTTTTACCTGCGTTCCAACTGTGAAGGACAAGGGGAGCCAGTATTCCAACTATGCAACAGAACCAAGGAAAGTAACTAGGCTACCTCTCTCTGACCCACGTCCGGTGGCACATTATATGATTCAGGTCAGAGTTTCATGGGTCAAGCTGTGGCGCCAACATCTGTGGTTGTATGAACTTAGACAGATTAAGCCAGCCTGTCTCTACGATCCAGCCATGCTGTCGCTGCCGCCGGGTCGTCAAAGAACTGTACTTTTCCGTCTTCCTCCACCCGCAGCCGGGCAGGGAATAACATCGCATACTTGAGATGGAGGGTCCTCAATCGGCGCTTCACCTCTTGATATTGTGCTCTCTTCCTTTGCACCTCGCTGGAAAAATCCGGAAATACTGCTATCTGGCTGTTCCCGATCTGTATGTTTCCTCTCTCCCGGGTGAGTTTAAGGATTTTGTCTCGGTCCCGAAAATTTAGAAATTTGGCGATGAATGTGCGGGGAGGCGCTCCAGGTGGTGGTGGCCGCGCAGGTATGCGGTGCGCCCTCTTCACCGCAAACATTACTGAAAAGGCTTCCCGGCCATACGTTTTGAGCAGGAGCGTTTCTAGATAGGTTGCCGGGTCCGCTCCTTCCTCTTTCTCCGGCAGTCCTATGAAGCGGAGGTTACAGCGTCTAAGGCGGTTCTCCATGTCATCCTGATGGGCATTAAGTTGTTGTATTTGTCTCTGCATCTCTTCTGTAGTATGTCTCATGGGGTGCAGGGCATCTTCCGCGTTGCTGATTCTGGTTTCTGCCTC
This sequence comes from Aquarana catesbeiana, assembly GCF_042186555.1. Classification (NCBI taxonomy): domain Eukaryota; kingdom Metazoa; phylum Chordata; class Amphibia; order Anura; family Ranidae; genus Aquarana; species Aquarana catesbeiana. The sequence goes on along the minus strand of NC_133326.1, from coordinate 598,387,680 downwards.
CGTAACCCTGTCTTTCAGTTTTGAGAAGTCCTGTCTGATCAGGGATATATCGATTTTTACCTCGTCTATCTTCGCAGTCAGCGTACCTTGCAAGGCGGCTATAGCGTCCAGCACTTTGTCGGTGTCTGACGCCTGAGGAGCGGGACCCTTACACGTGTCTGCGCTGCCCTCCTGCTGCATGTCTTTCTCCAGGCGGCGAAATTGCGCGAGCTTGTCTGTCGTCCCAGTGTTCCGCTTTGGTGGTGACATAGTCCTCAGTGGTCCCGGGACAGAAGGGGAACCCTTGTGATGAATTACTTTGGTGTATCGTTCCTCAGGACCTCTATCAGGAGTTTGTGTGCTGGAAGTTTGCTCTGTCAGTATCTCACTCCCTCACCTTTCAGGCCTCTCCTCAGGTACTGTGTCCCCAGAGGAGATCTGGAGGCCCTTGCACGCAGAAAGTAGTCCTTTGGGGGGCTCGGCAAGTCAGGAGAATCTGCAGGGCTGTTGCTGGATGTAGCAAGATGGCCGCCGTTCCGAGGACCAGGTCGGAGCCCCGGGCCGTCCCAGGAGCCGTCTCAGGGTGCAGAGGTTCAGCGCTGGGGGCCACAGGCAGTCCGGGGGCTGAGGCAAGCAAAGATCTGTCTCTGGGGAGCCTTGTATGTCCGGGGGATAAGCAGGAGTTGCCGCCGGGTGTAGCAAGATGGCCGCCGCTCCGAGGACCAGGCCGGATCCTCGGGCCGTCCCAGGAGCTGTTTCAGGGTGCAGAAGGTCAGCGCTGGGGGCCACAGGTAGTCCGGGGGCCGAGGCAGGCAAAGATCCGTCTCTGGGGAGCCTTGTATAGCCAGGGGATGAGTAGGAGCCGCCGCCGGGTGGAGCAATATGGCCGCCGCTCCAAGCACTAGGCCGAAGCCGGGGACTTTCCTACAGGCCGGGTCCGGGGCGGGACGATCCGGTCTCCGCGGCCTCGAGCAATGCTCCAGACGGCCAGGCAGCGCCCAGGGCCACACAGATGATGGGACAAGCCTATTGAAGTGTCTTGTCCTGTCGGGATTGCTAGGATTGGAGCAGGATGTCGATTACAGGATTTGGGCAAAGGGAGCTCTCTTTCCAAACGTCCTACTCCATAGCTCCTCAGGCCACGCCCCCCGCATCTTCATCATAATTGCATTTTTATCTTCAAAGTAATGCAAGCGACAGATAACATCTCTGGGTTGGTCAGAGTTAGCATTGCGGGGTCTCAGAGCCCGGGGAACCCGGTCAAAGCGGAGTGGTGCGGTGACAGGATTACCCATAATGGTGTTGAAAATGCCCCGTATTGATGGTTCTAGGTCACTATCTCCAGTGGCCTCAGGTAGGCCTCTGACCCGTATGTTGTTTCTACGGTTGCGGTTCTCGAGGTCTTCGAGCTTGTATAGGGAGGCCCGATGAGCAAATGCTAGCTGGGTAACAGTGTCCTGCAGTTCTTCCGTCTCCTCTACTCTGACCAAGATGTGAGACATGTCGGTCCTAACTGCAGTTATCTCTTTTTTAATAGACTTTTCCAAGTTATGAAACATACCTGCAAGTTCTTTTTTAAGACCGCTCATCAGCGTAGTCATTTCGGAGCCAGCAGGGGAACCTGGGTCATCCATGAGATCCGAGCAGTATGAAGAGGCCGGAGAGCTTCCCCTCACAGAGGCAACGTGAGATGAGGGAGAGGCGCTTAGTCTCGAGGTTCGGGCCTGATTGCTGCGTGCGTTAACCAAATATTGTTGAATAGAGCCTGCAGATATTGAATTAGACAGTGACCTCTTACCAGATCTTTTACCTGCTGCAGAACGAGATTTAGTTGATTTGGAAGGCATAACTGGAACTGTTAGGCCGGTGGTTGTGTGGGGCACCTCTCACTTACATTTGCTCAGTGTCAGTCATATTTCAACACAATGTGGTTGCTTGTAGAGATTTTCGTGAAAAACAAAAGAAAAAAGACAGTTGCGGATATTGAAAGTCCCTCCTCATCCACAGAGAAAGGGGAGATCTGATTGAAGCAGAGTCTAGATGAGTAGGTGCATTGGCTACAGTTAGCAAGTGGAGGCACAAATGTGGGTAGGGAGTAGTTAGAGTACAAAGATGGCCGCCGACCTCCGGAGGTAGGCCGGAGCCGCGGACTTTCCCGGCGTTCCAGGCCGGCCGGGTGAGCACCGATAGCGCGGAGGCCTCGGGCGGCTTCGTATGGGCCCAGGTACAAGATTTTAGTTATTTAGAGCAGTCTCAACACTGATGGGAGGCCGGCCGAGAGATAGATGGTAGAGTATCAAGGTACTCACCGCTGTTCAGAAGGTAGGATGGGTCGGTGCGGTAGGCCGCAGGATGGCGTCAGACCTCCGGAGGTCGGCGTGCCAGAGGAGGGATCTCCGGGTAGTGGTTACTGGGACGGGGGGATCCCGAGTGCGGACGGCCTCGCAGCCAGGGTGCCGTGCAGGAACTTTTCGGAGATCTCCGGTTCGGAGCAGCGGAGAGCGGGAGGCTCCGAGTATCAGATAGGTCCCAAGATGGCGGCGGGCATCCGAGGCTCGGACTGAACTGTAGGCCTCAAACCGCTTCCAAGTGCCAAGTAGGTTAAATATTCCCCAGGGGCCGTAGCCAAGAGTGTCCAGATACCCCTGAGATGTGAAAATAGCTACGATGGGTTGAGGAGGGGTATAGATGGCTTTGGATGTAAGCAGCCTAGACGGAGCAAGAGTAACACACGTCCTCCCTGTTGAACGTCCGGACACGCCCCCCTAGACTTTCTCATCTAATAAGAAAAGATTGAAACAGTATTAATGGCTCTCAAGCACGAAAAACAAAGATACTGCCACTTAAAACCCCATTTCAAACAAATATTGTCCCACATTGACTCTTGTGTGGGAAGGTACAGTACATGGAAAAGTCAGGCTCTGGAAAGTAGGCTGAGCACCCAGACAAAAAAGAGGGGAGCATTTACAAGTGTGTATACATAGTCACCAAAAGAGAGAAGAAAGGTCAGGGAGAGAGAAGAGGAAAAAAGGGTGGAAAAAAAGAATATAAGCCATTGAGAGAAAAATTCACCCCTAATCTGGGGGCCGAAGTGGAAGTGGAAGTGTAACAGTGTCAGGTGTAAAATGCACGTAAACGTAAGGGGTTGCTAAATAAGTCTGAAATGCCGAAGACTAATCAAAGTCAGTCCAGTAGAACCAGGTTCTATGACCTTTTTTCCCCTCTTCCATTGGCAGATGCTACAGTATCATCCATAAGCTGGATTTCATTAATTTTATGGAACCAGAGACTAAGTGGTGGAGCAGTAGTTTGTTTCCAGAACAAAGGGATCCATGCCTTTGCAGCATTTAAAATATGAAGTAGAAGAGATTTCCTGTAGCACTTGGTCAAAATTGGAGCAAGTTGTAGGAGGAAGGCAGCTGGGTTGTTTTGAAGATCAACATCAATTTAAATGATATTCCACTCACTTGTTTCCAGAAGACATGCAGCACTGGACAATTCCAGAAGACATGCAACATAGAACTCTCCAGTTGTCCACTTTGCCAACACAACAGCGAGGGATTTGGAAGGAGTTTAAAACCCGGTTTCTTAAATTCTGCTCGATATTATAGAAGCAGCATGTGAGAGCTGCATGATCCTCTCCTGCTTTGCCATAAAGGTTCTTCTAAGGTCCTTCTCCCAGTCCAAAGGGGGTTGGAAATCTGGTGGGCAAGTGAGTAGCATATAAGATGTCGAGAGCCCTTGACGGATTGGAGCTGTGGACATACATAATTTGTCAAACTAAGCCAGGGAAGGCGGGGTGTCTCCCAGTCCAGATTCTGTTTAGAAAACATCTAAGTTGTAGTGCCCTCCAGAAAGGTAGTAGGGGATCCGACATCACCTGAATTTCAGATATTATTTTCAGGAATGTAGTTGAGGGAGTGCTGTAGACGATTCGTACCGATATTCAGCATAGATTGAGTAGTTTGGCTGATCACTTTGTTGGAACTGCAGATTACTTATGATAGGGGTCATCAATGATGGTGTGTCACCATCCTTGAGAGACTTCTGTCTGATCAGAAGAACGATAAAGTGTCTAAGATTAAAGGCTGCAAAGAAACAGAAAAGCTCCCTCTACCAAGGTAGTACCTGCAAGGGATTCCCAGCAAATGCCTGCTCTAAATTAATTAATTGTTTGCTTGTGTTCTGGGTGCACCACTAGCCAACATTTCATTTTATAACATCAGTGTTGTAAAAGCCAAAAGGGATTTCTTTTCACAATCCAATATAAGCTCATCAGAAAAATCCAATATAAGCTTACTTTAACCACTTCAGCCCCGGACCATTTGGCTGGCCAAAGACCAGAGCACTTTTTGCAAATCGGCACTGCGTCGCTTTAACTGACAATTGCGCAGTCGTGCGATGTGGCTCCCAAACAAAATTGATGTCCTTTTTTTTCCCCCACAAATAGAACTTTCTTTTGGTGGTATTTGATCACCTCTGCGTTTTTTTTTTTTTTTCTTTCTTGCGCTATAAACAAAAAAATTGCTACAATTTTGAAGAAAACGCATTATTTTTTACTTTTTGCTATAATATCCCCCAAAAATATATAAAAAAAAACTTTTTTTTTTTCTCTGTTTAGGCCGATACGTATTCTGCATATTTTTGGTAAAAAAATTGCAATAAGCGTTTGATTGGTTTGTGCAAAAGTTATAGCGTCTACAAAATAGGGGATAGTTTTATGGCATTTTTATGAATAATTTTTTTTTACTAGTAATGGCAGCGATCAGCGTTTTTTTTTTTTTATCATGACTGCGACATTATGGTGGACAGATTGGACACTTTTGCCGCTATTTTGGGACCATTCACATTTATACAGCGTTCAGTGCGATTAAAAATGCATTACTTGCTGTGCAAACGTGATTGGCAGTGAAGGGGTTAACCACTAGGGGGCGCTGTAGGGGTTAAGTGTGTCCTATGGAGTGATTCTAACTGGGGGGGGGGATGGGCTATGTGTGACACGACACTGATCACCGCTCCCGATTACAAGGAGCTGTGATCAGTGTCCTGTCACTAGGCATAATAGGGAAATGCTTGTTTACATCAGCATTTCCCGTTCTTCCTCTCCGTGAGATGATAGCGGGTATCCCCGCGGACATAGAATCCGCAGGACCCGCTATCACACTCACGGAGTTTGCGGCGCGCGCAAGCTGCTTCTTAAAGGGCAACGTACAGGTACGTTATGCCCCTACATGCCCTTCTGCCGACGTATATCGGCGTGAGCCGGTCAGCAAGCGGCTAAAAATCCAGGATAAGTTTACTTGAAAAATCTCTTTTCATGTTGTGAGTTCTGCCTGTCTGCTGTTTGTCTCTCAACGACTTCCTGGATTTCCAGCATGTTTTGCGGCTTCACCTCTGCTCATTCCTTTCAGCTTGCAAATAGATGTGATGTCTGTTCCTTGTATTGACTGTGCCACCTGTTGTTCAGAAGGCAGGCTTTATGAAAACATGCAGACAAAGTAGTTTTCAAAAATGTTATAGATCGGTCACTAAGGCCTGGTTTACATTAGTGTGATCAGTTTTACAAGCAATTTCAGGTGTGATTATGGAGTGCAGCTGCTATGCAATTTGTCTGCATGTGCTGTGCGATTTGCAATGCGATTTTACAGGTGTTTTCCGATACAATTTTATAGCTTGGGTCATGACCTGCATGCTGCCACCACCACCACTGCTGCCCACAAGATTGCACTGCACCGCACCACACCAAAGTAGCACAGGACCCTTCCCCAAACTCGTATGGCACCTACACAGCATTAATGTGAATAGCCACGATTGAAAACTAAACTGTCATGTGATTCTGTGTGACTCAAGTAGCATCAGAAATTGCACTAGTTTGAACCATGCCTAAATACATTATTATACAGACAAGCTTACTGAAACAAAAAGCGATCTGCTAAATGCTGACAATGGCTAATGACAGGGTGTGGTGTGCTGGTTATTCTGATCACAGGAATAAACAAATGTAACTAAAACCAAGCCTCAACATAACCTAGCTGCAAACCAGGATCTAGAGAAAACATGAATTATACAATATATCCTTAGTATGTCCGTATTAAAAAGTCCAGATTTGCAACTGCGTTTTAACAGAGTGGAATGCTCAGTTCATTAAAAGGCACAAGGAGAAATTGCAAAGCTAATCTGCATAGTTTAGACCTTTTCTATTCTTCCATAAAACAAAAAAACTAAGTATTGCACTTAGGCCCCTTTCACACTGGGGCGGTTTGCAGGCGTTATTGCGCTAAAAATACCACCTGCAAACCGCCCCAAAACAGCCTCCGCTGTTTGTTCAGTGTGAAAGCCCGAGGGCTTTCACACTGAAGCGGTGCGCTGGCAGGAGAAGAAAAAATCTCTTGTCAACCGCATCTTTGGAGCGGTGAAGGAGCGGTGTATTCACCGCTCCTACACCGCTCCTGCCCATTGAAATCAATGGGACAGCGCGGCTATACCGCGGCTATAGCCGCGCTATACGAGTGGTTTTAACCCTTTTTCGGCCGCCAGCGGGGGGTTAAAACCGCACCGCTAGCGGCCGAATACCGCGGTAAAACAGCGCTAAAAATAGCGCTGTTTTACCGCCGACACCCCCTTCCGCCCCAGTGCGAGAGGGGCCTTACTATTAAAAATGTATCACCTTGGCATAAGGTTATACAGTATTGACCCTTCGGTCCTGCATGTGGCCACTAGCAAGCAAATCAAACAATGTTGGAAGTAAAATAACTGGGCATTACAAGCACAACTGCCACTCTGGTTCAGCGACTTCCTTCCCATGTGATCATTGTCAACACTCTCTGCCTACTTCAAGACACATACTGATGTTAGGGATGCATTTCAGGGACCTTCTACTTCATCAACCTGGACACGGGATGAACTAATAGACAATTTTTGACAGGTCACTTTCATTAGCTGTTATGATTCAGAATGCTAAAGATTGTTATGAAAATATGTTCATACTTGTTTTAGGGCCGGTTCACATAGGTGCACTCTGCGAGATCGCTTGTGATTCAGCAGTGCAAATCAAATGCGATGTCCGTGTGATGCAATTTCAGCCATACAGATAGTATGGCTAAATTTGCATCGCATTCGGGCCAAACTCGCACTTTTTTTTTTTTTTGTCAGCACCTGAATCGGATCCGATTCATGTCCGAACTGTCAGTTTGCAGTGTGATATGCGTGCTGAAATAGGGGTGTCATTAACATTGTATTGACACTCCCAGCAGTTCGCATATGGCTGTGTGAACTGCCGTGCGAGTCAGGTGCAAAGCACCTATGTGAACCGGCACTAACGGTAATAAGAAAGAGAACAATAGATTTACAGATCTTAATTATGAAAGTTTTTAAAGGCTGAGATTAATTTGGGATGAATCCTATTCATGCTGAATAGAAAATCAACGAATGATTATCTATAAAACAAATGCGTATGTAATGTAAATGTATATTATTATTTATAACACTTATAAAAATTGATAAATAATAAAAGTATATAAAAAAGTTAGTACCTTGAAAAAGTGACTCTTAGGATTTGATTTTCTAAAACTGGAGATTGCAAAATCTGGTGCAGCTCTGCATGTAAACTTCCAGGTTTTTTTTTTTTTTTTTAGTCAAAGCTTAATTGAATAAGCTGAAGTTAGAAGCTGATTGGCTACTACCCTGTTTCCCCGAAAATAAGACCTAGCGTGATTGTCGGTGATGGCCGCAATATAAGCCCTATCCCCCCAAATAAGCCCTACCCTGTTTCCCCGAAAATAAGCCCTACCCTGAAAATAAGACCTACAAGGACTTTAACTAGGGCTTATTTGTTGGGTAGGGCTTATATTGCAGCCATCACCGATAATCACGCTAGGTCTTATTTTCGGGAAAACAGGGTAGTAGCCAATCAGCTTCTAACTTCAGCTTATTCAATTAAGCTTTGACTAAAAAAAAAAAACCTGGAAGTTTACATGCAGAGCTGCACCAGATTTTGCAATCTCCAGTTTTAGAAAATCAAATCCTAAGAGTCACTTTTTTATATACTTTTATTATTTATCAATTTTATGCACAGCTGCACCAGACTTTGCACTCTCTAGTTTTAGTAAATGAACCCCAGTATGACCAGCTAATTAACCAAAATTGAACTTTTAAAGATTGTAATCAAATGACTTTCCCATTTCTAGTTCATTTAGACATTGTAATGAAATATTCTCTATGTCTGATATAATTAGTTTCCTATATTTTAATATTTTTCATGATCTGATAATTCCTGGGGTTTTGTTTGTATGCCAAATACTTTTAACCCTTTAGTGCTTCCATTATGATTTTTTTTTAAATGCCTAGGAACACTGTGATCATCACATTTTGCTTTCAAAGGAGATGTACAGGGTTAATAGAAAAACAAACACACATACACATGACCACTGATCTCTCAAAGCTGGGAGAAGTGACTGTTATGCCGCGTACACACGAGCGGACTTTACGGCGGACTTTGCCCGACGGACTTTTCGTCGGACTTTGTTGGCTCCTTGAGCCGAACTTAAAAACGGACGGACTTGGCCACACACGCTCATTGCAAAAGTCCGCTGGTTTTGAACGCGGTGACGTATAGCACGTACGACGGGACTAGAAAAAGGAAGTCCAAGCCCCACTCCGGCACCCTTTGGGCTCCTTCTGCTAATCTCGTGTTTATCTCGTGTTAGTAGAAAGTTGGTTAGAGACGATTCGCGCTTTTCACACTTCAGCTTATTTCGTTCGTTTTCTGCGGTTCAGTTTGTGCTTGTGAGGTTTGTATCTGCTTTTCAGTGCGTGTTGGTCAGTTCGTAACCTGCCTTGCAGGCCGTTCTGGTCCGCTCGTTCCTGATTTTCAGGTCGTTCTTCATAGGCCTTGCTGTTCTTCAGTGCGTTTGTTATAAGTTTGTTTGTTTGAGCAGCCGACCGTTTTGAAGCCATGTCGAGTGGACGTTCTCGTTCTCGAGTTCGTGCTGTGTGGGGACTTGGTGTTGGGGTTAATACTTTGACCCGAGTCCAGTCCATGAACAGGGTGAGGAGGAGTTCATGGACCAAGAATTGGTTGCGCCAGCGTGACCAGTTCTCTCATATGCCTTTGCTCCGTGAGCTCCGTGAGAATAATCCTGAGGATTTCAGGAATTTTCTCAGGATGACGGACCCCGTCTTTGAGCGTCTGCTGGCTATGCTGACCCCCTATATCAGCAGGCAGGATACTTGCATGAGGCAAGCCATCAGTGCGGAGCAGAGGCTAGTTGCCACGTTACGTTACTTGGCGACAGGGAGAAGTCTTCAGGACTTAAAGTTCTCGACAGGCATCTCCCCCCAGGCTCTGGGGATCATAATCCCAGAGACCTGTTCTGCTATTATTCAGGTCCTGCAGAAGGAATATATGAAGGTAAGTTTTATCCTTTAACATTACATGATATGTATTAACTGTTTTTAGATGTATTGTAGAACTGTCCTCTTTACCTAATTGCCATGCTTTCAATCTGCTGTGAATGTCCCCTTTATCTTCGTGCATGCCTATTTTAATAATTTATTGCCCTACATGCATAATTTCTTTCATTAACCTCCCCACCATGCAATGCTGGGTCCATTTTTTTCTCTAGCCTATAGTCCATTGAACAATGTATATTGTCTGCTCCATTGTCTTGTTTGCCCCTCCCCCACCCCACAAATGTTTGAGCCAGTCAGGTGTGTTTGTTAACCTAATTAGAACCCCCACCCCACAAATGTTTCAGCCAGTCAGGTGTGTTTGTTAACCTAATTAGAACCCCTCCCACACCCCACAAATATTTGAGCCAGTCAGGTGTGTTTGTTAACCTAATTAGAACCCCTCCCCCACCCCACAAATGTTTCAGCCAGTCAGGTGTGTTTGTTAACCTAATTAGAACCCCTCCCCCACCCCACAAATGTTTGAGCCAGTCAGGTGTGTTTGTTAACCTAATTAGAACCCCTCCCCCACCCCACAAATGTTTGAGCCAGTCAGGTGTGTTTGTTAACCTAATTAGAACCCCCACCCCACAAATGTTTCAGCCAGTCAGGTGTGTTTGTTAACCTAATTAGAACCCCTCCCCCCACATTCAAATGTATCAATGGGCCATCATAGGGGGTGAGTAATCTTATAAGTGTGCCTTATGTTTTTCCACATTTCAATTACAAACACACATATTCATAATATTTGACTGCTGTTGTTTACTAATGTTTTGGTGTAATCTGATATACAATTTTTTTATTAAAGTCCTTATCTTATTTTTTTTTGCACTCCACAGTTTCCTTCAAGTCCACAGGAATGGCAGACTGTGGCCTCCCAGTTCGCTGACCGTTGGGACTTTCCCAACTGTGTAGGGGCGATTGACGGGAAGCACGTCCGGATTGTGCCACCACCGCATTCGGGGTCTTATTTCTTTAACTACAAGGGGTTCCATAGTGTAGTTTTGATGGCGGTGGTCTCGGCACATTTGGAGTTTATGTTTGTGGATGTGGGTAAGAACGGCCGGATGTCTGACGGAGGAGTCTTTGCACAGACCGAGCTGTGCCATCGTCTCCAGACCGGTGGCCTGGAATTGCCACCTGATGACGATAATGTGGATGGACTCCCCTCAGTTTTTATTGCTGATGAAGCATTTGCTCTCTGTGAGAACTTGATGAGGCCGTTCCCCCAAAGGACACTCACCCCTGAGAGGAGGGTATTTAATTATCGGCTGGCCAGAGCAAGAAGGGTTGTGGAGAATGCCTTTGGTATTCTGGCCAGCCGGTTCCGTATCTTCCTTACGGCTATTAATTTGGCGGACTATAAAATCAACCACGTCATCCTTGCTTGCTGCATTTTACATAACTTTTTAAGGAGACATTCAGCTACATATCTATCCTCTGTTGGGCCTGAGGCCAGACTGGAAGAGGCTAGCACTTTCACAGGCCTAGAAATTGGCCATATTGGCTTGGCCCCCCGAACCGCACGTCAAGTGCGTGACCGTTATGTGAATTATTTTAATGGTCGGGGGGCCATTGCTATTCAGCAACAGCTGTAAGTTTGTTTAAAAAAGAAAATTGGTTTATCTAAATATCTTGTTTTTATTGTTGTTTACCTTTTAAGTTATGTCTGTCTCCTAGTGCACTTGTAGTAGTGTCAAGTGCATTTAGCTTTAGTTAATCAGGCCCACAAAAACAAACCCCAAATTTTGACTTCAAGAAACAGCCACACACATTGTATAGGGTAAACAATTTTACTTGGTGCACATTGAAAGGTGCATTTTTTACCATATTTTTTATTTTTTTTTGTTCTTTTTTTTTTTTCAAAAATATTTTACGTTGTGTAAAAAAAATTATCTTTTACTAAATTATTCAAGCCATTTTTTCACAAATATATAGAACTTTATCTAACAAGATTTACATACACAACAGTGTTTTTAGAAACAAAACTTACAATAAATGAACTTACAAAGTTCAATATTTCTAGAACGGTGCATGTAATGTCACCCTTGCAGAAATTTGTCATTTATAAGATGCTCAAAATTGAGCTTTACTAAAGGGTCAAGTCAACATGTGCTATCTCCTATCATGGGAGAGCAATGTACGTGTTTTGTGTGTGCAATCCCATTTTTGGTTCCTCTCACCACCAAAGATTTTTCAGGATGAAGGGTTTGCAAACACAAAACAAGTACATTGCTAACCCATGATGGAAGATAGCACATGATGACACACCGTGTGCATCACACATAGTAAATTTGGTTATACCCCCAAAATTGTAAAAAAATTTTTAATAACAAAAAAACTTCCCAAGGAAATGAAGAACATGATTGATGTTTTTAGGCCAAACGTGATTATATTCGGCCCAAAACATCAATCATGTTCTTCATTTCCTGTTGCATGGAGTCCAGGCGAAGTTTCATGCTGTGAATTTGTTCACGCATTTGATCTATGTGGCCATTCCACAGCATAATCTGGCCAATTAATCTTTGCGCACTGTCTGTGGTGAAGTGCTCTGCCGCTTGGCCTTCCACAACCAGAAACTCACCTAAAACGAGTGAATAAAAACAAGGTTTACAATATGCACGCCAAAATACAGTAACTCAAGCTGGGGTGTCAGTCACTCACTTGGTGGGCTTGAAACCTCGCACACTTCCTCCACCTCTCCTTCCTCAAGGTCGTCGGGTGGGCGTGGTCTTGGGCTGGGGCTTGGGGTAGGTTCGGCCTCAGGCTGGTGACTTGGGGGGGTCCTGAGATCCTTGGACTGTTGTCTGAGTCTTTTCTCCCCTATGAGATTTTAAAAAAAGGTATAGTTAAAACATACTGATCTTTTTGGTTTTAATAAATAAAGTAAAACGTTGGTTAAGATTTTTTGCCAATTTTGCATCATAATAAATGTTGTTGACAGGATGAACATTACCTATGAACAACAATTATAAAGAATGCTTATTTTCACAGATGCTGACACCTCAATGATCTCCTATGTGTATTACCCCTCAAAAATTTAGTGATGGTCACATAGTACACTAGAAAATGCATTTCCTGCGCAAAATCCGTGGGAATGCTGAATAGCTAAATTGCTAAAATGACCGCCATCAAAACTGCCCCATCATATTCCTCGATTATAAATCAGTACATGGTGTGTCTGTCCCCTCCCCCCGGGCTCTGTAATCAGAGCTGAGATGCTCCAGCCACCTCCCCCCTGTGTATAACAGAAGCTTTGGTAACCATGGCAACAAAACACACACAGTACACTCTGATTAATGTCTAAAATTTCACGAAATGACCTCTAAACAAAAAGCTTTTTATCCAAAAATTACAAAAATATCAAACTGAAAGGATATAGCCAGATAGCTGAATATTTATTGAACATTGTAAAGTTTGTTTGGTGTCTCTAGGTGAAAGTATGAAGGAGCTGAAACTTTTGGGAGCGGAAGAAGAATTTAAGGATTTCAAGCATGCTCCCATTGAATTCAATGTTTAAACAAGTGAAAAAAACCTTAATATTTAAAAACGTATAAATGGTAGTAAAAAAGTTGAAAAAGACCACACATCAGCTAAAAGAGACGAACATTTTAATAGTTGAATGGTTTTAATAGCTGAAAGTATGCAGAAGTTACGCAGAGCCAAAAAACGTACGGAATAAAATTAAAAGTAAATTTAAAAATAAATAAGATCGAAGAACAATAGTGGGACTGCTAAATCATTCCCACTAACTATAGTGCTCGTGAGTCCAGATGTGGAAACAGCTGCTGTGTCCTGTCCCTACATTACACTGAATCATTTTTGAGGAAGCATTATATTTTCAAACACATCTACACCACATCAACTCATTGTGGGAATTCGACAAATTATCAAGCCATAAATGTATGTCCAACACTGTCCCATCGTATTTGGCGAAAAAATAACGTCACTTTATAAAGTATCATATCTATTCCAAAGAACGGTATTTACGAACGATGCAGAAAAACCGCCAAAAATAAGGATCAGCATGCAAGTTCTGTATCTCAATAGTAAAACACAAGTACTTACTTTTTTTAAGCAGCTTCTTTATTCGCCAATATTGGTCTGGCTCCCGACTTTTTATGTCAGACCACCGCTTCCGCAATTGTTCTTTCGAACGTTTTGTCCCAAATTTCCCTTCAAGAGCGGTGACAATTGAGGACATTATTTTGTCCTTTCTCAGATTGGGTCGTGTGTACGGTCCTTTTTTGCCATCGTAGTCCTCCCTTCTCAATATGGACACCATCTCCACCATCTCTTCAAAAGACATGTTGGTGGCCTTATATCTCCTCCGGGATGTGGATGTTTGGGGCTCCGGGCTTTCCTCCGCGCTACTTTCACTTAATCGCTCCGCCATCTTTTGCTATCTACTCCCACTGCGCAACGAAGAGTGAAGGGGCGGGGCCAAATCGTACTTACGAACGTCAGGGGCGGGCGACGCAGGCGGAGCATGACACATGCGCAGTGTATATCAAGCTATTACGATGGCCTACGTATGTCCGTGCGGAAGTAGCGACCGTCACAAACGAAGGTAAGATTAAAGAGTGTGTGTGTGTGTGTGTGTGTGTGTGTGTGTGTGTCCCCTAGATTACAACACAAACTAATCCTGAGATTTGGGCCTGACATTTAAGTTTTGATCTTGTGTCTTGTCTTCCAGAAAAAATGAATCCCTTTAAAGAGGAAGAATTTTTGTGCCATTTTATTGAGCTCTATGAGGACAAGAAAAACCTGTGGGAGGTCAAACACCCCCTATATTATAATCGGGGTGTTAGGAAGGCAACACTGGGCACACTTTTAGAGTTTGTGAAGACTCGACTCCCCCAGGCAGACCTCAAGTTTGTGGACAGGAAAATAGGTATCTTGCGTAACATGTATAAGCGGGAACACAGAAAAATCCAGGAGTCGCTCAGATCCGGGGCAGCAGCTGACCAAGTATATGTACCCAAGTTGTGGTATTACCACAAACTGCGATTCCTGGATGAGCAGACCGAAGCCAGGCAATCACTTTCCACCCTTCCCCCCACCCTTCCCTCCAGCCTTCCCTCCACTCTTCCCTCCAGCCTTCCATCCACTCTTCCCTCCAGCCTTCCATCCACCTCCACCCCAGCTGAGGAGTCCCAGGATGAACTGGGCCTTTTCACCATTGATGAAGTGGATGCGCCCAGCTTCAGCCAGGTATACTTTTTTTTTAGATTTGGGGATTGTGTAAATGTTATTAATGATGTTAAGGTGTTAATTTTGAAAGTGCTTCCTAAAAAATCACTTCTGCACAAAGAGTAATATGTAGATACATCACTAGACAGTAGTGGCCAAATATATACGTAACCTCAGATCTTGTTGATCATCTGAAATAATGGTGTGGTCAAATAGATAGCCTTTACTATTTTGTGTAATTATATTTGAAAGTTAGGAGCTAAAAATTGTGTGTGATTGCATAACAGAAAATTACAACTATGTCCCTTTTTTTACACAGGATGACCTCAGCCAGGAGGAGGCCTTGCCCAGTGGGAGAGAGGAGGAGGCCTTGCCCAGTGGGAGAGAGGAGGAGGCCTTGCCCAGTGGGAGAGAGGAGGAGGCTGTGGCTGGGCCAAGTAGAAGCCGCACAGTGTCAGGTGCCTCCCCTCCGCATTCTCCACAAAAGGCCCAGTAGAATGACACCAACAGAGCAGGAATCCCTAGACCTCATACGGGAAGCAAGCCGGATCCTGAGCAAACCACCCAATGCAGAGGAGGCGTATGGCACCTATATAGCCAGCAGATTACTGGAGTTGGAAAAGGGCCAACGCCTCCTCTGTGAGGGTCTAATTTTCCAGGCTTACCAGAAGGGCTTGAGAGGGGAGCTTACTACTACAACCTATCTAGCAGATGAAGCCAATCCTCCTCCTCCTCCTCCTGCCCCAAGTACACCACCAGAGGCACAACCTCCGAGGAAGGCTGCAGAGAAGCGTGGAGGGAAGGCTGCAGAGAAGCGTGGAGGGAAGGCTGCAGAGAAGCGTGGAGGGAAGGCTGCAGAGAAGCGTGGAGGGAAGGCTCCACAGAAGAGTCGAAAGTGATTGCCTGGTTTCTGTCTGGTCTGACTGTGCTCCCTGTGCTCCCTATAGTCGCAAGATACCTATTTTCTTGTCCTCAAACTTGATGTGTGTCCTGGGGGACGAAAGGCTTCCCAGATTCTAAAAGTGTGTCCAGTGTTGCCTTCCTAATTTTTGTGGGAATAAAATAAATACATTTTGGTTTACCTTACATTCTTGCCTATGTCTTTTGATTAAAAAAAACGCCATTTTGTTTGGGAGTAGGCAGGTACAGGTCGAAAAGACTATGGGGTTGATTTGAGAAAAGCAAATAGTCTGTGCACTTTGCAGAGGGCAGTTGCCCTCTGCAAGTGCAATTGCTCCAGAGCATCAGAAATTATTTAAAAGCTTGACTTTGCAAAGAGTACCCAATCCTGTGCAAGTAAAAGAAAAAAAAAAAAATCTATTTTAAAATTTTAAAGTTATGGAGATCTGGCTGTTACAAAATATTATATTAGTCATGGCAGGAGGATAAATCATGAAGAAAGAAGTTTGTGAGAACTCTGTGTGAATATAAAGCAGAAAAACAACTTCATTCCTCTCGCATTATCGATTCTAAAAAAAGGCTGTATTAAAAGACGACAGAAGAGGAATGTGCTAGCTTCAAGACGAAGGCTAGTTTTACCAGACCGAGCGCTTCCGTCTTGTAATTGCTTCAGAGCATGCGTCAGTTTGAGTTCGTCGGACTAGCACACAGACGATCGGTTTGTCCGCTAGAAAGAAGAGTCCATCGGATAAATTTAAAACAAGTTTCAAATCTAATTCCGTCCAACTTTTGAGAAAACAAAGTCCGCTGGAGCCCACACACATCGAATTGTCCGACGAAATCCAGTCCGCCGGGCAAAGTCCGCCGTAAAGTCCGCTCGTGTGTACGCGGCATTAGTCTTTACTGTCCACTCTGCCCCTTCAGTGCTCACTGGAACGCTAGACTGGAAAGGAAGCGGGTGCAGCTAGTTTCAGCTCTCAGCCGCATGCTGAAAGCCATTGCCAGCTGTCATTCAGACGTCTGGGTGGATCCTGACAATATGGTCGAGATCCTTTCAGAGCCTAGAGCAGCTTTGTGACGTCAATTGACAGCAGGCTTTGGCTGATTCTGGGTCACAGGAGAACTAAAATTCACACAAGTATTATGACCAAACTTCTTTTTTAATGTGTCTTTTATGTTCACCTATTCACATTTTTAAGAATAGAAGGAACATTGAAACTAAATATTACAATCTTTCATTTAGAAATGTTATCAGTAAATTGACTAAATGAGAAAGTGGAAATTGGGAACGGTCATTTGATTAGGAGCTTTAAATGTTTAACCACTTCAATACCAGGCACTTATACACCTTCCTGTCCAGACCAATTTTCAGCTTTCAGTGCTGTCGCACTTTGAATGACAATTGTGTGGTCATGCTACACTGTACCCAAACTACATTTTTATTGTTTTGTTCCCACAAATAGAGCTTTCTTTTGGTGGTATTTGATCACTTCTGGGATTTTTATTTTCTGCTAAACAAATAAAAAGACCGAAAATGTTGAAATTTTTTTTTGTTTCTGTTACAAAACTTTGTAAATAAGTAAGTTTTCTCCTTTACTGATGGGCACCGATGGGGCTGCACTGACGCGCACTGATAAGGCGGCACTGATGATGGGCACTGAAAGGCGGCACTGATGATGGGCACTGATAGGTGGCACGGATGGGCACTGATAGGTGGCTCTGATGTACACTAATGGATGGTACTGATGGATGCCAAGCAATGCCAAGCAATAATGCCTGCCAATCAGTGATGCCCATTGTGGGCACTGATTGGCATCTATTGTGGGCACTAATTGGCATCCCTGGTGGTCTAGGGTGGCATACCTAGTGGTGGCCATCCCTGATGGCGTCCCTGGTGGTCCAGCGTGGGCATCCTCAGGGGGGCTGCAGCACAGACCCCCCCCTTTCAGGAGAGCAGCCGATTGGCTCTCCTCTACTCCCGTCTGACAGATGCGAGTGAGGAAAATCCGATCAACGGCTCTTCCTGTTTACATCGTAATCAGCCGTGATTGGACACGGCTGATCACGTGGTAAAGAGTCTGTCAGGGACTCTTTACCTAGATCAGTGTTGCGGTGCATCAGACCGACATACCGCGACAGAGATCGCCGCGATGCGCGCCCCCGGGGGCACGCTGCGGCTTGATATCCTGGCGACGTCATATGATGTCCAGTCAGGATATCGCAACCACTTTGCCGACGTCATATTACTATATGGCGGGCGGCAAGTGGTTAAAGAAATTGTGGTGGTGGTTTTTTTTTTGTCCTTAAGAGTCTCTCTGTAAAGCTTCGTTATATATTTTTGAACACATATCATTTATTAATTTATATAAACTTGTATATATATTTTTAGATATAAATCAGACACTAAGATTAATGGAAGAGAATTTGCATTCTGGGTAGGACTTCTAAGGTGCCATGAACAAAAACAAGTCTTTAGATGAATAAACATTTTATTCAAACATATATTTCATAGATAAAATGCGTTGCTGTAGGTAAAGTGAATGATGATTGTCACCAACGTATCTTATTTAAAGGAAAATATGACAGTACAGAAAATACAAAAAAGGAAAAAAAACTCACTTAACATAACAAAATGTAGCCTAAAGTCTCCTACAAATGGTTGAGAATACAGGTAGCAAAAAAACACAGTACATCAAAATTGATGCTACCAAAAACAGCCAATATTACAGAGTAGTCACACCGCTAAGGAACAAGAAGGGATCACATTCCCGGATCTACAGAGGCAGCAGTAAGGGGACTAGCTATCCAGCAGCTGTGAAACACAATATGGAAGTAATAGTTATACCCCTGTAGCTAGCCTCCACACAACGTGTGTAGTCCCCTGTCCCCTGTATGGGTAGACAACGTTGTGTCTCTTTTTTTAATGGTGATGGATGTATAATTTATCTACTTTTAGCCTTGTGAATTTTGATATATTGTGAACAATTTTTTCAATAAACGTAGTTTTTATATTAAATCCATTGATGCTTCGTAAGTAACTGCTTATCTGGTGTGGGGATACTATACCTTCACACCATATTTTTTTTTCTCTCATAGCTATCCAGCAGCCCCAGACATTCTCAGAGTTGAAGTCTCTTCTAAAGCTTGAAGGTCAACATATGTAATGGAAGATTACCATTAAACATAGCTTTGCAGATCTCAAGGGATAGGGAAGGGGTGCCTTTTCAAGACCTAAGAAAACCCTTTTTTTTTTTTTTTTTTTTTTGCATAAAAATATAGTATGCGTAACAGACGCTTATTATATTTAGAAGGATGGAGGCCACTAAAAATCCCAAATGGGCAGGTCCTAGGATGCAGCACATTGGGTAAACCTAGGGCAGTAGAGAAACAGTCACTTCCGACCAGAAGGCAGAAAACGAAGGGCAAACACTGATTATTCATTACTGATGGTCTGTAGTTCAATGCAATTTACAGTGAGCTTTATCAGGATGATATACTACATGGCAAAGATGTGTTGCACCCACTCGAGAGATCCTAAGAGCTGTCAGCGACTGCAAACCAAGGATGGCCGCCACTAGAACCTGGAGGGGTATTTTGTGGACCACAGGTGGAGAAGGGAAAAGGTGTAGTATACATGCTTTTAGGTATAGATGGAATACGCATAGAGGGGTGGACACTGGCTAGACTAAAATGGATGCTTTACACCAATGTTTCTCAACTCCAGTCCTCAAGGCGCCCCAACAGGTCATGTTTTCAGGATTTCCCTCAGATGAAATGGCTGTGGTAATTACTAAGGCAGTTAAACTGATCAAATCACCTGTGCAAAATAATAGCAAGCCTGAAAATATGACCTGTTGGGGCGCCTTGAGGACTGGAGTTGAGAAACACCACTTTACACTAAACCTAGATTATACTACAGGGTGCTGCTGGACAAAATGCTTCCCAAAAGTTTGAGTAGGTGGCAACAGATGGTAACCCAAAAGATATGTAACAATCTTTAGAAAAGTTAATGCGCTTTTTCGCACTTTAATTTGGAGGGAGAGTTCTCCCAGAATTGAGCTAAAACACTTACAAAGGCCTAAAGGTGATGGTGGGTTGGCCTTGCCCAACCCATGGTTGTATTATTTAGCTGCTCAGTTACAACACCTCATAGGAACCATTGACATGGGGAATGGGGTAGATGGCACAGAGTGAAGCTCATCCATGGCAGTGAGATCTCACACCACACATAGCTAGGGCTGCAACTAACGATTATTTTCATAATTGATTAGTTGGCCGATTTATTGTTTTGATTAATCAGATAATAACCTTTAAAAAAGTGTGGTGTATAATTTAATATGTAAAGTTTAAAAAAAGGCAATTTATTCTTCAAAATCTATATGCAGCGGTAAATATAAATAATCAACTATATGATTAGGGAGCAAAATCTCTAATCCACTCTGAGAATAACAGACAGAAGAGATATACTGTATATACTATTGGAGGTTGAATCTGGTAAATATCATCAGACTCAGAGATCACATTTTTATTTAGACCCCATTCACACTGGGGCACATGTAATGTGCCCTGCTCCCATGTAATGTGCCCTGCCTCCTTGAAATGTGCCCTGCTCCCACGTAATGTGCCCTGCCTCCTTGAAATGTGCCCTGCTCCCACCTAATATGGCTTGCCTCCATGTAAAAGTTTACTTTAAATGTAATAGTAATGCCTTCTATTACCTCCAGTCTATCAGCCTCCACCTTCTCTGGGTTCAGATGCTGATCTTCCCTGCACAGTCTTTAAAGTCATATTTTTTAAAAACAAACGTGGTATACTTACCTGCTCTGCGTAATGGTTTTGCACAGAGCAGCCCCGATTCTTCTCTTCTGGGGTCCCCCACCGATGCCTCTGTCTCCTCCCTGCCTTTAGAGTGCCCCAATAGCAAGCTGCAAATTATAGTATAGTGTGCCCCTATAGCAAGCTAAAAAAACTTCTGCTTTTATACCCACTCACTTCCTGCCCAGGACTACATGTTCCATGAGGCATTGCTCCTCACACATTCACAAGTTCTCAGGCACTTCCTGACATGTATGAATGGTGTACTGAGCTGTATGTGTGCTGCACTGTATTTCCTGATATGTAAACAAATAATGCATTCTGTATGCAGGCCAAATAATCGGCTGGCCGATTAATCGATTATGAAAATATTTGACAACTATTTCCATAATCGATTAGTTGTCGATTAATCGATTAGTTGTTTCAGCCCTACACATAGGAGATCCATAGTACTGGCCCTTGGAAGTGCAAGCTTTTGGATTACCGCACAAGAGATACCTGACATATAATCTCATTAAGAAGGTCTAGAAGAAGGCCAAATACCTTCTGCTGGTAACAGGCTACATGGAATTTAGTCCCATATTGTGTAATGGCACTTATATGGAGTTATCGAAGTTGCAATGTGGGTCTAGGTGGTCAACATATGGAGTAACACATCTTAAACAAATATTCCCTAACTGGGCACTTATGACATTTGCTGCATAAGAGCCCTTGCACACTGGGGCGGTTTGCAGGTGCTATTGCGCTAATAATAGCGCCTGCAAACCGCCCCGAAAGTGCCGCTACTTTCATTCCAGTGTGCAAGCCCCGAGGGCTTGCACACTGGAGCGATGCGCTGGCAGGACGGTAAAAAAAGTCCTGCTAGCAGCATCTAGAGCGGTGAAGGAGCGGTGTGTATACTGCTCCTTTACCGCTCCTGCCCATTGAAATCAATGGGACGGCGCGGCTATACCGCCGGCAAAGCGCCTCTGCAGAGGCGCTTTGCGGTGGTATTTAACCCTTTCTCGGCCGCTAGCGGGGGGTAAAACCGCCCCGCTAGCGGCCGCATACCGACGGTAAAACGCCGCTAATAATAGCGGCGTTTTACCGCCGACCCCGCCCCAGTGTACAAGGGCTCTTAGAGAGTAAGTTTAATGTTCCACAGTCTATGCGCTTTTATTATATGCAGTTGCAGCACGCAGTTAAGGCACAATTCCTCAGAATGGCACTTGTCACCCACTCCGTTATTCAGTCTCATCGGGGATGCCAAATCCTCCGAGTCAGCATCCCTTGAGAGTGATGGACCATTGGGAGCGTGATGTTGGCCATCTGGAAGGTGAACAGTGGGAGGAGGCCTTTCAGGCTGTCGTCTCATGCTCATTAAATGTTTCACAAAGGTTAACTCAATTGTATATCCTTATGAAGGGTGTATTTTACTCCTCACAGACTTCACTTGATGGGCCTACAATCAGACTCTACTTGCACAAGGTGTAACACCGACCATGGTGACCTAATATACATTTTGTGACCGTGCCCAAAACTTCATTCCTACTGAGCATGGGTGGTACATAGGATCAATTCTGTGTTTTCAGGTGGCCCTTCTCATAGACCTAAATGCCTGCTTATTGGGTATATTGGAAGAGTATGACTGGGAAGTGTATAACAGTGAGGCTATCCTTAGAGCTTTGTTCCAGGCATGCAAACTGATCATGGTACACTGGAAGTCACAGGCTCCCCCTATTGTGAGGGAGTGGGTCAAGAATATTGGTGAGCTGTTAAGAATGGAAATGCTTATATACCAACATAGGGGAAATTTGCATAAATTTGAGAGGTTATGGGCACAGTGGTTGGATGTTCCGGAGCTTGCTCCGGTGGAGTTGACCATGGACAGGCTACTTCGGCTCAATGCTGGCTAGTTAGGTGTATTCCTGCAGGGTATATTGTTAGAGTATTGTCAGAAACCATGAAATCAGGCCGAGACAGAAGTACAGTTAAATCACACTTGTTTAATAATGAAAAAGAACAAATGTAGTCAAAACATAGCCAAAATTCAGTAACCGGACCAGAAAGTCAGCAAAGCCAGAAGTCAGGGATTAATGTAGTGGAACAGCAAGCAGGATCTGGAGCCAGAAGGGATGTTAGCAAAGCAAGTCTTGAACAGGATCACAGGTGATAGTTTCTGTGATGTTGACCAAGGCGAAGGTAGGGCTCCTCTGGACTGGACGGCTTAAGTAGGCAGGACTGACGAGCAGGATATAATCAACAGTTGAGTAACTGGAGAGATAGGAGCTGGACATTAGCAGACAGCTGAGCAGCCAGCCCAGAGAAGGAAGAACTGAGCCCAGCCCTAACAAGTACTTGAGGGGGGATACTTTGTCTCTAAGTATAGTGTAAAACTTATTGCTGTTTGGCCCCTCTGGTTAGGCACGTTGACTTGTTTACTGTATTATCAGGCTTATTGGTTTGTTAACATCGACTTTGGGTGGTGGGTGTGGTTCCGCTGGACTTCTCATCGATATGTACTGTTGGCAATGTATGCTGATGTATCTTCAATAAAAATCTTTGTTGGATTAAATAAAAAACAAAAGGATATGAGCCAGCAACTAGTAATGGTACCTCCGCGTCCACTGGCTCCAACATTTGAGCCATTGGATATGGCAGATGTTGGAACTGGTGGACTCGGAGGACTATCCTTAACAATGACATTGGATCTTGTGTCCTGGAGTATGCAGAGAGCATTGATCGTGATCACTTGGGAAGGAAGCCACCGTATTGGAGAGACAGGCATGCTTGTAATGTCGGATCTTTAGTTACAACTTTGCTCAGCATGTTTGCTGGTCACCACAAGTAGCAGGATTGTGGGGTCAGTACTGTATTCTCTCATAAAAATGTTAAACATTTTTAGTTGAGTGCAATTCATTTTGATTTTAGTGGAAGGATAAAAAGTTATACACTATGCCAGTGTACAGTTTTCCCTTGTGCACTTTATAGACAAGTTAACAATAAATACATAATCAGTTATCATATGTTGGGAGACAGTGGGAGACACGTGCTAGTCATTGCAAGTTTGGATTTCTTTGTATGTAGCTATTTATGTTCTGGAATAATTGATCCAGTTGGAGATTAAGAAGCGTACAGTTAATAATCAGGCTGTCTTTTAAACTCAGTCCTGTCCCGCAGAGATTTAACAAATTATCAGGTGTTTAGATTAGGTTTGAAAATAATGAAATGAATTGTGCACCTTGGAACCATGGATTATATTTTTTAACAATGAATTGAATGAGCGCTGTTTGTTCAGCAGTAAAAGATTGCTGAATGAGCTCCAGCAGTTGCTACTATTGAGTGAATTTAGATTAGGACAACAAACTTGTTAGGTAAGTGGCTGGGCACACTCATTGTTCATGGTTTTCAGTGGGTGTACTTAGCTCCCTTTATTTTTCCAGGGGTGTATAAGTAATGCTTTCTGTGATTCTTATTTATTTCTTGTAGTCTGGGGATCATGCTTATAATTATATAGTAGATGCTATCTGTTGGTCCCATCGGAGCCCTGCTAAGCTATTAGGTGCAGGGATTTTTTTTTTAAATATCTTTTAGAGCAATTTATAATAAAGACTGTGTACTTTTTATTTTTGTGTTGAGCTCTGTGGCCATGCATTTTATTGTAGTTTAATTATTCTTATTTTTCTTTAGAGTTACACTAATTGCCCAATTATATTTGTTTGTTTTTTCTTATAATAAAAAGCTGTGGGTTTAGCTCCTGCAGCACAATTATTCTTTTGTGTTCAGTTATTATCATGTTCTAAAGATACATATAAAGGCTCCCTTACCTGTCCCAGACGTAAATGTAATTTTAAACTTCCTAATTGTTAAAAGTAGCAAAAAAAAAAAAAAGTAGATTTAGTGTATGTAGAAAAAAAGGGGGGATGGGGGGAAAAAGGGAAATTGGGCAAGCCGTTCACTAATGGTCAGCTTATTAGATGACCAAACACAGATCATACACCTGGTGTGGTGTTGTTGCTGTAACCAAAAGCATACTGTAGAAAGGAAAAGGGATACCCGGTATGGAGGATGCCGGGTAAAAAGGGGTTACTTTTAGCAACAAAATTGATCAGAGTATTATAATTTTATCAAAAATATCAAATTTATTATTAATTATTGTGATATCAGATAAATAAATCAAACACATTGATGTATTCCATAAAAGCATCCGCAATATGGCTGTGGAGGCGTAACCATAATTAGGTAAAAAATCAACAGACAGGACAACACACAAAAACACAGTACAAAACAACACTGAACACAGTCCGGACGCTTTGTGGTGGTCAGCAGCCTAGCATCAAGTGAATTGCTTGGGTAGAAGTATTCCCTTCAGGGGATCAAAATGGATCGCCTAGTTTACTGATTTTAGTGATTTTAGTGATGATTGGCTGCCGATCAGCACAAATATGGGGGAACAGAATTGGTGAGGGGATAGGTAAGGTAAGGATCACTGAACCAGCATATTTGGGATGACCACACACGTGTACTATAGCTGTAAGGTTGTCCAAATAGGAACGGTGGAAACAGCCAAGGAAATTCAGGAAGTCAATAAAGTACATATGGCATAGGTTTAGTCAGGTCTTCACAAATGATGAATTGACATTGGTAATAATAGTTGTTTTGTCTTCCTTATTGCTAGGTTGGTGAGCAGTTCATAGATCATAATTCATTATGGCATACACATAACACAATCACTGGGTATTACTGGGTGTTGAGGACACGGCCCTTGATGTAAGTTGCGGTGCTGAGTAGCAAAACTCAAAGCCCTGTGATTCAGGGTACAAGCTTATAGCTAAATTCATCAAGTGTATATTGCACAGGGTTTATCCATACATTACCACCCAGTTGTGAAGGGGTCTATCCCGAGTCCTTTCAGGTATGGCTGGCGACGTGACCAAGATATCTTCGGTAGCTGTAAAATTTCAAAACGAACTATAGCCACCACGTTGCATCTCCATGGCCCGTGGCTGTGTCGTTCAGCTGCCGACACTGCCGGTCCCGTGAGTAGTTGCAGCCGTTAGCGCTTACTATAGCAGGCGTCCTGTATCTCACAGCTCTCTCCCATAGCGCCGTAAAGCGCGACAGCACTGTTGACGTCAGCGCGTTTCGCTGGGGCTAGTAGCGTAGCTTCATTTCGGACGAGTTTTAGTGTATGAATCTCTTAAGTATTTAATAGAAGCTGTTTACGGTTCACTTGTTTTTTACACACAAATGTGTCAATATATATCTTTCACCCAATGTAATCCAGTTGGGAAAATGTGTAAATCTTGGGTGAAAGTTCTTCGAAAACATTTATAATTACAATCCAAAGTTACAAAATACTGCTAACATTATTGCAATCAGTTTGTCTAAGGCTGGCCATACATTATACAATTTTCTTGTACAATTTTCCGTTTAGATTTACCAAAACCATATAATATGAGGTCAAACCTAAACACTTTCAATTTGTATGCAATCAGGTAGGACCTTGCACTACATACAGTAACTCACAAAAGCGAGTACACCCCTCACATTTTTGTAAATATTTTATTATAGCTTTTCATGTGACAACACTGATGAAATTACTTTTCTACAATGTAAAGTAGGGAGTGTACAGCTTGTATCGCCCGGTACTCGAGGAGGCAGCCTGCAGGGTGGTAAGCCAAAATATAGTAATTCTACATGAGGATTAGAGAAGGATTATAGTCCGAAACGGGAGCTCCACTACAGCACGTCTGCTCCCAGCGCCATCTTGCTTGTATAACAGTGTAAATTTGCTGTCCCCTCAAAATAACTCAACACACAGCCATTAATGTCCAAACCGCTGGCAACAAAAGTGAGTACACCCTAAGTGAAAATGTCCAAATTGGGCCCCAAGTGTCAATATTTTGTGTGGCCACCATTATTTTCCAGCTCTGCTTAACCCTCTTGGGCATGGTGTTCACCAGAGCTTCACAGGTTGTCACTGGAGTCCTCTTCCACTCCTCCATGATGACATCACAGAGCTGGTGGATGTTAGAGACCTTGCACTCCCCCACCTTCCATTTGAGGATGCCCCACAGATGCTCAACAGGGTTTAGGTCTGGAGACATGCTTGGCCAGTCCATCATCTTTACCCTCAGTTTTTTTTAGCAAGGCAGTGGTCATCTTGGAGGTGTGTTTGGGGTCGTTATCATGTTGAAATACTGCCGTGTGGCCCAGTCTCTGAAGGGAAGGGATCATGCTCTGCTTCAGTATGTCACAGTACATGTTGGTATGCATGGTTCCCTCAATAAACTGTAGCTCCCCAGTGCTGGCAGCACTCATGCAGCCCCGGACGATGATACTCCCACCACCATGCTTGACTGTAGGCAAGACACACTTGTCTTTGTACTCCTCACCTAGTTGCCGCCACACACACGCTTGACACAATCTGAACCAAATAAGTTTATCTTGGTGTTAGACCACAGGACATGGTTCCAGTAATCCATGTCCTTAGTCTGCTTGTCTTCAGCAAACTGTTTGCAGACTTTCTTGTGCATCATATTTAGAAGAGGCTTCCTTCTGGGATGACAGCCATACAGACCAATTTGATGCAGTGTGCGGCATATGGTCTGAGCACTGACAGGCTGACCCCCCACCCCTTCAACCTCTGTAGCAATGCTGGCAACACTCATACGTCTATTTCCCAAAGGCAACCTTTGGATATGACGCTGAGCACGTGCCCTCAGCTTCTTTGGTCGACCATGGCGAGGCCTGTTCTGAGTGGAACCTGTCCTGTTAAACCGCTGTATGGTCTTGGCCACCGTGCTGCAGCTCAGTTTCAGGGTCCTGGCAATCTTCTTATAGCCTAGGCCATCTTTATGTAGAGCAACAATTCGTTTTTCAGATCCCCAGAGAGTTCTTTGTCATGAGGTGCCATGTTGAACTTCCAGTGACCAGTGTGAGAGCGTGAGAGCGATAACACCAAATTTAACACACCTGCTCCCCATTCAGAGATCTTTTAACACTAATGAGTCACATGACACCGGGGAGAGAAAATGGCTAATTGGGCCCAATTTGGACATGTTCACTTACTGGTGTACTCACTTTTGTTGCCAGCTGTTTAGAGATTAATGGCTGTGTGTTGAGTTATTTTGAGGGGACAGCAAATTTACACTGTTATACAAGCTGTACACTCACTACTTTACATTGTAGCAAAGTGTCATTTCTTCAGTATTGTCACATGAAAAGATAAAATAAAATATTTACAAAAATGTGAGGGGTGTACTTTTGTGAGATCCTGTAATTGAAGGTAAATCTAAAAGAAACTGAATAAGAGAATTGTATAATATATGGCTAGCCTAAGCTATGTAAGAACAGAATGGTAGAGGACACAAAAACAAATCTAGGATACCTCCAGCTAGAGAAGCAAGGAGTTCATTAGGAAGGTTACAAAGGTTCATGGGAATTGTGAACGTGGCTTTCATTTTCCTGTTTACATGAGATTTATGTCACTTTAAATGTATTCCAGCATCACATGACCTGTGTTCTAACAAGCACCAGATTGCTTTGTTTGGAATCTGTTATGTATATGTGTTCATGGAGGTCTTCTTCTAAAACCAGTAATTGTAGTATTGTAAAATCTTTTTTTATAACGAAAGGTAAAACAAATGTACACTCACCCGCTACTTTATTAGGTACACCTGTTCAATTGCTTGGCAACACAAATTGCTAATCAGCCAATCACAATCACATGGCAGCAACTGAATGCATTTAGGCATCTAGACGTGATGAAGACGACTTGCTGAAGTTCAAATCAAACATCAGAATGGGGAAGAAAGGGGATTTTAGTGACTTTGAATGTGGCATGAATGGTGCCAGACGGGCTGGTCTGAGTATTTCAAAAACTGATGATCTACTGGGATTTTCATGCACAACCATCTCTCGGGTTTACAGAGAATGGTTCGAAAAAGAGAAAATATCCAGTGAGTGGCAGTCGTGTGGATGAAAATGTTTTGTTGTCAAAGGAGAATGGGCAGACTGGTTTTAGATGATAGAAAGGCAACAGTAACTCAAATAACCACTCGTTACAACCAAGGTATGCAGAATGCCATCTCTAAACACATCGAACCTTGAAGCAGATGGGCTACAGCAGCAGAAGACCACACCGGATGCCACTCCTGTCGGCTAAGAACTGGATAGTGATGCTAAAATTTGCACAGGTTCACCAAACTTGAACAACAGAAGATTGCAAAAACGTCTGGTCTGATGAATCTCGAGTTCAGCTGCAACATTCAGATGGTAGGGTCCGAATTTGGCATAAACAACAAGAATGCATGGATCCATCCTGTCTTGTATCGACGTTTCAGGCTGGTGGTGGTGTAATGATGTGGGGGATATTTTCTTGGCACACTTTGGGCCCGTTGGTACCAATTGAGTATCGTATAAACGCCACAGCCTACCTGAGTATTGTTGCTGACCATGTCCATCCCTTTATGACTACAGTGTACCCATCTTCTGATGGCTCCTTCCAGCAGAATAATGCACCATGTCACAAAGATCAAATCATCTCAAACTGGTTTCTTTAATAAGGACAAGGAGTTCACTGTACTCCAGTGGCTTCCACAGTGACCAGATCTCAATCCAATGGAGCACCTTTGAGATGTGGTGGAACAGGAGATTTGCATTATGGATGTGCAGCCAACAAATCTGCAACAACTGCGTGATGCTATCATGACAATATGGACCAAAAACTCTGAGGAATGTTTCCAACACCTTGTTGAATCTATGCCACAAAGAATGAAGACCGTTCTGAAGGCAAAAGGTGGTCAAACCCGGTACTAGCAAGGTGTAATAAAGTGGCCGGTGAGTGTATATTATAGAAGACTAGATAAGATGGAATCCTTCGTTTTGGTTTCTAGCTCCCTTTACTGCCGTTTTCACAATCTTGGTATGTCTTTTTAAAACCCAACTCCAGGAAACTTGAATTATCCCTTGTACTCTTGCAACGGGGCTGCACCTGCACTGCAAAGGTTGATTGCTTGTTTAGGTCTAGGGGACTTGTTAGTAGCTTTCTGTACATGCTCCTTCACACTGTTAGGCCAGTCCCTTCTTTTCCATGCTCCAGTGGTCTAAGATCCTGACGTCATCAACACCAATGCAAGGTTTGTAACACTTCATTTAATGCGGTGATGTCAAGGAAATGTTCACCGCTGGAGCGTGGAGGGGCACTGTATGTAGGGGGAGCTAAGGATCTGATAAGTAAGGTACGTTCCTAGCAGCGGGTGATGTGCATTGTGGTGAAGGCAATACTGATGCGCTGATCCTGGCACATCGCACTGTTTACTTTTTTTTTTTTTTTTAACAGTGACATTTCATAAAGTTATATCGGCCGACGTGTTGTGACTGCGCTGCGAAAAAAAGTACTGACATGCCACCGCAGTGCATTTGTGTGACCTGGCCACACCAGTGATGAGGCATTTTGCAGTGTCTTGCGGTGGAACTGCGTTGGAAATGCGTTCTGGCTGTCAATGGCTGAAAACTGACATGCAACTTTTTTGGCTTCATACTACGTTTACAGTGACTAAGAAGTGGTAGAACCAGAGAAACTACACTAAAATGAATCTATTTAAAAACATAGAACCCCTCCACGTTTTTTGGCTATGCTTGGACTCTGATCAAGAATTTTTGCAGCATGCCCATGGCAACAAAATTTGGGAAAAAATATAAAGACCAAATCTTCAAGATAAATGTAAATTCAGCGCTGGCATGGTAAAAACTACATCCAATAGTATGTTCAGCTACTTCTCCTGTGCACAAGGATACCATATAACTATGCCTTACTTGGTGGGAATATGGCAGGGCCCAGAAACAAGGGAATGCATGTCAATGGTTGAAAACTGCCATGTCCGTTGTTTGCCACCATATTGTTTTGTGTCTCAGAAAATGTTGTAGTCTACTCTAATGTATTTTACATGTGTTTTTATTTTTTTGGGACAGATAAAGAGGTTAGCTCCACTACCCTACACCCCTTTCTGCACAGATATCCTTCGTATACAACCCCCAGATTATGCCCTGGGTTTTGATATACCCTTCCTTCCCGTATCAGGGTCAAAGATTGCCCAGTTGCCTGTTTTACAAGCTGAAAAATCATTCTGTTATTGCATCCTTAAAGACCCGGCTTTAGTATCGATCAAAAATTGCTATAAACGGGGGAATTGATGCTGTCCGGCTATATGTGCATTAAATAATGATTCCTACAAGTGTAAGAAAAAAGGAGGCATACATGTAGAAAAAATAATAAAATAATAAATAATAAAACAATTAATATGCGTGTGACCAATGTGTTGTGGGAGCTATTAAAGTGCAAACAACACTCCCAACAGGTGTTCGAATAATAAAGTGCAACTTGCTCCTGAGATAAATATATATGTGCCAATTTCTCAATAAGAACCAACTGCCTATATATGTATAGAAATGTGCCCAAAAGTATAAACAAGAACTCCAAAATAAACACTTATGGCAATAAAACAGTATTGGCAGTAAAGAACAAACAATTATGACAGTAAAAAATCCCCAGCATGTGTGCATAAAAAAGTCCAACAAAGCAATGTGTGAAAGGTAAAGAAAATATATATGTGAAAAACAACAAAAATGTATAAAGCAGTAAGTGTCCAAAATCAAGGTCCTAAAGTGTATCCTTTTGGTGAAAAAAACGTGATTTCAGCATTGACTGGTGTTCACTGCACCCCCACTCGTGCTTACACTCACCGGACTGCCTAACCCCTGCAGGGGTAAAAGGCATATGTGGAAAATCCTGCGATGGCAAAGTCCAGGAAGCGGTCCTCCGTCCAGGGGTGTTTATCCTTCTCTGATGTTTTTGTATCCCCAAATGTTAAACATCCATATATAGTAGGGAAAGAAAGAACACTTGGACAGAGTGTGGCTGGTCACACGCATATTTAATTGTTTTTTATTATTTTTTATTATTTTATTATTTTTTCTACATGTATGCCTCCTTTTTTCTTATACTTGTAGGAATCATTATTTAATGCACATATAGCCGGACAGCGCCAATTCCCCTGTTTATAGCAATTTCTGTACTCTGGATTTCACCTAGGTGATTTTCATTTTTAGGGGGGCAGCAGTCCTTCCTTGTTCCTCTTCTCCTAAGGCTCGGTTCACACTGGGGCGACTTGTCAGGCGACCTAGTCGCCTGACAAGTCGCCTCCCGTTCTGTGCTATGGAACCGTTCTAATCGGAGCGACGCAAGTCGCTCCGACTTAGAAAAAGGTTCCTGTATTACTTTGGGGGCGACTTGGGGCGACTTGCATAGACTTCTATGCAGAAGTCGTCTCGCAAGTCGCCCCGGCAGTCGTTTGCAGGTCGCCTCGCTGAGGCGACCTGCAAGTCGTGCCGCCGATGTGTGAACCGAGCCTAAGTGCGGAATATCATCACCCATTCATTAGTATCGATCAACTCCATTCACTGGCTTAGTACTGGTAAAGGTTGCATTGCCCCTATTCCCAGTACTTCCCTTATGCATTTTTTCCCCTCTACTTGTTTTCCTCTTTTGCTGAATATCTCTCATTTTAAAGATTTCCCAGAAATTCTATTTCCCTGACTTGTCGCCATTTATTCAAGTTCCAACTTCTAGATTGCGTGCCCCTCTCCTGGGAGGCATGCAGATTGCTCCCCTCATACTCTGCAATCTCTCCAGTGAGGTTGTTCTCACCTAGTGTG
This sequence comes from Aquarana catesbeiana, assembly GCF_042186555.1. Classification (NCBI taxonomy): domain Eukaryota; kingdom Metazoa; phylum Chordata; class Amphibia; order Anura; family Ranidae; genus Aquarana; species Aquarana catesbeiana. Next base: position 598,355,646 of record NC_133326.1, on the reverse strand, counting down.
AGGATTGGTTCTATCCTGTTAATCCTCCGTTTGGAATAGTCAAAACGCTTGTAGAGCTGCACTATTAATCATTAAAAAATCTCGATTCAACCCTCCTCATGATCTCTATGCAGCATTTCCCCAATTCATTCATGTAACAAGTGCAGAGAATTCTCTGCTCACTCAGCTATAAAAAAAAAAAAAAAAAAAACATGCAGCCTGACAAGTTTTTCACAACATTGTCAGAGCTGTGAGATAACTATAAATCTTGTAACATTTAGTTCTTTTAGAGATCAAAGAACCTTGGTCTGTAAATAAGGTCAGTTTAACCACTTAAAGACTAAACCTTTTTTTGACACTTGTTCCTTACAAGTTAAAATCAGTATTTTTTGCTAGACAATTACTTAGAACCTCCAAACATTATATATATTTTTTTAGCAGAGACCCTAGAGAATAAAATGTTGGTTGTTGCAATATTTTATGTCGCACTGTATTTGCGCAGAGGTCTTTCAAATGCAATTTTTTGGGAAAAAACACACTTCAATGAACTAAAAAAAAAAATAAACAGTAAAGTTTTTTGTATAATGTGAAAGATGTTACACTGTGAGAATTGTTATCTTTATTCTGAGCAAAAAAATTGTGATTCTCATTTTAGCCAGAATCGTGCAGCTCTAACCGCTTGGTACCCTGCAGGTCTTGGTTAGTCTGGGTATATTCTCTTCCTAACACCTTGCAGAAAGTTTCTCTTCTTTGTCATTTGTTGTGACTTTGTGTCTCTGGGGCCTTCTTTAGGTGCTCTTTTCCATGCAGTGTGCCCCTTTGTGCCCAAAGGAGTTACCCCCTTAAATGGGCCTTGGTAAGAATTGCACGTTCTCATCTCCCATTGTCCCTGGCAGCCGTGGTTCTGCCTCCCTGTTTTCCTCCTGGGGGAGCCCCTCCTTTATTTATGCTACATCCTTCTTGCTTTACTGGGGGTATTCCAATTACCTTCTGTAGGAATGTCATTCTCTCTCCCCATATCCTGCCTTCAAGGCATAATCAGTCTATCCTGCATAAGGTCAGGACTGTCCCTTTATATGGCTGTCTGCCACATCTTCCCCTTGAAACTGACCCCTTTTCTGTTCTTACAGAGCGGTCCCTCAATGGGATTCCTCCCTTCTCCATCAGGCTGGGTGGTTTCTTTCCAGGCTTCTGCCCTCAGTGAATGAGTTCCTCCTTCCCTACCTGAGCTCATTTTCCCAAAGATGTTGGAGTTCTTGGACTTTTTACAGCATATAGCATCTGTCCTCCTCACAAGTTGCAGTGCCACCACCTGTTTTTCTGGTCATGGTTTCAAAACTGTCTTTTTGGTGGCTATTTGAGCATCTGCTAATCCTGCTGCCAACTGTCTGGGTTTGTTGACCCTCCTTGTTTTTTCCTGTGGGCCTGTTGTCGTTGTTTTGGCTGTTTTTGGGGACATTACATGGTCTAAGAACCAATTTCTGTTTCCTGTACAGTTTAAAGCGGTTGTAAACCGCTGGACATGTTGTTTTTTTTTTTTTTTTTTTTTTCTTACCCTGCAAGGTAATCTCATAATTCCCTAGTATGCATTACATACTAGCACATTATGTTAAAATTACCTTAAAACTAAGCTCTTCCAATGCCGAGATCTCAGAGCTGCAGGTGCTTCCATCTTCACTTGTTTTGCTTCCGGGTTCGCCGACTCCGGCTCTGTGACTGGATGGAGCGGCGATGACGTCACTCCTGCACATGCGCGCGGGAGCTGCCGTTTACGGCACAGGGCTCTGAAGGAACAACACAGGTGGCAGTTCCTTCAGAGCGCATGTGCCAGTGATGTCACTGGCTGTATGTACAGTAAATATCTATTTACACTACCTATAGGTACGCCTTATTATAGGCTTACCTATAGGTAAAAGTCAGTGATGGAAGTTTACTTCAACTTTAAGATAATTGGAATTTTGATGTACCTGTAAATTCCATATCTTGGAGTACAGTGCAGGCCACAGGTCCGTTCCCTTTTTCTTCTGTGATCTCCTTACTGCATGCTAAAAAACTTAGAGCCTTAATGGATGGGGGTTATATGAGAACACTTGGAGGTAGCTCCCAGCAAAGCTTTTGCCAGTGTCCAACCACACTTTGGTAGCTGCTAGGGTTGTCCCGAGACCACTTTTTTAAGACCGAGTACAAGTACCAACACTTTTTTTCAAGTACTCACCGATACCGATTACTGATACTTTTTTTTTTAATGTCACGTGACAGTGTTTTTTTTTTTTTTTTTTTACAATTTTTTTGTTTTTTTACAATGCTTTCTTTTTTTTTTCTTTTTTTTTTTAGGGAGGGAGGGGGTGGATGGTGTCTGTGTTTTTTATTTTAATTTTTATTATTTTTTACAATAATTTTTTTTAAATTATTTATTGCAATAACTTTTTTTAATCAGCCCTGTTGGGGGGCTTTGTGAGATATCAGGGGTCTTAAAAGACTCCTGAAATCTCCCCCTTGAGACAGAGAAAGAGACCAAGGATAGAGATTCCCCAGTTCCTTTCTCTGCAGCCTCAGCTGCACTGAAAATGAATGGAGAGAAGACAGCGGCTCCTCTCCATTCATAAACTGAGACATCGTAATCACAGGAGATTACAATGTTTCAGTTATGTGAATGGACAAAGTCAGCTGACTCTGTCCATACAATAAAGGAAGGAGGAGGACATGGAGAGGTACAGCAGAACGGAGGGGAACACGGAGGAAAACTGGAGGGGGACAGCAGCAGAATGGTGGGGGACATGGAGGAAGAAAGGAGGGGGACAGCAGAACGGAGGGGGACATGGAGGAAGAAATGCTTGGTATCAGTGCCGATACCGATACTAGTATCGGTATCGGGACAACCCTAGTAGCTGCGTATAACCCATGGTCTAAGAATCCATTCCTGTGTCCTGTACTGTACTTCAAGATATGGGAACTTACAGGTACTGTATGTTAAATTCCTATTATTTATTTATTTTTTTTGGCAAGAAGCATTTGTCCCAAGTAGGTACAAACAATCCAGCTATTTGGTGCAAATGTATTGTATATGGATGGACTTTCTTCTATTCTTCTATTCTTTTAGATCTACTATTATTTCTACAGCTTGTTTAAAAGCATTGCTATATGGACACTCATGCCCTGTACACACGACCGGTTTTGCAGTTGGAATAAACTCTGAAGGTTTTTCGGCGACGGAGTTCCGACGGAATTCCGTTCAAGCTATCTTGTATACACACGGTCACACCAAATTCCCACCGTCCAGAACGCAGTGACGTACAACACGTACGACGGGATTAGAAAACAGAAGTTCAGTAGCCAATAGCTTCTGTCCCGTACTGGCTTCAGAGTATGCGTCATTTTTTGGTGCGTCGGAACAGCATACAGACGAGCGTTTTTTCCGTCGGAAAAATATAGAACATGTTCTCTATCTAAGTCCGTCTGAATTTTCGACAGAAAAAGTCTGATGGGGCATACACACGGTCGGAATATACGATGAAAAGGTCCCATCGGACTCTTTCTGTCAGAAATTCCGCTCGTTTGTACGCGGTATTACACATACTTTCATAAAAAATGTCAGCTGTAGAATTTTGCTGCTTCTTCTGTCTATAACGGAGGCAAAGATCTACTAGATGCTTCTTTTGCTAAGCCTCCAAAAAAAAAAAAATTATGAAATTAATATCATAAAAGAGTAGTGTATGCACGCTGTGGGTCTTGTTTATATAAACTAGAGAAGGAAAGAAAATTGCTAGATTTCCTCATTACCACAGTCAGTGTTGATGGGGGATCCCCTTCTGCTGTGCTGTTATGTTCTGCTGGCAGAGAGTGCGGGGAGCCTTCCTCACCAGCAGAATACAGTGATCAGTGCCGGCAGTGATCACACTGAAAAAAAAAACTGGCAGGCTTGTTGTACTGAACTCGATTAGTACAACAGCTTGCCCATAGGTAGTTTGAAATTTTGTCTATGGCTGGCTTTAGTCTAACATGCTTGTGGTTTTGTAGAAGATAAACTAGCCAAATGTTAGTAAATATATATGTTTTTTGCACATGCACATCTTTTCTCTGTAATGAAGCAACTAACACTTATCAATATACTTATAGATATACTTTGCAAAGATTGGGCACTGTCTTCCTGCCTCCAGATGGACAATCCAGTCATCTCAGTAAAGCTGTTCTCTCTGCGGTGAGATGCAACATTTTCACTGTTTACTTCTAACACTTTGTCAGATGGCTGATTGCCTATTTTTTTTAGGGTGTGCTACAGCGAGCCAAATTGTATCAGCACTAACCTTATACAGTATTCTCATGTTCTTTTTTGTTCTGTACAATATACTTGCATTTATTCCTGCTGTCCTTCACAATCTTTTTTTTTTTGGTCAGCCTTTCCAATTGTGTTTTTGGTTCACTCTTTATATTATTTATGTCTCTGTCATCTCTCCCTGACATTAGTGTTAAAGCTGATTTCTCCCTCCTTTCTCTCACCCTCTCCCTCTCTCCCCTCACAGGGCAGATTGATGGCAGTGGGAGCCATTGGCTCCTGCTGCCGTCAAATTCTGTGATGAGGGAGTGGGCAGGGCTAAGCCTCACTATGTCAATGGATGCAGACAGCAAGGCTTGGGATTGAGCCTGCATGTCTGCCACAATAGAAAGCCTCTTCCTATGATGGCATACCGAGAATAGGGGGACGGGAGGAAAGGGAGGAAAAGGAGGATCGGGGATGCTCTGTGCAACACCATTGCACAGAGCAGGTAAGTATGACATGTTTGTTATTTGAAAAAAATAGGTTTACGTTCACTTGAAAAAAAAAAAAAGAGTGCAGTGGTCAGGAACATCTCATATACAGCCTGGTGTACTGAATATATTGGTTGGGAACATGTCATATCCAGAGTGCTCAGGAACATGTTCTATACAGCCCAGCATAGAAAGTGCAGTGGCCATGAACATCTCATATACAGTATACAGAGTGCAGTGGTTTTATTACAGTTATTAAAGATGAAGTTTAGCCATTTTTTTAATGACTATACTTTATCTTTAAACGGATATAATACGATACATCAATAATATATTTACCAGACCAAAAAGAAGCAAATGAAAGATGTTCAATGTTATGCCTTACAAGGCTAGAACCTCCGTCAGCTTTTTTTTTTTTTTTTATCCCTGCTGTAGATTTTCCCTCACATTCTATCTGGTAAAACCATTGTAACTGGGACATTAAATGAGATAAGCGATCTCTAAATGAGCCCCGAAAATAGTAAAAACTTGACAGGGGTTCTAATCCTCCCCTCTATCAAAAACAAAAAATATTTTTAATCAGATACACAGTATAATTTAAAGTTTCTTTTTTTTTTTTTTTTTAAATAACAAATAACAAACAATGGTTTTGCACAGAGCAGCCCTAATCCTCCTTTCGCCGACACATCTGGCTTCTCCTTACCCGCAGAGTGCCCACCATAACAAACCGCTTGCTATGGGGACACTCATGTGGGCTTGCTCCTGAGTTGGCTCTGTGTGTCCATAGACACACAGTGCATGGCTCAGCCTCACCCCCTGCTCCTTCCTCACTGGCTTTGATTAACAGCAGTGGGAGTTAATGGCTCCCGTTGCTGTGTCCGAGCCTGTGAGGAGGGGGAGAGACGTTGCTCTCCTGCACATCACTGGATCAAGATCGGGCATGGGTAAGTATAAAGTGGGGGAGGCACACGCAGCTGCACTTAGGTTTTCACCCTAATTTAGAGAATGCATTAAAGTGGTAGTAAAGGCGTTTTTTTAATTTATACCTACAGGTAAACCTATAACAAGGCTTACCTGTAGAGAGTGATAGGTGTCCCGGGAGCTGTACATCAAGTCAAAGCCTGCTGTGTGATGATAAATTGCAGTCTCAGCCTGGACCCCCGCCAGGCCAAGTTCCCCAACGTGTTTCACTCCGCCCACCGGAGCTTACTCATGGGGCTTACCTGTAGGTAAATATCTCCTAAACGTGCACCGCCCCGTGCAAACCTGCAACTTGATGCCACGGGCACGTGTACACTGCGCGCTCTATGGACGGCGTGCCATGGCTGTGACTCCCGCACTCATATGCGTTAGTGACGTCACTGCGACTTGGCCAGTCATATGACCGCAGCCTGCGAACCCAGAAAGAAGACTGGATGAAGATGGAAGCCCTATCAGTGGTGAAGGCGCGCCGCCGGAGGGCTTAGTTTTCAGGTAAGTCTTTCATTATGTTCTAGTTTGCTATGCATACTAGCACATTATAACATTTGCAGGGAGATTTTTTCTTTTTTTTGCGGTTTACTACCGCTTTACACAGGCAAGACAGCACATAGGTAGAGACTCTCAGCTCTCTCCGTTGTATTATCCAGAGCTGTGCTAATCACATTTATAGCAACCTCCCCCGACTCCAAACTCTGGCTGCTCTTATCATAATGTGATGGAAACTTGTCAGGCTGATAACAGAGGAACCAGCAAGAGACAGCTACTAGACACAGGGCTTTGGAGAGAGACAAGCAAACACTGCAGATCTATGTGCCCAGCTCAAATTTCATGAATCAGGTTTACACCCACTTTAATATTTAAAGCACATCAATGGTCAGAATTTAAAGCAGTAATAAACTCAACTTCTTATTAATATTCTTATAATTATAATTGTTTATATTGCTATACATTGATGATGATCGAAAATGAAAATGTACGCTGTGACCATAGTTTTCCTTTAAATGTACACTTGTGGAAAATAACAATTCCACATTAATGCTATATTAAAATAATAAACAGGTTATTGAGTTAAAACAACAAATGCATCTGAAATGACTTGTGCTGCAAGCATGATAGTGTGTGTGTCTCTCTTCTCGTTGTCCATCTTTTTGCTAACAGAGTGCCTGTGTGTCCTCATTACAAACTTATCTCCTTTTTTTTTTGGCAGTATACTGAGACATTCCTGGAAGATGGGCACTCTTTGCTGGTGTTTCTGGAGGTTTTGTCCTCTCCAAGTTGCCACACTTTGTCCCCAGTTGCTTGTGAGTGGGTCTGGACAATAATTGAAGCTATGCAGTCTGGAAAAGTGCCAGACATTTTGATAGTGCCAGTGGGGATTTCCTATGATAGCCGTCCTGAATTTTATGGCACAAGAGGACAGGTATATTTTTCTACTGTTTACAGTGTAAATGTGAATACAAGTTGACATCATTGCACCATCTAACTGCTGTGCTATTTTATATCTAGATGACTTCAACTTTACAAGTGTGCCGCTTTGTAGTGTCTGCACTATGCCCTTGGACGACCACTCTGGGTTGTGCACGTGTTGATTTTGCTCAGCCCTTTTCATTAAAGGTAAAGTTTAGTTTGCCATTAAATTACTCTGCACATGTTTCTAATAATATTACATTTTATTGTAGAGAATGGGTTATGCATTTACTGGTATTACGCATAGTAAATATATCTAATTCTTTGTACTTTCCATTTCTTTATGCAAAAGTGTTAAGATGGTCTTCCTCTTACATGTTGGAGGGCAGAAAGATAGCAGAGCATAGATCACTTGATTCCCTCCCACTGAACTATCGTGTTCTCCTGGCGGAGTGGTGTTTGGGGATGCGGGGCCCAGGAGAACACCGTTATTCCTAGCGGCTACAGCCACTGGCGGTAATAGCCTGTAAAAATTCGGCATGCTAGTTGTACCCAAGTCGATCGATAGATTGACTTGGGTACAATCAGCCTGTCTATAGATGTTTTGGATCTCAACCAGTCCCTGCTGAACTGGCTGAGATTCAAACCATCTATGGCCAGCTTTAGCCACTTCAGCTTCTAAAGGATTTGCCCCCTTAATGACCAGGCCATTTTTTTGCGATACGGCACTGCGTTACTTTAACTGACAATTGCACGGGCGTGTGACACTGTGCCCAAATAAAATTGATGTGCTTTTTTTCCCCACAAATGGACCTTTCTTTTGGTGGTATTTGATCACCTCTGCGGTTTTTATTTTTTGCGCTATAAACAAAAAAATACCGACAATTTTGAAAAAAAAGCAATATTTTTTACTTTCTGCTAAAATACATATCCAAAGGTTATAGCGTCTACAAACTATGTCATAGATTTATGGATTTTTTAAAAGAATGTTTTATTGTTTTTACTGGTAATGGCGGCGATCCACGATTTTTAGCAGGACTGCGACATTGTGGCGGACAAATCTGACCCGAAGTGACACTTTTTGGGAACCAGTAACATCAATACAGTGATCAGTGCTAAAAAATATGCACTGATCACTGTATAAATGAGACTAGCAGGAAAGGGGTTAACATCAGGGGCGATCAAAGGATTAAGTGTGTTCCCTATGTGTGTTTTCTAACTGTGTGGGGGATGGACTGACAGGAAGAACACAGAGATCGCTGTTCTGATTACTAGGAACCGAAGATCTTTGTATACTTCCCTGTCAGAACGGGGATCTGTGGAGCGATCGCGGGTGGCCAGCGGACATCGGGTCCACCGGAACCACAGATTGGCTCCTTCTTAGTGCAGCGGGCGTGAGCGCCCACAGTATCTAGTGCACGAAACAAAGTACAGGTACGTTTTTTCGCGCAATAGAGCCTCTCTGCCACAGTATATATGCGGTGGGCGGTCTCTAAGTGGTTAAAGTGATTATAAAGTCTCGTTTTTGTTTGTTTTTTTTTCTTTAAAAATAACAAACATGTTATACTTATCTGCTCTGTAAGGAAGGTTTTGCATAGAGCAGCCTGGATCCTCCTCTTGTCAGGTCTCTCTTCGGCTCTCCTGGCCCCTCCCTCCTGTTGAGTGCCCCCAGAGAAAGCAGCTTGCTATGGGGCACCCGAGCCGAGTCACAGCTCCATGTGTCCATTCAGACACAGAGCCCCGGTTTGGCCCCCCGCCCCTTCTCTCTCCTGATTGGCTAACTGACTTTGACAGCAGCTGGAGCCAATGACGCCACTGCTGTGTCTCAGCCAATCAGGAGGAGAGTCCTGTACGGCCGAGGCACTCGGCGACATCGCTGGAGAGAGATGAGGCTCAGGTAAGTATTAGGGGGGCTGGGACAGCTGTTGCACACAGGTTGTTTATCTTAATGCATAAAATGCATTAAAGTGGAAGTCCATGCTAAAACTAAAATCCCTGCATCTATAGCCACCAACATTCTAACACTAATCTATCTAGCCCTGAAAAGAAAAAATCAGTATACATACCTTTTCTGCAGGCAATCCGACCCGATCTCCAGCAGGGGAAGCTCTGCAGAGGACACAGCCGACACAGACTGTGAAATGAATGGGAAGTGACGTCACCCATAGAGTTACTATGGGGCTTCTGTTGACAGACGTGTCCTCTGCACCCACCTACACAGTGAAGCCGCAGCTGACAGCTCAGCGCGGTATTAGAGCTTCCGCCGCTGGAGACCGGGTTGGATCGGCTGCAGAAAAGGTATGTATGCTGATTTTTTTCTTTTCCAGGCTAGATAGGTTAGTGTTAGAATGTTGGTGGCTATAGATGCAGGGATTTTAGTTTTACCATGGACTTCTACTTTAAAGCGGTTGTATACTCGCTGACACTTTTTTTTTTATATACCCCTGTAAGGCAAAAGGCATAATGAGCTAGTATGCACCGCAATACTAGCTCATTATGAAATACTTAACTTAGAACGAGGCGTCGGTATCTTACCTGGTCCACGCCTCTGCGTGTCTTCCGGGTATCGCGGCACCAGCGCTGTGAGTGGCTGGAGCTGCGATGTCATCACTCCCGCGCATGAGCGTGGGAGATTTCTTTCCCGGCAAGGTCCGGCATATGCCGGGCCTTCAGCCGAGAATCCCCTGTGTGCATACGCCGCTGCAGTCAGCAGCTCATAGCAAGGGGAATATCTCCTAAACCGTACAGGTTTAGAAGATATTTTTTTTACCTACAGGTAAGCCTTATTATAGGCTTACCTGTAGGTTAAAGTTAAAAAATGACTATACAACCGCTTTTGAGTATTGAAGCAACGTTCACATCAATTTCCTGCCAGTAAATTTACAGTATAAAGCTGAGTACAAACAGGAATTTTTTTTTGTTCAACCCATTTCAACCCAATTTACAGATCACCGTACTAACGCATCTGATGTTAGTGTGGCGTTCTCCCTGCTGAGCTTTTGTTTTCTGAAAGGGCCCCCCCACGCCCCCGCCAGAACACAGTGATCAGTGCGCGCAGCCATCGGCTCGTTGTCGGCTGCCAAATTAATTGTTTTTATGACAGTTTTCAGCCTGTGTATCTTGTGTGCATATACGCGTAATTGGAAAGGAGCTATTTAACTTACCAGCATATCTTTAGGCTGTGCAAATTCTGCTGGATGCCATTGGCTGCTGATTTTCTCAGCTAGTCAAATGGAAATCTGCTGGTACTTCTTGAAGTTTGCACATCAACCTGTACCTGTCCTCTACTTGTGCCGTCATTTTCAAGGGACATTAATCCTTTATTGCAAGTGAGCATTGTATTCTAGGGTAAGTTGAGAAATGAACCTCTTTATTATATTACATTAAAACAACTAGTAGATCAGCATTTTACAATTGTATTTGTCCAGTGGCTGGATAGATTATTAAAGCGGTGTTCCGCCCACCGCTGCAAAACTATAAAAGCCAGCAGCTACACATACTGTAGCTGCTGGCTTTTAATAATCTGACACTTGCCTGTCCTGGAGTCCATCGATGTCGGCAACGCAGCTGATGTTTCCGTTGCCATAGTGGGTAAGGGAACCCGGCAGTGTAGCCTTATGGCTTCACGCCGGGAACTCTACTGCGCATGCGCGAGGCTCCGCTCCTCTCTCCTACTGGCCCGGGGGCAGGAAGAGGAGGAGGGAGGAGGAGGGAGCCGAGCGGTAACATCATGGGCCGCAGCCCGGACTCCCGGAAGTGGGAACAAAGACAGTTATACGCTCCCCCCCAAAAGGTGCCGAGGAGACAAATCGGCGGAAGTTCCACTTTTGGGTGGAACTCCGCTTTAACTTCACAATTTTAGCAGTATAGTATTTTCTATTGGCTGGGGGATTTTATATTGTCAGCGTAATTGCTTGAAAGCCAACGATATGATATGGTCTGGTGGACCTATGGGTGCCTACATATATCAGCAGCCTCCAAAACCTTCCTGTCGCAGATGAATCTCAGTCCATTCTGACAGGAAGGGGTGACACTTCTGATGGTACAGAAGTTTGCCGGAGCCTTTGTCTCCTGTTGGCCAGTGAGGCTTCCCTTCAAGTGATGGGTCAATAAGAATGTGCAGGGGGCTTTGCATGTTTTGACACTACCCTGAATTCTTGAAACTTTGCTTTCTTTTTCGTACATCACGGGACACAGAGCACCATATTAATTACTGAATGGGTTATAGGCCACCTTCAGGTGATGGACACTGGCATAATTAAAGACAGGAAGTCCCACTCCCTATATAACCCCTCCCATACGGGAGTACCTCCGTTTTTTTGCCAGTGTCTAAGGCGTTGGTCACGGTTAAGTTTGTGCTAAGAAAAGCTCCTTGGATGGTCCTGACTGGGTCAAAGGAGCTGCGCAATTGGATCCATTCAAAAGAACCAAAAATAAAGGCTAAAGTCAATAGTACCCGAGCCTCGATACGGAAGAAACAAGGTTTTGCCTGTAACGTTTCTCTTAAGGAGAGCTGGGCTCTGGGATCCTTGGTCACATTTCTATACCCACAGGTCGCCTGGCAGAGCGCTATACAGGTCCAAGGCAGTGGACCCTGCATTCAAAGGGAACCCTGTCCTTGAAGGTCTGGCATGACTCCAACCCGCCGTGATGGGTGAAGATTGGGTCTCTGTGATATTCCAGCATGTACCCTGCGGCGGGAATGGTAAGTTGAAGAAGATCCTGGAATAAATTCCTGTGGACTTTATTTTTATTGAGTAGATGTTGTCTGCCTGTTTTGATTTTTGTCAACCACTAGAGGGTGTAAATAAAATACCTAGTGTTATAACATTCCATGCTGTCCCTTGGATAAATGTGTCATGCAGTACTTAGGGCTGCTTTTTCCTCCTATCATCAGCCGCCTTGAGATGAAACAGGGGTCAGGTCTCCAGAGGCTCACCCCCCGGGTTTCCCAGTGTTAGAGCCGCGCGCGTGTTCCCTCCTTCATATGGTATGATTTGTGAGGACGTCATGAGGGGGGCGGGACTCGGCGCCGCCGGCGTGGACGTGGATCGGCATGCACGTTTTCTCACGGCGCAGACGCGGACCAGCGGCTCCTTCATAAGCTTAAGCTGTGTGAATAGAGTGGTGGCTGACGAAGCGACACAGACACTTTTTCCATGGGCATGCAAGTGCTGGGTGTTAGATACAGGCATATTCAGACCCATCTACTCAGCATCTTGCTGTAGCATGTGATAACGGCATATTAACCATTGCTAAGACTAGGCTCAGCAATTGATGCATGTTTAACAGTACCTCTGCTTTGTGCTTAGGACTATGTGTTCCCAAAGGAAAAGGACAAAAACAGGGAGGAGGAGCGCAAAAGCGTAGCGGTCAGGTTCTGAGTATCCTAGTCTTGCCTCCCAGTTTCTTCCTCCCCTGAAAGTCCTAAAATGGCTAACCAACCTGAGCCATTGGATCTGTCAGGGATTGTAGCTACCTCCAACACTCCAGCCTCTGCATAAGTCACTAAAGACGATTTGGCCACAGCCTTGACTGGTTTGGAGGGAAAGATAGCTAGTTTGTTCGTATCCTCCTCCCAGGCTGGGAGGAAGCGTGAAAGGTTCTCTTTCCCTGTCCTGGATCTGTCATCCATGGATCAGGAGTGGGTAGAGGATTTGGATGTGCCCCTGGGGGATCCACTAAAGGCGCAGGAGAATGGTTCCTCATTTGAAGACTCTGTCCCAGAGGAATCTTTTTCAGCTTCACAGTCGCAAAAGTTGCTAATCCAATCACTCACTGAAACAGTGTGTTTTGGTTATAAATTACCCTTAATAGAAACGACCGAAGCTCCCTTTTCCTCTTTGGGTTCACTGAAACCTCCTCAGAATTCACACGCCTTTCCTATGCACCGTTGCTGGAACAGCTTATTTATTCTGACTGGGATCACCCAGAGGCATTTTATTCCTTCTAAAAGATTCTCTCAAATCTATCCTATGGAGGAGAAGTTCACTAAGAAGTGGAGTGTACCAGCAGTAGATGTTGCTGTTTCTTCTCTGAATAAAAGTCTTGTCCAGTAGACAATGTTCAGGTGTTTAAAGACCCAGCAGATAAGAGACTGGAGTCATTGCTTAAAGCCTCTTTTTCCATAGCCGGTGCAGTTGCACAGCTGGCGGTTGCAGCAATTGGCATTTGTCAGTCCCTTAAGGACAAGCTGAAACAAGTTGTCAAAGGGGAAGAAGTTCCGGACCTAGCAGAACTACCCAGGGCCCTTTCTTTTGCTGTTGACGCTATTAAAGATTCCATTCATAAGTCGTCCCGCCTTGCCCTTCTGTTGGTACACATGCGAAGGGTTCTATGACTTAAGCATTGGTCAGCAGAGCTACCTTTTAAAAAAATTGCTGACTGGTTTTCCCTTTCATGGAGAATGATTTTTCGGGAATGACTTGGATAAATACATCCAGAAAATCTCGGGTGGAAAAAGTACTCTCCTTCATGTTAAAAGAAAGAGTAGGTGTCTCTCTTTCAAACGTTCTGTTTCCCCGTCTCCAGGAACAACAGCCTCAAGGCAGTTTCGACGGCATCCTCCGTCAACCCCAAAAGGAAGGCCTCAGAGCCAAACAAAGCCCTGGGGGCAGAAGTCTGCAAAGCAGAATCCCAAGGCCTCCTTATGAAGGGGCGCCCCCGCTCGATCGAGTGGGGGGAAGGCTCCAGCAATTTTCAAGAGCCCGGCGGGAGGAAATCCAGGACAGATAGGTCATTTCCACAGTGTCTCTAGGATACAAACTAAAGTTTCGGGAATTTCCACCGTCTCGCTTCCTAGGATCAAGCGTTCCCAAGGACCCAATAAAAAGAAAGTCTTTATTTCAGGCAATAGACTGGCTACTGTCTCAGGGAGTGATTATAGAGACTCCTTTAAGAGAGCAGGGGTTGGGGTTTTACTCAAACCTCTTCACGGGTGCCAAAACCGAATGGGGGTGTCAGACCCATTTTAGATCTCAAGGGTCTGAACCAATTTCTAAACATTCGCTCGTTTTGCATGGAAACAATTCGCTCAGTGGTATCCACTCTTCGGGGAGGAGAACTCCTGCTGTCTATAGACATCAAGGATGCATATCTCCATGTTCCAATATTCCCCGCTCATCAAAGATTCCTGCGATTCGCAGTAGAACAGCGAAATTTTCAGTTTGTGGCCTTGTCCTTCAGGTTGGCCACCGCACCTCGGGTATTTACAAAGGTCCTGGCTCCGCCTTTGGCAAAACTAAGAGCTCAGGGTATAACGGTAGTGGCATACCTAGACGACCTGTTGCTGATAGATCAGTCCGTAGAAGGGCTAGATCAGAATGTGGTAAGCACGGTCAAATACCTGAAGCAGTTAGGTTGTGTTATCAACCTAGGAAAGTCATCCTTACGTCCAGTAATAAGACTGGAGTACTTGGGTTTAGACACAACCCACAAGAGTGTTTTTACCCCTGGCAAAGTTTTGCGCTATAAGAGAACTGGTGCTCACGGTCAGGACAAAAGAGTCCTTCCGTTCGCCTTTGCATGAGGTTGCCCAATTCCATTCAAGGCTTCTGCAAAACAGTATCCTGGCAGTTTGGAGCAGGAAAAGTCCAGATTTGGATTGTCCATTGTGCCTGGCTCCAAGTGTTCGCCAGAGTCTCAATTGGTGCTTGTCAGCCAAAAATTTGCAGAAGGGAAAAGCCTTCATACCCGTCACTTGGAAGATAGTGACATCCGATGCCGGACTCTTGGGCTGGGGAGCAGTCTTGGAAGGGAACACTGTCCAGGGGAAGTGGTCGGAATTCGAAAGGTCCTTGCCCATCAACATTCTAGAAATTCAGGCAGCACGTCTGGCCTTAAAGACCTGGACAGGCAGGTTACGGAACTATCCTGTCTGGATTCTGACCGACAATGCTACGGCAGTAGCCTATATCAAAAATCAAGGGGGCACCAAAAGTCGTGCCGCCCAGGTAGAGGTAAACCATATTCTAGCTTGGGCAGAAGAGCATGTGCCCTGCCTATCTGTGGTATTTATCCCAGGTGTGGAAAATTGGCAGGCAGACTTCTTGGGTCGCCAGCAATTGCTCCCAGGAGAATGGTCTCTGCATCCTGACATCTTTCGGGCCATATGTCAAAGGTGGGGTATCCCGGACCTGGACCTATTGGCATCCAGGTTCAACAAAAAGTTAGTGTCAAGGACAAGGGATCCACTCGCTTGCAGAACAGATGCCTTAGTAACTCCTTGGGATCAGTTTTCACTGATCTATGCGTTTCCACCAGTTCACTTGCTTCCGCGTCTTATACGCAAATAAAAGGGGGAACGGAAGCTAGTAATCCTAGTTGCTCCGGCTTGGCCCAGGAGATCCTGGTATGCGGAGATCGTGAGAATGGCAGTAGGGGATCCTTGGACTCTTCCATCCCGCCCAGACTTGTTTCGCAAGGGCCAATATTCCATCCTGCCTTACAAATGCTAAATTTGACGGTTTGGCTGTTGAGGCCCTCATTCTAGGGCATCAGGGGCTTTCAGGCCCAGTAGTAACTACCCTGATTAATGCAAGAAAACCGGCCTCTAGAGCTATCTATTATGGGGTGTGGAAGGCCTATGTCTCTTGGTGCGAGAACAGGGGTTGGCATCCTCGCAAGTATGTCATAAATAGAATTCTCAACTTCCTACAGTCAGGAGTAGAGATGAAACTAGCCTTGATTACTATCAAAGGTCAAGCCTCGGCCTTGTCAGTTTGTTTCCAAAAACCTCTGGCTTCACATTCCTTAGTTCGGGCCTTTATACAGGGAGTATCACGTATAAATCCACCGATTAAATCTCCTCTGTGCCCTTGGGATTTGAATCTGATTTTGTCGGTCCTTCAGGAGTCTCCATTTTGAGCCAATAAGTGATGCTCCATTGCTCCTCGTGACAAGGAAGTTAGTATTTTTGGTTGCGATAACCTTCGCAAGAAGGGTCTCAGAGTTGGCTGCTTTTTCTTGTAAAGAGCCATACTCATCATTCATGAGGATAAAGTTCTCTTACGTCCTCGCCCATCCTTTCTACCTAAGGGAGTATCCAGTTTTCATTTGAATCAGGATCTTTCTTTACCTTCGTTTTTTCCAGAACCATGTTCTGCAGAAGAGATTTTACTACACTCCCTTGATGTAGTAAGAGCAGTTAATTTCTATCTGGAAGCAACTGCTCAGATACGGAAAACTGACGCCTTCTTTGTATTGCCAGAAGGCCCCAGGAAAGGGCAGGCAGCGTCAAAATCAACCATTTCTAGGTGGATTCGTCAGGTCATCATTCAGGCCTACGATTTAAAAGGGAAAACTCCGCCTTTTCGTCTTAAAGCACACTCTACCAGGGCAGTTAGTGCTTCTTGGGCAGTGCATCATCAAGCTTCCATGGCTCAGGTTTGCAAGGCCACAACATGGTTATCATTGCATACATTCACAAAATTCTATCAAGTGGATGTAGGACAGCAAGAGGATGCCGCCTTCGGGCTGAGTGTTCTGCAGGCAGCAGTATACAGTAGGTGACCGCTGTTATCGTCAAAATTTGACACCTGGGAGCCAGCGCTGAGCTGGCTCACTCATCGGGAAAGGAAAACTGTTTTTTCCTTTCGCGATGAGCGACAGGCAGTGCTGACAGCTGTCTGGTATGGATCATGAGGGGGAACGCCGCGCCAAATTTTAAATAAAAAAGCGGCGTGATTTCCCCCCCCCCCCATGGGCATACCAGGCCCTTAGGTCTGGTATGGGTTTTAAGGGGAACCCCCCAAAATCCATACCAGACCCTTATCCGAGCACGCAGCCTGGCCGGTCAGGAAAGGGGGTGGGGACGAGCGAGTGCCCCCCCCCCCCTGAACCGTACCAAGCTGCATGCCCTCAACATAGGGGGGGTGGGCGCTTTGGGGCAGGGGGCGCCCTGCGGGCCCCCCCACCCCAAAGCACCTTGTCCCCATGTTGATGAGGACAAGAGCCTCTTCCCGACAACCCTGGCCGTTGGCTGTCTGGGTCTGCGGGCGAAGGGCTTATCGGAATCTGGGAGCCCCCTTTAATAAGGGGGCCCCCCGATCCCAGCCCCCCACCCTATGTGAATGAGTATGGGGTACATGGTACCCTTCCCATTCACCTGGGGAAAAAGTGTCAATAAAAAAACACACTACACAGGTTTTAAAAGTAATTTATTAGGCAGCTTCGGGGGTCTTCTTCCAACTCCGGGGGTCTTCTTCCGACTTCTCTGCTCTCTCTGGCCTCCTCTCCCGGTGTCCGGTTCTTCTCCTGCTCTCTGGCCTCTTTTCCCGTTGTCCGGTTCTTCTGCCGGGCTCCTCTATCTTCTGCCGCTCTTTTGTTAGCAGTGGCCCGGTCTTCGCCGTCTTGTTCCTTCTTCTCCTCTTCCGATGTTGACACAACGGTGTCTCCCGCTGTAATGCTGTGTGAGCGGTGCGCGATGACTTATATAGGCATGGGGCGTGGTCACCGAGTGCTGTCACCCGGTGACCCCACCCCTTATGATGTCACAGTCCCATCATGCCCCGGGACTTAAGTCATCGCACACCGCTCACACAGCATTACAGCGGGAGACAGCGTCGTGTCAACATCGGAAGAAGAGAAGAAGGAACAAGACGGCGAAGACCGGGCCAACACTAGCAAAAGAGCGGCAGAAGCTAGAGGAGGATCCTGGCAGACGAACCGGACACCGGGAGAATAGGCCGGAGAGTGGGAGAAGAAGCGGATACCGGGAGAAGAAGCCGGAGAGGGCGCAGAAGTTGGAATAAGACCCCCGGAGCTGCCTAATAAATTACTTTTAAAACCTGTGTAGTCTGTTTTTTTTTTAATTGACACTTTTTCCCCAGGTGAATGGGTAGGGGTACCATGTACCCCATACTCAATCACATAGAGTGGGGGGCCGGGATCTGGGGGCCCCCTTATTAAAGGGGGCTCCCGGATTCCGATAAGCCCTCCGCCCGCAGACCCCGTCAACCAACGGCCAGGGTTGTCGGGAAGAGGCCCTTGTCCTCATCAACATGGGGACAAGGTGCTTTGGGGTGCTTCGCCCCAAAGCACCCACCCTCCCATGTTGAGGGCATGCGGCCTGGTACGGTTTGGGGGGGGGGGCGCTCGCTCGTCCCCACCCCCTTTCCTGACCGGCCGGGCTGCGTGCTCGGATAAGGGTCTGGTATGAATTTTGGGGGGGACCCCAGGCCGATTTTTCGGCGTAGGGGGTTCCCCTTAAAATCCATACCAGACCTAAGGGCCTGGTATTCCCCGGGGAGGAACTCACGCCGTTTTTTTATTTAAAATTTGGCACGGCGTTCCCCCTCATGATTCATACCAGACAGCTGTCAGCACTGCCTGTCACTCATCGCGAAAGGAAAAAAATGTTTTCCTTTCCCGATGAGCGAGCCAGCGCGAGATGCACAGTACCCTGTCGCCGAGAACCAGCGCAATGGGATTGCACTGGAAACACAATCTCGCGGTCAGGTACTGTAGGTCCTCATGTCTGACTGCAGTCTGCATTTGTTTTTTTGTGACCCCCTCCCCTCAGATTGCATTGCTTTGGGACATTCCATTCAGTAATTAATATGGTGCTCTGTGTCCCGTGATGTACGAAAAAGAAAATAGGATTTTAATAACAGCTTTCCTGTAAAATCCTTTTCTTAGAAGTACATCACGGGACACAGAGGTCCCTCCCCTCTTTTTGGGATATATGTATATTGCTTTCCTACAATAACTGAGGTACTCCTGGTATGGGAGGAGTTATATAGGGAGTGGGACTTCCTGTCTTTAATTATGTAAGTGTCCATCACCTGGAGGTGGCCTATAACCCATTCAGTAATTAATATGGTGCTCTGTGACCCGTGATGTACTTCTGAGAAAAGGATTTTACAGATAAGCTGTTATAAAAATCCTATTTTTGGGAGGCTGCTAGATGTCAGCATTCCTTACCCACAGCAGTTTACCCTCTTAGTTATCGTGATAGTCTCTCTAAAGCCTCTCTAAAGTCTTTTATGCTAGGTAAGCTGCTTTTCATATTAGTATTCCTTCCAGCTTCACATGCTGTTACAAAATTGTTATGAAGTATTAAAAAAAAAAAATTAGAATCAACAGTTCTTTAAAACATTTCTTGCTTTACTGTTTCAGGAATACATGAATAACTACATGTGGAAGCATTTAGCTCCAGTCCCTTGTTTACGAGATGCTCTTCTCCCATATATTCTGGGTGTGAGGTAATGAAAAAAAAAAAATAGTAATGTAAAGTGCATGTAAGGTCTGACCCTTGCTGATCACATGACTCCAGTTCTTGTTTGTTGGCTTCATAAAGTAGTAAAAGGTCATATAGTGCTATAGTAAAGCTTCAGAATGTTCAGTTAACCGCTTGCCAACTGTATACTGCATATATACAGCGGCAAGGCGGCTCTCCTGTGTCGGATCACGTACTAGGCACTTCAGGGTCTGGGGCACGCACACGCTGCCGGCGGCATGCTCCCGCTGTGATTAGACTCTGTTTGCCAGCATCCGCCGATGTCTTGGTACACTGACAGAACAGAAGTCTGCCTATGTAAACAAGGCAAATCATCATTCTATCACTACAGAAGACATGGATCATGTGTCTCTGCTAAGCAGAGGCACCGATCCATGCCTTCTAGTCAAAACACCCCCCCCCCGCACAGTAGTAAAGCACATGTCAGGCACACATTTAACGCTTTGATCGCCCCTGATGTTAAAGTGTTACTAAACCCACAACAGTAAAATCCAGTCTGTATATGCAGTAAAGCATGCTTGTTATACTCATTGTGGAACCTAAGGGGTTAATCCTCTGCATTGTGTTTTAAAAAAGGCTGCTTGATCTTGTATGCACAAATCCTCCCCTCCCTGCACCTTCCCCCTGGAAAAGTCCAGATAAGATAGAGCTTTTGAAATCAGGCTGCACATGCTCAGTTTGTTGTGTATTGCTGGAGAGGGTTTTTTTTTTCCTAGGGAGAATGCATGTGATCAGCACAGGGCCAATCAGCACTGTCCAGACAAAGGGTCAGGAGCCCTGCATCCTCATAGGACAACTCAGTGCAGTATGAAAACTTCTCCTACAAGCTTCACCAGGAACTGATAGAAGTCACAAGACTGCTATATACTGCTGTTGAGAAAGGGTATTTAGCAGTTTATATTTACTACAATTATTGCATTTCCATGTTCTGTGTACTATGGGAGACCAGATTTAGGGAATGCAGGGTCCTGGGTTTAGTAACACTTTAACCCCTTCCCTGCCAGTGTCATTAGTACAGTGACTGTGCATATTTTTTTTAGCACTGATCACTGTATTGGTGTCACTGGTTCCCAAAAAGTGTCAGTCAATATCCCAACTGTCCGCTGCAATAACGCAGTCCCGCTATAAGTCGCTGATCACTGCCATTACTAGTAAAAAATAAAAAGATCCCATAGTTTGTATACACTATCTTTTGCGCAAACTAATCAATATATGCTTATTGGGATTTTTTACCAAAATATGTGGCACAATACATATTGGCTTAAAGTGGATGTAAACCCGAATTTTTTTTTTTTTATTAAGGCTTGCACCTTGTGCAGTATAGGATTTCATCTCATCTGTGCCCAGTCTTGCCACGAAGAGTAAATCCAGCTCTGAGCAATCCTCTTATCTTTTTTCAGTAAGATAAAAACTTGCACACAGAGAATTCCCCCTTGCTGTTGGTGACAGGTGATTTCCTTATCTCATGAAGGAGCCTGAGAGAAGCATTCTGTGTATCTCCCCTCCTTTCTTCTCCAGCTCTCCCAGGATTGGCTGCTCCACACCTCAGCATGATTGGGCATGCTTTAGTCATGTGGTGACCTTTCTGGGTTTTGACTGGATGTTAGTGACCATAGCAGAAGTTCAGTGTAAGAAATACATAGGAGAAAATGCATGTTGACAAGGGGAGTGTAGAGGTGGGTGGGAAGTCTACTGACATCACGACTCCACCCACCGAGCTCCAGACAACAGACCCACCCACAGAATCTGCAGTTTTTCGGGTCTCATAACAGACAGAGGGGAGACATTTGACAGGTAAGGATACATGCAGGAGGCATTTAAATCCTTATAGATAACCACTATGGCAGTAGTTTAGAAAGGATGATAGTGGGTTTACATCCACTTCGATCTATGTATTTTTTTTTTTTACATTTTATTTTTAATTTTTTTATTGGATAGATTTTATAGCAGGTGCTCAAATACCACAAAAAAAGGACATAAATATTGTTTAGGTATATCGTTACACGGCCGTGCAATTGACAGTTAAAGTAACACAGTGCTGTATTGCAAAAAATGGCCTGATCATGAAGGGAAGTAAATCTTCCGGAGCTGAAGTGGTTAAACACTTGTTTCTGCGCTTAGTATCAGATTGTGCATTGACAAGACTCTTGGGGGATGGGGGGAGGGAAATTAACCCCATGCCTTTTTTCCTTTTGGTGTGGGGGTTTCTCCTGCACTCACCGGGAAAGCTGTCTCGCTCGATCCTAGGCTCCCAGGTGGAATTGATGCCGCCAATAGAGGGGTGCCCCTTTGAGAACCTCATAAGTAATTGGGCAGCTCTAGAGCCACCAATTCACTTTTATCTGAGAAGCCTTTCACTGGCTCCTAAAGCGTGTTTCAAGCTCAAAGCTGCAGCAGCAGCCGTGAGCTTGACTTAATCACTTGTTTATAAATGTATCTTGGTAGATAAGTAGTTAGGCAGAAGGTTTTATATTTTAAATGCATTCTATGCATTAAGATAAAAAACCTTCTCTGTGCAGCAGCCCCCTTAATACTTACCTGAGCTCCCTCTCTATCCAGCGATGTTGCATGAGAGACTCGGCTGCCCCGACTCTCCCCCTCATTGGCTGAGACAGCAGTGGAGCGCCATTGGCTCCCGCTGCTGTCAGTCAGTGAGCCAATGAGGAGAGAGGGGGCGGGGCCTAGCCGGGGCTCCATGTCTGAATGGACACACGGAGCTGCAGCTCAGTTCAGGTGCTTCCATAGCAAGCTGCTTGCTGTGGGGGCACTTAACAGGAGGGAGGGGCCAGGAGAACTGAAGAGGGACCAGAGAAGAGGAGGATCCCGGCTGCTCTATGCAAAACCACTGCACAGGGCAGGTAAGTAGTATATGTTTGTTCTTTTTAAGAAAAAAAACAAGACTTTACTATCACTTTAATTCATCACATATTGGTTTGATACTGCCACCTACAGGACGCTAGGTTCAACTTACACTAAAAACACGTCTAATGGGCAACCCTCTGGTAGTGGCTGTAGAATTAGTTTCTCTATCGTCCCCTTCAGAAGGATCTGCTTTTTTTTGTCTCAGTTGCACCTTGGCGTCTCCCGCTCTGTCGGGATCTCCTATGTTCGGTCCCGTCTTCCTCCCTGCTTACGGTCACTGACTTCACGGCATGGCTGTTGAGAGTCAGGTGTTGCGGTGCATAGGTCTATCCTCAGCTGTTATTTTCATATTGCTTGGAGCTCGGCGGTCTGCTGCTCACGCCCTCCTTTGCTGCACCAGGTAGGCTTCCTTTGTTACTGTGAGTTCTCACATGTTTTTCAGTTGCAAGCATGCTAGCCTTACTTCAAGGGGGTGTGGATCGCTGTTGGGCCCTTAGCACTTTTAAGAATCAGCTTAGGAACCTACTAGTTCCTAGTCCTGTACCTTGTCTTGTCGTTCTTTCAGCACTCCCCTTTAAAAATCTCAGAATTTTTTCTCTTGCGACTTTATCCTAAATTGTGGCCTTCTTAGAGGCCACTCATTTGGCATGTTGGGTATCTGAGCTTGTGGCTTGCCGTATAGGCAGCCTTTTCAAATGCCCCATCAGGACATGATGGCTCTTCATTGTAGGATGTTATTTTTGCCAACAGTGGTTTCAGCCCTTCCTTTCAGTCAAGATATCGTCTTCCCTTCCTTGTGCTTACATCCCTTCCTTCTGAGGTAAGTGGCTCTTCCTTGCTTGGCTCTGGTCAGGGCTATCGGCTATGACTTCTAGTTGGTAATATGATGCTCTGTTCATCTATCCAAAGGGTCCCAGCCAATGTCTAGTTGCCTTGTCTTCCATTTTTCCTAATTACTTAGTGAAACGGTAAAACAGTCATATGCCCTTTCGTGCTGAGACGGCTCTGTTCTTATTCCCTGCACAATACACCAGGGCACCTAGCACATCCTGAGTGTTTTCTCATTCTGCTCTTTCAGGTTGTAAGGAGGCTGCTGGTTGTCAGTCCCAACTTTTCCAAGGTTACTAGGGTTGACTTGGCTGCCTCAGGGGATTTATTTTTTTTTTAGTTTAAGGACCCACCCCTCCTTTTCTGTCTTTTTGGTATTGCATCCCATCTGTGATGAATTAAAGCGAAAAGGAAGCTCCGCTTACTTGCCTCCTCCCCTCCGCTGCCACATTTGGTAACTTTTGGTGGGTAGCGGGTACCTAATTTTGACAGGTAACCGCTCCCACTTCCGGCTAAATTTGCTGCTGCAAATTCATCCGGAAGTTTTGGTGTTATTGTCCTGGTACTGTTGGCTACTAACTGTTTGTTGTGTTGCAGCTGAGGGTTTTGGCCACCACCTCTGGGCCAGGCATGTTTTTAATTTAAGCTGCACCTAGCTTCCTGCTCCTGTAGGTGGCAGCATCAAACTCATCCATGATGAATTAAGAAGTATCCTTCAATTAAAGTGGAGTTCCACACACATTTTTTTTTTAGGGATTACTTTATTTTAGAATATTTATTTTTCCACTTCTTCCTTTGTGGCCATGGCCCCAGGCATTGTTTCTGGCTTTGCATTGTCTCCTGGGATATGTGTATCATCAATCCCAGGAGGCAATAGGCATTCCTGGGTCATAGCAAGCTATTATACTGCTCACGCACTGCCCATGCGCGAGATCGGCAGGTGCATGCTGGGTATCCAGCATGCATGGAATACAGGAAGAGATGCTCTCCGGCTTCAGATGCCCACATAAGAGATGGCCGCAGTCTGCTGGGACTTCAAAAAGTAAGAAAACAATGCTGTAAAAATACTAAACGGACTTTAGTATACAGCATAGCTTTACTGTAATACTCTAAGCATGAGTATTAAAGGGGTATTTTTTATCTAAAAAAATAAAAATTTGGCGAGAACACCACTTATATCATATACATCGCACCTATGCTGCACAACCTCACAGGCAGGGTCAGGACATCCCCCCAGGCATGTATTTTAATTGCAATTTTGCAATATTAATGTTTTACTTTCAGCTTTAACTACAATTGCTACTCCCCACTGAACTGAATTTTCAAAGTGGTGTTTTATTTTGTTTTTTTTTTTCTTTTTGCTTTGTTACATGGTCCCAGGGCAGTTCCATTTGCTTGGCGGTGCCTAACATATTCGCCTAGAAAATGGTCATTTATAGCTTTTTTTTAACACTCTCCACCCATTGACTTTAGCGGGGTTTGGATTCAGGACCTGAACCGAATCCAGGTATGTTCAGACCATCACTAACAGAAAGGAAGTAGAATTGTGAAAGTGACATCAAAAAGCAGGAATGAATCATCCAGAAGGCAACCTAGGCTGGAGCCTAAGGCCAGTTGAATGTCCAGGGGGCTGAGGTGCAACCTTCAGTAAACTGAGGAATGGAGCAGTTTGTTAATGTGGTGCACCTGCCTGTCGCTACACAAGGGAGAATGCACTTGTATGTAGCTGTCTGATGGAGGAGACCATACCAGTACAGACAATGGAAATAGTATGGCTTCTTTGTACCTATTGTGGGGGTGAAGCTGGGGCTTGGTAAACATATGTTTACCAGCCCCCTCCTGTAGTACAGTGGGCACAGGCACTGACAGCTGATCATAGTAAAGCACAGTTTTTACTATGTGTCAGACTGTCGGTTTATGAATGAATGAGGAGTTTCTTTACAGATTCTTTTTTTCATTCATGTAAAGTGCTGCAGAGAAAGGGACAATCTTCAGTCCCTTTCTCTGTCTCAAAAAAAGAGATATGGGGGACTGTTTAGACCTCTGATATCTCACCAAAGACACCCCCCCCCCCCCTCCCAAAAAAAAATATTAAAATTAAAACTGTAAAAAAAAAAACAAAAGAAAAACAGTAAGACCCAGTGGCGGCTGGTGCTAAATTTCTTTTTTTTGGGGGGGGCAGCAAACAAACCTCCCCACGTCCACCCCCATTCAGCCTCTTCGCGGTGACGGTCTCCCTCTGCATTCACCCCTCCACGGCTTCCTCAGCTTCTCCCGACCAACCCAATCCGTCTTGTGTCCTGATTGGCCAGGAGGAGAAACCGGAAGACAATAGCGAATAATAATTCGCTATTGTCACAAGTGGGTAGCCCAGCCTTTTTCAAGCCAATTAGAGCCTCAGGCTCTACTCATGTGGCTTGAAATAAAAAAAACTGCAGGGGGATGGTGCCCCTAATGGACCGGCCCGGCCGCTCCTGGTAAGACCCTTTTCACATGGAGCAGACTCTGTCGAGCAGATCCGCCTGCTCAGCGGGGAATCCCTGCTGAGCAGGCAGGTGACAGGTCCGCATCTGCTCCGCTGATGCAGAGCGTGCAGAGATACAGCCAGCTGTTCTCCATGGGGCGGTCAGATTGAAACTGACCACCTGTCTATTTCCATTGGATACCATCCAATCTGCTAGATGGATGGGGAATGGGATCCTCATCCGTCTGTTTTTAGCAGATCGGATCAGATACAGGCAGTTGTAAACGGACACATATCCATTTACATCAGCCTCTCCGTAGAGAATCATGGTTGGTCCGATTGGGCCCGCCTGAAAAACGGACAGGCAGACCCGATCGGTCTGCTTGTGTGAAAGGGGCCTAAGGCCTTGTTCACACAGGGCATACACAGCGTACCTTTACAGGGATGCACAGGTGTTTCATGCACTTCTGTGCAGACAGTCCCAATCATGTCAAATTGGGATGTAGCAACTGCACAAACAGAGCCATTGCTCCGAATTTAACATCCATGTAGGTCCGCATGCATGTCCCTGAGCTCACACTGTCTGCGTTCGGGTTTGTGTACCCACACCTACACAGATGTCAGATTGGGAACATCAGCTATGCCTGTGCAGCCGTTGCATCCCAATTGACATAAATTGGACTGCCTGTACAGAGATGTACGGAACACCTGTGCATCCCTGTGCTGGTAAACATGGCCCTCCATGGGTGTACACTTTAGTATGCCACGTGTGAACGATGCTTTAGTAGTAATTTAGCAGGAATTTTGTAAGTTATGTTGTGCTTATGTGCACTATTAATGATTTTAGTGTATTTTTTGTGAAAATAGCAATATGATGAACATTTGTGCAATTATTGCAGGGCCCAAAAAATCTGTAGCACTTTTCCCTTTTCGTCATTCAGGACAGCCACTATTGAGATAGTCTCCTCCTCTTCCTCTAGGAAACACTACGCCAGCCCATAAATTCTTACTTCCCCTGCCGGACCTCAGTTAGTAGTGTTTCCTCCAGGGGGGAGACACTGTGCATGGGACCAGGCTGATACAGTCAGGGAGATTGTGGCCTCTTATAACATCCCTAAGGAAGCAGGGGCTTCCAGGGTAAGAAGAAGCGGTACATACCCGCAGCAGAAGCCACCTCTTCCTTGTCGAGCATGGCATCAGGTTGTGGGGGACCCCTGTCGCGTCCACAGTGCCGCAGCAAGGAGACAGTCCGTTCTCCCTGTACGCTGTACAGGCTGAAATTTTTTTGGAACGAGTGGGCTGGACGACGGGTGACGTCATTTCCGACGGAGGGCGGGCGTCTCCCTTTGACCCGCTGCTTCCGGTTCCGGGTCGCGGAGCTGATAGGGGGCCGGGCACAGGCTGGAGAGAGTCGGAAACACGCGCAGACAGCGTGAGACTCTACACAGGCAACCACCTGATGCTGTGACTCATACTGACACTATCTCCAGCCTTCCGAAGGTAAGAGTTCCCTGGGGAGGGGTCCTCTCTATCTAGGATTGTCCCCCCTCATGTATGGTTCCTTGCTTAGAGGGGGGGCAGACCCCCTGGGTGGTCAGGGGGTGGGAGTGGCTCAGATCCCTAACAGGTGGGTCTGGTGCACTCCCAGGGTTGTTTTCCGTTAAAAACGCTGAATGTAATATGTTTTTCTGTATGTAATTTCAGAAAGCTACAGAAAAGACAAAGTCCACTCATGTCTCTAAAAGGAAGTGTGCCTCTTGTAGAGACAGTTTAGGGGAAGCATGGACCAAGGTTTTGTGTAAAGATTGCATAGACTCCCTGGTGAAGGAAAGGGAATCTGAACAGCAGTCCGGATTGGCAGCCTCTGTAAAAGAGCTGTCATCCACTTTTTCATCTTTTAAAACGCTTTTTGAAAAATTTCAGCTTCCTTCTAATCCCATTCAGCAGGACACAACCCCGCCACATGCTCAGGACTCTGCACCTGCCAGATCTACTAATATAGTTATGGCAGAGGAGATCTCAGGCCCTTCCGGGGTGGAGCAAAGGCAACCAGACAGTGGCACCTCTGACTCCCATGAGGGGGAGGACCAGGACGGGGAGTCCAGGAAGATCCCCAGGTATAAATTGTCCTTGGATGAGGTGGAAGATCTCCTAGGGGCAATATATACAACCCTCGGTATACACAAGAATAAAAAACCCCTATAACTCCATGACCTAATGTACAAGGGCTTGGGAGATCAAAAGAAAAAAGTTTTTCCAGTACATGAAGTTCTGGTTGAAACGATTAAAAAAGAGTGGCAGGATCCTGAAAGGAAGCCCTTTTTCTCTAGCTCCCTAAAGAGAAGGTTCCCGTTTTCGGAGGATCCAGCGTCCATTTGGAATAAGAATCCCAAATTGGATGCTGCCTTCTCTCAGGTCTCTAGGCACACAGACCTGGCATTCGAGGATATGGGGGCCTTGTCGGATGTCATGGACAAAAGGATAGATTTACTACTTAAAAAGACGTGGGACTCAACAGTAGGTAACTTAAAGCTAGAAATGGCTGTTAGGGTAGTAGCCCGCAATTTAGAACACTGGCTTCTCCAGATTCAAGAACATATTGAAGCTGGCACGGCCAAGGAGACTATCCTATCTTCTTTCCCCACGATTCTGCGAGGTATCGCATACATAGCAGACGCCTCGGCAGAATCAGTCCGTATGCGTATGTTTTTGCTGTGCGTTTTGATTTTTGCGCACGTGACTTTGCTGCGATTTGCGTTTTTGTCTTTTTTTTTTTTGACAATTTGTTGTTTGGCAGATTAAAAAACACAAATTGCTGCAAAAACGCACTACATGCTTTTCTGCAGCTTCTCCATTGAAGTATATTGAACCAAAAAAGCACCGTTAAAAAAAGTCCCTGACCCTTTCCAAATACACAGTGGATGCAAAAAAGCATAGACGTGAACGTGTCCCATAGGAAACCATTTAAATGAACTGTAGTGCGTTTCTGCAAAAAGCACCATAAAACACATGGATGTGAACCAGGCCTAAGACGTTTAGTAACATAATGGGGTTAAAAAAACTAAAATTAGCCCTTTATAGTACAAAAAAAGCAGATAATCACTACTGTAAGGGGTTCATTTTTTTACTGTAGAATTGTGAAAATAATATTTATAGTAGCGATTATTTGCTCTTTTTGTACTATAAAGGGCTCATTTTAGTTTTTTTAACCCCATTATGTTACTGGCTGATTAATCAGTTATGAAAATAGCAATCAATTAATTTCATAATCGATTAGTTGTCGATTAATCGATTAGTTGTTTCAGCCCTAGAATATACAACCATTGACTACATTTCCCCTTATATAAATAAAGTTTTACGTCCTTTGTGAAAAGCTCATGATGAGGGAAAAATAGCAGGGATGAAGAAGCGACAACACAATGAAATCAGTCTGACTAAAGAGATTTGGAGAAATAGCAGTTATGTCAGATACAGAACATTTCATTCTATCCTTATTCAAGAGTATTTACATCCCCACTGGGGATTGCACATTTAACAGAGACTCGCTTGAATACTAAGCAGAACTGTGCCTCGGATAAATAGACAGAATATATTGTGAAAATGGTTACCAGTAATTTTGTCTCTGCTGTAAATGTACATTTCTGAGAATTGTTAGCATGCCAGTGGTGATTAGTGACTGTCAGATCAATATGAATCATTGAACTACAACTGGAACAAGACAGGTCATGGAAATGGTGCATCTTTTGTGGTTTTCAATATATCTTCCAACATGCTGATCTCTACAAAATCCTTCTGGAAGCTCATAATAGCAGACATCTGATTTCTTGCCCCCCTGTTTAAATCACCCAGTTTCATGTAGTGCCTGGCAGCAGATAGCAGAAAAAAATCCCAAAAAGCTATAGTACATGCAGCACTAAATACATGTTTCCAGGCCTTCTGTATTCTACCCTGTGTGAGGATGCACACAGTACTCAGGGATCCATGAATTGATACCAGGGGAGCTCCAGCCCTATTGCTAGAAACAAGGTAAAATACATGTATATATGATGATAGTGCTGCGCCTTGACATGGCGTCAGAAGGGCTAGATGTCACTCAGGGTTCTCACTTATGCAGGTTCAGGGGTTCTAGGATTTGTGTTCTGAGTTGAGAAAAATTGTTTTTGCCGTTTTCTCCAGGATAAGTAACTCCTGGGTTGGGTTCTGGAGCCAAGAGACCTAGTAGAGACTTGGAAGGGGTGAAGCCTCTAACATTGTGTCCACATTTCACTGGAAAGCAGCATCCTGATTGTGTAGACATGCCAAACCTTTTTTGTATAGGGGCTGGCTATAGTTCAGGGCTCCATCCCTGGCAAGATGCTGCTGCATGAGCAGTGGGTGTGAACTGAAGAGTGTCTGCTCTTGCTTCAAGGAGAGGCAGTCTAACCAGGCTGAATAACCTGTGAGTTTTTTTTAAATTTACTTTTGAATAAAAGTGGGCAAAAAGCCCTGAAATGTACTTCACTGGCTGGGCTTACAGTCATGAAAGTCCCCAATAAATATATACACTGTGTGTCTTCAGCTCTTTAGATTCTATGCGTATAACCTGTATCCTGGCAGTTCTTGACATCACCAAACTGGTGCACTCCGTCAGAGCCTCTGTCTGCCTATAATTGTTCAAGTGACTGTGATAAACAATTATTGAAACAGTTGGCCATTGCAGAGCTCTCCTCCTAAAAAAAAAAAAAGTTAGTTACTTGGTGCCCTTGCTGCAATTCTCTTAAATTACTGACCCAGAACAAATAAGCAAATAAGGACTTCTGTCTTCTTTGTTTAGAGACCCTGTCACCAACTTAGATAATTGCAGGTAATAACACAGAAATATTGACAGTTTTAACTTGCTGTGGTTTTCCTCTCCATAAACAATTTGTATTCCCTTGCAATGTGCCTTTATACTTGCTATGGGATTTGACCACTACAGGAAGAGTCGGTTCTCTAGGACAGCCAAACTTTCCCCTCCTTCCTGCCCTGTCACAGCCCTTTACTGCTTTGAGAGTGTCCAATTAGTTTCAGTGCTGACTCTTCTTTTTCTCCCCTCACCTAACCTTTTTCTGTAGCTGGCTAGGGAGGAGCAAACAGGAATACTTTTAGAGTATCAACTCTGTCTTCTGGGGACAGGAAATCCCTTTCCAGACATAACCCCTCCCAGCTAGGCATAGTTTCAGTCTTTATTTGTGTCTGTGCAGTCTCTGCATAATTGTATCTAGTTTTTCTCAAGATTCCATCTGGGATTAGGAGACTGGCTTATACAGATCTGTTGCTTACAGCGGTTGGCTGCTTGTAACTTTGCCATCTGCATAACGAGACCCTGTGCAATTATATATTACATGGAACGTCCTGTCCCCAAAGGCCCATGTGGCAAAAGCCTGCTGTGATGAGGGAAATTTGGAACCTACAGCAAGGTTTAGTGAGCGCCCCAGTGAAAGCCCTACGCTTGCTGGTACATAGGAGAGGGGTGGGGGGTCCCCCTTTGTGTGCTGGCCCTTAGTGTTATGTGTTCCCCCTTCTTTTGGTTGTAGTTTTAAATGTGTCCTATCCACCCTGAGCTCCATATTGCGGAAGGGGGGAGAAGTGCTTCTCCCTGCTCCCATCTGCATGGGAACAGAGAAAGGACACCTGGAGGAAGTTTGGAGGGACCTGGGTGCAGCTCCTCTTGCATTATACCCCCTGGGGGTCAGTTAGTTCCTTTGTGTCAAGGGAGAAATATTCGTCTGCTCTAACTGGACTTCAGCATCAGCTTTCCAGGATCCTTTTTAGATTACACCGTCTTGGTTGCAAGCAGAAATATTCTCATTCACCTTCTTCCTCATTAACGTAGGAGAAGCTTGCCAAAGAACCGCGAGAGGACAAAGGGAAAGCGACTTTTCCAGAAGAAGGCAAGGATTCCTTTTCAGGAAGATCTACTCCTGAGGAATTTTAGGGCCAGGTTTTTGCCTCAGACCCAGAAGGCTTTCATGGAATTTCTTGTGAAAGTGGTCCATACCAACTTAAAATTCCTGCATCCCAAGTCCCCAGTCCTAAAGGTCATGAGATTGGAATCATGGGGCCTGCCACATCAGCCCCAATTTTTCAGTGTACATCCTCCCAGGATGTGATTTACTTAGGCTTAGCCTGAAAAGATGGTCATTCTGTCAAAATGATTTGCTCGACAATATTCAAGAGAAAGTGAGTTCACTAAAGAATAGATGCCTGTGGTGGAAATGGCAGTGTCCTATCTTAATAAGACTCTCACGGTATTTCAGGATGCATTGGAAAAATATCTTAAGGCCTTATTCTCAACGCCTCTTTTGCTCTTGTAGGAGCAGCCTTACAGACTGCAGTTTTGGCTGTAGGAGTGTGTCAGAGCCTCAAGGTCTGGGCTCATTGAAGGTCGAGAGACTTGGGCAGATACTTGGAGTATTATCCTTGTCTCCTTAGTTTCTCAATGGATGCCTTAACAGACTCCATTCAACAGCTCTCTCATCTGGGTCTCTTGTCAGTGCAAACGTGCAAGGTTTATGTCTGAAATGTTGGTCAGCGGAGTTACCATATAACAAACGGGTTGACTGCTTACTTTTTCAAGGTCGGTGTTTGTCCGGTCCTGCTTTGGATGATTACATCCAAAAGGTGACTCTGGGCGAAGAAAGACGTCAAAGCTCATGATTCAAAAGCCTGCCACGCTTTTTACTTCCAAAATAGCATTCCTTTCGCTATCCACAAGCTTCGAGGCCCAAGCCCCAGTCCTAGGTTTGCAAGAAGACATGGACTCTAGAGCCCTCTAAAGCAGGGTACAAATCCTTCTTATAATGAAAGGGCATCATCACACATTCAGGTAGATGGGATGTTTGCAGGCCTGCACAGACATTTGACATGGGTCCACAACATAATGGCTCAAGGCTACAAGAATTTCAGAGCTTTCTCCCCCTGTGCTTTATGCTTTCAAATGTTTCTTTAAATCTGAACAGAAGGACTGTCTTATTTTGGATACTAAATCAAAAGCTATCTTAGGGAGTGATCGTTCTGGTTCATGAGAGTGAAAAGTTTCTACTCAAACCTATTCATGGTTCCGAAACCCAACGGTGATGTTTTGTCCCATCTGGCTCTCAAGTGACTCAATAAGTTTCTCTGAGTGCAGATGTTGCAAATGGAATTAGTGTGTTTGCTGGTTGCCTCTCTCAAGCAGGGAAATTTTCTGACATTTGTGGAAATTGGGGATGATTATCTGCACATTCTAATATTCCCTCCTCACCAATGGTTCCTAGAGTTTGCTTTTGACCATCACTTTAATTTTCTGGACCTTGTCTTTTTTGGCCTGTTCACTGCTCCCAGAGTATTCAGCAAGGTGGTAGCCTTGGTCTTAGGACTCTTAAATAATCGGGGTATTCCTGTTCTAGGTTACATTGACCATTTGCTTTTGAGGGAGAAGTCTGCTCCACTTTTGGAACTCAAAGTGACTTGAATGATACAAACTCTGGTGTGGATGGGTTCTGAATTTTCTGAAGGTAGCCTTAGTCCCATTCCAGAGGTTGACATATTTAGGTCTGATGCAGTACACGTTCCATCTGAGAGGGATCCTCCCCATGACAAAGGTCTTGCTCTCTCTCTGGAGTTGCTTTAAATTCTGACAAATCCCTCAATTTGACTTTGTATACGGGTCCTGAGAAAGACTATAGCCGCCTTCCATGCAATTCCCTTTGCCCAGTTTCATTCCAGGTCCCTCCAACTGAATGTCTTTTCAACATGGAAAAGGGGGACACAGTCATCATATTCCCTGATGCAGTTACACCCTAGAACAAAACTGTCTCTGGATTGGTGGATCTCCTTGTAAATGCTGAACAGTAGAAACATTGTTTCTTCCTCTGTCCTGCAGGGTCCTGATGACTGACACCAGCCAGGGCAATATCTTAGTCCAGGGAACTTGGTCACCACAGGAGAAATTGCTGCCCATCAACATCCTGGAATTTGAAGGCAGGTTCGTCTTGCTCTGCTGCATTGGTTGGTGCACCTGGAGGGCCTCCCTCTAAAAGTTCAGTTGGACCATGCCACAGCACTGACATACATAAATCATCAGGAGGGGAACCAGAGGTTGACTGCATCATTGTAAGCGTAACCACAATGGTCTCCCCCCTCAGGCCAAGCTTCCAAATCTACCATTACTTGTTGAATCTGATGGCTTATTTTTCAAACATACAGTTTAACAACTTCAGCCTCTGAAGGATTTGCCCCTAATGACCAGGCCATTTTTTGTGATACGACACTGACAATTGCACGGTCGTACAATGTTGTATCCAAACAAAATTGATGTCCTTTTTTTCCCACAAATAGAGCTTTCTTTTGGTGGTATTTGATCATCTCTGCGGTTTTTATTTTTTGCATTTATAAACAAACAAATTAAAAAAAAAAAAAAAATTTTGTTTACTTTTTTGCTATAATACAATATCCAAAAAATAAAAAAAAATGTATTCATCAGTTTGGGCTTATGTATATTCTAATACATATTTTTGGTAAAAAAAAATCTCAATAGGCGTATATTGATTGGTTTGCGCAAAAGTTATTGCGTCTACAAACTATGGGATAGATTTAGGGACTTCTAATTGTTTTTACTAGTAATGGCAGCGATTTTTAGCAGGACTGCAACATTGCAGTGGACAAATCTGACCCCAAATGACACTTTTTGGGGACCAGTGACATTATTACATTGATCAGTGCTATAAAAATGCACTGATCAATGTAAAAATGACACTGGCAGTGAAGGTGTTAACACTAGGGGGGGGATCAAGGGGTTAACTGTGTTCCCTAGGTGTGTTCTAACAGTAGGGGGGAAAGGGCTGCCAGGGACATGACAGATCACTGTTCCCGATCACTGGGAACAGAAGATCTCCATCATGTCTCCTGTCAGAACGGGGATCCGCTTGTTTACACAGGCAGATCCCCGTTCTGCCTCTGTACTAGGCAATCGATAGGACATCGAGTCCGCCCGATCCGCGGGCACTCTCCCACAGCGCGCCGCCTGCAACTGCGCCTGTGCGAGCCACTGTACAGCTACGGCGATTCGCACAGGAGAGCCGACCTGCCACTGTATAATGACGGCAGCTGGTCGGCAAGTGGTTAAAGAGCAAAGTTACACCTTTATCGGGGAGGGCTCATTCTACTAGGAGGTTTAGTGCTTCCTGGGCTATTTGACATCGGGCTTCAGTAGCTCGAGTTTGTAAGGGTGCACCCTGGTCTTCGGTTCATACTTTTACAAAGTTTTACCAAGTGAATGTTTGAGACTCTGAGGATGCAACCTGTGGTCAGAAAGTCCTGCAGTTTGCTGTGTGGGGTTCTAACCTGTCCTGGTTTCATTGTTTGGGGTCTTGGCTTGTTGCTATGTTGCCCTCCCCTCATAATCAGTGCTTTAGGACATCCCTGTCCTTGGACACAGCCATTTACAGATCGCTGAAAACAGCCAATCATAGCGGCCGTTTTCAGCGAGATCGGCGGTGCCAATGGGAGATGATCTCATATGTAAACATATGAGATTATCTCTCATCGCCGGCTCTCCCTCCTCACACAGAGACAGCGTGTGAGGAGGGAGAGCTAACCGCTGCAGCAGTGAGTGAAAAAAAAACGAAAAAAATGTTGCGTCAGTGCCATCCGTCCCCACTTTCATCTGTCCCCACTGCCATCTATCCCCACTGCCATCTGTCCCCAGTGCCACATATAAGTGCCATCTGTCATCAGTGCCACATATTAGTGCCATCTGTCATCAGTGCCACCTGACAGTGTCATGTGCCATCTGTTATCAGTGTCACGTGTCGTGCCACGTATCAGTGGCATCTGTCATCAGTGTCACGTGTCATCAGTGCCACGTATCAGTGCCATCTGTCAGTGCCACGTATCAGTGCCATCTGTCATCAGTGTCACGTGTCATCAGTGCCATGTATTAGTGCCATCTGTCATCAGTGCCACGTATTAGTGCCATCTGTCATCAATCCCACGTGTCATCAGTGCCACGTATTAGTGCCATCTGTCATCAGTGCCACATGTTAGTGCCATCTGTCATCAGTGTCACGTGTCATCAGTGCCACGTATTAGTACCATCTGTCAGTGCCACGTATTAGTGCCATCTGTCATCAGTGCCACGTATTAGTGCCATCTGTCATCAGCGCCACATCAGTGTCATCACTGCCATGTATCAGTGCCCTCTGTCATCAGTGCCACGTCAGTGTCATGTGTCATTGTCCTGGTGCTCCAGGGCCTTCAAAAGTGTAATAGGTAGTCAACAAGTTAGATGTGTAATTTATGCTCCTAGCACAACTGACGTGCTCCCTGAATGTTTGGCCTCTGTATGTGGCCAGGCTGTGAAAAAGTCCCACACATGTGGTATCGCAATACTCAGGAGGAGTAGCAGAATGTATTTTAGGGTGTTATTTGTGGTATATACATGCCATGTGAGAGAAATAACCTATTACAATGACAATTTTGTGGGGGGGGGGGGGGGGGGGGGGATCTTCATTTTGCAAAGAATTGTGGGAAAAAATGACAACATCAAGCTCACCATGCATCTTACTAAATACCTTGGAATGTCTACTTTCAAAAAAGGGGTCATTTGGGGGGTATTTGTACTTCCCTGGCTTGTTTGGGTCGCAAGAAATGAGATAGGCCGTCAGCACATCAGGTGTGATCAATTTTTTATGATTTGCACCATAGTTTGTAGACTCTCTAGCTTTCACAAAGACCAAATAATATCCACTAATTTGGGTTATTTTTACCAAAGATATGTAGCAGTATAAATTGTGGCAAAAATGTATGAAGAAAAATTAATACTTTGCAAAATTTTATCACAGAAACTAAGAAAATTGCGTTTTTTTTTTTCCAAAATTTTCGGTCTTTATTCATTTATAGCGCAAAAAATAAAAAACTCAGGGGGCATGGCCTGGCACCGGAGCGAAATGGCCGCTTAGGGAGAGAGCTCCGCCATCCAGGGATACAAGTAAGCCCTTTCAGCAGCTGAAACCTCACTAGCAACTGCTACAAATGACGGGCAGGAGTCACTCAGCCACCCGCTCTCATTCCAGCGATGTTCCGAACGCAGTATATGAACTCACAGGCCGCATCTCAAGCTGCGGACTGTAGTTACATTGGTCGCGCGGCCGTAGCTTACGCTCCCGCAGCGTCTCAGACAGGCTCATCCCACGCAGTCCCCTCTCCACTCCTATGCCTGGTGGACCTCCAGAGTGTAGCACAGGACATTAAAAACACCTTGACAGCAGCAATCGCAGACTTGAAGGCAGACCCCAAAGTTGTAGCTACAAGAGTGGAGCATGTGGAGGTGACCACCATGACATACGGCGCGGCCATTCAACAGGTACAGCAGGCAGTCTCTGTACACAACAGGCATCTCATTGACATGCATAGGCATATGGAGGACCTTGATAATCGGGGTCGCAGACGTAACCCCCGAGTTCGGGGAATCCCTGAGTCTGTAGAGGCCCCCCAACTGCAAACAGTGGTCTGGGCAATCTTCAACACTCTATTAGGCAGGCCGCCTGATGCACCGATCGAAATGGAGAGATGTCACAGAGCACTAAGGCCAAGGGGTAGGGACACTGACCCGCCTAGGGACGCTGTCTGCTGTCTTGTCAGCTTTACCCAGAAAGAAGAGATCCTGCGCCTGGCCCGCAACCATGCCCACTTGGAGCATGAAAGAGCACGTATTCAGCTCTATCAAGACTTATCCGCCATCACCCTACAGCACAGGAGGGACCTCCACCCTCTTCTCCAAGCTTTGCGTGAGAGACACATTCCCTATCGTTGGAAGTTTCCATTCTGCCTTCAGGCAACAAATGGTAACCATACGGCCCAACTGAGGACACCAGCGGATCTAAGACCGTTCTGTGACATGCTAGGAATACAGATGATCCCAGTTCCAGACTGGTATGGAGCCTTTCTACAACCTGAACCCTGGATCCCCACACAACATGGAGACACCCCAAGGTCTCTAAGAAGTAGGCAACCCCGCCGCAGACCCTCGGCTGATTCGACGCCGAGACGCCGGGGAGATATGGAAACCGACGAAATCCCACATGTTTCCCCATCATCTGCCAGGCGCAAGACTGACCATTGAACCCCCGACAGCCTAAATGGTGAACTACATTGTTACGAGTACCTGTCTTCTTAGATGCTCCTTGGCATTTGCAAAGTATGCTGAGAACCAACGCTATTGCTGGTATTTACAATTAGCAAATGATGCAGAGCTTACTGACACCTGATTTTCCCCTGATCGCTATATATCCCGCCTTCCCATATTCTCTCTGACAGATACTGCCTATCCCATGTACCCCAGGAATCTACAGAACTTCCTCGTGTAGCACTATCACCAGGGAATATGGCGGGGGACTTTACCCAAGAATTCCGAAATAATACTGAGCAGAGGTAAGCGATCACCTTAACAACAAAACCAGTGCAATTTCTGCTCCATTCCTAGCTCTTTCAGTAGCCTTTACACACAAGGTGACAACCGAGCTCTGGGAAGATGCGTGCCCCCCCCCCCCCCCCCATACCATACTGACTCTCAACGATAACTGTGGACAACGCCTATGTTACAGGTTTGGTAACCATTTACCCCCCCCCCCCTTTTTTTGAACACACTGCTGTTAGCAATGGTAGTACTGGACATCTTGCTCCTGGAATTGCTTTAGCGTTGTTAACTCCCCCCCCCCCCCCCCTTCTCTTACCCCTACCACCACCCTGTATTTCCCTATTTGGGAGACCAGAGAGAGGCTCTGGAATCACCAGCTTGCCATAATGGCATGCATCCCGGCATCTCAGGGACTTAACCAGATTTTTTCATACATATGTATTGGGGATAGGAGCCAGCCAAGGCTCACTAATATGGCATTGTACTTTATCCTGGTTTAATGGTTATTGTTATAAGGCATTTTATTTACTCATGTTTCACGGGACATGTTACCCGGTGGATCTAAAGATTGGACATTCCAACCCTTACACTCATGATTGTTCATGGAGGTGGGGGAAGATGTCCCAGACAGCCTGGAGAAGGGCGAGGCAATCTCCTGGTCCACACTGAGCTTTGTGGCCCTGGGGGTGTTTATGCAGAAGGGGGATATTGGGGCTCCATATCCCCCTTGCTGCCAGATGCTGCAGGGATCCCACAGAGCCTGAACACAGATGGCTTCTCAGGGCCCCTAATACCTGGTTCCATCGTACTTTGTGATGGGGCTGGGTATGGAGGCTCGGATGTCCTTGCCTTGCCATTAGGATGACAGCATGACTAATTCAAATGTTAAAATGGGCAGATCATACAGAACTAGTTATATAGACTTTTCTATGTTATGAATACAAGCGGACCAAGGTTACAAGGCAAAATGTTGATTCGGAGTGATACTCTTTACACATCAAGACTCTCTACAATTCTGATGGGGGGCCGGTGTGAGCCCCTCCCACTTAATGTGGGGGGGTCTGCCCAGCCTCACCCCATCCAATGGGGCAGAGGTCTCGTTTAAACCCTAAAGCTCATACACTTGGGTCCCTGGATGGTGGGAAGTGCCCACATAGTTTTCTAGGTCCTAGGTCTCTTCCCCACCTCAGGGAGGCAGGTCTCCTCCTTGAAACTAGCCGGAAAAACCTCACGTTTCCTCTGCCTTTATACCCATCCCTCATTAGGTTACTCAGCTGGACTGTAATACCTCCGGTATTTTGTTTGTGATCCTCAAAAAAGCTAACTAACTTGATTGATCGGGTAGTGGGCCCCCTCTGGAGTTACTGGTTTATTCAGTGCAACTCTCCGGAGCGGGCCTATCCTGCTCTGTAACTTCTTCTGTCTCACTAACTCCCTTTTCTGCCTCGTTCTTCCTTCTCTTCCCTCCCCCCCTTTCCCCCACTCCTCTCTCTCTTCTACATTTCACCTCTGGTCCTTTTCCCCTATTCTCCCCCCCACTAACCTCTAGACCCCCCCCCCCCCCCCCAAACCTAGGGGTAGCACTGATAAGCGCTTCTGACCACTGAACATACTGCACAAGACAGGATAAATGCACTTTTCGGCAGTATGGGCACCTTGGCTCGAATACTGAAACTCAGAGATTTCTAGACCTCTGTCGAGACAACCATTGAAAAGCCCAGTAGGCTTCATGTTTTCTAGACCATGCAAAGGAGGGTAGTTGATGGAATCCCCCCCCCCCCCTCCTTGCATACCCCACTTACAGTGCTACCCCTGTCGTCCCCCCCCCCCCCCGCAATCCCTCACTCCCTCATCCCTCTCTTTCCTACTTTTCCCTCCCTTTCCTCCCTTTTCTGCTCTTTTCCTTTCTTTCTCTATTCTTGTTTTCTATGGTGCCCTACTAAACAGCTGAGGAATTGAAAACCGACGTGGTGATCAGATACACGTCCTACCTCACGTCAGTCTTATAATACCTATAGATGCTTCGCTAGCTATATCTTACAACAGTTCCTCATTCCGATGTAAACCAAATTAACTTGTAGTGTACATCTCATCGCCACAGGGATCTTAATATGGCTGATTTGATAATTAACCTAGAGACAGCACCTGCTTATGTATACTTTCTCAAGTTTATCCCTTATGCCTCTTTCTTGTTGGATTACTGTTTCTTTGTAATAGAACTATGTGTTATATGATACTATCTGTATTGTCTATAAAAAGTGTTAATAAAATACATTTTTTTGTGGAAAAAAAATAAATAAATAAAAAACTCAGAGGTGATCAAATACCACCAAAAGAAAGCTCTATTTGTATGAAAAAAAGGACAAAAAATTAATTTGGGTACAGTATTACATGACTGAGTAATTGTCATTCAAAGTGTGAGAGCGCTGAAAGCTGAAAATTGGTCTGGGCAGGAGGAGGGTTTAAGTGCCCAGTAGGCAAGTGGTTAAGAACAAAAGCTATACCTAGCTGAGGGGGTGTTATGTCTGGGAGGGGATTTTCTGTCTTTTTTTTTTTCCCAGTGTCCTATCGCTTGAAGGTGGCAGCATAACTCTATCGTAATGGATATCAAGATACCCTGTGTCCTGTGATGTACTCCAAGAAAAGGACTTTACAGGTACAACCTCAAGTCCAAAAAAGTTGGGACACTGTGTAAAATCTACATAAAATAGCATGCACTGATTTGCAAATCTCTTAAACCCATATTTTATTCACAATAAAACATAGAAAGCATATCAAATGTTTAAACTGAGAAAATGTACCATTTTAAGAAAAAAAAGAAGGTAATTTTGAGATTGGGGGCAGCAACACATCTCGCAAAAGTTGGGACAGGGCCATGTTTACCATGGTATAGCATCCCCTCTTCCTTTACCAACAACATTTTGAAAATGTCTGGGAACCGAGGAGACCAGTTGCTGGAGTTTTGGGAGTAGAATCTTGTCATATTCTTGCCTAATATAACTGCTCAACAGTCCTGAGTCATCTTTGGCATATTTTTCATTTTTAAGATTATTCTCATTTGGTGAAAGGTCTGGACCGCAGGCAGGCCAGTTAACCACTTAAGGACCGCCTAACGCCGATTTACGTCGGCAAGGCGGCACGGGCAGGCAAAATCACGTACATGTACGTGATTTGCCTCTCGCGGGTGGGGGGTCCGATCGGACCCCCCCCCGGTGCCCGAAGCGGTCCCGTTCTGTTCCCCGGCGATCCGAGATGAGGGGGAGGCCATCCGTTCGTGGCCCCCCCCTCGCGATCGCCGCCGGCCAATGGGAACACTCCTTTGCTGCTGTATGCTAAACAGCAGCAAAGGAAATGATGTCATCTCCCCTCGGCTCGGTATTTTCCGTTCCAGCGCCGAGGGGAGAAGACATCAATGTGAGTGCACAACACACTACACACACAGTAGAACATGCCAGGCATACAAAACACCCCCGATCCCCCCCCCGATCGCCCCCCGATCCCCCCCCAATCACCCCCCCCCCCCCCTGTCACAAACTGACACCAGCAGGTTTTTTTTTTTTTTTTTTTTTTTTTTTTCTGATTACTGCATAGTGTCAGTTTGTGACAGTTACAGTGTTGGGACAGTGAGTATTACCCCCCTTTAGGTCTAGGGTACCCCCCTAACCCCCCCTAATAAAGTTTTAACCCCTTGATCACCCCCTGTCACCAGTGTTGCTAAGCGATCATTTTTCTGATCGCTGTATTAGTGTCGCTGGTGACGCTAGTTAGTGAGGTAAATATTTAGGTTCGCCGTCAGCGTTTTATAGTGACAGGGACCCCCATATACTACCTAATAAATGTTTTAACCCCTTGATTGCCCCCTAGTTAACCCTTTCACCACTGATCACCGTATAACCGTTACGGGTGACGCAGGTTAGTTCGTTTATTTTTTATAGTGTCAGGGCACCCGCCGTTTATTACCTAATAAAGGTTTAGCCCCCTGATCGCCCGGCGGTGATATGCGTCGCCCCAGGCAGCGTCAGATTAGCGCCAGTACCGCTAACACCCACGCACGCAGCATGCGCCTCCCTTAGTGGTATAGTATCTGATCGGATCAATATCTGATCTGATCAGATCTATACTAGCGTCCCCAGCAGTTTAGGGTTCCCAAAAACACAGTGTTAGCGGGATCAGCCCAGATACCCGCTAGCACCTGCGTTTTGCCCCTCCGCCCAGCCCACCCAAGTGCAGTATCGATCGATCACTGTCACTTACAAAACACTAAACGCATAACTGCAGCGTTCGCAGAGTCAGGCCTGATCCCTGCGATCGCTAACAGTTTTTTTGGTAGCATTTTGGTGAACTGGCAAGCAAGCACCAGGCAGCGTCAGGTTAGCGCCAGTACCGCTAACACCCACGCACGCACCGTACACCTCCCTTAGTGGTATAGTATCTGATCGGATCAATATCTGATCCGATCAGATCTATACTAGCGTCCCCAGCAGTTTAGGGTTCCCAAAAACGCAGTGTTAGCGGGATCAGCCCAGATACCTGCTAGCACCTGCGTTGTGCCCCTCCGCCCGGCCCAGCCCAGCCCACCCAAGTGCAGTATTGATCGATCACTGACACTTACAAGGCACTAAACGCATAACTGCAGCGTTCGCAGAGTCAGGCCTGATCCCTGCGATCGCTAACAGTTTTTTTGGTAGCATTTTGGTGAACTAGCAAGCACCGGCCCCAGGCAGCGTCAGGTTAGCGCCAGTACCGCCAACACCCACGCACGCAGCATACGCCTCCTTTAGTGGTATAGTATCTGAACGGATCAATATCTGATCCGATCAGATCAGATCTATACTAGCGTCCCCAGCAGTTTAGGGTTCCCAAAAACGCAGTGTTAGCGGGATCAGCCCAGATACCTGCTAGCACCTGCGTTTTGCCCCTCCGCCCGGCCCAGCCCAGCCCACCCAAGTGCAGTATCGATCGATCACTGTCACTTACAAAACACTAAACGCATAACTGCAGCGTTCGCAGAGTCAGGCCTGATCCCTGCGATCGCTAACAGTTTTTTTGGAAGCTTTTTATTGAACTGGCAAGCACCAGCGGCCTAGTACACCCCGGTCGTAGTCAAACCAGCACTGCAGTAACACTTGGTGACGTGGCGAGTCCCATAAGTGCAGTTCAAGCTGGTGAGGTGACAAGCACAAGTAGTGTCCCGCTGCCACCAAAAAGACAAACACAGGCCCGTCGTGCCCATAGTGCCCTTCCTGCTGCATTCGCCAATCCTAATTGGGAACCCACCACTTCTGCAGCGCCCGTACTTCCCCCATTCACATCCCCCAACGAAATGCAGTCGGCTGCATGAGAGGCATTTTTATGTGCTCCCGAGTACCCCTACCCAACGAACCCCCCCCAAAAAGATGTTGTGTCTGCAGCAAACGCGGATATAGGCGTGACACCCGCTATTATTGTCCCTTCTGTCCTGACAATCCTGGTCTTTGCATTGGTGAATGTTTTGAACGCTACCATACACTAGTTGAGTATTAGCGTAGGGTACAGCATTGCACAGACTAGGCACACTTTCACAGGGTCTCCCAAGATGCCATCGCATTTTGAGAGACCCGAACCTGGAACCGGTTACAGTTATAAAAGTTAGTTACAAAAAAAGTGTAAAAAAAAAAAAAATATATATAAAATAAAAAAAAATAGTTGTCGTTTTATTGTTCTCTCTCTCTATTCTCTCTCTCTATTGTTCTGCTCTTTTTTTACTGTATTCTATTCTGCAGTGTTTTATTGTTATTGTTATTGTTATTGTTATTATGTTTTATCATGTTTGTTTTTCAGGTATGTAATTATTTATACTTTATTGTTTACTGTGCTTTATTGTTAACCATTTTTTTGTCTTCAGGTACGCCATTCACAACTTTGAGTGGTTATACCAGAATGATGCCTGCAGGTTTAGGTATCATCTTGGTATCATTCTTTTCAGCCAGCGGTCGGCTTTCATGTAAAAGCAATCCTAGCGGCTAATTAGCCTCTAGACTGCCTTTACAAGCCGTGGGAGGGAATGCCCCCCCCCCCCCCACCGTCTTCCGTGTTTTTCTCTGGCTCTCCTGTCTCAACAGGGAACCTGAGAATGCAGCCGGTGATTCAGCCAGCTGACCATAGAGCTGATCAGAGACAAGAGTGGCTCCAAACATCTCTATGGCCTAAGAAACCGGAAGCTACGAGCATTTTATGACTTAGATTTCGCCGGATGTAAATAGCGCCATTGGGAAATTGGGGAAGCATTTTATCACACCGATCTTGGTGTGGTCAGATGCTTTGAGGGCAGAGGAGAGATCTAGGGTCTAATAGACCCCAATTTTTTCAAAAAAGAGTACCTGTCACTACCTATTGCTATCATAGGGGATATTTACATTCCCCGAGATAACAATAAAAATGATTTAAAAAAAAAAAAATGAAAGGAACAGTTTAAAAATAAGATAAAAAAGCAAAAAAATAATAAAGAAAAAAAAAAAAAAAAAAAAAAGCACCCCTGTCGCCCCCTGCTCTTGCGCTAAGGCGAACGCAAGCGGCGGTCTGTCGTCAAACGTAAACAGCAATTGCACCATGCATGTGAGGTATCGCCGCGAAGGTCAGATCGAGGGCAGT
Source organism: Aquarana catesbeiana (assembly GCF_042186555.1). Lineage (NCBI taxonomy): Eukaryota > Metazoa > Chordata > Amphibia > Anura > Ranidae > Aquarana > Aquarana catesbeiana. The sequence continues at coordinate 598,311,093 of NC_133326.1, read as the reverse complement.
AATTTTTGCAGTAGACCTCCTCTGTAGATCTAAAGTGGTAACCTGTAAAGGCTTTTAAAGGCTTTTAAAAATGTATTTATTTTGTTGCCACTGCACGTTTGTGCGCAATTGTAAAGCATGTCATGTTTGGTATCCATGTACTCGGTCTAAGATCATCTTTTTTATTTCATCAAACATTTGGGCAATATAGTGTGTTTTAGTGCATTAAAATTTAAAAAAGTGTGTTTTTTCCCCAAAAAATGCGTTTGAAAAATCGCTGCGCAAATACTGTGTGAAAAAAAAAAATGAAACACCCACCATTTTAATCTGTAGGGCATTTGCTTTAAAAAAATATATAATGTTTGGGGGTTCAAAGTAATTTTCTTGCAAAAAAAAAAAACTTTTTCATGTAAAAAATAAGTGTCAGAAAGGGCTTTGTCTTCAAGTGGTTAGAAGAGTGGGTGATGTGTGACATAAGCTTCTAAATGTTGTGCATAAAATGCCAGGACAGTTCAAAACCCCCCCAAATGACCCCATTTTGGAAAGTAGACACCCCAAGCTATTTGCTGAGAGGCATGTCGAGTCCATGGAATATTTTATATTGCGACACAAGTTGCGGGAAAGAGACAAATTTTTTTTTTTTTTTTTTTTTTTTTTTGCACAAAGTTGTCACTAAATGATATATTGCTCAAACATGCCATGGGAATATGTGAAATTACACCCCAAAATACATTCTGCTGCTTCTCCTGAGTACGGGGATACCACATGTGTGAGACTTTTTGGGAGCCTAGCCGTGTACGGGACCCCGAAAACCAAGCACCGCCTTCAGGCTTTCTAAGGGGCGTGAATTTTTGATTTCACTCTTCACTGCCTATCACAGTTTCGGAGGCCATGGAATGCCCAGGTGGCACAAAACCCCCCCAAATGACCCCATTTTTGCTGAGAGGTATAGTGAGTATTTTGCAGACCTCACTTTTTGTCACAAAGTTTTGAAATTTGAAAAAAGAAAAAAAAAAAAAGTTTTTTCTTGTCTTTCTTCATTTTCAAAAACAAATGAGAGCTGCAAAATACTCACCATGCCTCTCAGCAAATAGCTTGGGGTGTCTACTTTCCAAAATGGGGTCATTTGGGGGGGGTTTGTGCCACCTGGGCATTCCATGGCCTCCGAAACGGTGTTAGGCAGTGAAGAGTAAAATCAAAAATTCACGCCCTTAAAAACGCTGAAGGCGGTGATTGGTTTTCGGGGCCCCGTACGCGGCTAGGCTCCCAAAAAGTCCCACACATGTGGTATCCCCATACTCAGGAGAAGCAGCTAAATGTATTTTGGGGTGCAATTCCACATAGGCCCATGGCCTGTGTGAGCAATATATCATTTAGTGACAACTTTGTGCAAAAAAAAAAAAAAAGTGTCACTTTCCCGCAACTTGTGTCAAAATATAAAATATTCCATGGACTCAATATGCCTCTCAGCAAATAGCTTGGGGTGTCTACTTTCCAAAATGGGGTCATTTGGGGGGGGGTTGTGCCACCTGGGCATTCCATGGCCTCCGAAACTGTGATAGGCAGTGAAGAGTGAAATCAAAAAGTTACACCCTTAGAAATCCTGAAGGCGGTGATTGGTTTTCGGGGTCCCATACGCGGCTAGGCTCCCAAAAAGTCCCACACATGTGGTATCCCCGTACTCAGGAGAAGTAGCTGAATATATTTTGGGGTGCAATTCCACATAGGCCCATGGCCTGTGTGAGCAATATATCATTTAGTGACAACTTTTTGTAAATATTTTTTTTTTTTTGTCATTATTCAATCACTTGGGACAAAAAAAATAAATATTCAATGGGTTCAACATGCCTATCAGCAATTTCCTTGGGGTGTCTACTTTCCAAAATGGGGTCATTTGGGGGGGTTTTGTACTGCCCTGCCATTTTAGCACCTCAAGAAATGACATAGGCAGTCATAAACTAAAAGCTGTGTAAATTCCAGAAAATGTACCCTAGTTTGTAGACGCTATAACTTTTGCGCAAACCAATAAATATACGCTTATTGACATTTTTTTTACCAAAGACATGTGGCCGAATACATTTTGGCCTAAATGTATGACTAAAATTGAGTTTATTGGATTTTTTTTATAACAAAAAGTAGAAAATATCATTTTTTTTCAAAATTTTCGGTCTTTTTCCGTTTATAGCGCAAAAAATAAAAACTGCAGAAGTGATCAAATACCATCAAAAGAAAGCTCTATTTGTGGGAAGAAAAGGACGCAAATTTCGTTTGGGTACAGCATTGCATAACCGCGCAATTAGCAGTTAAAGCGACGCAGTGCCAAATTGGAAAAAGACCTCTGGTCCTTAGGCAGCATAATGGTCCGGGGCTCAAGTGGTTAAGCACCTGAATTTTTCTACTACAAAGTCATAGATGTAATGTGCAGTTTAGCATTGTCCTGCTGAAATATGCAAGGCCCTGTTTTGCAAAAGACATCTGGATCAATTTCAAAATTTTCTAAATTTTAAATCTATCTTATTTTTTTCTTAAAATAGGTTCAGTTTAAACATTTGATATGTTTTCTATTGTGAATAAAATATGGGTTTATGCGATTTGCAAATAATTGCATTCTGTTTTTATGTAGACTTTACACAGTGTCCCAACTTTTTTGGAATTGGGGTTGTAAACCAAAAATCCCAATAATATTTTGTTGGAAAATTGTTGTAGAAATAAATGGTCTGGCAACAGACTCTCTTTAATGAGTATTAGTGGTTTAAAAGGATGGCTGATTTTATAGGCACCAGATGGACGGTTCTTTATACCTTGAACACTGGGATACTGGGATACTGACTCCATACAAAATAATAGAGCTGCACAAGGCAAAGTGAAATGAGTTCTGGAGCACAGATTTGTTGTGTCTTCAAGCAAGACAGGTCTGCCAGATCTAGTTAGGGGTCTGTAAATGGGCACTTATGGTGATGTGGTAAGCTAGGCCACCTTGGTTTGAAAGTACTCTTACCTTTTGAAATACTGTCAAACATGCAGTCAAAGTATTCAAGTCAATGGGTCAGTATAACAGTATTTCTCTCGAGACAGATTCACTTTAATACTTGTATCTAGTGAGCCTGCATGGGAGCCTAATCACAGAGGCTGCAATAAGGTGATCTATGTTAACTGCAGCTGGAAATCTGTAGGGCCCATTCACACCTATGCATTGTGTTTACACATGCAATACATGTTAGTGCATTTCAGTGCATTCATTTTAAATAGACATGTGTGCTTTACCATGCACAAGGCAATTTTAGAACTGTTGTGGAGTGTTGGCAGCCCGTTCAAATGGATAGGTGGCCCTCATACAACTTGTACAGTAAAACCTTGGTTTGAGAGTAACCTTGGTTTAAGAGCGTTTTGTAAGACAAGCAACATTTTTTGATACATTTTTTACTTGATATACAAGTGATGTCTAGATATAAAAGTAGCATCATGTCACAACTGAGTATAAAAGAGAAGTGAGGTGCCTCTAAGTGTAGCAATATGGTCACATTTAATGAAGGTACAACATTTATCAACTCACATGGTTGATGATTAAAACAGGCACATCTAAGTATGCAGATATCCGGGGTAAAGCTGTCTACATAGACCATTCTCCGTACCGCCATCAACGTCATTCCTTGCACACTGCGATCCACAAGCTCTTCAAGCCTCGCGTTCAGATCACTCTATTACAGGGTAGTCATCCCGGTCATGATTGCAGACTAAGAGCGGTGGGATCCGGCGTGCAGAGGATGGTCTATGTGGACAGCTTTACCCCAGATGCCTGCATACGTAGATGTTCCTGTTTTAATCATCAACCATGTGAATTGCTAAATGTTGTACCTTCATTAAATGTAACCATATTGCTACACTTAGAGGCGTCTCTTCTCTTTTATACTCTGTAGCTCCTGCTGGATTTTGCTTCTAATGCCGCGTACACACGATCGGACTGTATGGCATACTTGGTCCGGCGATCTTTTCGACGGACTTTGTACGCTAGGTGCGCCGGACTTAAAAACGGACGGACTTGGACACACACGATCACTCCAAAAGTCCGATGGTTTTGAACGCGGTGACGTACAGCACGTATGACGGGACTAGAAAAAGGAAATTCAAGCCCCACTACGCCACCCTTTGGGCTCCTTCTGCTAATCTCGTGTTTATCTCGTGTTAGTAGAAGTTTGGTTAGAGACGATTTGCGCTTTTCACACTTCAGCTTATTTTGATCGTTTTCTGCGGTTCAGTTTGTGCTTGTGAGGTTTGTTTCTGCTTTTTAGTGCATGTTGGTCAGTTCGTAACCTTCCTAGCAGGCCGTTCTGGTCCGCTCGTTCCTGATTTTCAGGTCGCTCTTCATAGGCCTTGCTGTTCTTCAGTGCGTTTGTTCTAAGTTTGTTTGTTTGACCAGCCGACCGTTTTGAAGCCATGTTGCGTGGACGTACTCGTTCTCGAGTTCGTGCTGCGTGGGGACTTGGTGTTGGGGTTACTACTTTGACCCGAGTCCAGTCCATGAACAGGGCGAGGAGGAGTTCATGGATGAAGAATTGGTTGCGCCAGCGTGACCAATTCTCGCACATGCCTTTGCTCCGTGAGAATAATCCTGAGGATTTCAGGAATTTTCTCAGGATGACGGACCCCGTTTTTGAACGTCTGCTGGCTATGCTGACCCCCTATATCAGCAGGCAGGATACCTGCATGAGGCAAGCCATCACTGCGGAGCAGAGGCTAGTTGCCACTTTACGTTACTTGGTGACTGGGAGAAGTCTTCAGGACTTGAAGTTCTCGACAGGCATCTCCCCCCAGGCTCTGGGGATCATTATCCTAGAGACCTGTTCTGTTATTATTCAGGTCCTGCAGAAGGACTATATGAAGGTAAGTTTTTTCCTTTAACATTACATGATATGTATTTAATGTTTGCTAATGTATTGTCTAAATGTCCTCGTTACCTATTTACCATGCTTTGAATATGCTGGGAATGTCCCCTTTATCTTCATGCATGCCTTTTTTTTTACCTTAATAATTTTTGGGCCTACATGCATATTTCCCTTCAATAACCTCCCCACCATGCAATCCTGGGTCCATTTATACCTCTAGCCTATAGTCCTTTGAACAATGTATATTGTCAGCTCCATTGTACTGTTTTACCCTCCCCCACCCCCTCAAATGTTTGCAACTGTCATGTGTGTTCTTGGCCCCAATTAGTACCCCTCCCCCACCCCCTCAAATGTTTGCAACTGTCAGGTGTGTTCTTGGCCCCAATTAGTACCCCTCCCCCACCCCCTCAAATGTTTGCAACTGTCAGGTGTGTTCTTGGCCCCAATTAGTACCCCTCCCCCACATACAAATTGATCAATGGTCCATCAGAGGGGGTGAGTAATCTTATAAGTGGGCCTTATTTTTTTTTTCAAAATATTAATAATGTTCAACTGCTGTTGTTCAAGAATGTTTTGTGTAATCTGATATCCAAGTTATGTTTAAAAGTACTTTTTTTTTTCTTGTTTGACTCCACAGTTTCCTTCAAACACACAGGAATGACAGACTGTGGCCTCCCAGTTTGCTGACCGTTGGGACGGGGCGATCGATGGGAAGCATGTCCGCATTGTGCCACCACCCCATTCGGGGTCTTATTTCTACAACTATAAGGGGTTCCATAGTGTAGTTTTGATGGCGGTGGTCTCGGCACAATTGGAATTTATGTTCCTGGACGTGGGGAAGAACGGCCGGATGTCTGACGGAGGAGTCTTTGCACAGACCGAGCTGTGCCAGCGTCTCCAGACTGGTGGCCTGGGATTGCCACCTGATGACCAGAATGTGGATGGACTCCCCTCAGTTTTCATCGCTGATGAAGCGTTTGCTCTCGGCGAGCACTTGATGAGGCCGTTCCCCCAAAGGACACTCACCCCTGAGAGGAGGGTATTTAAGTACCAGCTGGCCAGAGCAAGAAGAGTTGTGGAAAATGCCTTTGGGATTCTGGCCAGCCGGTTCCGTTTGTTCCTCTCCGCAATAAATCTAGCAGAATACAAAATCAATTATGTGATCTTTGCTTGCTGCATTCTGCATAATTTCTTGAGACGTCATTCTTTGACATATATAACTTCTGTTGGGCCTGAGGCCGGACTTGGTGTTGATGAACCACTCACAGGCCTGGAAAGTGGCTGTATTGGCTTGGCCCCCAAACCGCCCGTGAAGTGCGTGACAGATATGTCAATTATTTTAATGGTCAGGGGGCCATTGCAATGCAACAAGATCTTTTAAGATTTTTTGGAAAAAAACTAAAAAATTTTGGCAACAATCTCTTGTTTTGATTCTTGTTTGCATTTAGTTTTGTCAAACTGTTATTGATAAATAATAAGCCATACACATTGTAGTAGTAAAAACATTTTACTGTGTGCACATTGAAAGGTGCATTTTGTTTGAACGTGTGTTTTTTTTTTTTTTTTTGTTAACAATATTTTTTTGAATTTTTTTAGTTTAGAGATATTTGTAGAAAATATACATTGTTTACAAAATTTGGCTTCAAAACAGGGTTTTAAAAACCATAAGAACAAAAAATAACAGGAACTTACAAAGTTCAACATGTTAATAACGGTGCTGGTGATGTCACCCATGTAAAATAAAAAAATTGCAGATGCTCACAATTTCTCGTGAAAAAAGGTTCAAGTCAACATGTGCTATGTCCCATCATGGGGGAGCAATGGACGTGTTTTGTGTGTGCAATCCCTTTGTTCCTCTCACAAACTAACATTATTCTGATGAAGGGGTTGCAAACACAAAACAAGTACATTGATATCCCCTGATGGAAGATAGCACATGATGACACACCGTGTGCATCTGCAAAATTTTTACATTATAGTATTTAGCAAGTTAAAACATTTTAGAAAAATAAAACTTGACAATGAAATGAAGAACATGATTGATGTTTTTAGGCAAAAAGTTATTAAATTCTGCCCAAGACATCAATCATGTTCTTCATTTCCTGTTGCATGCTGTCCAGCCGATTTCTCATGCTGTCAATTTGGTTACGCATTCTATCAATTTGGCCATTCCAAACCATTATCTGGCCAATGAGTCTTTGTGCACTGTCTGTGCTAAATGGCTCCGCTGCTTGGCCTTCCACAACCAGAACATCACCTAAAATTTTTGGATAAAAAATTATTGTAAAATATTCACGCCTAAATAGATGAACTTAAGCTGGGGTGTCAGTTACTCACATGGTGGGGTGGAAATATCGCACACTTCCTCCACCTCTCCTTCCTCCAGCTCATCGGGTGGGCGTGGTCTTGGGCTGGGGCTTGGGGTAATGTCAGCTTCAGGCTGGTGACTTGGGGGGGTCCTGGGATCCTTGGACTGTTGTCTGAGTCTTTTCTCCCCTATGATAATTAAACAAAAGGTATAGTTAAAACACAGTGCTATTTCAGTCTTGAAAAAGGAATATGAAACGTTCGTTAGAAGTTGTGGACAATTGTCATTTTTTGGCACCAAAAATTTTGAACACAGGATTAAAATTCACTATGCCCAAAAATGCCAAACAATACACATTTTTCATGCAAGTTTCACAGATGCAGAGACCTCAAGTATCCCCTGGAGCCTCTATGTGTATTACCCCCAAAAATTTTCACGGGTGTCACATAGTACACTAGTGCTCGTGAGTCCAGATGTGGAAACAGCTGCTGTGTCCTGTCCTTACATTACACTGAATCATTATTGAAGAAGCATTATATTTTCAAACACATCTACACAACATCACCAAATTTTTGGAATACGACAAATTATCAAGACCTAAATGTATGTCCAAACCCTGTACCATCGTATTTGGCGAAAAAAACCCGTCATTTTCTTAGTATCATATGTTTTTTCAAAAGAACGGTCTTTACGAACGATGCTGTATAAACGAAAAGCATATGGATCAGCATGCAAGTTAAGTATCTCATTCGGAACACACAAAAAGTACTTACTTTTTTTAAGCAGCTTCTTTATTTGCCAATATTGTTCAGACTCCCTACTTTTGAGGTCAGACCACTGCTTCCTCAATTGTCCTCAAATTTTTGCTCAAGAGCGGTGACAACTGAGGACATTATTTTGTCCTTCTGCATATTGGGTCGGGTGTACAGTCCTTTCTTGCCATCGTAGTCCTTCCTTCTCAATATGGACACCATCTCCACCATCTCTTCAAAGGCCATGTTGGTGGCCTTATATCTCCTCTTGCATCTGGATGGTTGTGGCTCCAGGCTTTCCTCCGCGCTACTTGCAGATAATCTCTCCGCCATCTTTCTCTATTTCCTGCCACTGCGCAACGAAGAGTGAAGGGGCGGGGACAAATCGTACTAAAGAACGTCAGGGGCGGGCGACGCAGGCGTAGCATGACACATGCGCAGTGTATATAAAGCTATTACGCTGGCCTACGTATGTCCGAGCGGAAGTAGCGAGCGTCAGAAACGAAGGTAAGATTAAACGTGGGTGTGTGTTTGGTGAATGTGTTTTGTGGTGAAGAATTTTTGACACGTTTTCTTGATTTATATCAAGAAAACAGAAACCTGTGGGAGGTCAAGCACCCATTGTATTTTAATAGAGATGTAAGGAAGGCAACACTGGGCACATTTTTGGAATTTGTGAACACTCGAGTCCCCCAGGCAGACCTTAAGTTTGTGGACAATAAAATTGGTATCTTGCGCAACATGTACAGGCGGGAACACAAGAAGATTCAGGAGTCGCGCAGATCTGGAGCAGCAGCAGACCAGGTTTATGTCCCCAAGCTGTGGTACTACCAAAAAATGCAATTTCTGGATGACCAGACAGAAGTAAGGCAATCACTTTCGAGCCTTCCCTCCACCCTTCCCTCCAGCCTTCCCTCCACCTCCACCCTTCCCTTCAGCCTTCCCTCCACCTCCACCCTTCCCTCCAGCCTTCCCTCCACCTCCACCCTTCCCTCCACCCCAGCTGAGGAGTCCCAAGAAGAACTGGGCCCTTTCATCCTTGATGAAGTGGATGCGCCCAGCTTCAGCCAGGTATACTTTTTTGGTGAATTTGGGATTGTGTAAATATTAATGATGTAAACCTAAAAATTTTTGAAGTGCTTCACCAAAAATGACTTCATCACAATTATTAATATGTAGACATATCACTAGACAGTAGTGGCCAAAAATATGCTTCAAATATTGGTGAGCAGCTAGAATAATGGTGGGGTCAAAAAGATAGCCTTTACTATTGGTTTAGAATTATATTTGCAAGTCATGAGCTGAAAATTGTGTGATTGCGTAAGCAAAAATTACAACTACCGGTATGTCCCTTTTTTTTGACCCAGGATGAGCTCAGCCAGGAGGAGTCCGTGCCCAGAGGTATAGAGGAGGAGGCCTTGCCCAGTGGGAGAGAGGAGGAGGCTGTGGCTGGGCCCAGTAGAAGCCTCACGGCGTGTCAGGTGCCTCCCCTCCGCATTACAACCAAAAGGCCCAGAAAGATAACCCGAACAGAGGAGGAATCACTAGCCCTCATTCGCGAATCCAGCCAAATCCTCAGCACACCACCCAATGTGGAAGAGGCGTATGGAACCTATATGGCCACCAGATTGCTGGAACTAGAAAAGGGGCAACGCCTCCTCTGTGAAGGTCTGATTTTTCAAGTGTATCAGAAGGGCTTGAGAGGGGAGCTTACTGCAAAAACGTATATAGCAGATGAAGCCACTCCTCCTGCTACTCCTCCTCCTGCTCCAAGTACACCACCAGAGGCACAGCCTCCAAGGAAGGCTGCAGCGAAGCGTGGAGGGAAGGCTGCAGGGCAGCGTGAAGGGAAGGCTCCACGGAAGAGTCAAAAGTGATTGTCTGGGTTCTGTCTGGTCTGACTTCTGACTGTGCTCCCTGTGCTCCCTAGTTGCAAAATGCCAATTTTATTGTCCTCTAACTTGATGTGTGTCCTGGGGGACAAAAGGCTTCACACATTCCAAAAGTGTCTCCAGTGTTGCCTTCCTCATTTCTGTTTTGACCAAATAAATGGATATTTTCATTACCTTACATTATTGACTATGTGTTTTGATTCAAAAAGGACATTTGGTTTGTGAGTAAGCAGGTACAGGTCAAAAAGACTATATGTGGGTTATTTACAAAAGGCTAAATCATTTTGCAATTCAAGTGCAAAGTGCTATTGCAAAGTGCACTTGATAAATTGCACTGCAAGTGCACTTGTTGGAAGTGCAGTCGCTGTAAATCTGAGGGCAAGCTCTTGAATGAGGGGAAGCTCTGCTGATTTTATCATACAATCATGTGCAAGAGAAATTTTTTGAGGGTTCCTTGCATGTGCCCCTCGGATCCACAACGAATGCACTTCCAAATGCTCTTTCAGGGCAATTCCAAGTACAATTTGCACTTGTAGTGAAAAATGATTTTGCCTTTTTAAAATAACCCCCCCCCTATGTCTAATTAACAAGGGACACCAACCTCATTAAGGTTCATTAAAACAATAAAAATTATTAAGGTTATTGTGGTAACTTAAAACTCAAAATCCAAAAACAAAAAAAATTTAAAAACAAACATTTTGTATAATTTAGCATACATTGTAAAATCTATATTGTTGAAATCTGTACAAAATAAAGAGTCCAAAAAAAATGTGCTACTTTAGTTCTGGAGATCTGGCTTTTAAAAAATATCATATTAGTCATGGCATGAGGATAAATCATGAAGAAAGTAGTTTGTGAGAACTCTGTGTGAATATAAGCAGCAAAACAACTTCCTTCTTCTCGCATTATAAAGAAAAAAAAAGAATGCGCTGTATTAAAAGATCACAGAAGAGGAATGTGCTAGCTTCAATACGAAGGCTAGTTTTACCATACCGAGCGCGTCCGTCTTGTACTTGCTTCAGAGCATGCGTCAGTTTGGGTCCGTCGGACTAGCACACAGATGAATGGTTTGTACGCTAGAAAGCAGCGTCCGTCTGAAAGATTTAAAACATGTTTCAAATCTAAGTCCGTCAAACTTTTGAGAAAACAAAGTCCGCTGGAGCCCACACACAATCGAACTGTCTGACGAAATCCGGTACGGCGGACCAAGTATGCCGTAAAGTCCCATAGTGTGTACGCGGAGGCTTCCATTTGTGGATGGTCATTTTATGGTTACACAACTTATCGCATTGCTATCATTTTTTTATATGGATTATAATCTGAAAGACCTATGAATAAATGGTTGTGGAATGAATCATCTGAGTTTCCATTTTTTCTTATGAGGAAATTCACTTTGATATACAAGTGTTTTGGATTACAAGCATGTTTCCGGAACGAATTATGCTTGCAATCCAAGGTTTTACTGTATTAACTTGCAACTTAATGTGTGACTGGATAGGTCTGAATGGGCCATTACTGTTTTCGTGAAATGTCCAGTGGGAACTCTACCACTGCTTTCCGCCTCCCAAAAGAAATGTAAAATAAAATCTATTCTCATTACTATCACTAGTAAAATTACCTCCCAGCTTGTCCTGTTTTTTTGTTTAGGAAAAAGATGTATGATGAGACCGCAGTGGAAAGGGATACCAGCAGAACTGTTTTCCAGGAACAAGCATTACTGCGTGGCTTCTTGATGCATTCACTTCGAGGTAAAATGCCTTATACTGTCAGTCAGTTGGTTAGAAAAAAATGCAGATGTTTAATATGTTTTTTTATAATGCAGATTATAATAAATGTTTATTTTAAGTAAAAATAAAATCCCATTTATAAATCTTTTCCTCATTAAGATGGATGAATTTTCAATTATTACACTGTGAAAATAGGAAAAACCGTAGGCAGGGTAAAGGACAAGGTTGAAAACATCAATAATAAAACATCTTTAGGAAAAAAGCCTACTGTAAAAAATCTTTCTCCAGTCACTACAGTTTACCATTTTCAGTTTTTTAAAGTATAAAAGAGAAAAAGAAAAACAGTATTTCTTTCTCGAACATCACGGGACACAGAGCCACAGTAATTACTGATGGGTTATATAGGTATCACTGGTGATTGGACACTGGCACACCCTATCAGGAAGTTCAACCCCCTATATAATCCCTCCCCCTTGCAGGGATACCTCAGTTTTTACGCCAGTGTCTTAGGTGATGGACGTGTAAAGATGTCCTGTGCTGAGCTCCAAAGGGAATATCCTGATATCCTATACTGGGGCAAGCCAGACGAACCGGATCCATTCAAAGTGTCTTTTCATGGCCGAATTGAATGGTACCCGGGCCTCGTGTCCGAAGAAACGAGGTTTTACCCGTAATGCTTCTCTTTTTAGAGAGCTGGACCCCGCAGATCAGAAAATGGCTTTAAACTTCCTAATTTCTGGCGAGGTGCTTTACGGTCCCAGAACTGTTGGATCCCTGTACTGATGGGGGCCCCAGTCTCTGATGGTTTTTTCAAACGGAGCCCACCGTGAGAGGTGAAGATTGGGTCTGTGTAAACAGCACCCTGCGGCTGGATAAGGTAAGAGGAGATTCCACAGAATTTTTGAGTTCTAGTGGCTTTTCTCCTTTAAGGTAAATGCATGCTATGCCTATTGTGACCACCGGGGGCTGCCAAGAGCACAAACCTACACATGCTGACTCTGTCTCAGGTGTTGTAATCGCTGTTTATGTCCCAGCGTATCAAGCAGGCTGCAAACAGGTAAGGTGGAAAGGGGGATTTCTCATGTTTGAATGTTCCCCCCCAGGCTAGAGAGGGGCCACAGGGATCTAGAAAGTGGTTATACCACCCGGGCTCTGCGGCCTAATGGCCACCATCTCTCAAGATAGCCGTTCAGGCAGATCTTGTTACCAGCCTCCCCCCCCCCATCCCCACCCTTTCTCCGGAAGCATGACAGGAGAGTCGGCAGCGCGGGAAGCGCTCGTTTTTTTCAAAACTCGAGGGGGGGGCGGTAGAGGAGGGGGCGGGACGTCAGCACAGGTGCTTAGACTCCCACTCAGGCCAGCTGCAGGCTATTAAAGGCACTCTGTACAGGTGCACTCAGCCTTCTGAGAGACACAGAGCTGACGGTCGCATGTAAGGTGGGACACAGGCATTCTCCTAGGCAGCATTTACTGAAGTAACACCAGACTGAGCATTGGGTAGCAAGGCTTTTAGCCAGACTACATCGCTCAGGGGGCAGTGTTCATTTGTATACCTCACACCTTGTTGCTTTGCACTATGGGTAGAAGAGGTTCAGGCACCCCAGGAACCAGAGACACTAGGGGATCTCGTTCAGGTTCTGAGGGCCCCCTGTCGGCAGCATCCTCCCCCCCTAAAGATGGGCCAGGGACGGCTAGCCAGGGAGGGCCATCGGGGTCAGGTGCTACACCTGCTTCTGGCACTTCAGCCCCTGTCTATATTACACAAGAGGTTTTTTCCTCAACCATTAATGGTCTAGAGGAAAGATTAATGGCCGTGATTACGTCTTCACTCAGTGGAAGAAAACGCACTAGGCTTTCCTCTGTTCCCCAAGACCCTCAGACAGAGGAGCTCTGGGATAAAGGAGATGAATCCCTTTCAGAGGATCGGGATGGGATGGATGATTCCTCTTCGGAGGATTCAGGTGGAGAGGGACCCTCTGCGACTTCCCAAGAGGAGAAAGTCTTAGCGCAGATCCTCACTGGATTGGTCCGCTCCACATTTAAGTTGCCCATACCTGAAACTGCTAAAGAATCCTCTTCTGCTTTGGGGTCACTGAAACCTTTCCAAGCAGCACATGCTTTTCCTGTTCATACTTTACTTGAAAAGCTTATTTATTCTGAGTGGGATCACCCAGACAAACGTTTTTTTCCGCCGAGAAAGTTTTCAACACTTTATCCGATGGAAGAAAAGTTTATCAAAATGTGGGGAATACCGGCTATTGATGCCGCCATTTCCTCCGTAAATAATAGCCTGACTTGTCCTGTAGACAATGCTCAGATGCTCAGGGATCCTGTAGATAAAAGGATGGAATCCCTATTGAAGGATGTTTTCTCCTTAGCAGGATCAGTGGCCCAACCTGCAGTAGCAGCGATTGGAGTCTGTCAATACTTAAGAGACCATGTTAAGCAGGTCATCAAAGTATTACCTGAACAGCAGGCCCAGGGGTTTGCTAACCTTCCAGCAGCCTTATGCTTTGTGGTTGACGCCATTAGAGATTCTATCGTGCAAACCTCCCGTCTTTCACTGGGGTTGGTGCATATACGTAGAATCCTATGGTTGAAAAATTGGTCAGCCGAAGCACCATGTAAGAAGCTACTGGCTGGGTTTCCATTTCGTGGTGCAAGGTTGTTTGGAGAGGACTTGGATAACTATATCAAGAGAATCTCTTGTGGGAAAAGCACTCTCTTACCTGTCAAGAAGAAGAGTAAGCGTCCCTCTTTCAAACGGACTCTTTCCCCAGCGCCGGGGGCTTCAGCCTCCAGGCAGTCTCGACGGCCGCCTCCATCGGGGTCCAGAGACCAGAGTCAACCCCAGGGACAAAAGAAGTCCTGGGGAAAGAAGCCTACTAGGCAAAACACTAAGACCTCTGCATGAGGGGGCGCCCCCGCTCACTCGAGTGGGGGGAAGACTGCGACAGTTCTCAGAGCTCTGGCACGAGGACTTCCAGGACAGATGGGTAATCTCCACGGTAACCTTAGGGTACAAGCTGGAGTTTCAGGAATTCCCTTCTCCTCGGTTCCTCAGATCAAATGTTCCCAAATGTTCCCTCCTAGCGTTAGAGCGACTTTTGTCGCAGGAGGTCATTATGATAGTTCCCGCAAAGGACCAGGGATTGGGCTTCTATTCCAACCTTTTTACGGTCCAAAAGCCAAATGGGGATGTCAGGCCCATTTTGGACTTAAGGGATCTGAACCGATTCCTAAGGATTCAATCCTTCTGCATGGAATCAATTCGAACAGTAGTTCCCACCCTGCAGGGAGGAGAATTTCTGGCATCAATAGACATCAGAGATGCATATCTGCATGTGCCCATTTTTCCTGCTCATCAGAAGTTTCTGCGCTTCGAGGTAGGAGGGCGCCATTTCCAGTTTGTGGCTCTGCCTTTCGGGATAGCCACTGCACCTCGAGTGTTCACAAAGATCTTGGCTCCTCCTCTGGCCAGATTAAGGGCTCAGGGTATAGCTGTCATAGCATACCTAGACGACCTGCTCTTGATAGACCGGTCGGTAGCCTCTTTGAATGGAAACTTGAGGACCACGGTCAGGTATCTAGAACACCTGGGTTGGATCCTCAACTTAGAAAAGTCTTTCCTAAAACCAGTAAGAAGACTGGAGTATTTAGGTCTGATTATAGATACAAGCCAGGAGAAAATATTTCTACCCCAGGCAAAGATCACTGCTTTGAGAGAGCTGATTCTGACAGTAAGGACCAAGAAGGGTCCCTCAGTCCGCCTTTGTATGAGGCTACTAGGGAAGATGGTGTCTTCATTCGAAGCAGTTCCCTATGCTCAGTTTCACTCAAGAATGCTGCAACACAGTATTCTGTCGACCTGGAACAAGAAGGTTCAGGCATTAGACTTTCCGATGCACCTGTCGCATGCGGTGCGTCAGAGCCTCAATTGGTGGCTCATACCTGAAAACCTGCAGAAGGGGAAATCCTTTCTACCGGTTACCTGGACGGTGGTAACAACAGATGCCAGTCTGTCAGGTTGGGGAGCAGTTCTGGAACAGGCTGCGGTCCAAGGGGTATGGTCCAAGACAGAGAGGACCTTACCCATCAACATTCTGGAGATCCGGGCGATACATCTAGCTCTAAAAGCCTGGACTATCAGGCTACAGGGTTGTCCGGTCAGGATCCAGTCCGACAATGCCACAGCAGTGGCTTATGTCAATTATCAGGGAGGCACCCGGAGCCGAGCTGCTCAAAAGGAGGTGAACCAGATCTTAGTCTGTGCAGAGATGCATGTGCCATGCATATCGGCAGTTTTCATCCCGGGAATAGAGAATTGGCAGGCGGACTATCTAAGTCGCCAGCAGTTACTTCCAGGGGAATGGTCTCTGCATCCCGACGTCTTTTGGGCCATATGCCAAAGATGGGGGGTTCCAGATGTAGATCTCTTTGCATCCCGATTCAACAAAAAGATAGACAGATTTGTGGCAAGGACAAAAGATCCTCTTGCATGCGGGACGGATGCGTTGGTGATTCCGTGGCATTGGTTCTCACTGATTTACGCATTCCCGCCTATTCTGCTACTACCACGACTCCTTCGCAGGATCAGGCAGGAAAGGAAGTCGGTACTTCTGGTGGCCCCCGCTTGGCCCAGAAGGACTTGGTATGCAGAAATAGTAAGGATGACAGTGGGTTCCCCGTGGACCCTACCGGTACGCCCAGACCTGTTATCTCAGGGTCCAGTGTTCCATCCTGCCTTACAAACGCTAAATTTGACGGTTTGGCTATTGAGACCTACGTTCTGAAGAGTCGTGGGCTCTCAGGTCCTGTCATATCTACCTTGATTAATGCAAGGAAGCCAGCTTCCAGGATGATTTATCATAGAGTCTGGAAGGCTTATATAACCTGGTGTGAATCCAGAGGTTGGCATCCCAGGAAATATGTCATAGGTAGAATCCTTGATTTTCTAAAGATGGGATTAGAGATGAAGCTGGCCTTGAGTACCATCAAGGGCCAGGTTTCTGCTTTATCAGTATTATTTCAGCGGCCACTTGCTTCGCATTCTTTGGTCCGAAACTTTATGCAGGGGGTGATGCGTCTTAATCCTCCGGTTAAAGCACCCCTAAACCCCTGGGACTTGAATTTGGTCCTGGCTGTGTTACAGAAACAGCCTTTTGAACCAATAAGTCAGATTCCTTTGGTCTTGTTGACAAGGAAATTAATTTTTCTGGTGGCCATCTCTTCTGCTAGAAGAGTATCAGAATTAGCAGCTCTTTCCTGTAAGGAGCCTTATTTGATTATACACAAGGATAGAGTGGTACTACGCCCTCATCCTAGTTTTTTACCGAAGGTGGTTTCTGATTTTCATTTAAACCAAGACATTGTTCTACCTTCCTTTTTTCCAGATCCCTGTTCTCCGGAAGAGAGATCTCTACATTCGTTGGATGTAGTAAGAGCAGTTAAGGCCTATCTAGGGGCAACTACTCAGATCCGCAAGACGGATGTTTTGTTTGTGCTGCCAGAGGGTCCCAATAGAGGACAGGCAGCGTCAAAAGCTACCATTTCTAAAGAGCAGAACCTGATTCAAACACCGATCTCTGCACCAGATTGTAGTTCTATTTCGAGCATGCAACAAGCAGCCTACCTGATAAAGGCGTATTTTTCTTTGTCACTATTTCTTGGACAAGGAACGGCTTTAATACAGCGATCGATGTCCAGGGCTTAAAAACACCAGCCACTTTCTCCAGCTGCACAGTCTCTACCTGAATCACAGCCTAATATGTCCTCCCTAAAAGACACAGAAGGGAATGAAGAGGACCCAGAGGCAGTGTTAGAGGAAGCTGTGGAAGATTTTTCACCCCCAGACTCCTATATGCCCGATATGGCAACTTTCCACAAATTGACACAAATGTCCAGAATTGCTCTAATCTCCATTCAAATGCGCAGAATCTTGTGACTCAAGGCCTAGTAAGCTAAAGCTGACTGTAAAAGACACCTCAAAGGTATGCTCTTTGAAGGAGGCTGTTTTTTTGATGGGCAGTTGACATATTTATCAAGGATGTCAGAGAAGAGAAGGTGGTTCTTTAGAGATCAGCAGATACCAACCTGCCTCCCCCTTTCCTCCAGGAACCTCTACCTCTTCATAATGTAGAGCACTTAATTGTTCTCTCCTGGCTTCAACTCAGTCATATTTGCAGAATGTCCTGAATCATCTCTTGTCCAAGGGAGTTGTTGTGCCAGTACTCCCACAGGACAGGATCAAATGATTTTATTCAAACCTGTTCGTGGTACCAAGCCCAGTGGGGATGTTCATCCTATTCTGGACCTAAAATCCTTCAAAAATATTAGATGCAATCTGCAAAATCAGTTATTGCCTCTCTGAGACAAGGAGAATACCTGGCATCTGTAGATATCCAAGATGCTTATCTGCATAGTCTCATTTATCCACCTCATCAGGGATTTCTATGCTTTGCAGTAGGAGACAATCGCTTCCAATTTTTCACACTACATTTTTGTCTATCCTCTGCTCCCAGAGTCTTCACAAAGATCCTAGCATGTCTCCTTGCCTTTCTCAGAACTCAGAGCTTCCAGTTCACAGGTAATCTAGAGGACCTTCTCCTAGGCACGCCTCTGCCTTCAACCTGCAAACATCCACAAGACAATTGAGATGTTCCAGGCGTTGGGTTGGGTATACTGGAATACGTGGGTCTGATCCTGGACACGTTCCAAGTTTTCCTTCCGCAGAAGAAAATACTCTCTCAGATCTTAAGCTTGGAAATTGCCCTCAGGTAATTTTTCTGTGAGAATCCTTGGCCTAATGGTAAACTCCTTTTGAGGTTGTAACATTCATTCAATTTCATTTAGGATCCCTTCAGCACAAAATCATTCTGATCTGGAACAGAATGACTCAGCCATGCTCCTGTCCAGCCAAGCAAGGAATTCACTAGCTTGGTGGACCTTCAGCCCAGCTATATCTGGTCTCTCACAGTACACGTAGCATGGAAATGCAATTATTTTAGTAAATATAGACTGATAAATACCTTTTCTCATCAGCAGTACATAGCAGTCTTGTTAATTCTATCAGTGTCAGGCCGAGCACTGGTTAAAGCTTGTAGGAGGAGTTTGCATTATCTGACTGTCCTATGAGGTGCTTGACACCTGACTTTGTCTGGACAGTGCTGATTGGCCCTGTGCTGATCACATGCACCCCCCCAAAAAAAAAACTCTCTAGCAATACACACCAAACGAGCATGTGCAGAGTGCCTCCTAGGGCTGTGTTTTATCAGCAGATGGATTGGAGACAGTAAAAGAAGGCGAGGATCAGAGAAGACAGGATCAAACAGCCTTTTTACACAATGAACCCCTTAGGTTTCACAGTGAGTATAACAATCATGCTTTACTGATTGATTTTATTGTTGTGGGTTTAGTAACACTTTAACAATGGGTAAGTCTTTCCTTCCTCATCATTATTCTGCTATACTGAACCCCTCTTCTGCAATGACACCCACTCAGGGGTAACAGGGTGCATGGTTGTGGCCTACATCAACTAACAAGGGGGCACCAGGAGTCATGCTGCCTTGAAGGTAGCAAGCCATATCATCTCATGGACAGAGATTCACTCTCTGATCTCTGCTGTCCACATCCCAGGAGAGGACAACTGAAAGGTGGATTATATCAGCCATCTCCACCTGGACCAACATCTTCAGTCCACCATTGCTCAATAGATAAGACAACTCATTGCTAGAGCTTATGCTCTGAAGAACAAAATTGCTTAGTGGGTGTATTTGGCTAGCTTTGTAATTATACCACCTGGTCCTCTGTTCATACATTGTCAAAGTTTTACCAGGTGC
Organism: Aquarana catesbeiana; assembly: GCF_042186555.1. NCBI lineage: Eukaryota > Metazoa > Chordata > Amphibia > Anura > Ranidae > Aquarana > Aquarana catesbeiana. Next base: position 598,291,714 of record NC_133326.1, on the reverse strand, counting down.
ATGTCCAATCTTCTGTAGATGCAGCTTTCTTTCAGAGGCACCCTGAAGCTGGGTCTGTTGACCTTTGTTGTTGGGCCTGTTGGCATAGTTTCTCTTTGCCTAGTTTTTGCCTGTCCTTCTTATTCATTGTACTTCAGGACATCCCGGGGTCTATGAATACTTTGCCTGTGTCCTGTAGGATTTTAAGATGAAGAGAATTTTGACTTGCCTGTAAACTCCGTACCTTGGAGTACAGTACAGCACACAGACCACCGTCCCTTTTACTCCTTGGTTAATCTGCTTTGATTGCCAAATGTGACACTGGAGGAGGGGAGGAATCCGATCAGCGGAAGTTCCATTTTTGGGTGGAACTCCGCTTTAAGTTTAAAGGGGATGTGCCCAGGTAACATGTCCTCAAAAGCTTTGCCAGCATCCAATCACCTGCAGATTTTAGCTTAAACCCTATGAATACTGTGCTTGTGTCCTGTACTGTACTCAAAGATATGGAGTTTACAAGTAAGTCAAACCTCCTTTTTGCAGGTAAACAAAAAAATCTTAATTTTTGTCTGCTTCCCTTTACAAACACAAATAATATATATTATATATTAATTATATATTAACTAGGTAATAAAAAAAAAACTACAGGTTCTTGGAAAATCATTGACCGTATGTCTTTTTGCAACCTTTATTTAAATTTTCTAAAGAACTTTGATAACAATTAAAAAAAAAAATGTTTATAGAAAATATATGCTTTCTTTGCCACGTCTTATTGCTAGACACGTGTGGAGGTTGTACCTGATGGAAGCTTTCTCAGTGTGACCTAGGTAATCGGGTCTGGACTAGAATTTTCTCTAGTGATGCAGACAGTTTCCTCTATTCTGTTTAGTAGAGGCTAACATTATATAGCGAAGTAGATAAAAACGGGCATAACATTTGTGAAGGTGTTAGGTCCTTTCCTGCAAAAGTTCTTCATACCATTCATTGCATGGAGACTAGATACACATTTTAAATGGCTGTATTTATTGTTTTCATTTTAATAGGACTAATAAAGGCAAGAAATCCTTAGTGATAGCCTTATAGTTCTTTTCAACCTCTGACACCTTAACCAGTTCAGCCCCGGAAGGAATTACCCCCCTAATGACCAGGCCATTTCTTGAGATACGGCACGTTGCTTTAACTGACTATTGCACAGTTGTGCAGTGTTCTACCCAAACAATGTCCTTTTTTTCCCCCACAAATAGAGCTTTCTTTTGGTGGTATTTGATCACCTCTGCGTTTTTTATTTTTTGCACTATAAACAAAAAAAGACCGACCATTTTGAAAAAAACAAACAAACAATATTTTTTACTTTCTGCTATAATAAATATACAACAAAAATATGTATATATAAAAAAAAATTGTTCAGTTTAGGCCAATATGAACTCTGCTGCATATTTTTGGTAAAAAAAGAGCAATAAGCGTATATTGATTGGTTTGCGCAAAAGTTATAGCGTCTACAAAATGGGGGTTAGATTTATGGACTTTTATTTTTGTTTAATGTTGTTACTGGTAATGGCGGCGATCTGTGATTTTTAGTGGGACTGCGACATTGCGGCAGACAAATCTGACCCCAAGTGACATCAATAATGTTTTGGGGACCAGTGACATTATTACAGTGACCAGTGCTAAAAAAAAATGCACTGATCAATGTATAAATGACACTGGCAGGGAATGGGTTAACACTGGGGGGCGATCAAGGGGTTAACTGTGTTCCCTGGGTGTGTTCTAACTGTGTGGGTGCTGGGCTCACTGGAACACCACAGAAATCGCTGTTCTGATCACTAGGAACAGCAGATCTCAATGTTCTCCCCTATCAGAACAGGGATCCGCCTTGTTTACCACGATCACTAGTTCGCCAGACCTGCGGGTGCGCTCCCGCGGCGCACATTGGGCCCATAGTATCTCTCTATTACACAAAATGTAATACTGCCGCACTATATGTGCAGTAGGCAGTCTTAAAGTGGTTGTAAAGTAAAAAGAAAATTTCACTGCTAGCCTCTAAATACCTTATTGGCCAGTCGTATGACCTCCGGCTGCTCTCCTCCTCTGATCTAAGACTACAGCAGGAGGGGCCAAGATCACCCTTTGATGTCAGCCGGGCAGGTCACGTGACCAATGTGTGGTTCGCTCAGCCCCTCCCACTGTAGCCCTTATATCAGAGGAGGTGAGTGGCCGGAGGGAGGTATTTAGAGGCACTGTTTTAGACAAACTTAGTGTTGGATGGCTTGATAAAACAGGAGTTGGCAGTAATCTTTAGTTAACCTTACTGCCAGCTACTAATAGTGGAAGGAGGACGGCTCACACACACACAAGAGCTGATAAGGAGGGAGGAGGAGAGACGAGAGCAGCAGAATGACGGAGGCACATAACCTGACCACGGTAATCCTGGATCCAGCAGCAATAATTACCGTGGTCAGCACACTAAGTGGGACACAGGATCAGCCAGGTTTTATACAGCTTAAAAATGGACAGATTAGACAGCACAAGCACTGTGCTGTTTAATCTGTTATAAGGGAACAGGATCATCATCATCATCTTCTTCTTCATCTTCTCCCCCCCCTTTTTTTTTCTTAGGGTTAAAACCTCTTTAATAATGTGGAAAAGTCTCTGTGAAGCTGAATGTTCTGAAGTTTGGCATAGTTTTGAGAATAAACACCCTATTTCTCTGTTCATTTCCTGTGACAGCACCCCCTTGATATATTGTTGCAGCTTTCAAATCACTGCCAGGTGTAGGAAAAGACCTGCTTTACCAAACCTTCCACAGGTAGGGGCGCATAAATTAAAAAAAAAAAAAAGTATTTGGACGCTTGAGGGTTGAGGCTCTTCTCTTCACCATTGTTCCCTTTATACTTTAGTGAATCAGACCCAGTGCGCTTTTCTGCAGTGTCAGACAAGGTAGTGCTTTTGAGAAAAATGAACATAAGGCAATTATGTCCTCATCTCATGAACAATTAGAGGAAATTGATCACGAAGACCTCTTGCAATAAGCACCTAAGTAAAAGAGAACAGCTGAACAGACTATAACGGTACCAGAGAGGACGATAACCAGCAGTTTATATAATGTCTATTACAAAACATATTCTTCATAAAACCACAAAAGCATTGGTTCAGTATAGATATTATAGGCAAATCGGATACTATAATATTGACTCTATTGTTACTGTGTCAGGAGGTCGATGCGTTTCGCAAAAATTGCTTCTGCAGGACCTTAATGTCTTGATCACAAAATAGAGGTGGCCTATCCAAAAGAAAGCATAGCTATTAATTATACCTCATTAGGCATGAACATAACGTACATCAGCATCCATGGTCATGTCCCCCCATATATATATATATATATATATATATATATATATATATATATATATATATATTGTACATACATATACATATATGTAATTATTATTATTACTATTCAGGATTTATATAGCGCCAACAGTTTGCGCAGCGCTTTACAACATGAGGGCAGACAGTACACTTACAATACAAATCAATACAGGAGGGATCAGAGGGCCTTGCTCGTTAGCGCTTACAATCTAGAAGGGGGGGTCAAGTGGAAGCAAAAGGTAATAACTGGGGGGGGGGGGGGTGAGCTGATGGAGAAAATGAAAAAACAGTTGTTAGGTGTGGGTAGGGTAGGTTTCTCTGAAGAGAAGGGTTTTCAGGGATCATCTAAAAGCTATTATATAGATATTTCTGATAGTAAATTAGTGATACCTGAGGAGACAGAGTGAGTGAGCTGAGGGGTAGAGAAATAGATTTGGGTTGACGGGGACGGGATGATAAGTTGCTAATGAGAGTGATAAAATAGATCTGCTTGGCAGTGAGGAGGCTGGAATTGTATTTTTGGAGGGCAGATTTATATTGGTTGAAATCTCTCTGAGTCTTACTCTTACGCCACAGGTGCTCATGAGCACGACTATCTTTTTTTAGTTTTTTAGTATCATCTGTTTGCCAAGGTTGAAGGGGTCGGGCCTGATTCTGTGTGTAGTGAGGGGGGCCAGTGAGTCCAGTGAGGCAAGAAGTGGCTAGGTTGGTGCAGGATAGGCGTGAGATTTTGTCATAGAGGTTGTTGATAGCAGAGTAGAGAAGAGAAGGTTGAGCTGACGCAGGTTTCTGCGGGTAACTTTTAGGAGGTTGGAGGGAGAGAAGGTGTAGGAGAAGGAGAGAGTGAAACTAATAAGATGGTGATCAGAGAGAGGGAATGGATAGTTAGAGAGGCTGCATGGAGTGCAAAGGTGAGAGAAAACGAGGTCAGGGGTATTGCATTCGGAGTGAGTAGGAGCATGTATCCACTGCTTCAGGTCAAAGGAGGAGGTTAGGCTGAGAAGTTTGGAAGTGGCAGGAGTGTTAGTATTAATAGGGATGTTAATAGAAGAATGATAGTGGGGATTTCAGAAGAAAGAAAATCGGGTAACCAGGCAGAGAAGTCATCAAGAAAGGTTGATAGTGGTCCAGGGGGCCTGTAGATCACAGCTATCCTTAGAGAAACTGGAGTGAAAAGACAAATGCAGTGTGCTTTAAAGAGGAGAGTGACAGAGAGGGAGGTGAAAAGGTGCTATGTGGGGCTAGAAGGATTCTGACACCTCCTCCCTTACGTCCTCTGGATCTGGGGGAGTGAGTCCAGAGAAGACCACCATGAGATAGGGCAGCAGAAGACGCAGTGTCGGATTCGTGGACTCAGGTGTTCGGTAATGGCGAGTAGGTTAAATGAGTTGGCGATAAAGAGGTCATGGAGAAAGGTGAGTTTGTTGCAGACAGAGCGGGAGATCCAAAGGGCACAAGAGAAAGGGAGTCTGGTCTTGGGAAGAATAGAAAAGGGAACTAAATTGTGTTGATTGCGGCTGCTGCTAGAGGGTACAGGTTGATGGGTGCATGAGGTACAGTTAAATGATGTAGGGTCGGGGTTTGGGGATATATCTCCAGAGGTTAAGAGAAGCAGGAGGGTGAGGTAGGTAATATGGGAGTGGGATTTATATGAAGGGACATGCCCCAGGGAGATTTTTAGTGTGTGTGGATTTAGAATTAGCAGGAGTTGGTGGGTGCAATAATAAGGAAAGGACAGAAGTGAGGGTGATATATATATGTGCTGTGGGGGGGGAGAAGATAAGGATAGAGGACAGAGCTGTCAAAAGGAGTGGTAGAAGAGTGCATGTTACAAGGAGAAAGAGCTGAAGGGGTAAACAAGGTCACCTGATGTCTGTGTGGTGTTTTTCAAAGTATTTTCTTGTGTCCCTTCACTTTGTGCATTTGCTGAAGTGCAGAGTCAGAAGTGCTCCCACTTATAGAAATAGCCCCACTTTGAGAAAGAGAGCCCCAGTTGCAAATGTGCCCCCTGCAAATGCTTCCCCCAAAAGAAGCTTATATTTATACCAATAGGGGAATACTGAGATATATATATATATATATATATATATATATATATATATATATATATATATATATATATATATATATATAATATATATATATATATATACACACGCGTCTAAGGTGAACCAGTAGATAAAGAGGAAGGGCTGGTGTGCCATATGTCTTCCGGAAGTGGTTTAGTATGGGATGCCGTTAAGTCATACAGGAAGATATAACTAGATAGTCCTATTATAAAGGAAAATGAGAAAAACACTGGTTGGCTATGTGTGAGCAGCTAGGCAAGTATATTAGAGCACAGACCAGCCAAAGAGATATAACACTTACTAGACATTTAAACACTAAAGCATGAGGCCCAGACTAATCGATAACTGCAAGTATCATGATATTCAGTTCCATACAGGACAGCATGACCTATAATATCCAATGAATACAGATCCAACATTTCAATTGTATGATATTCCTTTTGCTAATTAAAAAAAAAGAATACAATCCTTAGACATTAGTTTATACCTAAATGATGTTCAGCATAATAACCACCAGCTGTACTCATATCTCAGGGATGATTAAAATCTCCCATATGTGTATATTCATGCAGGACAGCACCTATAAGCCACAATAACGAAAGAAATATATTGTTAAAGAAAGGTAAATACAGGATATTATATAATCAAAGTCAGAAACAACTGTAAATATTTTTAATGATTTATTTGGGAAGGTTAGTAACCTAAAACTGACAGCCTGCCCTTTTTGGTAAAGTTAAGTACCTCGTGTGTGGGTGCCACGGCTTTGCCAGCTACAGTTGGGGTACTACAAAAATTGGTCCCAATTATTATTGCTCCACCCTCCATTTTATTATGAGTTGCCCCAGCTGTTTCTGCACTCCTGCACATCTCCTTCCTGCTCCATTCATACAAAAAAGTCTGTCTATCTAGAGGTATCCAGTCTATTTTATGGGCATTGAAGTCTTATCAAAGTTGAATCAAAGTAGTGTAAACATTGAATTTTACATCATCTGACTTGGGGTCTCCCAAGTCGGATCTTATGTGGAATCAGTGTGAACAGAGCTTAAAAAGAGAATTATGTCCCTTAGCCAGGAGTGTGGACAGATCAAATGGTCTAAATTCAAGCTCCCCTATGTACAAATATAGTATTAATGTACTTCCTTTTGCAAAAATAAAAAAGCTTTCCATTTATTCTACACACGCTTACCTCCCTTTCTTCATGGCTGTTTGAAAACACTTCTCCATTACTTCTGCCTTACTTCTTGGACAGACTTTAAGTCATGACACAGAAAGGAGTTGAATAGCTGACCTCATTAGCACACACCCTGCATCATCTACCCTCAGCTTGTCAATACCATCCTGTCTCATAACCTAAAGTCTGTCCATTAAGTAAGGCAGAAGTAATGGAGCAATGTTTTCAAACAGCCATGAGGACAGTGAGGTACATGTGTGTAGAATATATGGAAAGCTTTTTTTTTTCTTTTTTGCAAAAGTACATTATTGCTATATTGGTACATAAGGGAGTTGGAATTTTAGAAAAACAAAGAAGAACTTGACCTTTTAAGCAACTGCATCTCTTTTGCACTACTTCCATTAATTTAAAACGTTAAGTTAAGTTAGGTTAAGTTTTAATTGGCCATTAAATATTATTACCTGCTTGGGACAGGGAAAGCAGACAGATTGAGTAAAGTTTTGGTCATATGGATGCATGGCCGGTTCTCAATTGGATGTTTGGTACCCAGAATGAAATTGTGAATTTTACAGTGCATGACTACTGACAGATATGGTCATTGTATACAGTCTTTTTTTTTTTTGTCTGATATTGATAAGCTGAATAAGTTTAATGCTAGTCGAAAGGGAACATGGAGCTCAAAATGCATGTTAGTGGTCACTCATTCATGTTGGTCAAGGCTGGGCATAGACAGGCAGGTGTTATAACCAAAAATGATGGATGGTGATGAGGCATGTCACTGTCTTTGTCCCATTCCGAGACAAAGAAGGCATATGTTTATCTGTACTCCAACTTGGTCCACATGAGAATACAGCAAATGTATTATGAAAGGCTTAGTTTCTTTTCCTCTAGAGCAAGGGCCTTGAAACTAAGGCATGCAGGCCACATCTGGCTTTCTACAAGATCTGACTCAGAGTATCACGTACACAGCACAAATATAGAAATGTCACTCCCCCTCCAATATCTTGCCTTGTAGGCATGTCAAACACTTTAAGAGTAACTAGAGGCAAAACATTTTTTTTTTTTTTTTTTGATAGAGTGGAGAGGAATTGAAATACCTGTCAGTTTTTTTTATTGCTGTCTGTGCCCCCGTTAGGAAGGATTACCCCCTCTATTTGTCCTGTTTCATTATCATTGAAAGTAAAGGAATATCCTAAATCTTCCAATGGGAACACTAGTTCTGGTGACACACTGGGATTCCCTCACTTTGGAGGGATTTTCTCCCATTTCCTGTTTTGGCTTCCTGGGACAGGAAGTGAAGGGAGATCTCCCCAATAGGACATAGATGGCAAAAAAAAACCTGTCAGGTTACATCCCTCCCTTACACTATCGAAAAAAAATAAGTTTTGCCTTTTAGCTACACTTTCTTCTTATGGGTGGGGGCAGAACTGTCATCTGTGGCTGCCTGCCATGGACTCCCTTACCAGCTGACCCCTTTAATGTTCCTCGCAGGGTGGTCCCCTCTATAGGATTGCGTCCTCCTAAACCCAGGTGAGAGATCATTTTGGCTTTCTTTTCAGGGCTTCTGCCCCCTGGGAATAAGTCCCTCTTTTATTACCTGAACCTCTTCTCCCAAGGAGGTTTTAGTTATTGGGTCCTTTACAGCATCTAGCATCAAACCACCACCTGTTTTTCTGTTCATGTTTTCAAAACCGTTTTTTGAAAGGTGGCCATTTAAACTTCAGCTGATCTTTGCTTCAGCTACAAGGTGCTTCTTGTAGCTGAAGCAGAGATATGCAATTAGCGAACCTCCAGCTGTTGCAGAGCTACAAGTCTTATGAGGCATAGCAAGACTCTGACAGCCATAAGCATGACACCCAGAGGCAGAAGAATGATGGGATTTGTAGTTTTGCAACAGTTAGAGGTCCGCTAATTGCATATCCCTGTTCTAAATAAACAGTGAAAGGAGAAGTTGTGCACTGATATGCTCATTTCTCTGAAACTGCTTTCTCCTCCAGTTCTCATGCTCCTTACACTGCAACAAAACGGATTGGCTCCCTGTGCTGCTGCTAACCTCCCAGTCTAAGCTGCTGTACAGGGACTTCAAGAAATGAAGATACATTTTAGATTCTTACATTGCTTGTATTACCCCTGACTTTTAATGGAATAAAGTTGTATTTGGACCTCTTAGCAGTGGTGTGGCACTTCAGTTTTAATTTTTAGAAGAAGGTCGGCAATGGCAGCTCCCATATTTCTCTCGATATAGGTTTCTTTTAATTAGTCCATCTGACGCTCTTTAAACTTACACGATGTGATGGCTCATTTGCACCATAAAGATGTGTCCGAGCACGCATTTGGAAAAGCCCATTACTTTCAGTGGGCTGCCAAGCGAGCAAGAACGCACAGAAAGTAGTGCATGATACCATATGTTTTGTCGGCTGAAAACGTACGCACATTTGCCAGATGCATGGGGGTGCCAATAAAAATGTATGTAATGTATGTCGCACGCGCATGTCTGCAGAAGGCAGCACATTTTCTTGTGGTCTGGAAAAATGCAATTTTCGCTTGTGTCCTCACATCGCACCTGGTGTGAAAAAGCCCTGAAAGTTGTCCATTTGTAACTAATGCTGTTGAGGTAATTTATTACATTGCTTGCAATTATTGAGCTATATATGGCCTCAATAGGACTGGATAAACTTCCATATCATTTGGCAATGAGGATATCCCCAAACTTTCTGGCTTGCTCAGCTTACACTTTCTATTATGTGCTTTTGACTTGGTGAACCCTCTTTGTCTTGTGTTTTACCTTTTGAGAGCTCACTTGGCTTATTAAATTGGGTGAAGCTGTATTCACTGGAATATCAAATCCTGTGATGTCTTCCTGACATTGTAGATATTTTACTACATGGATTATGCTGTTTTTAAAACATACCCAATATTGCTGGTGACACTTAATTTGAATTTAAGCAAGTTTTCATTTTAACTTTGCAGTTATAAGAAGTACTGTTTTATTTTTTAGCTGTCACTGAGCTGCTGCACCAATTTCCCCCCTCATTTGCTCCTCCCCTCTCGTTTCGTAGGCGAGCACAAGATGGATTTATTCTCATTTCTTTCCTCTTCATTAATGTAAATTGCTCCATCTCCCTCAATCCTTTTGTCTGGGAGCCTTTTGAATGCTTTGATACGTTTGATTTGCGTACACAGTTGAAGTGATCCTTTGTCAGATGACAGTGTCTCAGAACAATGATGAGGGGGCTGCAGCCGTGTTGGAGATTGTGGCACCTTTCTAGAGGACATATGTGACCCCCCCACACCAGTGATATGTCTTATATAATTCCTGCTCCCCATTCTGAAAAGGGGGGATATAACCCTTTAGTTTCAGGTATGAATTTATAGTTAGACATGCAGACATCGCATAGCATGTCTGTAATATCTAGTACAAGAGAAAAAAAATGCATGGCTGAAAGTATGAGTAATACCTTTCCTTAAAATCCTTGAAAGACCTCTTATCAAATAAAGACTATTTCCACTGTGAGATGTGAAAAGCATAATGTTGCCAAATTTTTTTACCTCTGTTCAAAGGTATCCTAGGAATGAAATTCATACCTGAAATTGCAGCACATTCTGACATTTCTGGATCTTTATCATGGGCATAGTTAACTGCTGATTGGTTTTCAGACCTTTTCATAATGTTTATCGGCTGGTTTGAATGTTTTGGTCAGTACAGAATTCAGCAAATACAATATCTTAATTGTACAGTGCAAGGTACACTGCTGTAGTCATGGACCGTGGGTTATTTGCAGGCTATAATAAATGTGAAAAACCAAGCGCTGTAATGGATATAAATAAAATAAAATGAAATAAACCTAAAATCCCAATATAAGTTTGACTAAAAATAGATTAAAGTAAAGCTGCTATCAATATGAGGTCATCAGAATCCCACAAAATATAGATAGAACATATAAAGAATTGAAGCGCTCTACTATATGATTAGTCATCATAGAGTGATGTGCAAAACTGTGCATAAGATTGCCATAAATCATTAAACATGACACAGTGCAAAAACTGTGATGTAATAAAATCTTAGTGCTAATATGTAACCCAATCCGCTGTAGTGGAAAATGTTAAATATAATATTAAATAAAATATACCAGTCTAAGAAATATATCACATATGTGAATAAAACATAAAGTATGGTAAAAAAACGGCGCTGTGGCCCTCACAAAACTAAAATAAAATTGTGATAAAATTATTCAGTGAAAGCCATACTTAAAAGTGTCACAATCCTTAAATATATAAACAAAATGTAACAGTGTCCAAAATATATAAAACAACTTTGATGCAAGTTGCTACCAAATGTAATTAAGGAGAGAGATAATAATGAAGATATGTCATTCCAGTGATAAATAAATCAGTAAAAAGTCCCAATAGTTTAATTCTTAATTGCTTAATTGAAATGTTCACTTGTAATTCCTGAATGATTTTAACATCCTGCTTCAGCCTTAATCATGTTGGTCATCTGGTTCTCAACACCGGCGATTATATGTAAAAGAAGCAGGGAAATACATCATTGCGCAATGAACTGAATAAAAGGACACCAGCAAACCACTCAGAAATACACTCACGTGCGCCCCGTTGTGAACAGACATATAAGCATGCAGATTGCAGTCAGCCGCTATGGACGAGACTTAGCTTGAAAAACACAGCTGCTGTTCAGCTCCAAGTGTCAGACTACAGTGAACGTCCTAGGCTCCTCCCACGCGTTGCGTCACTGTCATGTGACTTTCTCAAGGATCCTTGAGAAAGTCACGTGACGGTGACGCAACGCGTGGGAGGAGCCTAGGATGTTGACTGTAGTTTGACACTTGGAGCTGAACAGCAGCTGTGTTTTTCAAGCTAAGTCTCGTCCATAGCGGCTGACTGCAATCTGCATGCTTATATGTCTGTTCACAACGGGGCGCACGTGAGTGTATTTCTGAGTGGTTTGCTGGTGTCCTTTTATTCAGTTCACTGCGCAATGATGTATTTCTCTGCTTCTTTTACATATAATCGCCGGTGTTGAGAACCAGATGACCAACATGATTAAGGCTGAAGCAGGATGTTAAAATCATTCAGGAATTACAAGTGAACATTTCAATTAAGCAATTAAGAATTAAACTATTGGGACTTTTTACTGATTTATTTATCACTGGAATGACATATCTTCATTATTATCTCTCTCCTTAATTACATTTGGTAGCAACTTGCATCAAAGTTGTTTTATATATTTTGGACACTGTTACATTTTGTTTATATATTTAAGGATTGTGACACTTTTAAGTATGGCTTTCACTGAATAATTTTATCACAATTTTATTTTAGTTTTGTGAGGGCCACAGCGCCGTTTTTTTACCATACTTTATGTTTTATTCACATATGTGATATATTTCTTAGAGTGGCATATTTTATTTAATATTATATTTAACATTTTCCACTACAGCGGATTGGGTTACATATTTGCAGGCTACCTTCAGGTGATTGGACAAGGCAAAGAACTTTGCTTAGGGCTTCCCTTAGTGCATACTCATATAACCCCACCCACTCAATAAGTTTTGTGCTAGTGTCCCTAGGTAATGGTTGTTTTGGAAGAAGTTTTTTTTCTTGAGACCATTTCTTTGGCTTATCAGACTCTTCTATCAATATTTGACTGCTTATTACCCTGGGCTATTTAGCAGTTTCCAGCAACCCTCAGCGTTTACCTTGGGGACCATACCCATACTCCACTGTTGTGAATCTGATCTTTAATGTTTGCTTTGGGCAATGGATCCTGCATTAAGTGTTCATCTTGGAAGATTGTTGCAACAAGTGTAGTTAGCTGCAGGATGCTATACAGGTTCAGGGTCATGACCATCTACAACGTTCCTATGCCCACAGTGATGGACAGATCCTGAACCCTTAACAGGCCCAGTGTCATGGGAAAAGTAAGACGGGGGCCCCCTATTTTGCACCATTCATGGCTGTACACAACCCACAATGCTTAGCACACAGGTAAGCAAAGTTATTTACTTCATTGTGGTAATCCCCATTATACTTGTCTCTGACGCCTTTGCTGCTGTAAGACTTTACACTTCTGTATTCCAGACACCTACAACTCCATTCATCTGCATCTATTCCACGAGTACCCCACCAGGGATCCCCTCACTTGTTGAATTATAAGTGCATGGAGGCTGGGACAAAAGGACCATATAACACATGTTCCTACAGGAAACTTGAAACACCATTTAGTATGAAAGCTGTTGCTTCGTCCTGGAGAAGTTTCCTATTTTGACACTGCTCCCCTCATATGACTCTAGCTCCCTCTTAGGCATGCTGCCTGTCTGACAGAAGCAGATTTCTCTGCCACTATGTCTGAATTCTTTGGAATACATGTGGCATTTTTAAAACCTTTTGGTTTCCAGAGGCTAGAAACACTATATTGCTCCATTCCCTCTGACCCTGTTTAGGAAGCGGAGGCAAAACCTCTTTTTTACGTAAGGATATTATGGAGGAAGGTATTGAGGACCCTGTATTTTGTAGCAGCGACCACAAAGGATTTTTCTTTGTCTGCATTTTACGAGGTATAAGCTATGACTTCACAGCAAATGCTGTCTACTTTGGATGCAGTAATTTACATGGTGTGCATTTGTCTTTGCCTAACAACAGCACCAGACTTTTTACAGCCTAAACAAGCTCTATGGGCAATTAAAGACTGGCTAAGTCAAAACAGACATCTAAAATGGTGCACAGATTGACTGCTGACTCAACCATGAGAGAGGGTATACTTTCCTCCTAGGCTTTTTTGCTTAGCTTTATCCTCTGGAAAAGGATTTGAAGAAAAATGGTCTATTCCTGTAGTGGATTCTGCCATTTCAGTTCTCAGTAAACCCCTTACAGTACCTATTGAGGATGTTCCCTCTTTTGAGGATTCTGTCTAAAAACAATTACAGCCGATACCCTCAGCTTTCTTGTTTTGTGTTTAGGCTGTGGAAAATGATATTCACCAAGTTTCTAGAATGTCGATTAACTGTTGGAATATGCGTAGGATTTTGTGATTAAAAGGTTGAAGTAGACTTCTACGCATGCCTTTTGGCAGTGAATGCCTATTTGGGGAATCCCTTGATAATTTTATCATGGAAGTCCCTGGAGGAAAAGGTACTGTTGCCCCACAAGAAAAAAATTGAAATCACCTACTCCTACAACTGCTACTTCTGCTCAGTGAAAAGAACCTGTTTGCTACTCCACTCCTCGGAGGTTCCTCTGAAACATCCTTGGTTTTTTTGCCTTTCAGTCTGGCAGCTTCAGACCAGAAGAGAGCTGATTTAATGACCACCTTCCACCAGCAGTTTCAAGGTTTCTATTCAAATCTCTTCACAGTCCCAAAACCAAACGGGGACATCTCCCAATACTTGATTTGAAATCTCTCAACAAATTTCTTTGTTTACCAAAATTTTGGATGGAATAAACAAGATCTTGCATCTCCCAAAAGAGGAATTTTTGGCATCAGTAGACATACAAGATATCAACACATCCCCATTTTCCCCTCCCAGCAACACATTCTGCTTTTTGTTGTGGGAACCCAACACCTTCCAATTTGTAGCATTACAATATGGGCTCTCTTCTGCACCCCGAGTGTACACAGAAGTACTTGGCCTGCTTCTGGCTCTTCTGAGGACCAAGGGCTTGGCCTGCTACAGGTAACCTGGTTGACCTCTTGCTAAAGGATTCCTCAGCCACAACTTTGTCAACCATCATCCAAATGACGATTTAGTTCCCACTCATGCACCCTCGGGTCAAAACAGTTTCCCTCAGTTTGGTTCTGCCTGAAAGTTCTGTGCCTAACTGATAGCCTCCTTCAAGGCATTTCTTTTGTTCAGTTTCATTCCAGACTTTCAATCCAAGATACTCGCAGTTTGGAACAAGCAGATCGAATCCTTGGATTGCTTCTGTCTAGCCAGACAAAATTCTACCTGACATGTTGGCTCTCCAATCTTGCCCCGGCATGTGGAAAGTTGCTCCATCATATACACTGGAAGGTGGTGACAGTGGATGCCAGTTTTACAGCCTGAGACAGAGTTACAGATTCCTCACTGTTGAGAACATGATCTCCACAGTAGTCAGGCCTTCCTAAAAACATTTTGGAAATGAGATACATCTAATTTTCTCTAGTCCAACACTGGACTTCCCTTCTACAAGGTTAGCCAGTTAGGGTACTAGGCAGTTGGACAATGCCACAGAATTGGGCCTACATTGCAATCAAAGGAGCACCAGAAGTCAAGTTGACTTAAAGGAAACAAATCTGTTACGCTTCTGGGTATAAACTTACATTGCAATTCTCTCAGCTTTCCACAACCCTGAAGTAGTAATTGACAAGCAGACTTATAATCTGTCAAAGGTGGGGAAAACCAAATGTGAACATCCTGGCCTCCAGGTTCAACAAAAAGTTGATCAAATTTATGGCCTAGACCAGGGATCATCTTGCCTTTGCAGTAGATGCTGTGGTTATTCCTTGGACTCAATTCAAGCTAATTTATGCCTTCAGTCTGATGAAAACCCTTCCCCAACTGCTTGCAAAATAGGGCACTGTTTTGCTTTTGTCTTTTTAAGGTTAGTTTACTGTAAAAGCAAGGAAGTGTAAAAACCTCTATAGTGTATATTAATCGGCACAAAAATGCTGTACTCACAAACTACATACAATTTTAGGACCTACAAAGTAATACAAAATATGAATACGATATACACATGCACAAGCTATCAATCTTCTCCTAGCAAAAGCGTGGACAATGTATACACTAGGTATACACTAAATCGTAACTTAACCTGGTTCTTCCTAGTGATGGAGATTTGTTCCTTTTTATCCAGGATCTCTCCAGATTGATCTGCTCCTTGCATCTTGGAGTCCTGCAAAAACCACCAGTTCCTTTTATGTCTAGCACATGACAGTGTTCAAGTTTTTTGTTCACCCCCCCCCACCCCCACACTTCCTGCCATCATCACTTGATGTTGCATGAGCTCCATGAACCAGTCCATATGAATAGGTGAAGTCTATGCTATTAAAAAATCGCTAAAATAGCCATAGCAACACATTCCACCTCTTGATTTTTATAGCCTAATGCCGCGTACACACGGTCGGACTCTTCGACCGGACTTGTCCGACGGACCAAATCCGGCGGACAATCCGATCGTGTGTGGGCTTCACCGGACCTTCAGCGGACTTTTCCAGTTGCCAATCTGACGGACTTTTTATTTGGAACATGCTTCAAATCTTTACGTCGTAACTCCGCCGGACCCAGAAATCCGCTCGTCTGTATGCTAGTCCGACAGACAAAAACCCACGCTAGGGCAGCTATTGGCTACTGGCTATCAACTTCCTTTTTTTAGTCTGGTGTACGTCATTACGTACGAATCCGTTGGACTTTTGTGTGATCGTGTGTAGGCAAGTCCGGTCGTTAGAAAGTCTGTTGAAAGTCCGTCGAAAGTCTGTCGGACGGGCTGTCGGACTTTTGTAGCTCAAAAGTCCGACCGTGTGTACGCGGCATTATATAGGAAAAATTTGAATCTGCAAGCTGCAATGTTCATTTGAGCAGGGTAGCAATGTGCTTGGCAAGGAATATTCCAGACGAAAGTCAGTTGTCCTCCAGGCTGTAAGTAAACGCTCAGTTGAAAGTCCACTCTAATTCAGCCATCAGGAAATCTTCTGTATCTCCCTCGTGCTCTCATCTCTTCTTCTGGTCTGCTATCTGGCTTTGTCATCTTGGTAAAAGACAAAGCAAATTATATGTTCCTTCCAGCTGTGCCAAAATACACTAGCTCACTGCTCACAATTCTCTATCTGCCCATTTTTGACAGCAAAACCATTTTGGTTGCCTTGTGACATTCTCACGGAAAGGCATATATTTCCAACATAAAGAATAAGCCTGTATCTCTCTCCATGTTGTCCTGGGAACACTAGCCTGCTGTTGGTCAGTCTTCACAGCATGGCCCTCACAAGCAATGTGCCTCAGTCTATAACAACAAAAACACCTAATGTAACTGAATTTTCTATTCCCAGCCACTTGCTTCCACCTCTTAAGCAAAGCTGGAGTAGGAATTCCATCTATTTCCTCTCTAAGGACCCCCTGCTTTAAGTAAATCTTTCCACATTTGTCTCCTGGAGATCCTAGGCCTTGCCTTCCTGTCATCTGATTCAACTCGGCAAATCTCTATTTGAGTTCTTAGGTCAGTTTCACAGCGTCCCACTTTTGGGAAGTAACAGTGGCAGATGTCCTACTTCTACTTACAGGTTTTGGGCCTTTTATCCTTTTGTTGGGCATCATTACACTTGTTCATGAGGGCTGCACACCACATGCTATTTATTCTTTCTAGCAAATGAGCATGGACAATGTATGTAAAAGGTATACACTAAACAGTTGCCTAACTTGGTTCTTGATGATGGAGTCTTCTTTTTATCCTGGATCTCTGCAGACTGCTCCTTGCTTCTTGGAGTTCTGTCAAAAACCACCAGTTCCTTTCTGTCCAGCTCATGGCTGTGTAAAAACATTTTTTTCACTCCCCCTACTTCCTGCCACTATCACTTCCTGTTGCATGAGCTCCATGAAGCAGTCCAAAGGGTTAATTCGTATATGAGTATGGGAAGACTAGCGTCTAAAAACAATAGACTGTCTTAAAATGTTATTCCATATATTTATGTTATAAAAATCACTAAAATAGCCATAGCAACACAGGAATGAATGGTTTTCACTAAGTCAGTGCTCTGTCTTCCCTTTCTTCAGTCTGGTCTTGACCAGCTTCTAGTCCTGAGTACCCAAAGGGACATGTTTCTGTCTTATCCATTCTATTTCAGAAGACCTTTTTCCCTAGCTATCACTAATTATAAATCCTCAGCCTCTCGTGTCTCATTGGATGTGAGCCTGGTGCTCTTGATGCTTTAAAGATCCCCCTTTTGAACTGATTACAGACATTTCTTTGGTTGACCTCATGTATAAGATGAAAATATATATAAAACACAAAGCGCTGTGATGCTAAATAGCTGATAATTACACATAAAACCAAGTGAGGCTGCTATCAAAAGAGTGTTTTCAGAGTCACTTAAAAAGAATAAATAATGATATTTGAAGCACTTCATAATGTGCATGAAAATGAATATATAAGAATAAATATAAATAGTCAAATAAATCCAGCGGTGAGTAAAAATTCCTAAAAAATCCAGCAATTGGTGTCACTAATTTTTTTATAATTTTACACTATTTTGATTGCTGGATTTTTTAGGAATTTTTACTCACCGCTGGATTTATTTGACTATTTATATTTATTCTTATATATTCATTTTCATGCACATTGTGAAGCGCTTCAAATATCATTATTTATCATGTATAAGATGGCCATCACATCTGCTACGCAAGTCTGAATTGACAACTCTTTCTTGTAAAGATCCTTTTCTTGTTTTGCACATGGATCTTTTTACCTAAGGTAGTCTCTTCTTTCCACCTCAATGAGGACATTGTTCTTCCTTTTCTCATGCCCTAAAACATAAGAAAATTTCCCTACATTGCCTGGTTGTAGTCTGAGCTGTCATAGTCTACCTGGCAACTACAGCCTTTCTTCTCAAGACAAGATCCCTCTTTGTTCTGCCTGTGAGCCCCCTATAGAGGGCATTCTGCTTCCCACTCCACCATTGCTAGGTAGATCAGGCAACTTGTCTCAACGGCCTATGCCTTTAGAGACATTGTTCCTTCTTTCTCTACCAGAAATAATTCCACCAGGGCTCTTGGAGTCTCTTTGGGAAATTTCAGCATCAAGCATCTGCCTTCTAGATTTGCAGGGCCCTCGATCCTCTATTGACACTTTCCCTATGAAAAAGCCATCCACCTGCTCAGCGGGGATCAGCGGGCAGACGGACGGAGTCCGCCCCATGTGAAAGGGGCCTTTCCATTTTCCTTTTTTAATTTTGCAGTTCCAATGCTATCTCTGTGAAGACTAAAAGCATTCTAATAAGAATGTATTAGTCTTGTATATGTTGGGTGAGAATTTAGTACAGAAGTGGTCTATCCCCACTCAACTACTAAATCTAGTAGTTTCCCATGGTAACAAGGTGTTTACTGTTCTGGTAATGTATCTATTTTTAAAGTGGTAGTGAACTGCAAAAAAAAAAAAAAAAAGAAAAATCTTCTCCCTGCAAACTAATGTTATAATGTGCTAGTATGCATACCTGAAAATAAAGCCCTCCAGCTGCGCACAATCACCATTCACAGGGCTTCTATTGTCACCCAGTCTTCCTTCTGGGTTTGCGGGCAGTCATCATTTGGCCGAGCTGCGATGTCACTCCCACGCATGCGGGTGGGAATCTTGGTTGGGGTGCGGCTCTCTCTATGGATGGCATGCTGTCCATTGAGAGCACAGTGCTCATGCGCTGGTGACCTCAACGGCACTGCTAAATAAAATATTTAGTAAACGGTGCACATTTAGGAGATATTTACTGTACCTACAGGTAAGCCTTATTATAGGCTTACCTGTAGGTATAAATAAAAAAAAAAGCCTTTACTACCACTGAAAAGTGGTCAGAAGCCCTCTCCAGACTGCTCTTCTTGCTGGTGGGTCCTACCATGTTATTTGATTCTGTCTGTAATCTTACTTTGTCAAACTTTGGCTTGTAAGTCCCTTTATGGGATCAAATTGTTATTGCAGTTGATTCCTCACTTATAGATCACACAGTGCAGATGGCTGTAGCTTTAAATTTCATCTGTGATGGCTTGCTAGAAGAAGAACAACAATGGCGCCACTCTAAGTGCAGTATTAAAAAGGATTTTAATAAATCTTTAAAAACAGGTACTCACAAAGGTACATATGATCAGGCATGTAAGTGTTGGACAGGTTGTGCCAGGTGTCCCAGGGGTATCATCCGGTCACCTCCTCAGATATCGTTCCGCTGTGGAGACAGGCTGCGCTGCTGTATGGACGGCAGATCCGGCCGCTGGAACGCACTGTGTGTGATCTGGGGGAGCGAAGGCACTTCTGGGTCCATGCAGGGGTAGCGAATAGGCGACGCGTTTGCGGAGCTACGCTCCTTCCTCAGGCCTAACGTGACCCGTGATTGGTCGAACGAGTTATAGTCTAAGACGGGCTGGGATTGGGGGAGAGATCTGTCTGTCACTGTGAGGCATAGGCTATGAGCTGGACGCTGTGTGCTAGTGTGTCAGCGTCTACAGCTGTGTCAAAACTTTACACAAGACTGCACCGTGTACATGTGAATAGGAAAAAAGGAGATGATGATACTTACTATATTTTCCATTGGGATAGTATTATCTATGAAAGAAAAAAGGGGGTTTTTATTGTAACTCATAAGAAAAAGGCATGTATAGGTAGAATGTGTAGCTGGAACTAATGCTATTGAATGCACTAACTTTAATAGCAATGTGGTAGAATAGGGGATATGCATACCTAGTAGGATGGGAAATAGGGAGATAAAAAAGCCTCAATGGACTATGGTGAACAAGAAAACTCATTGAAAATAGAATAACAATAATAATAAGAAAAAGAAAAAGTATTATAGAATAATTATAATAGTAGAATAATGATGATGAACTAATAAATAAGATAATAAAAATATTATTATTGAAAAAATCTGAAAATGGATTGAAATACTTATAGTATTGGGGTGATATTGATGTTCTTGCAAAACTGCTAAATTGTAAAAGGGGTGGAATGTACTTTGATAGAAGACCACACTGGTAAGTGTTTCTGTGAGATGAAGAAAAGTATGTCCTAGTTGGACTTGGAATGGTAATTGTACATGATATATTGGCGGCCAATGGTACATCGGACGGAAAAGGCTAAGGGGGGGGGGGGGGAGGAGAGAAAAGGAGAGGAGAACATATGTAATAATATAGCTGGGGTTCCTGCTTCAGAGTGAAAAATGAGTTAAATGACAAACAGGGATGTTGGGAGTTGTAGCATCCTGGTGGGACTTAGAGGACTAGGAGAGCAGTCAGATAAGGCTGCTCGTCTCTATTTCCTCGTTTAGTCCTCCAGGAGTCAGGGTATCTAAAGTATATATCCAGTACGTTTCCCTCTGGCAGAGATGTTTAAAACGCTCTGCCGGTGGGAACGTACTGGGAACTGACTCGATGATCCAAACCTTGAGACCAGATGAAGAATGATTGTGTTTGCGTAGGAAGTGGAGGGGAACACTGTGATGGTCATCTCCTGCCTCTACTAGGCGGCGATGCTCACCAAACCTCTTTCTCAAAGTGCGTATGGTGCGGCCTACGTAGTGTAACCCACATGGACATGTCAAGCAATAGATGACGAATTCTGTGGAACAGTTATAAAAGTTACTGATCTGATATGTCTGGCCCTTGATGGTGAATTCTTTCTGACCATGATAGACATGACTGCATGTGAGGCATAGTTTTTTACGGCATTGGTACATCCCGATGAGGGGAATAAGACAGAGAGATGTTTTCTTGAAATTTTGTTGACTTTTAAATTTGCTGGGTGCTACCAGATTTTTGATGTTTCTGCTCTTCCGGTACGTGAACTTGGGTTTGGAGGTGATAGTGGATTTTAAATGTGGGTCCTGGAGAAGGATCGACCAGTGTTTGGTGAGTATGCGTTCCATGGCTTTGTGTTTAGAGTGAAATTGAGTCACAAATCTAACCGGCTGTAATGTAGATTGAATGGTTTCACTGGTGGATATGGGGGGTTCTGACAGGTAGAAATCAAATGCTTTGTTTATGAGTTTTGATGGGAAAGCCTTATCTGAGAACTTTTGTTTTAAGTGGGACCCTTCCGTGATGTAATCGGATTGTCTGGTACAGTTTCTGCGTAACCTGCAGAACTGACTCTTGGGAATATTTGCAATCCATCTTGGATGATGGCAACTCTGATGGTGCAAAAAGGAGTTTCCTGCTGTCGGCTTATTGTAGTTTTTGGCCAATATTTTACCTTTTTCGTGAAAAAGTAGAAGATCTAGGAATGCGAGTTGAAACTGATCATGTTCGGAGGTAAAGGTGAGGCCATACTCGTTGTTATTGCAGTGTTTCATGAAATCAAAGAAAAGGGACTCCGGGCCATCCCAAATGATGATAATGTCATCTATATACCTCCCATAGAACACTATATGGGAGGTAAAGGGGTTATTAAGCCAGATGGAATTGGCCTCCCAGTAGCCCATAGTCAGATTAGCATAGCTGGGTGCGAAATTCGCACCCATAGCTGTGCCCTTTGTTTGAAGATAGAAGTCGCCATCGAACTCAAAATAGTTATGGGTCAGGCAGAATTCCGTGGCCTCTAGGATGAACTCTGCCTGACCGGAATTCAGCATGGGATCGGAAGAAAGAAAGCTGGCGATAGCTCTGAGACCTATGTGGTGTGGAATTGAAGTATAGAGAGAGCTAACGTCCAGGGAAGCCCACAAGTATGTGGATTCCCAAGTGTAGTGTTCTAGCTGTTGGATGAGATGGAATCCGTCTCGGATGTAGGAGGGGAGACTGATTGCAAGTGGTTGTAGGAACTGATCTATATATTGGGAAATGGAACTAGTAATGCTGTCATTAGACCAAATTGGGAAAGATGAGAAGAGACCTAGATGATTTCAACCTAGGGAGGGTCTTCAATTGGAAGAGGAGCCACCGCGCTCCAAACACAAAACATTCAATCCACCCCCCCACCCACCTTACACCTCTCATGGAATGCATAGTGGGACCCCCAGGCGAAAGACCATGGCCACTGTCAAGGCCCAAACCCTTACTTCAGACCACGCATTCCACTAACTTCCACTCTAGAATTATGTTACACCCACTCACTCCCAAACCTCAACGCATACCTAATAAGAGAAGCAGACCCCGCTCGAATACAAATCAAAATTCAAATACAAATACCCATTCCAACAACCACCATCCTCATCCCTCCGGCAATCTCACCCACACCAATGAGAAAATCACTCCCAGTGGGCCTACAAGAGACAACAACATCAACTCAAGCAATTTTTCTTTATCCCAGAACCACACTATGGATTCTTCAAAACCCAATCCCATATCTGGTTCAATGACAACCTCTGTTTTGGCTAAATCCATTAGCCGTACCCCTGTCTCTGGCGCTGGTCTTCAGAAGGCCAACACACAGACACATGGCCCTCTTCCCCATACAGATTCTCTAGCATCTACCATATCAGTTCCATCCAACTGCTCTTCGCCTGTTACACAGGATTTTTTAGTAATTCCCCCCTCGCTGCCCAGCCGCCCATTCATAGGGAAAAGAAAATTAGAAGAAGAGGAAAGCGAGGGGGAAAACAACGGCATAAATCACAGGGCCAAATCCCTCAAACCATAAAAATATATAATCTATCTTCCCATCACCTGTCCCCAGCTGAGGTCTCAATTCTACAACGGGGCCTCAATTTTGCCCCCACCTCACTACCCAACTCATTTCAGTTATTTAAAGACCTTCATATGTTTATCCGCAACCTTACTCTTAGACCCCACTACAGCATGAAAACATCTCAAGTGACTGAGAGTCACATACCTCCCAATTTAGTTGAACCCAATGTTTCTTCAGACAATAGTGATCTACCTGAATTGAGTATCCTAAAGGAATTATATAACATGGAGAGTGATGATGAGGATGTAGATTTACTCCTTCTTACTCAGCATCTCTCTACCTCTCCCCCCATACAGTACAGTACGTTTAGGCCCAAATCCGTGTTCAATCCCACACACTCAAAGGGACCCTATTTGCAAACCTTCTATCAAGTGGTGTTTTCTGACATTAAAAAACTTTGTCAACTGACACACGACAGGCATCCAAACCACTCCAATCTTACTTCCCAAGAAAAACTATCCCTCAAAAATCTCACTGACAATCACAACATAGTCATCAAGACGGCAGACAAAGGCGGGGGCATTGTGGTCCAAGACCGCAGTGATTATCTAGCTGAAGCCCGTCGTCTTCTGTCAGACGATAGTACTTACCGAAAACTGCGCTGCGACCCTCTGTCAAGCTTCACTATAGAAGTCAAATCGCTCACAGATAGAGCTAAAAACAACAACATTATCTCAAAACACGAGTATGCTTTCTTCAATCGGCCATTTTTTTCCACCCCGTATTTCTATCACATTCCGAAAATACACAAGAGTATCCAAAATCCACCAGGTCGACCCATAGTTGCGGCTATGGACAGCATTACTAGTTCCATTTCCCAATATATAGATCAGTTCCTACAACCACTTGCAATCAGTCTCCCCTCCTACATCCGAGACGGATTCCATCTCATCCAACAGCTAGAACACTACACTTGGGAATCCACATACTTGTGGGCTTCCCTGGACGTTAGCTCTCTCTATACTTCAATTCCACACCACATAGGTCTCAGAGCTATCGCCAGCTTTCTTTCTTCCGATCCCATGCTGAATTCCGGTCAGGCAGAGTTCATCCTAGAGGCCACGGAATTCTGCCTGACCCATAACTATTTTGAGTTCGATGGCGACTTCTATCTTCAAACAAAGGGCACAGCTATGGGTGCGAATTTCGCACCCAGCTATGCTAATCTGACTATGGGCTACTGGGAGGCCAATTCCATCTGGCTTAATAACCCCTTTACCTCCCATATAGTGTTCTATGGGAGGTATATAGATGACATTATCATCATTTGGGATGGCCCGGAGTCCCTTTTCTTTGATTTCATGAAACACTGCAATAACAACGAGTATGGCCTCACCTTTACCTCCGAACATGATCAGTTTCAACTCGCATTCCTAGATCTTCTACTTTTTCACGAAAAAGGTAAAATATTGGCCAAAAACTACAATAAGCCGACAGCAGGAAACTCCTTTTTGCACCATCAGAGTTGCCATCATCCAAGATGGATTGCAAATATTCCCAAGAGTCAGTTCTGCAGGTTACGCAGAAACTGTACCAGACAATCCGATTACATCACGGAAGGGTCCCACTTAAAACAAAAGTTCTCAGATAAGGCTTTCCCATCAAAACTCATAAACAAAGCATTTGATTTCTACCTGTCAGAACCCCCCATATCCACCAGTGAAACCATTCAATCTACATTACAGCCGGTTAGATTTGTGACTCAATTTCACTCTAAACACAAAGCCATGGAACGCATACTCACCAAACACTGGTCGATCCTTCTCCAGGACCCACATTTAAAATCCACTATCACCTCCAAACCCAAGTTCACGTACCGGAAGAGCAGAAACATCAAAAATCTGGTAGCACCCAGCAAATTTAAAAGTCAACAAAATTTCAAGAAAACATCTCTCTGTCTTATTCCCCTCATCGGGATGTACCAATGCCGTAAAAAACTATGCCTCACATGCAGTCATGTCTATCATGGTCAGAAAGAATTCACCATCAAGGGCCAGACATATCAGATCAGTAACTTTTATAACTGTTCCACAGAATTCGTCATCCATTGCTTGACATGTCCATGTGGGTTACACTACGTAGGCCGCACCATACGCACTTTGAGAAAGAGGTTTGGTGAGCATCGCCGCCTAGTAGAGGCAGGAGATGACCATCACAGTGTTCCCCTCCACTTCCTACGCAAACACAATCATTCTTCATCTGGTCTCAAGGTTTGGATCATCGAGTCAGTTCCCAGTACGTTCCCACCGGCAGAGCGTTTTAAACGTCTCTGCCAGAGGGAAACGTACTGGATATATACTTTAGATACCCTGACTCCTGGAGGACTAAACGAGGAAATAGAGACGAGCAGCCTTATCTGACTGCTCTCCTAGTCCTCTAAGTCCCACCAGGATGCTACAACTCCCAACATCCCTGTTTGTCATTTAACTCATTTTTCACCCTGAAGCAGGAACCCCAGCTATATTATTACATATGTTCTCCTCTCCTTTTCTC
The DNA here is from genome assembly GCF_042186555.1 of Aquarana catesbeiana. Classification (NCBI taxonomy): domain Eukaryota; kingdom Metazoa; phylum Chordata; class Amphibia; order Anura; family Ranidae; genus Aquarana; species Aquarana catesbeiana. Next base: position 598,266,265 of record NC_133326.1, on the reverse strand, counting down.
TCCTTCCCTTTCCCCCCCCCCCCTTAGCCTTTTCCGTCCGATGTACCATTGGCCGCCAATATATCATGTACAATTACCATTCCAAGTCCAACTAGGACATACTTTTCTTCATCTCACAGAAACACTTACCAGTGTGGTCTTCTATCAAAGTACATTCCACCCCTTTTACAATTTAGCAGTTTTGCAAGAACATCAATATCACCCCAATACTATAAGTATTTCAATCCATTTTCAGATTTTTTCAATAATAATATTTTTATTATCTTATTTATTAGTTCATCATCATTATTCTACTACTATAATTATTCTATAATACTTTTTCTTTTTCTTATTATTATTGTTATTCTATTTTCAATGAGTTTTCTTGTTCACCATAGTCCATTGAGGCTTTTTTATCTCCCTATTTCCCATCCTACTAGGTATGCATATCCCCTATTCTACCACATTGCTATTAAAGTTAGTGCATTCAATAGCATTAGTTCCAGCTACACATTCTACCTATACATGCCTTTTTCTTATGAGTTACAATAAAAACCCCCTTTTTTCTTTCATAGATAATACTATCCCAATGGAAAATATAGTAAGTATCATCATCTCCTTTTTCCTATTCACATGTACACGGTGCAGTCTTGTGTAAAGTTTTGACACAGCTGTAGACGCTGACACACTAGCACACAGCGTCCAGCTCATAGCCTATGCCTCACAGTGACAGACAGATCTCTCCCCCAATCCCAGCCCGTCTTAGACTATAACTCGTTCGACCAATCATGGGTCACGTTAGGCCTGAGGAAGGAGCGTAGCTCCGCAAACGCGTCGCCTATTTGCTACCCCTGCATGGACCCGGAAGTGCCTTCGCTCCCCCAGATCACACACAGTGCGTTCCAGCGGCCGGATCTGCCGTCCATACAGCAGCACAGCCTGTCTCCACAGCGGAACGATATCTGAGGAGGTGACCGGATGATACCCCTGGGACACCTGGCACAACCTGTCCAACACTTACATGCCTGATCATATGTACCTTTGTGAGTACCCGCTTTTAAAGATTTATTAAAATCCTTTTTAATACTGCACTTAGAGTGGCGCCATTGTTGTTCTTCTTCTACAGTTTCCAGAGGATTGCTTCTTCTTTACCAACAGGGCTGCCTTCTACAACTGTTTTAATTGGACTTTAACCCAGTTTCTTTTTGGACTCTAACAGCTTACAGTTTGCTGTTTGATTACCTATATAAACTTACAGTTCCAGATTGTTATTTCATGATATTATTTGTACAGCATCTAATCACCCCATTTATTTGCAGTTAGATTGTTTGGGGGCCATAACTGTTTTCTGACTATAGTGAACATAGCGCTCACATCTACATGTTTTAGATGGCTTGCTAGAAGCCACCTGTTTCATTTCTTGCATGTGTCTTATAACAGTACATATGTGTGAGGCGCTTTGAATAAAATGCTCGACTGCGGAACCCTAGTGTAAGATGCGTTTGATCAATATGGCTTTTTGAGGGACACTGTCTCTTGGGACCAACTCTTCACCAACATCATCAGGGATGGTCCTGGTGGCAAGCACACCCATCTTCCTCAAAGGAAGAAGCCTAAGGAACAGACTGCAAAGTCTAGATACACACCCACTTTTCAGAGTGGTGGAATGTTTATTAACCTTTACAGACACTTGGTCAGGTTTTTATTTAATGCTGGGTGTAGGGAGTGGTATCCCAGGACTTCAAACTAGAGTTTTGCTTGCTGCCCCCTCTCAGTTTCTCACCTCCAGCATTGCTTCAGCATTGTGTCACTTCATAGATTAGCAGATCTGTCAAGCCTTCTCGGGTCTTCTGGATCAAGGTATTCCTGCTGCAGTTCCTATGACAGAATGGTTAGAGGAGCTTTACTCCAAACTGTTCACTGGTCCCAAGCCCAAAGGGGGCATTCACCTCATTCTGTATCTCAAAGCTCAGAATGTCTTAAAAAATCCTCCATGGGAACTACCAAATCTGTCATCACCCTTCACCAGCAAGGCTAGGTTTTGTGGACATCAGCCCTACATGTCCCCATCTCTTCAGTGCATTGGTGGTTCCTGCACTTTGCTATGGGACCTCTGCACTACTAGTTTATGGCCCTGGCCTTCGGCCTTTTGTCTGTACTTTTGAGTATTCTGGTACTGCCGACCCCTGTACTAACCCTGCTGTGTTCTCATGGCGTCGCCATTGTGGGATACTTAGATTACCTCCTGTTGATGGAATAGTCAGCATGAGCTCTTGTTGGACAATGTAACTTTGACAGTCCAGATGTTAGAGCTATTTGGATACATCCTTCAGAACTCTTCACTGGACTTGACTCCATTGGAGTATCTGGGTCTAGTTCTTGGCACAGCTCAATCCATAGTGTTCTTCCACAGGAGACATTTCTGACACTCTGGTCTCATATTTTAAACTCTACACTGTTTGCATAAGAGTCCTAGGTCTGATAGTAACTTCTTGCGAGTTTAATTTGCACAGTGTCACTCCAGATCTCTACAACACAACATTCTGTTGTGCGACAAGTTTATCCAGTCTCTGACAGATCAATTCGTCTAGCAATAAAGATCAGTTTTTCCCTGGCTTGGTGGCCTGGAAATCAGGCCCTTAAGATGGGGGAAAGTCCTTTCTTATCATTTTTTGAGGGATCTTCATAATGGATGCCAGCATGTCAGTCTGGGGAGGGGTCCTGGGCACCCTGATGATGCGGAGGGACTTGGTTGTTGTCAGAGCCTTGTTTGTCCATCAAAATCAAGACACTTTGTTACATTTGACTTTCTTTGCAATGTTGGATCATGCTGTCTGATTCGGTAGGATGGTACCATAGTGGTGGCTTACATTAATCATTGTGGAGGAACCAGAAGTTATGCTGTGGCAAGAGAGGTAGATTGGATCTTGCCCTAGGCAGAGCTTAAAAGTCCCAAATGTATACATTTCAGACGTAGACAGTTGGAAGGCAGTTTTCCATAGTCAGCAGTGTCTGGACCAGGGAGAATGGTCCCTACACCAGAAGGTGTTTAGGACCTTGTGGCAGGTGGGGGTACCAGATATAGTTGTCCTAGTTTCCAGGTTTCGAAACAAACTGGGCAGGATTGTCTCCAGGTACAGGTATCAACTAGTGAAAGCAGTGGATGCTCTAGTGCCTCTATTTAATCGGTACACCCTGATTTAGGTTTTTCATTCCCTGAAATCTCTTCCTCCTCTGCTTTGCAGAATTGAGACTGATGCCATTCCGATGATCCTCATTGCTCCAGACTAGCATAGGTGTATGTGGTACTTCTAGCAGGTGCTCCATGGCACTACCAGATGGCCAGTATCTTCTGTCACAAGGACCATTTTGCCACCCTGCTTCCCTGTCACTGACTTTATTCCCATTGCTGTTCTAAAGGATGGGGGCATCTGTGAGTCTTTGATTCCTACTATGCTAAAAGATAGAAAGTCTACTTCCTGCAAGGTCTATCTTTGGTCATGTGAGACATACATCACTTGGTGTGAGTCTCATGGCTTCTACATCAAGAGCTTATCCATGGGACAAATTCTCTGCTTGCAACTGGGTCTGGATAAGCTTTTGACTGTTGGCATGATCAAGTATCAGCCCTTCCGATTCTGTTTCAGAGACTGTTGGCCTCTCACTCCTCAACAAGAACCCTTTTGTACATGCAGTCTCCCTTGTAGCTCTCTTGTCCTTCCCCCAGAGGCTCCATGGGACCTGAATTTGCATGCTTCAGAAACTGCTGTGTGAACCCATTGGAGACATGACTCTACTCTAACCCAGAAGGAGGTTTTCCCTATAGTCATCACCTCTGCAAGATGAGTGATTGAACTGGCCGCCTTGCTTGCTAGGAACCCTTTCTGATTTTGCATAGGGTCAAAGTGGTATTGAGGTCCTGGACTTCTTGTTGGATAAAGTAGTTTCTGTCTTTCTCATCAAACAGGACATTATTCTTCCATCTCTGTCTTGCTGTAATTCATTTTAATTTCTCTTCATTGTCTGGATGTCGTTCAGGCTGTGAGAGTCTATATCTCAGCCATTCTCTTTTCTTACAAGCATATATATTGGTAATTAAAAAGACGGGCACAGCGCTGGATCAAAATAAGACTCAAAAAGGTGTCTATAGAGGGGTGAGGGGGTGATCCAGCTGCTGGGACATTTTTTACTTTAATATAGGGAGCGCATTAAGGTAAAAAATGTCCCACCTTTACAACCACTTTGAGTGCTGGTCAGGCAGCACCTCCAGATTATTGAGCACTGGCAAATTTTTTGGATATGCTCCCTTTATTGTAACCCTAAAATCATACTATGAGACCTCAGTTTTTTGCTAGTGTCCTGTAGGTGATGGACCTCTTCTCCCTTGTGGAGAAGTTTTCTATATTTAACTAGTTCTTATTTACTTTTAATTTTTCAACTCTTTACTTGTCTTCTACTATAAAAATAGAAGAAGTGCATTCGAATTGGTGCAACTTTGGTAATATCTTGGGAGCCATACTTAAAATCCATGCTCTGGGGACAGCTAATAATGTTGCCTTAGGCACTTGATTCTGCTTGGGTGCTTACTGAGTGCAATGTTTGTTAGTTGCAGGGTGCTATACAGGTCCAGGGCCGTGGTTCATTCCTATAGTTCCCAGACCTAGTAAATTCTCCGGGAGTGTGCCTACTGTGACGGGTGAAGCCTGGACACACACAGTGACCAGCAATGTGGAAAGGTTAAGACAGATTCATCTTGTTAAATTATGTAAAGTTCGGGGAACCAGCTAGATCGCAGCACACAGGCTTTGCAATCAAAGTAATGTTTGTTAAACTTAAACAGCTTCACGGCAGCAATAAAATAACACAAGAAAATAGTTTCATCTACTTGCAGAGTTCAGAACTGCCACAGTTAAACGGTTCCCAACTTTTTGCAGAGGGTAACTTCCCCTGCCAGCAGGTTTCCAGGCAGGATACAGCCATACACCTTCACAGCTGCACACAAATCCACCATCCAAAGTCTCCTCTATGCTCCTCCACACCACACATACAACTTCCTGTCTTTTTTTTAAACCAACTTCCTATGACCAGTGAGTTAACCCTGTTGTTCCCTTAAAGGGACCACAGTCCAAACCGAGGGGAAATGTCCTTCCAGGACCCAGCCCTGGCATCCTGTACAATTGTTACTGTAGCCTTATAGCAAGTATGAGATGTAATATCTCCATTACTTAGTATCTCCAGAATAGTACTTGTTTTTACATTAAATCAGGAAACAGAACTGTTTGTCTTTATCCACTGTGCAGCGTTTAAACTTTCAAACTTGGCATTAAAATTGCCACCATTCACAGCTTAGTCTCAGGCGAATGATTTGGTGGTAAATACACCACCACTTCCACCCAGAGCCCTAATAAGTTAATTAGGCACTTGCTCCTGCTCTTTTACCATGGAGATTTTGCTGCAGGACAGTCGACACCTGGGCTGCTGTGTATCCTACTCTGGGCTTGCTTATCCCATTTCCACACCCTACTCCGTGTGTACTCCACAGGGTTATAAAGAAAATGTTCCTTTATTTAAGAATTCTGCAGACAGAAAACTTGAGATGGTCTGAAAGGCTCTCTTTACTTTTGCACATCTAGCCCTGCAACCAGCTGTTGCTGCAATTTCTGTTTCTGAAACCCCAGGTCAGGGATCTCCAAACTACGGCTCTCCAGCTGTTGCAGAAATATATGTCCCATCAGGAGTTGTAAAACTCTTACATTCACAGACATGACTAGGCATGATGGGAATTGTAGTTCCTGAACAACTGGAGGGCCATAGTTTGAGGACCCCTGCCACAGGTAATTTGGCTAAGGTGATTAACAGCCAATGGGAATCTGTCTTTCAGGACCAAATCTGGTGGAACACTTGCAAACAATACTTTTCATCATACTCCTGTTTTGATGACCTAGAGCAAGCCATGACACAAATTTTCATAATGGCTCTCATTTCTGTCCATATGCACAGAATCTTGTAACTGAAAACCTGGTCAGCTGAAGCTGCCTGTAAAAGACACCTCTATTGTATGTTCTTTGAAGAAGGACATCTCGTTGAGGCACTTGAAAAGTTCATAAGGATGTCACAGGAGCAAAGGTCCTTTTTGCACAGCAGAAGGCTTTAACACCCCCTGCCTTTAGGGGGTTTTACTTCCTCCAAAATGCAGAATGCCCCACTGCTCTCCTCGGGCTTCAACTTCAAAGCTAAGATTCAGCCGCATCCTTTCATATACATGCTACACAAAACCCACCACGTTTACCACCAAAACCTTCTTCACAATGAAGGTACGCCTTCACTTCCGAGAGTAGGGCAGACATCTGTTACGGTTTACATCCTTCTGGGTCACAAATGTTCCAGACCTATGGGTTCAGTCAGTCGTTTCAAACTCCACTCACTCATCATTTTCTTCTTTCAAACCAACCCAAATCTGCCCAAGAATAGTCAGATTTACAGACTGTCCTGGACCAGCTTTTGTCTTGGGGAGTGGTTGTTTTAGTCCCTCAGGGTGATGAGTTCAAGGATTCTATCCAAACCTGTCCATGTTACCAAAATGCCTATAATCCCTAAACAGGTACAAGTTTTGCATGGAATCCAAAAGATCAATTATCGCCTCTCTTAGGCAAGGGGAATATTATGGCCTATCCTTTACACCCAAGTATTCGCAAAGGTGCTTGCACCCCTTCTTGCCCCCTTAGGAGCTCAGGACATCCAGGATACAGGATACCTAGATGAATATCCTCGGAATGATTCATCTCCCTCAAAACTGTCTGTAAACGTGAAAAGGACTATTCAGATTTTTCAGGCATTTGGTTGGGTAATCAACTTCTAAAAGTCTGCCCTCCATTCCTCCCTTCGTCAGGAATACTTAAGAGGAACTGCAGTCTGCTCACATAATTTGTAATAAAAACATCTTTGCCATGCTGAAGCTTCCCTTCAACCACTTTGCATATCTTATATATACTGTGATTCTGTACTTGCCAAATATGCTGCAGAAATTTCCCTTCACTAAGTCTGGCTGCAGCCAATTTAACTGTGGCCAGCTGAATCTGCTGCCTATTCACTTCCTGGATTTACACAGAGGCACACCTCCAGCCCTGCAGCTTTCATTGGCCCTCTTATGACTCCCCCCCCCCCCCACAAACTCTCACAAGAGTTGAGAGAGAGAGAGAGCTGAACATGATGTCATAAGCCTAGGCTAATGACCAGATAAGAAACAGGAAGTGGGCTGTATAAGGTATTTACTGGCAGAAAAAAAATGTTTTACTATCCAAAGTTAAAACAACAAGGGTGGAAGATTTAATAGATGGAAAGTTGAAAAAATGACTGAGCCTTGGTTCAAAAAAGAACTGTGGGAATTAAATTGTGCTAGTTCAGCTAGTTCCCACAATTTCATTACTGCATCTCAGTCCCTACTTTGGGGGCGATTTCAGAGACATTTGTGCTGGTTGCTGCATAGATGTCAATGGAAATCGCACTCAGAAATCACCAAAAGTAGTACAGAAACCTCTTTTGGGAATCGGTGCGACACTGCAAATGCAGTGTCGCACCGTTTCGGAAGCTGCTATTACCGCCGATTTGGCATGCGATTTGACATGTCAAATCGCATGCATGGGAGCCAGGGCTGAAGGTCTGTTTTAGGCCTTATCCTAGACCCGGCCTTCCAGCAAACAAGCTTCTTTCACTAAGGTCGCATACTTGGAGCTTAAGATAAAAAAAGTCATTCCTCTGTGAGGTTGTCCATGAAAGGACCTCATGGTGGCTTCATGCGAGGCTATTCCCTTCGCTCAGTTCCACTCAAGGCCTCTCCAACATAACATTATGTTGGCCTGCAACAAACACACTCTATCTCTAGATTTTCCTGCACTTCTCTCCAGTCAAGAGAAACTCTTGAAGCTCTGGTCCACTTCTGAAAAATTTCTGCCCCCCGTGTGTTGGTTCCGTCTGGGAGAAGTGGACCAGAGGTGGAGGAAGAAGCAAGCAAAGGAGACAGCATTAAAAGAGCATTTTGACCTTCTTATAGCTATAAGGGGTCACATCAAATCTGGCGAGTGGCACTCACTTAGGGTGGATGCTGAATATGGGCATGTACAGTTGTGCTCATAAGTTTACATACCCTGGCAGAATTTATGATTTTTTGGCCATTTTTCAGAGAATATGAATGATAACACAAAAACATATCTTTCACTCAATGGTTAGTGTTTGGCTGAAGCCATTTATTATCAATCAACTGTGTTTACTCTTTTTAAATCATAATAACAGAAACTGCCCTAATGACCCTGATCAAAAGTTTACATACCCTGGAATTATTGGCCTTAGTACAGATACAGGAGGTGGCACACAGGTTAAAATGGCAATTAAAGGTTAATTTCACACATTTGTGGCTTTTTAAATTACAATTCGTGTCCATGTATAAATAGTCAATGAGTTTGTTAGCTCTCACATGGATGCACTAAGCAGCCTAAACACTGACCATGAGGAGGTAGAAAAGAACAGTCAAAAGATCTGAGTAACAAGGTAATGAAACTTTACATAGATGGAAAAGATTATAAAAATATATCCAAAGCCTTGAATATGCCAATCAGTACTGTTTAATCACTTATTAAGAAGTGGAAAATGAGGGGCTCTTTTGATACCAAGCCAAGGTCGGGTAGACCAAGAAAGATTGCAGCCACAACTAGCGGAAGAATTGCTCAGGATACAAAGAAAAACCCACAGGTAACCGCAGGAGAAATACAGGATGGTCTCCAAGAAAACAGTGTGGTTGTTTTTAAGGAGCACAACTCAACGATACTTGAACAAAAAAGAGCTGAATGGTTGAGCTGCCAGAAGGAAGCCTTTACTGCGCCAATGCCACATAAAAAGCCAATGAGGCATGTCAAGGTGTTGTTGGGCATATTGTATTGTAACCAGGCTTTTTTCTGGAACTTGTACAGTAAAGGCTTCTTTCTGGCAACTTGACCATGCAGCTCTTTTTTGTGAAAGTATCATCATATTGTAATATAAATGGAAAAGAACTGCGCTTTAGGGCCTGGCTATAGGATCAGAAAGCACAGGTTGCTGCCTCCCTTTCCACAAAGTCCCTAATAAGGTACCTTGTACAGTATATGAAAGTAAAAAGTTAGGGTATATTGGCGCTACCTATAGACATTAAATACTGGGATAGCCTATGCATATATCCCCCCTTATTTTTTACAACTTGTGGTGATAAGTCTGTGGGGTATATGAATTATCTAAATTCCCCTTATAGTATGAGTGATACCCCAGCAAACACAAAATATGTCTACTAATCATATAACACACGTCAAATGTCGCACAACTTAGATAGTTCTACAGCATCTAGAGAAAACGCCAGAGGCTATATTCCATTATGTGCATTTGCTGAAAGCCATATACCAATGCGGTGATGTGCGTATAGGTTATATGTATTAGATTAATACCCTATGCGTTTTGGGTATAACTTAAAATCGCATACAGACAAAACAGCTAATAAAAGACATCCAGCAACTAGATTTCCAACATATATTATGGCAGTCCATATACTGATGTTCCTATGGCAATTTCAGATTGGTGAGTAGGCAACCAAAAGGGGGAGCACGAGAGTCACCTGACAAATTGATTCATCACCAAAGTCACCATTGGGAATCTGAAATTGCCATAGGAACATCAGTATATGGACTGCCATAATATATGTTGGAAATCTAGTTGCTGGATGTCTTTTATTAGCTGTTTTGTCTGTATGCGATTTTAAGTTATACCCAAAACGCATAGGGTATTAATCTAATACATAAAACCTATACGCACATCACCGCATTGGTATATGGCTTTCAGCAAATGCACATAATGGAATATAGCCTCTGGCGTTTTCTCTAGATGCTGTAGAACTATCTAAGTTGTGCGACATTTGACGTGTGTTATATGATTAGTAGACATATTTTGTGTTTGCTGGGGTATCACTCATACTATAAGGGGAATTTAGATAATTCATATACCCCACAGACTTATCATCATATTGTGCTCCTTAAAAACAACCACACCATCTTTTTCCAGAGCAGCCTGTATTTCTCCTGAAGTTACCTGTGGGTTTTTCTTTGTATCCCGAACCGTTCCTGTGGAAGTTGTGGCTGAAATCTTTCTTGATCGATCTGACCTTGGCTTGGTATCAAAAGAGCCCCTAATTTTCCACTTCTTAATAATTGATTAAACAGTATTGACTGGCATATTCAAGGCTTTGGATATCTTTTTATATCCTTTTCCATCTTTGTAAAGTTTCATTACCTTGTTACTCGGGTCTTTTGACTGTTCTTTTCTACCTCCTCGTGGCTCAGTGTCTAGCCTGCTTAGTGCATCCATGTGAGAGCTAACAAACCCATTGACTATTTGTTAGAGCTGCACAATTAATTTGTAAAAAATCGTGATCTCGATTCGACCCCCTGACAATCTCTCATGCAGATTTTGCCGATTTTTTTCATATAAACAAGTGGAGAGACTTTATCTGCTCATTCAGCTGTCAAAAGAAAGCATCTGGGCAGCCTGCCAAGTCTTTAACTTGAAACATTGTAACTAAGCTTCCTTCTTGATCAAAGGGATAGAACTTCTGTGTAAATAAATAAATAAATAATCCTGCAGTCTGCCAAGTTTTTCAACAAGGTGTACATGCAGGAAGTTTAACCACTTAAAGCGGAAGTAAACCCATCCATAAAACTGTTTCATTTCTGGCACGTGCCAAAAATGTAACACTCCCATTGGTTGTGCTCTCAACCAAACTGTCAAACCATCCAATGGCTGGTGTCTAAACTGATCACATGTGCAGCATCATGGCAGTTGTAGATTAAACAGAGGCCAAGATGGCAGCTTCCTTGGCCTGAAAGCGATAGGGGGGGGGTTACTTACACTTTAAAGTCTAAATCTTTTTCTGACACTTCTTTCTTAAGTTAAAATCAATATTTTTTGCTAGAAAATTACTTGGAACCCCCAAACATTATATATATTTTAGCAGAGACCCTAGGGAATAAAATGGCAATTGCTGCAATATTTTATGTCACACTGTATTTGCCAAGCTGTCTTTCAAATGCAATTTTTTAGTAAAAAAATACACTTCAATGAATAAAAAAAACCCCGAAACAGTAAAGTTAGCCCAATTTTTTTTTTTGTTTTAATATGAAAGATGATGTTACTCCGCCAGAATCGTGAGAGAATCTAAGCAAAAAAATCGTGATTCTCATTTTAGCCAGAATCGTGCAGCTCTACTATTTATACACGTCACTAATTGTGATTTAAAAAGCCACAAATGTGGGAAATTAACCTTTAATTGCCATTTAAACCTGTGTGTGCCACTTTCTGTGTCCGTACCAAGGCCAAACATTCCAGGGTATATAAACTTTTGATCAGGGTCATTTGGGTAGTTTCTGTTGTCATTATGATTTAAAAAGAGTAAACACAGTTAATTGATAATAAATGGCTTCAGCCAAACACTAACCATGAGTGAATGAAATGTTTTTGTGTAAGGCTTCATGCACACTGGACCTTAAAATAACGTTATAAAAACGACAGTAGCTTTGCAGTGAGTCTTTCAAAGTTTAATGCTAACGTTTTTTTTTTTTTTGAGTTCATTCACAAACTTTTCTTCTCAGCATTACATACTCACATATTGTGTGTAATATGTCCGCCTGTGTCAGATTTCGTCGGAAAGAATAACTTATATTATTCACTGCAGGCGGTTTCCATCTGATTTGAAGCCCACAAGCATTTATTTCCTGGATGCGGTGAATGCTGTGCTCCCAGCATTCACCGCTCGTTCCCGCACATGCTCAGTGGCATCCTGGGAAGCCTGAGACTAGCTCCCAGGAGTCTGGGAGAGGCTAGAAACACACCTACTCCCATGGGAGCAGAACCAGGAAGTGCAAAGAAGAATAGAAAAATAAAAGGTAATTACGGCGATTTAAATTTTTTTAAAGGGCATGTCAGCATCTAGGCAAGGAAGAGAATACTTACAGATATTGTTCAAAATTTGGGTGGAACCCCGCTTTAACCTTCTCTTAGCGTTGACTATTTTTTTCTTCCAGCTGCATTGTCCTGCTCATCGGTCATGGCTTCTCACATGATTTCAGCCCTTCTCCTCCACAAACACAAAACTGTGAGTATATTGTACATTCCTGGAGGGAATTCAGAACCTTAGAAGTGATTTGTGCTATGGGATGGGACACGTGTAACTCTTTAATGGATGACTGTTCACAAAATCATATCCCATGCCGTATTTGGGTTACGTGACACATTTTCCCCAAATATCGAATGTGATCCTGAAAATGTCAATCCACTATATGCAGCATTTACCTAAAGGAAAAACACTTGGTAAATACGGCATAAAACAGCGTTGAAGTCAATTCAATTAAAGTAAATAAATGCATGTGTTAAATAAGTAGGTCCAGGTATGTGAAATTTATGGAACTTTGAGCTGGTTGGAAAGTAGCCGGCGCCTGTCGGCATCCTGGACAACCACTGAATAGGTGACAGTTAAGAAGCAGACACCCGCTGCTTTCTAAACAACCATGACCCATCTGCTGTCAGTGGAATTCCATTGCACAAGCAAAGGTTACCTTCAGTGGAAACTGCATGTCAAAACAGTCAGTTAATTCACAGATATAGGGAGCTGAAGGCAGAGGTGGACCATGTCTCCAGGCTACCCCTATGCAAGACCAAAAGTTTCCTCATTCTACTCCTAGCCAGGATAAGACATTCACTGTGTCTCAAATGATGGCTAAATAGAGATGAGCCGTGTCATAAGCTACATGATATCTTGTAGCTTATGACACACCAGCTGCACAACTGGTATGTCAGCCGCTAGCTGTATAGTCATGTGAAAAAGTACACCCTATGGAAATTGTTGACTTTTTAAAACATATTTAAAAATGCAAACCCTGGGGAGGGGGGTTTTGTGTTTGAGCTGCATTTTTACATGCCCCCTACTGCTCCCTCTTAAAGCAGAACTTTACCGATAACATCCTGATAAAAAATGTTCTGTAGAAAGTAACGTACATTCCAAAAGTAGTGTTTGCTGTAAATTGCCTCCATCATTGCTCCGGTTTGCTGGGAGCTGCTATTTTGCTGAAGCCCAGAGCCCCTGAGCAGCAGTAAATCCTTGGGCTGTCAACCTTTAGTGGCTCTGATTTTGAGCGTAGTACCTGAGAATAGAAAACAACTGAGGCTGTGCAGAGCAGGGTGAGGAAGTGCATTATTGGACTTTGAACCGAAAGGCACTTACTTTTAATATTTTATACAGCAGGATGAGGCCGTGCATTATTGGACTTTAAACCAAAAGGCACTTATTTTTAATATTTTACACAGCTGTACCTGTAAATAGGTAATGCTTTGCCTGTCATCTTCCCTGTCGCATTCGTAGGCATCACCACCTGCCAAACATAACCTATCCAACTTAACAACTGCTTGCAGGTTTTTAGGGGTTAAAACAGACAGTGAGGAGGTAACAAAATGCCTACTCACCGTCTGTCAAAAGATCTTTAAAAAATTATCCACTTAAGAAGATGAAACTAGTGTAAAAAAGCCCTAAAGCCCCCAGAAAAAAAAGATTGTAAATGCCTGTGTGTTTTGCAAGGAGCTTAGAAATGTCACATTTTTTTAAAATCAATCATTCCACATTTCAGTGTAAGAAAATAAATTCGCAAGTGTTAAAGATTTAAAGCGCCTGCTAATTTGTTGAAGACCAGCCAGCCCAGGAAATCAAGCCCATGACCTAGATATCTGAAGTTTAAATAAGGCAGATTCCACCAGTGCAGATTAGGTGTCAGTCATTAAAACCTCCTCAAGTACACCTGATTCTGTAGTCATGGATTTCGAATGATGGTAAATTTGTACTTTGCCTTTTCAATTAGACAAATCTGCTTTTTTGTTAATCTACACCAGGGATATGTAATTAGCGGACCTCCAGCTGTTGCAGAACTACAAGTCCCATGAGGCATAGCAAGACTCTGACAGCCACAAGCATGACAGGCAGAGGCATGATGGGACTTTTAGTTTTGCAACAGCTGGAGGACGGCTAATTGCATATCCCTGATGTACACCATGAAAATGAATACACCATATCCATTGCCTATGCAAATATGTTAGAGTCAATCATTTCCATAGGGGAGAAGAGGACGACGGGGCTGCTCTGTGCAAAGCCACTACACAGAGCAGGTAAGTATGATATGTTTGGTATTTTTTTTTTTTTTAAAGAGATTTTAATATCACTTTAAACCTGTTGTGTTCTTTTAGGGGGTCTCCCTATCAAGACTGCTTTCTGAATTTTCTTCAATGACAGAAGATATCCTCCTTCATGGATTTGACTTGGGGTTTTCTGGTCAGCGCTGGGACCTGCTTCGCCACAGTCTCTACATGTTGCGCAGCTGCGTGACCCTATTTTCAGTACCATCCATTGATGTATATGTACTCTGTCAAGAATCACATGACAGCATTAGGGATCTGGCACAAAGGAGTGCCACCTTGCTCCCTGTCTTCCTTTATGAGGCTGTAGGAGGTTAAGTAGCTCAAATTCTGGTTCAGCGGTTTAAAATATTTTTTTTCAAATTTAACAAGCTGTGAAAATAGACAGAATATTTTTTTTTAGAAAAAAAATAGGTAAAGTATAAATTGTGGCATTTATAATACCATATCTGTCAGTTTGTGTTGTGATTGTATGCCTTTTATCACAATTTCAATTGGTTTTGTGCATATTTACTAATTGGTTAAACATTTGTGAACACCTGACCATCACACATAGATTATATATTCAGAAATATGTAAATGCCCCTTCAAGTTGAGGTTAGGTGTTTCCAGTGAAGTGTACTGTTGCTGCTATAGTATACAAAGGCATGTTCAACATTGAAAAAAAAATATTAAAGCACATGTTTTTGCAGAGAAAAAAATGTGCTTTTATTATTATTATTATTTTATTTATTTTTTTACATGAGCCTGCAAAGCATTGCACTGGCGATCAGTGGATTGTGGGTGCAATGTCAGGTTCCTGTAAGCTCTTCCTCCTTCTCTCTGCCCATACCTCTGTATGGGCTGTCCGTTGGAGAGCTGGAGGAAAATTCAGTGGACTATGGGTGTGCTGATTACTGCACATAGTCTATTGGGAACTACAAGACTGTCTGCCGAGGTTGCAGACAAGACTTCTAGTTCATTCCTTCACAGATCCCTGTAAATGAATAATGCTACTGTGCCCCTGTGTACAAAGCTAGCCCCAAAAGGGCAAGGCTTGACGAGTTTGGTGTGGAGGCACTCCAGTGGCCTGCACCAGAGCCCCAACCTCAACCGTACTTACCACCATTGGGATGAATCTGAATCAATTCCAAGTCAGGTCTTCTCGTCAAACATCTGTATATGACGCACAAACTTTTTGGCTGATGCTTCAACAGGCATACACCGTAACCTTCTGGAGAGCCAGAAGAGTGGAAGCTTTAACAGCTGCAAAGGGGGGTCTATTCCATACTAATACCCATAATTTTGGAATGGAATATCCATCAACATGATACAAATTGTAAGAGATGGGAAGCGGAACTGATAGTAGCAATGACAGACCAGACACAAGACTGGAACACACAGGAACAGTCCAAGCAGGTTTGTCCTGCACTTTTGTTCTGCAAAGCAGCAAACACAGGTTTGATGTAGGAGGGCTTTATACAGCAAGTCCATAGTATAAAGCAAATCATCTGTTTGTTCGTGTCACTGATTAAACTTCAGTTCATGACTAACAGTATGCCTCGCAATGGATTCCCCAAAATCAAGCAGGCAGCTCATGTACCTTGTTAGCGTTTTGCCAGCAGTGGGTTCTCACAGCAGAGAGTGAAATTGAGAGAGCCCTCCGCATCAGTCAGGCTTTATCTCACCCAAAGCTCATCAAAGCTACTGGGCTCCAAGACCATGACCAAAACTTAGGATTTAAGCAAACAAAAAGTTGAATTTCTTTATATCAAACACAAACAATGACACTCTTCACTAATGGTAGGTAAGAGACCTAGGTGACACATATACATCATCCACAATCCTGCCAGCCAGTGCCTCATGAAGTGTAATAGTGGGGTGTCCACAAACTTTTGCCCGTATAGTGTATACCTGACATACTGTATTTGGCAATATTTTTAATATATTGATACAGAATGGGTGCTGATCATGATATTTCGCTAAGTACAAAGAAAGTTTAATTCAAAATGCATCCATGTTGCTCCTAGTACAGTAACAATTTTCAAATACTTTTTTTCCTTATACCTGCAGCCTGCACTTTGCATGCCTTAATGGCACAACTGCCTACTCTTTGTGTGACGGAAATTTTCCTAACCGAAGAAGAACTGACTGAAATGATGATGGCTCTCTGTTCCCTGCTTTCCAAAAATATCCTCCTCCAGCCAGTATGTATGGTTAAATTCCATCTCAAGCCACAAAGGTTTTTTCTTGTTTGGATAAAGGGAGCAAGAATTGGAATCTCTCAATGTTTTTTTTTTTTTATGCCTGGGTCTACATTTGGGATGTTCCCATTTCTGGTGACAGGTGGCAGACTGAATAGGAAGTGAAGGGAAATCTCTCTTATCCCCCAATGGAGACACAGATGGCATTTAACCCATTCCTGCCTCTCTGCCCTTTAAGGCTGGCCATAGATGGTTTGGATCTCAGTCGGTTTATCAGGAACCGGCTGAGATTCTAAACATTAACAGGCTGCTGAATGGGCCAAGTTGATCGATCATAGGCACTAGCGATAATCACTGTCTTCCCCGACTGGAAGAAGACAATTACTCGGCAGGAGAGATTCCCCTGTCAACACTGTCTGTGTTGATGGGAGAATCATGCGGAACACAAGCGAATCTGGCCGGCTTGTTGTACCAAGTTGCAGAAAAGAAATTTGCATTGTCTATGGCCAGCCTATAAGCTTCTAAATGCCAGGAGGTGGGCATTTGGGTCATGTGACTGATGTGATTGGCTGTCACAGTAGTCACATGGTTTGAAAGTTCCTTGATTGCAAGTATGCTTTAGGAGCTTTCCTGTTCCTGCCGGTAACTGTGCTGGGAGCGCACATTCTCAGCATAGAAAATTGCTTACATAGCATGTCATTCAAGCTCACATGCCAAAAGGCTGCATATATGCGTACCATCAGCGGGAAGAGGTTAGAACCTGACATGGTTTGAAGTAGGATAAACAAGACTGGTCCAGACAGAATTTTCAGTGAAAACGGTTTAATGATAACAGCTGGTGTTGGGAACAAGCAATTGAGCTTTATAAACAAATCAAACCAAAGCACTATATCGGCTACATTATGATTGGTTGTCAAGGCTTACATCAATTTTCGCCAACCATAAATGTGCTATTTATTATACATTTAGATGCCAATTTAAATGTATCTATTACAGTCCTTGACAAAAACTATACCTTATCTATCTTTTATTAAAATCTGCACCTACAGAGAGTATGGTTCCAGCTTATCAAACACTGTTAAGACTTCTCCATCTTAAGGGCAGCAGTGAGTTTACAACTTTGTCTGGCTTTATGGCCATTTTCTTTACCCCAGCCACCTGTAAGGGCACATGCTAAATTACTTTAAAGTTTAATTTATATAAATCATCATATATAACAGTGTATATGTGTGCTAGATAGATAGAGATATACAGTGCCTAGAAAAAGTATTCATACCCCTTGACATTTTCCACATTTTGTCATGTTAAAACCAAAAATGTAAATGTATTTTATGTGATAGACAAACACAAAGTGTCAGGAAACTTATAAATGGTTTTCAATTTTTTTTTTACAAATATGTGAAAAGTGTGGTGTGCATTCAGCCCCCCTGAGTCAATACTTTGTAGAACCACCTTTCGCAATTACAGCTGCAAGTCTTTTTGGGGATGTCTCTACCAGCTTTGCACATCTAAAGAGTGAAATTTTTGCCCATTCTTTGCAAAATAGCTCAAGCTCTGTCTGTGAACTGCAATTTTCAAGTCTTGCTACAGATTCTCAATTGGATTTAGGTCTGGACTTTGACTGGGCCATTCTAACACATGAATGTGCTTTGAGCTAAACCATTCCATTGTAGCTCTGGCTGTATATTTAGGGTCGTTGCGCTGTTGGAAGGTAAACCTCCGCCCCAGTCTCAAGTCTTTTGGAGACTCGAACAGGTTTTCTTCTAAGATTGCCCTGTATTTGGCTCCATCCATCTTCCCATCAACTCTGACCAGCTTCCCTGTCCCTGCTGAAGAAAAGCATCCCCACAACATGATGCTGCCACCACTATGTTTCACGAAGGTGATGTGCAGTGTTCATTTTCTGTCACAAATAGCGTTTTGCTTTTAGGCCAAGATTCAATTTTGATCTCATTTGACAAGAGCACCTTCTTCCACATGTTTGCTGTGTCCCCCACATGGCTTCCCGTAAACGGCAAACAGGACTGCTAATGGCTTTCCTTCAACAATGGCTTTCTTCTTGCTACTGTTCCATAAAGGCCAGATTTGTGCAGTGCACAACAAATCATTGTCCTGTGGACAGATTCTCCCACCTGAAGTCTGGATCTCTACAGCTCCTCCAGAGTTACCATGGGCCTCTTGGCTGCTTCTCTGATTAATTAATTCTCTCCTTGCCTGGCCTGTCAGTTTAGGTGGACAGTCATGTCTCGGTAGGTTGCAGTTGTGCCATACACTTTCCATTTTGGGATGATGGATTTAACAGTACTCCATGATATGTTCAAAGCTTGGAATTTTTTTTATAACCTAACCATGCTTTAAACCTCTCCATAACTTTACCCCTGACCTGTCTGTTGTGTTCCTTGGCCTTCATGATGCTGTTTGTTCACTAAGGTTCTTTAACAAACTGACCATGAGGGCTTCACAGAACAGCTGTATTTATACTGAGATTAAATTACACACAGGTGTACTCTATTTTCTAATTGGTTGACTTCTGAAGGCAATTGGTTCCACTAGATTTTAGTTAGGGGTATCAAAGTAAAGGGGGCTGAAAACAAATGCATGCCACACTTTTCCAATATTTATTTGTAAATAATTTTGAAAACCATTTATCATTTTCCTTCCACTTCACAATTATCTGCCACTTTGTGTTGGTCTATCACATAAAATCCCAATAAAATACATGTACGTTTTTGGTTGTAACATGACAAAATGTGAAAAATTTCAAGGGGTGTGAATACTTTTTCAAGGCACTGTATATACACCCACAGTATATATATACAGTCAATCCAAGTGACCGCACTTCGAAAAGGGTCTTGCTCAATGTATGAAGTTTATTTTATTTTCAGTGCATATACATTAACAGTTTCCAACGTTCCTGCTCTGTCAGGTGCATGTATAACTGACTAACTACAAAAGCTCAGTAAGGAAGATTGTAGCCACATTTTGATGTGGTTCCCTATGCCCAGTTTCACTCCAGAGCTCAATTTCCTGTAGGTTATGGGCCAATTGTCCGGAGTGGACCTGACGATCCATCTGACTTCCAAGACCAGATAGACCTTGAAAAGGTGGATGTCCATGCAGATACTGGACACTGGGATATATTTTCCTCCAATGAAGTAGAAGGTCTTGATGGAAGATGCCAGTCTGTCAGGCTGGTGAGATGTTGTGGAAAACCTCTTGGCTCAGGGAATGTGGTCATCAGAGGAGTGGAAGTTGCCAGTCAACATCCTGGAACTTTGGACAATTGAGCTGGCCCTCTCTGTGGTCTGTCTGCCTTCAGGGTGTCCCTGTAAAGGTGTAGTTAGACAATGTCCACAGCTGTGGCATGCATCAACCATCAAGAAGGAACAAGTAGTCCCTGCTCAGGAAGAAGCAGACCCAATCTAAACTTTTCCTTCACTTCTGCTTCTTCCTCGCCTGTGAAGGGCATTCCAGTGATTCTTATAGCACTAGCACCTGCTTGGTCAAGAAGAACGTGATATGAAGACATTGTAGGTCTCTTGGGAAACAATCTTGACCTGTGGGCTCTTCTGGGTTTGCCAGATTTGCTGTCAGAGGGTCCAGTCTTCCATCCTGCTTTTTTTTTTGCCTGGTATAAGGCTTGTAAGTTTCATCCCCCAACAGTATGTCATGGTGCACATTTTGGTTTTCCTTCAGTCTGATGTGGAGATGTCTCTGGCTTTACAGCGGTATTAAGCCCAAAACCAAAAATGTATTATATTGCAGCTTACCAAACATTAGATGTGCTGTCTGCGTCCATTTTCTTTTCTTTTGCTTTTTACACCTGGTCATCTGGCCAGTAACACCACTCCTGTATTAGTGGGACACGACTTTGGATAAATGAGCACAGGAGGCACAGCAGACAGTAGCAATAATAAAAATGCCATAAATCTATCCCCTATTTTGTAGACGCTTTAACTTTTGCTTATCTCTTTTTTCTTTCTTTTCTTTTTTTTTTTTTTTTTTAACCAAAAATATGTAGAATACATATCAGCCTAAACTGAGGAAAAAATTAGTTTTTTTGAAAAAAAAAAATGCGGGATATTTATTATAGCAAAAAGTAAACGATATTGTATTTTTTTTTCAAAATTGTCGCTCTTCTTTTGTCTATACCTCAAAAAATAAAAAACACAGAGATGATCAAATACCACCAAAAGAAAGCTCTATTTGTGGGAAAAAAAGGACATCAACTTTGTTTGGGTACAGCGTTGCACGACCAGGATAAGGTGGTGTTGTGGCCTGGGTCCTCTTTCCACCTGAATCATGACATCATGTCATACTTTTGTCCCAAGCATCCTAAAGAGAAGGTGCTTTTGGATGTTGTTTGAGTGTGTCTAAGGACTACAGCTTTGTTTCAACAGTCTGATTCCCTGTTTTGCCTGAGGGTCCTCTCAAGGTCAGGCTGCTTCTTGATCCAGGAATTCTAGGTGGATTAATTGGCTAATTTTCTTAGGCCTATGGTATCAAGGGCAGGTCCCTCCCTTCCCGGTCAAGGCCCATTCCACCAGGAATTTCTGGCCTATTCAGCATCAAGCTTCTGTTGATGTTTTTAAGGCTGCTACCCGGTCTTCTCTTCACACGTTTATGAACTTTAACCACTTTGTAGATGCCTGTTTTATATTTTATTAAAATAAAAAAAAAAATACAAAAAAGAAAGAAATTACACTCTTCAAAGTATACATATCTCTGTAAGACAATGATGATCCCCAATTTTGACTCCACCCCAGTACCCCCCCCCCCCCCCCCGCAGGTCCTTTTTTCTCCGAAACAAGCATAACGACAAAAAGTATAGTTGTGCATATATTAAATCATGATGACTTCAGCAAATCTCTCAGATTTTTTAAAGGCTTCCCATTTGACCCATCTACCTCCACTGTCTTCTTGACCCCTTAACAGGGAATCAGCTGCCTCAGTCTTCTCTAAAATATAAATTTCATTTACCCTTGAAATCCAATCCCCAATCCTAGGCCCCTCCGCTTCCTGCCATTTTTTTGGAATTACACACTTTGCTGAATTTAGAAACATGGGATTAGGGAAGATTTATACCCTCTATTCAAACCCTCAGAACCGTGAAACAGACAAACCCATGGGTCATACGGGATAGCTTTGCCCGTAATCTCCTCGATAAGCTAGATCACCTCCCGCCAGAATATTTAAATTTTTGAGCAACCCCACCAGAGATGCGCCATCATTCCCGGGGCCATACATCCTCTCCAACCGTTAGGGGATTTGTCAGATTGGATTTTGCTGATTTTAACAGGAGTCGCATACCACCTGGCCAGGCACTTGTAATTTGTCTCAATCATTTTCATGTCAACTGCCGAACCATGTGTTGCCCCCCCGGATGCTCCCCACCGAACTTTTATTACATACTACTCCCAATTCATCTTCCCATTTTTTAATGAATGGCGGTACTTCCAGCCCTCCTCTATTTGACAAAATTTTATTTAATGCAGAAACATTCTTCCTTGCTGTTTCCCTACAAAATAGCTTCTCTATCGGCCTGTAATCTTCTTCCTCTCTCAAAGGCCCAGGAATGCTTCCGACAAAATGCAAGAGCTGGCCGTACCGCCAACCATTTACCTTCATTAAATCCCTTTGTGTTAATAGTTCCTGAAATGTGCAAATTTTTCCTTTATTAGTGATATCTTTTAATTGTGCTTCACTATTCAAAATCCAATTTCCTCCCACTTCCACCATCCCCGGGGGAAAATACGTGTTATCTTTTAAGTAAATAAAGGGTGAATTATACTCCCATTTGCTATTAAGATGGATCTGGTCCCAAATTTTAAATGTGTGGTGAGTTATATCATGTGTATCTGGACCTAGATTCCTATAATGAGGAGGATTCCAAAACAAGTGATTTAAGCGTGCATTACTGAAACCCATTTCCAAATTAACCCATCTTTTATTAGTACTTCCTTTTGCCCAATCTATCGCCTGTGATAAAACAATCGCTTTATAATATTTTTTAAAGTCTGGGATAGCCAACCCCCCCTGTGCTTTCTCTCTACTCAACACCGTGTACACTATCCTAGGTTTCTTATTATTCCATACAAAGCTACTTATTAATGCGATATTCTTTTTATTTCTGATCTAATTTCATCTAATAATGGGATAAAATTCAGCAGGTAAATCCTCCTAAGAGACCCTGCTAACTTAACCCCTGTTAATTAATATTTTCCCTCCAAGGGAAATGAAACACCTCTCTAAGTCTAGCTACTTCCTGCTTATCAACATTTATATTTAGGGCTTTATCAAGGTTGATTTTATAATTTGACAGCTCTCCGTACGTCTTCAATGTGGACAGCAAATTGGGGATCGAGATCCTGGGTTTCGTGATGAAGAAAAGAACATCATCGGCAAAAGCAGCCAATTTGGGCTCCTCCTTTCCCACTATACAGCCGCTAATGTCCAGATTTTTTCGGATCGTGGCCAATAAGGGCTCTAAAGTCAAACCGAATAAAAGAGGAGACAGCGGGCATCCTTGCCTAGTTCCGTTTCCCATTACGAACTGTGCTGAGGCTAAATTATTAACCTTCACAAATGCTGTGGGATGGTTATATAAGACTTTAATCCATTTTAGCATGTTAGGTCCAACTCCCATGGCTTCAAGCGTTTTAAACATAAATCCCCAGTCTACTCTATCGAATGCCTTCTCGGCATCTATTGACAGAAATAAACCTGGGGATACGCTTGATTTGATAGCCTCAGATATGAGAAGAGACCGCACCCCATTATCTCTTCCTTCTCTTCCTGGAATAAATCCCACTTGGTCCGGGTGGACCAAGAAGGACATTTTTTCCTTAAGCCAAAGCGCCAACACCTTGGCATATAATTTGATATCTGCGTTTAATAGCTCAATCGGCCTGTAACTAGAGCATAGGGTGCGGTCTTTGCCCTCTTTAAGAATTAGAGTCACTGATGCCGTTAACACTCCCTTACACAATTCTCCTTGCTTCCCCAGCTCATTCCAAACCTGGCAGAGCCTTGGAACCAAGGAGTCTTTAAATCTTTTGTAAAAGCTAGATGTGAAGCCATCCGGTCCAGGGTGCCCGGAGGAGATGATTTCAGAGCTAGGCATATCTCTTCTTCGGTTATAGGTCTCTCTAGTTCTATTATGTCATTTTCACACAAAGTAGGAAGCCCCGCCCCTTTCAGGAAATCTCTCACCCTCTCATCCTTATTCCCGACACTATTTTCCCTCTGCCTGACAGAGTAGAGGGATGAAAAATACTGCCTGAATTCTTCTCCTATCTCTTTGGATGTATGCCTCATTTCACCTTTATTATTTTGAATCTTATCTATGAAATTCACATCCCTTTTTTTTCTCAAAATTGATGCCAAGCGTTTGCCCACCTTGTCCCCCCCCCCCCCCCGGTAGCTATCTCTTAGATGTTTATTCATAATCCTAGTTGACTCATTCTCCAATAAGTCTTTTAATTCTTCTCTTTTCATTATCAATTGCTGTAGCAGGGGCCTATCATATCCCTTAGAGGCTTTATGTAATTGTTCTAGTTTATGAATTTCAACGATAAGGCTCTCTTTCCTTTTAGTTCTCTCTTTCTTCTCACCCACTCCAATGGAACTTAAAACCCCCCCCTTATATAAGCCTTGAAGGCCTCCCATAGGACTGCCCCCGAGAGCTCTCCGGTATCATTGATCAAAAAAAAAAAAACGCATCAATTTCCTGTTGGATTTTTCCGGCTATCTTCTCATCCCCAATTAAATTTTCATTCAGACGCCAAGTATAAGGAAACCTTTGGAGCCCTTTTATTTTCACATTTATCATGACAGGGGCATGATCTGACAGTGTCATGATCTCTATCTTCGACTCCCCTACAGAGTCCAATAAACTGTGATCCACCATCAAATAATCCAGCCTTGAAGAGGTCCTGTGCACAGGAGAGAAGAATGTATAATCCCTCACCTTTGCATGCTGTACCCTCCATACATCTATCATTTGGCAGTCGTGCAACTTACGCCCTATGCTCGTTAAGAGGTTTTTACTTACTTCCTGTGCACTAGATGACCTATCCAAGGCTGGATCTAGGCAAAAATTAAAATCTCCCGCTAATATCACTTCCCCCTCCTTAAATTCCATCAATCTATTCAGGGTCTGGGAGAGATATTTGATCGGGTCTCTATTCGGACAATAGACATTGGCAAGAGTAAAAATCCTTTCCCCCAATTTAACCTTAAAGACTAGGAAACGGCCTTCCGGGTCCGCTCTCCTTTCTATCAATGCATATTTGATCCGTTTAGAAAAACCGATTACCACTCCCTTCGCCTGTTTAATGGGGGAATCGCAGTAGATCCACCTCGGAAAATTCCTTGAGTATAGATTAATGCCCTCCTCCAACACCAGGTGGGTCTCCTGCAAAAAAAACGATATGGGGGAATTTAGCCCTTTTACATTATATGTCAAGCAGTTAATTTCCATCAGACCCGATTTTTAAGACACACCTTATTTCAAACTCATGCACGTCCCCCTTGCCCTCTGCTTGAAAAGAATCTGCGGGAACTCCCAACCCCCTCCTTCCCCTCTCCCCCACCACTCCTTCCTCCACCTCCAGATCCTCCACTCTTTCATCTTGAAGGACAAATCCTCTCCTCTGTGTTCTGGAATAGATCTAATCCTTACATTTTGCCGCCTATTTTGATTTTCCTGTTCCTCCAATTTGTAAAGCATCTCCCGCTGATCTGACTGTAGCTTTTTAACTTGATTTTTAAGAGCTGTAATCTTAAGCTCCTGTTGTTCTGATGCCTCCTCAACTACTTCTACTCGTTTCAAGAGGTGACCCAAATCTGCCCTTACATTGAGAATCTCTGCTTTAATTGAGTCCTCTAGTTTGGAAAACATGTCCTGCATCTCCATTTTTATTGGGAGTGCATCCGTATCTGCCTCCATGCTGAGGTCCAAATCCGCTTCTGGGGGAATCGCCCCTCTGGGGGTCCCCCCTTGGGCTCCTTTGTTCTTAGCTGGATCCTTCTTCTTATCTTTCACACTCTGTTGTCTATTATCCATGACCGGGCTTTTTAATTGCCCTTCTTTTAGATATTTTTGAATGGAGCTTGAGTTCAAACTTTCTCTGGGCTTTTTAGATTCTGCAGCTTTTTGGAAGCGACCTTTCATGTTCTTCGCCACCCAGCTCTATTCCTCTTCCTTGTGTCTGGCTTGCTCTTAATTTCTCCCTGTAACTCTTTCGCCCCACTTAGCCTCCTCACCATGTACTCTCCCACACTTCGCAAAGCTGGCTACAATCCAGGTATTTTAAGTGAGACTCAGTGCAGCCTTTGGAGATCCTGCGGTACATATAGGCCTTGACCATTTCACTTCTCCGCAAACTGTCTAACTTAGGTAAAGTGAGGTAAGAAAAAAAAATCTTCAAATCCTTTAGACAAGCACCCTACTCTCACCACAGCTATTCCCATCAGTGTTCACTCAGTTTAACTTATTTTTTCAGTTCTACTGAACCACAATATGATTCCTCAGTTCCTCAGAAACGCAGAGAGAAAAAAAAGAGTCCAGCGCAATATGAATAGAACTTAGCGTCAGCTGATCCTACCTGGAGCCCGCAGATTTCAAGAGGAGACCACGCTGCCAACACGGTCATGCCTTACGGTCACCGGGGGATGCAGATACATTTTCAAGGGGTAGCCTGGAATTCAGGGGTCCTCCGAGATCGATCGGATCACTTGCTTAATGGTGGGGCTGCTATAAAAAGCAAGCCTATGAGTCTTTTTCCATACACGGCTGTAGAGGGGAGATCCCGAGCAGAGAGCAGAGCCAGGGAGCCGGGTGCAGGGAGGACGTAACAGCGCGCTGTGTGCTCCTCTGATCGAACCAGGATGTTTGTGGCCAGTTTCACAATCCCCGGCTTCCTCTTCAGGAGCAACTCCTCCCGCTGTACCAAAGTGGAAGATTAGCGGGACAAACACGGGCTCTCACCCCGAGCCGTCCCTACCACCATCACCATTCAAACCTCCGCCCTCCTCCACCACGCCACCGTCAGGCCCCTCCCCCGGTTTCTAGCACGTCACATCCCCTCACCGCCAGATGCCTGTTTTGAGCAGAAGGTCTTCCAGGCAGCTCTGTAGTTAGGTTCCCCCATTCTGTTTTGGGGTTTTAGCATATTTGGGCTTGTTGATGTGTTGTCTACCCAAAGTAGTCATACATATGAATTCCTATGTGCCCTGTGATGTACAATTTAGAAATTAGGATTTTGGACTTTTCTTGGAGTACATCTCAGGACACAGGGATATCCCTCACCTCCTGTCTGAATCCTACATTTTTCTCCAACCACCAAGAGTATCATACACTGTTAGTTCCCACACTGAGTTGTGAAAAATTGACAAAAGCCTACGGGGGTGAGTGGGAGGAGCCAGAAACAGACTATTAGCAAAGTACACACCCCTTCTTTACATGTCAAAAGGACCTGACCTAATTAGGAAGGGTTGGTGGAAAGTCTATAACCTCTGGAAATGTCCTGCCAGTTAAGTTTGTATAAATTAGCCATTGTGTATGTGTACAGAGTAGTGAAAGGACTTATTAATCTTATGACTTTCTTTCATTGTATTGCAGCCATGTCAGCCCCTGTATATTCTGTGCCAGGATATTATGGACAAGCTGATTCACTGTGGTCTCCTTTCCATGTATGAAGTAAGGTGTACATTTATGGCAGACATTAACTTGCACGCATTAGAAAGTATGGCAGTCAGATGTCAGGGCCTCTTGTCTGTCTTCTTAGGATCCCAATGCAACTCCAGCTTGTGACACTGGGAGGCGTTCCTTTGCAGACAGCCTTATGTGGAGAGCTACTGATGACTTTTCAGACAGTGACTGCGAATACACAGAAGAAAAAGTAAAGAGACACTACAAGGTACTGCATGGGTGGGTTGTATTACTAACTGAAGTATAGAATCTGCTTCTTTTTATTATGTGGATATCCATATACGTGCAGTTCTTTTATTTAACTTTTACTCTAAATCTTGTAGTCCAACAGTTTTTTTTTTTTTAAATATAATAGCTATATTTATAGCCAAAAATATATATGAGCTCTTACCCTCACAGATAATCTGCATTTTGGTGAACCCTCTGCAGGCTACTGATATTATGTTAACATCAAAAGAGTGTCGTCTAGTGCAGGGTTTCTCAAACTTTTAAACACAGAGGAACCCTTGATTTATCTTTCCGGTCTCAGGGAACCCCTGCTAAAAATGACTATATTTACAACTTCTGAGACATTAGTGTCATGGTCTGTGGGAAGAATGCTTCTTATACTAGTGGTCACTGGGATAGCTAAGCCCGGGTTCACACTATAACAGGCTGCAGATTGCACAGGAGCGCTGTGCGTCCCTGTTCCCCGTTTCAGGGACGAATCAGGGCCGATTCTATGCCTGAATTCGGCCCTGAAACGGAGCCAAAGACGCACAACGTCACAGCGCACAGCCGCCCCGGAGATATGTGAACTGGCTCCATAGGGGGCCAGTCACATTCTCCTGCTATGCGAATTAGATGCGGGGAAACGGACATCTAATTCGCATAGGTGTGAACCTGGGCTAAAAGGGATCAGTGGTGTCAGTGGGAACTTATCTCAGAAGCAGAACTTGCTCATTGCTCAAGGAACCCCTAACAACCTCCTGGAGGAACCCTGGTTGAGAAACCCCGGTCTAGTGTATAGACAAGTACATTTTCCCCCTCCCACAATTTAGTATTGTCTGCTTGAGCAGCTTATCTCCAGGTTTAACGTGAACCTGTGTTTAGATCATGCACACAAAGCATTTGAATATTCTAAATATGCCGTAAAAGCACTTTAAAACAAGCCCTTAAAGCGAAATTAAACCCAAAAGTAAACATTTATTATATTGCAGCTTACCAGTTCTTAGATTTGATGGCTTTATTAGTTTCCTTTTTTTAGGCTTTATTTCTATTTTCTATTTTAATCCAGAAAGTCTGTTGTTTTTCACAGCACAAACTCTCCAGCAGAATGTATCATTTTACATGAATGGGACAAACTACTTAACTGGCAGGGGTGATTAAAAAAATCAGATTTTATTTATGTAAAACCTTTATCCCAAAAGTAAAAAAAAAAAAAAAACTGTTTCCTGTAACTGAATATAAAGTGTGAGCTGGAGTTTGGCTTCAGTTTGTTAGTGGTTCTAAATCTGCCAATACATTTAACACCCCCCGCCCAGACTTACAATGCTGCTGTCTGCTGTGACTCCTGTTCTCATTCCACCAGAGTTATATCTCACTAATACAGGAGGTGTGTTACTGGCCAGATCACTAGATAAATGCAGAGGGGAAAAAGTAAAAGAAAAAAAAATGTATGGGACCACCACATCTGATGGTTGGTAAGCTGCAATATGACTTTTTTGGTTTTGGGTTTAATACCGCTTTAGTCAACTCTGTAGCTACTGGCATTGTGGAGAAATTTAAACTCTTACCTTAAAATAATATTTTTTAATGCCATCTTTAAATAAGTTCATTATACCATATTCTTTTATTGATTGTGATATGGTTTCTGATTAGAATAACCTGTTGATACGGTCAATCCACCTTCTTTCTTGTTGTAAACTGACCTTGCTAAGCACAGAAGCTTATCCCTGCTTGTGTGGTCAATTTGTGTCCCATGGCTATCTGTTCGGAGGTACAGGATACTGTGTAAGCACATAGCTTGCCTGTATCTTCTGGAGTTTATTTTGCAGCCACATTCCTACCCATCCCCTTTACAGTTGATTGACAGTGTTCCATTGCCATAGAACTGCTAATACTGGCAAGCATAGCTCACTTATGGAAGTAGAGCTAGTAAAGCATAAATAGTCCTGTCCACTGGCTGCTCCTTTGATGGAAATTGCAGTCATCTGATGTTATGAGAATCGATTTGGATAAATATATATGGAAAGCGATTTTTGACTTTTTGAAAGTGGAATTAGAAAGGTCAGCTACTACATTATAATACAGGATTTATCTAGCGCCAACAATACAACATTAGGGCAGACAGTACAGTTACAATACAATTCAATACAGGAGGAATCAGAGGGCCCTGCTCATTAGAGCTTACAATCTAAAAGGGAGGGTCAGGGTGACACAATAGGTAATAACTGCGGGGGATGAGCTGATGGAGAAAATAAAAGCAGAGTTGTTAGGTGGAGCCGGGATAGGTTTCTCTGGAGAGAGAGGTTTTAAGGGATCGCCTAAAAATGGATAGAGTAGGAGATAGTCGGACAGATTGGGGTAGGGAAGTCCATAGGATGGGAGAGGCTCAGGAGAAGTCCTGGAGGTGAGCACGGGAGGAGGTGATAAGGGAACTAGAGAGAGGGAAATCTTGGGAGGTTCAAAGAGGATGATTTGGTTGGTATTTTGAGACTAAGTTGGTGATGTAGCTGGGGGCCAAGTTGTGGATGGCTTTGTAAGTTATTGTTTTTAATTTAATTAGTTGGGTGAGTGGCAGCCAATGGAAGGATTGGCAGAGAGGGGTAGCAGACACTGAATGGTTGGTGAGGTGGATAAGTCTGGCAGCAGCATTCATGATGGAGTGAATAGGGCATAGGCTATTTAAAGGTAAGCCAATAAGGAAGCAGTTGCAGTAGTTGAGCCCGAGAGCTAACCAGGGACTGAACTAGAAGCTTTGTGGTGTCATTGGTTAGGAAGAGGGCATATTTTGGAGATGTTGCAGAGATTGAGGCGGCAAGCTTTGCACAGTGATTGAATGTGGGGCCGAAAGAGTTCAGAGTCCAGGACTACACCTAACACCCTGACATGCGGGGATGGGTTGATGGATGGGCCATTGATTTTGACAGAAAAGTCAGGGGTAGGGGAATGCGGGAGAGGAAATATTATGAGCTCGGTTCTGGATAGATTGAGTTTCAGGACGTAATGTGACATCCAGAATGATATGTCTGTTAGCAAATTAGTGATGCGCAAGGAGACTGGAGTGAGCTGAGGGGTAGTGAGATAGATTTGGGTGTTGTCCGTAGAGATGGGCTCGGGAGTGTTCGGAATTCTAGTTCCAACCCACCTGCCCGATCCCACCAGGAAGCCGACACTGCACACCGCTAATCACAGGCAGTGAGACATTTCCCAGTCCGCAGCTGCACAGACCGGGAAATGTCTCACTGCCTGTGATTAGCGGTGTGCAGTGTCGGCTTCCTGGCATGATCGGGCAGGTGGGTTGGGACTAGGAACCCGAGCCCATTTTTAGCAGTCAGCGTAGAAATGATATTGAAAATCATGGGAGGCTATCGGCTGACCCAGGGAGGAGGTGTAGATCAAGAATAGGAGAGGTCCAAGTACAGAACCATGAGGGACCCCAATGGAGAAAGGAAGAGGAGAGGTGGGATTAGAATTGTAAGTAACGCTGGAAGGTGCGGTGGAATTAGGTAGGATGAGATCCAACAAAGGTGGTTTATACGAGGCCTTGGAAACTAACAGACTTGTTTTGTTTTTTAAGAATTAATAACTTCACATTAAAAGCACCTTAGGAGCTCAGAGATGACTTGTTTTAAAGCTCTTTTACTACGGAATAGGAATATCTAAATAGTTAAATGTCCATAGCCCAGAAACAGGTGCCCTTAAGTTACTGATGGTTCAGAGGAAAGGAACTTTTAGAAAGTCACTATTTGCATAGGATCAAATTGGGGCTGCAGCAGAGAATCAGGAAGCCTGTCAGGAAATCTGAGGCTTACTTTGGTTTTAATACACCATTGAGAGGTATGGTTTATTGCATACCATAACTGACACAAAGCTAAAACTAGCTGTTGTCTGTTGGCCATTGTGCCCACAGGAAAGGAGCGAGTTTCCTTGGATTAAGTTAAGGCCTGGGAGCAGGAAGGGCTTTACACCACAAAGATCTTGCAGGTTTTCCAATCAACTTGTACAGAAATATCATCCACACGGATTTGTCATCTTTGTTGTGAAATAACATATTGACCACTACTGCGTGACTGTGGGTTTTCTATGAATTATTTCCGTAAATTTCTGAATGGTAAAATCTTTACAATCTTATTTTAGATATATTAAAATATTTAATGACTGTGCGTCAGGTAAATTGAACTCTGAGAACCCTTAGATACAAATGTGCTACAAAATACAAGAATACAGTGCAGTAGTATGCTGTTACCGGAACAAGTAGAAATTGCAGTGAACATGGCTTTGGTTTATGGTTAAAAAAATATAAAAGGTCCACATGCGGCGCTAATAAAAAGCAACAGTATTTGAAGTATTAAAAAAAGGAAAGATGATAATCCCTTCACCAGTTTTCATTGTGTATAGGAAAGCACACCACACCACGTGAGAATCTAATCTGCTTACCAGATATCAGCAAGTGATAGGCATTGATTAATAACTTCCGAAGGGATCACATCTGAACTCGTCAATCACCAGTAAGTAGATGGTTAAAATACACTGCAAAGCTTGCATCCATTCACTTGTTCCAGGCAGCAACAAAGCGGTAAACTTCCAGCAGTCAGTGGGCGTCTCACCCAATCAAGGGGAGATCATCACCAAATCGAAATTCTGGGTGCTTGTGTCTCAAAACCAGCCTGACATGTTTCATCCGAGTGGGTATCATCAGAGGTTGTCTATTGTTTATGGTTGTCTATTGATAGTGATGGGTGAAATTCATTGCTGCATTTTCCTGTTCTCTTCCCTTTATCCTTACCCAAGTGCAGCATAGTCCTACAAGAGTGCTGGTATTTTCTTGCAGTACATGTCAAGGAAAAGGTTAACTGTACGACCTATTAAGTTATTACTAATAACAATTTTGCTCACCGCTTTTCTCCTATACTAGTTGGGCCGCTCAGAACATCACGCTGATTTCTTTGTCTTCCTGTGTCATCTTTTGGGCCCAGTGTTGAGGGCATATGAGAGGGCTGCGTTATTCCTGCTGGAGCATGAAACCTGTGGAACTGGTATGATATAAGTATCATCAGATAAGTGGGGGAGACACCATGCAGGAGAATTATCTGCTATGAGCGAATGTTGTCTTTATCACCTTAAATCATTTAAGACACATTGAACTTAAAATACGCAGGGCACGGTCTACCATGTCCTAGTTAGAGGCATTTGGGTCGAAGGTAGTGCAACAGGATGAATATTCGAAATAGACGGGTTTCACCCAATCCTCCTACCCTTGCAGACTGGATTCAGGAAATAGATAAACCTATAATGTTTGAGAAATACTCTTATGCAATGCCTCTCAGAAATTTGAAAAAATATGGAAAAGGTGGATGGACGCATCATGCTATAATTTCTGATCTGTAATTGACAAGGATGGCCTGCCATAGAGAGTTTCATTACATTGATATAACATATATTGGTTGCCCTGGAGTATTTATTTTTTTAGATATTTCTGAATACTTTAAGAATTTGGTAATAATTCAAATGTATTGAAGATGTTATTTATTTTTGTGGTGTACTTATTGCTTTATGAAGCTATGTGATTTTTGTTTGTTTTTTTCTTTCTTTGTGTATGCTACTGTATTTTGTTTTTTTGTTTTTTTTTTTTTTTTGTTTTTTTTCCTTGTTTGTTAATATAAAATCTGAATTTAAAATAAAAATGAATAAGACTTACCTGTTTTCTACAGAAACCGAAACAGACTATGTGGATCAACTGCACCATTACCTGCTGTTGAAAGCAGAAGATGATGGATCTTATGGTAAGTTAATGCGTTATGTTTATCATGTAATTGCTGCTTTATGAAGGATGACTTTTCTCTCATATCTCTTTAATTTACACCTAACAATATTCCTATCGCCAACATAACTAGATGTAGAAATGTAATTTTCTTTTACAAATTTATAGGCATTGAACAGTTGCAAGTCTTATTTCTTAACCCCTTAGTGACAGAGGGTAAAACAAATCTTAATACCTGAACACAATTGCAACTTTGACATGTGTTAGTAAAACTGTACATATCATCACAACTACTTTATGTATCCTTGTTTTTTTCAGGACAGATTGGGCTTTCTTCTGTTGGTAAATAGTAATAGATATCTCCTGATTTCTTTCTTTCTTTTTTTTTTTTTTTTTATTACGAAAGGAAAAATGGCCCCAAATAGTATTTTTTTAATTTAGCTGCATCTTTCTTGCTATTAGCATAATTTACCACCAAATAACCCAGAATAAATTCTGCAGCGATACCACATATGTGTGTGTTGTTGTTTGTAGCTGTAATAGGGCCCAGAAACAATGGTGTACATTTTGCTTTTTTTATATCCTACATAAAAAACACAGACGCTAATTTAAAAAAAATGCTTTAAAAAAAAAAATCTTACCCAAAATATACCTACCCTGACCTTTAACCCTAACGATAACCCTGGCACTGACCTAGATCAAACCTTAATCTAGCTATTTTTTTTTTTCTTTTTGAATCTCAATCTCTCTCTCTCTCTCTCTCTCTATCTATCTATATATATATATATATATATATATATATATATATATATATATATATATATATATATATATATATACACACACACTATATTGTCAAAAGTATTAGGACGCCTGCCTTTACATGCACATGAGCTTTTAATGGCATCCCAGTCTTAGTCCGTAGGGTTCAATATTGAGCAAGTTTGGGGTGAAGGAACTTGATTGGCATGCACAGAGTCCTGACCTCAACTCGATAGAACACCTTTGGAATGAGTTGGAGCGGAGACTGCGAGCCAGGCCTTCTCCAACATCAGTGTGTGACCTCACAAATGCTTTTCTGGAAGAATGGTCAAACATTCCCATAGACACACTCCTAATCCTTGTAGACAGCCTTCCTAGAAGAGTCGAAGCTGTCATAACTGCAAAGGGTGGGCCAACTCAATATTGAACCCTACGAACTAAGACTGGGATGCCATTAAAGTTCATGTGTGTGTAAAGGCAGGTGTCCCAATACTTTTGACAATATATTTTTTTTACACACTTTTGTGTTTATTTACACTTTCATCTCCTGCAAGTAGAGAAGAGAAAGTAAGCTCAGGGGTGGGCTGCACAGTGACTGACCACTGTGATAGCCAATCAGAGGCTATTACAGTGATCAGGTGACCCAGGACCAGGAGTCCCGGGACCTGATCTTTCGTATGAGACCCGGGCTCCTGGGGAGAGCCCAGTTTGTGCTGGAAGCTCGCTGTGTGGCGTTCTCCCAGCACAAGGAGAGATGCGCAGATTTGCGGCCCTGTGGATAAAGGCCCACCAGTGATGTCTCATATCTGTGTACGGTAGGTGGGAAGGGATTAATAATTATTGATTAATTATCCATTTAAAGTGAACCTTTGCCCAGAAAAAAGTTAGAATATTTATGTTTTGTGAACAAGCAGTAAAAGTAGTTTAAAACAAGTCCTTCTTTGCCTTGGTAGCTATAGGTATTATGGGTAAATTAAAGCTAAAGTTTAGCTAAACAATTTTTTTTTTTTTTCTACGGTTGTAGTTGCAATGAAGTGCTGTATGTCCCACGATGTGCAGGCTACTGCATTCTGATGAAATCTTCGCTCAGAGCTGCCGTTTCCTTCCTGCTGCTGAACTTCTGGTGCTGTGGGGCAGAGCATGCTGTCCATGATTATGGCACTTTTTCCTGGGAAATTGGTTCACAAAACAAAATGATTGCGTCCATTGTGTGCGGGTAATAGGTAACCTTCCTGCATTGAGGAAATTCCAAAAATAATGGTCCCCCCAATCCCATTCCTTTAAACAGTCTAGAGTTCACAGTGAAAACTCTTATAAAAAAAAAAAAAAAAAAACTAAAAAAAAAAAAAAACTAAAAAAAAAAAAAAAGACCTGATTTGAAGACCACAGTGAACTTTATCAAAATATATAAATGAATATGAAGAAAAATATATAACACCTTAGGTGTTGTGTCCCCATATAGATTTTTATTTCACAAAACACAATTAAATATTATAGTATAACCAGGGCTCAAAATTTCAAGTCCTGAGCTACTAGCCAGGTCTTAAGAGTTACTCCTACCCTGCCCCACCCTGCCCCGCCCCGCCCCTAAGTACGCCCTCGTAAATTTTCTCATGAAATGACACTGTTAAATGCTTTATTCAGTATTGGGTTTTTTTCGCCTCCCCCAGTACGCCTCTACCTCCAATGCGCCCCTTATCTGTGCTTTTTAACAACCTACCCCAGCACACCTCATCTTCTGACCTCCCCTCTCCAGAACTCCAGAACACTTGGAGGCATAGGTATGATGGATTGGGAAAGGAGGGGGGTGAAGGCATAGGTATGATGGATTAGGGGGGGGGGGGGGTGGCATAGAGGCACAGATATGATTCAAACCTCCAATTCCACCGCCCCCCCCCCCCCCCCCAATCCATGATATCTACTTGATATCTACACTTGGAGGCATAGGTATGATGGATTGGGAAAGGAAGGGGGGGGTGGAGTAATAGGTATGATGGATTAGGAAGGGGGGTGGCTTAGAGGCACAGATATGATTCAAACCTTCGAATACAACGCCCCCCCTCCATCCATTATATCTATGCCTCCGAATAACTCGGAGGCATGCTTGCTCTCAACACCAGCACACATCTTTAATCCCCCATTTTACTAATGCCTCCAGCACACTGTCATATTTACCATTTTGCAGCCACGGGGGTTAGTCATCACTGTGCACACTGGGGCCAGACGGAAACGGTTTGAGCCTGCCCACTTAGGACCGCCCCACTCCTTAGATGTGCAGCAGAACGGAGACGGAGAGGGGCGGTCCCAGGCGGCTCTTTAATGGCTATGGAATAGCATGGTCTGTGTGCCTGGGCGGGGATGTGCAGTAGGGAGGCGGAGAGGGGCGGTCCCAGTCGGCTTTAATGCCTATTGAACTGCATGCTCTGCGAGCCTGGGCGGGGATGTGTGGCAGGAGGTGGAGAGAGGTGGTCTTAGGTGGCTGATTGTGTATGTATTGAAATGGGGCACTGGCTATACATTCCTGGGACAGCACAGCCCTGTCATTACTCGCTCTCCTCATTTGTTTACTCGCCAAATGTGAGTAGGCGAATGCATATTTTGAGAACTGGTATAAAAATAACCCTTTAAATTTTAGGTCCGCTTTGTGTCTTAAATCCAAAAACATATCTTTGTACTTACTGAGTTTATCAAGGGACACAAAAAAATTCAGACTGTTGGGTTATACCACTGTCTACAGCAGGATTTGGACAGTGGTAAAAAAAAAACATGGGCCATTCAGGTACTGGGGTGATGACCTCCTGCTCCAGGAGACCCATGAGGGCAGCATATGGAGGACTGCTAATCTGTGCGGTGACAAAGGATGGAATGCATGAACCAAGGAGAGGAGAGAGTGAAATTCTAGCTTGTAGCCCCTAAAACTACCTCTCCTACCAAAGCATCTGATATGCTGGTTGTACATAAAGGCCAGTCGACAATGCCCCCCTTTCATGCTGGAGAAGATTTATTTGAGAATTTAGTAACTTGAAAATTGAGGCCTTAACTAGAGGAGTCCTCTTGTTTACTGACAGGAGACTCTATGAAAAATGAGGCAATGATTCAAGACTGCAGGCATAACCTCCAAAAGGTTCATAAATAGATTAGCTTGCATAGTGACTGGATTCCTTCTGAAGGATTTACTAGTCTGTTTGTCAGACTAGTTTCAGGGCCAGGGCATATTGCAAAGCCTAATCTGTCAGAGGAAACCGTTTTAGATAAGAGTTCCATTCACGTTTATGGAGTCATTAAACAAAGTCTGCCAGACACAATTTCCACAGGAATAGTGAAGGCTTTGTTAAAGCTGAGCTCCAGCCAAAAGGGGACGCTCGACTTGTTTGCTTCCTCCCTCTTCTGCTGCCACATTTGGCACCTTTCGAGGGGAAGGGGATACCTGTCAAAACCAGGTATCTGCTCCCTCTTGCGTGTAAGATCACCGCATCTTTGTGTGGTAAAATTTCCAGCCCCTCCTTCCCCAACCCAACCCCCGCCCCCGCTGCCTTCTTGGAAACACGCAGGTCTCGGAAGACAGCGGGGCTATCCAGGAGGCGCAGCGCACCTTGCACATGCGCGGTAGGAAACAGGCTGTGAAGCCAGAGGCTTCACTTCCTGTTTCCCTTAGTGAAGATGCCAGCGCCTGCACCCGGAGCCAATGGACGGATGGGCTTGGGGTGCCGACATCGCGGGCTCCCTGGACAGGTAAGTGTCCTTATATAAAAAGTATTTGTAGCTACTTACTTTTAATGTTTTTTTTCTCCCAGGCTCCTTCTTAAGACAGGAAACTGCTGGATCTACAGTGGGGGCAGCCTGTTTTCTTTTAATTTTTAACAAAGTTCCCTTCAAAGGGAAAGCATGCTCTGGAAAGGTCTTGGCTATCTTGTGTACTCTAGAGAAGCTTGCGACTCCTCAGGTGTAGCATTGTCCATTAAAGCGGTAGTAAACAACCCTTTCTGACTTCTACCCACATTTAAGCTTATAATGAAGCTTACCAATAGGTACAAGGAATATCTCCTAAACGTGCACCGTTTAGGAAATATTCACTATTCCTGCAGCCGGTGGTGTCACCGGCGCACTGCACTCTGAATAGACAGCATACTGAGTATGCCATCCCTTCAGAGTGCTGTGCCGTGATCGTGGCTCCCATGCGCATACGTGGGAGTGACATCATCACAGCTCGGCCATTCAAACTGCTGCAGCCCGCAAACCTGGAATTAAGACCTGGTAAAGATGGAAGCCCTGGCAGTGTGACAGTAGTGTGCTGCTGGATGGCTTCATTTTAAGGTAAGTCTCTCATAATGTGCTAGTATGTGATGCATACTAACATGTTATGACATTAACCACTTGCCACCCGCCATATAGCAATATGACAGCGGCTAAGTGGTTTAGTTATCCTGATTGGACGTCATATGATGTGATCAGGATAACAAGCCGGCACTTAGCGCAGCGATCGGAGGTGCCGTGTGTCAGTCTGGCACACCGCAACTCCGATCCTGGTATGGAGCCTCTGACAGAGGCTTCTTACCACGTGATCAATCACAGCTGATCATCGTGTGAACCAGGAAACGGCTTTCCTCCATTCACGCTGACAGGGAGAGCCCTGTCAGAGAGGGGTTTGCACTGATAATCAGCACATTGATTATCAGTGCAGCCCCCGTATTATGTGCCCATCACCTACCAGCCTGTGCCCCATAATAAATGCCTGCCAGTGCCCATAAAAGTGGCAATCAGTGCCCCATCAGTAATGCCTGTCAGTGCCCTTCAGATGCCACTCAGTCATGCCTGTCAGTAGCTCCTCATTAGTGCTGCCTGTCCAGTGCCACTTATCTGTACCCATCAGTGCCGCTTTTCAGTGCCCATCAGTTTTTTTTTTCAAAATTGACGGTCTTTTTTTGTTTATAGTGCAAAAAATAAAAACCCCAGATGTGATCAAATACCACCAAAAGAAAGCTCTATTTGTGGGAAGAAAATGATAAAAATTTAGTTTGGGTGCAGTGTTGCATGACCACACAATTGTCATTCAAGTTGCGACAGCGCTGAAAGCTGAAAATTGTCCTGGGCAGGAAGGGGGGAAAGTGCCCGGTATTGAAGTGGTTAACCTGCAGGGGGATAGTTTTCTTTTTTCTTCAGAGAGAGTTTAGGTGGCTCAGAGGCAGGCCACCTGATGATGAGATAACAATTTTGCTGACACATGACAAAATTCCAGGTTGTCAGTGTCAAGCCTTTCATTGGGTGCACTTGCAGGTATTGGAACCGTTAGTGGATCATAACCTGAAGGTACCCGGGGCAGTGGAACTGTTCCCTTTGTGTCTGGGATCCAGCATGTTCCACCGCAAAACAAGGGGCAATACAGTTCAGTGCATGAGGCTAGGTCTTGAAAACTCACAAGCCCAACTGCTGGTAGCAAAAGTTTTGGTGGCCACTGTAGGCAGGCAGTAGAAACCTACCTAGGATCGATCCATGGGTCACATGCAGGCAGCATTAATAAGAGGAAGGGGCTTTCTCAATTCTGAATGGAAGGAAAAAGAGCACGTGTAACACTCCACCCAGCAGATGATGGCAGCATTCCACCCCTCGGTATTGACCACTTCTGCAGTAAACTGACAAAAATGGGGATCTCCTGTGTCCCTCAAATGAATGAGATATATTTTTCATACACAATTACATACAGTATAGCAATAAAGTCCTTTGTATACGTTTTTGCTTTTTCAATTTATAGAACTTTCAGCATTCTTAGAAATCGTAATGTGCTTATTTTATGAAAGTATAGGAATGGGAAAATAATTGCTGGGAAAAGGTCAAGTGGTAACGTGTTCTCATTGTTTTAAACTAAAACAGATAAAATGTTTAAATGTACTTATGTCTAAACGTAATATATCTTAATCATACAGTACAGAACTTTTATTCATACACAATGGGTTATAGGCTCATACCTTCAGGTGATTTGACATGCTTTTGAGTATACTTCCCCTATAACCCTTCCTCACTCCATGAGTTCTCCGTTTTTTGCTAGTTTCTGTAAGTGATGGACTTTTCTCATTCCTGGATTTTTTTCACTGGTAT
The DNA here is from genome assembly GCF_042186555.1 of Aquarana catesbeiana. Lineage (NCBI taxonomy): Eukaryota > Metazoa > Chordata > Amphibia > Anura > Ranidae > Aquarana > Aquarana catesbeiana. The sequence goes on along the minus strand of NC_133326.1, from coordinate 598,226,322 downwards.
ATTATTTTTCTTTATTATTCCATTAAGATTTTTAAAATCAACATTCACTGTCTTCTAACACCGAACAACACAGAAGCAGTGTATCTGGATCAGTGCAACCTTGGTAAAACCTTGGGAACTGTACCCGGACCCCATGCTGTTGGGACAGCCTGTAATAGTGCTTCAGGCACTGTATCCTGCATAAGGCGTTCACCTTGGTGCAATGCGTTGAGTTAACCGCAAAGTGTTATACAATTCCAGGGCAGTGGTCCATCACTATGGAACCCAGTCCCTGAAGACCCCTTTGGGGGTTTGCCCATCGTGACAAGTGAAGCCTGACTATTGTCTGGCCATTGTCTACAGTACCGTGTTGTTAACCGGAATGTATTCACTTAAGTGTTTTCAAACTTGGCTCAGAAATTTGACCACTTAAAGTCCCAGGTGGATGATCGGGTGTTGCATCACACCACTGGTCATACACTTTAAAGCGGAGCTCCACCCTATTTTACATGTTTTGCTCAATCACATGCCATGAATGTATTTAGTTATAAACGGATATATATATATATTTTTTTTCTTTTGTACCTGTTTTTTTTTCAATGTCCTTCTCTGCTTCCTGTCTAGTTATCTGCGGATATGGGCGGGTCAACTGCAGCTATTACGCAATTTCCTTTTTACGTGCAATGCCTCCTGGGAGCTTCTGTCATCATTCCCAGGAGTCATTGCGGAGGCCTGCCGCGAGTTCTCGCAGGATTTCGACGACGACACCTGCCCGTTGTGATGGCAACCCTGAAGTTTACGGCGCTGCTCACAGTAAACACTGAGCATGCGTGGGAAATAGCGGTGATTGCTGGGAGCTCAGCATTCACCGTATCCTGGAAATCCATGCTTGTGGGCTTCACATGCCCACAAGCAAGATGGGATTGGCCACAATCGATTATTATCAATATTTATTGAAAACGGACAGCAGCCGCTTAAAATACCAAACCAGTGAGTTTCAATTTAGATTTGTACATGTGTCTGAATGAATAAAAAAAAAAAAAAAAAAAATAGGAATGGTCGCGGGAACCCCGCTTTAAGGACATTTCTGTCTAGAGCCATTATAAGGTACTCAGACGCTTCCTCCCACCCTTTCACCATGAGTATTCGTTACACCTGTCTACACCTGGGTTATCGTATACTCCTTGACACACTTACCCTATCTCCCAAACACTACTCTGTGAGTACCCACAGCGGAATACCCTCGCTTCTAGCTATGATGGAAACCAGCCAACTCTAAACAGCAGACAAACATTTGCTCAGCTGAAGGCCCGCAAAAACAATCAGCCTGGGCCTAGGTTCACCTATATGCGATGCGGGAACTATCGCGATTCCAGCGCCGGTTTCCACATTGCATCCCTCCCACAGGCAGTTCACACTACTGTCTGCAAACCGCTGCGGGTGTCAATACAATGTTAATGACACCCGCAGATCGGTTCACAGATCGCAGTGTGAACTTGCACAGGAATCAGATGGCATGGGTGAGAACATCCATGCCACCTGATTCTAGTGCGGGGTAAAAAAAAGTCCCTGCACTATTTCTTTCTCGAACATCACGGGACACAGAGCCACAGTAATTACTGATGGGTTATATAGGTATCACTGGTGATTGGACACTGGCACACCCTATCAGGAAGTTCAACCCCCTATATAATCCCTCCCCCTTGCAGGGATACCTCAGTTTTTACGCCAGTGTCTTAGGTGATGGACGTGTAAAGATGTCCTGTGCTGAGCTCCAAAGGGAATATCCTAAGATCCTATACTGGGGCAAGCCAGGCGAACCGGATCCATTCAAAGTGTCTTTTCATGGCCGAATTGAATGGTACCCGGGCCTCGTGTCCGAAGAAACAAGGTTTTACCCGTAATGCTTCTCTTTTTAGAGAGCTGGACCCCGCAGATCAGAAAATGGCTTTAAACTTCCTAATTTCTGGCGAGGTGCTTTACGGTCCCAGAACTGTTGGATCCCCCTACTGATGGGGGCCCCAGTCTCTGACGGTTTTTTCAAACGGAGCCCACCGTGAGAGGTGAAGATTGGGTCTGTGTAAACAGCACCCTGCGGCTGGATAAGGTAAGAGGAGATTCCACAGAATTTTTGAGTTCTAGTGGCTTTTTTCCTTTAAGGTAAATGCATGCTATGCCTATTGTGACCACCGGGGGCTGCCAAGAGCACAAACCTGCACATGCTGACTCTGTCTCAGGTGTTGTAATCGCTGTTTATGTCCCAGCGTCTCAAGCAGGCTGCAAACAGGTAAGGTGGAAAGGGGGATTTCTCATGTTTGAATGTTCCCCCCCAGGCTAGAGAGGGGCCACAGGGGTCTAGAAAGTGGTTATACCACCCGGGCTCTGCGGCCTAATGGCCACCATCTCTCAAGATAGCCGTTCAGGCAGATCTTGTTACCAGCCTCCCTCCCCCCCCCCCCCCCCCCCATCCCCAGCCTTACTCCGGAAGCATGACAGGAGAGTCGGCAGCGCGGGAAGCGCTCGTTTTTTTCAAAACTCGAGGGGGGGGGGGCGGTAGAGGAGGGGGCGGGACGTCAGCACAGAGTGCTTAGACTCCCACTCAGGCCAGCTGCAGGCTATTAAAGGCACTCTGTACAGGTGCACTCAGCCTTCTGAGAGACACAGAGCTGACGGTCGCATGTAAGGTGGGACACAGGCATTCTCCTAGGCAGCATTTACTGAAGTAACACCAGACTGAGCATTGGGTAGCAAGGCTTTTAGCCAGACTACATCGCTCAGCGGGCAGTGTTCATTTGTACACCTCACACCTTGTTGCTTTGCACTATGGGTAGAAGAGGTTCAAGCACCCCAGGAACCAGAGACACTAGGGGATCTCGTTCAGGTTCTGAGGGCCCCCTGTCGGCAGCATCCTTCCCCCCTAAAGATGGGCCAGGGACGGCTAGCCAGGGAGAGCCATCGGGGTCAGGGGCTACACCTGCTTCTGGCACTTTAGCCTCTGTATATATTACACAAGAGGTTTTTTCCTCAACCATTAATGGTCTAGAGGAAAGATTAATGGCCGTGATTACGTCTTCACTCAGTGGAAGAAAACGCACTAGGCTTTCCTCTGTTCCCCAAGACCCTCAGACAGAGGAGCTCTGGGATAAAGGAGATGAATCCCTTTCAGAGGATCGGGATGGGATGGATGATTCCTCTTTGGAGGATTCAGGTGGAGAGGGACCCTCTGCGACTTCCCAAGAGGAGAAAGTCTTAGTGCAGATCCTCACTGGATTGGTCCGCTCCACATTTAAGTTGCCCATACCTGAAACTGCTAAAGAATCCTCTTCTGCTTTGGGGTCACTGAAACCTTTCCAAGCAGCACATGCTTTTCCTGTTCATACTTTACTTGAAAAGCTTATTTATTCTGAGTGGGATCACCCAGACAAATGTTTTTTTCCGCCGAGAAAGTTTTCAACACTTTATCCGATGGAAGAAAAGTTTATTAAAATGTGGGGAATACCGGCTATTGATGCCGCCATTTCCTCCGTAAATAATAGCCTGACTTGTCCTGTAGACAATGCTCAGATGCTCAGGGATCCTGTAGATAAAAGGATGGAATCCCTATTGAAGGATGTTTTCTCCTTAGCAGGATCAGTGGCCCAACCTGCAGTAGCAGCGATTGGAGTCTGTCAATACTTAAGAGACCATGTTAAGCAGGTCATCAAAGTATTACCTGAACAGCAGGCCCAGGGGTTTGCTAACCTTCCAGCGGCCTTATGCTTTGTGGTTGACGCCATTAGAGATTCTATCGTGCAAACCTCCCGTCTTTCACTGGGGTTGGTGCATATACGTAGAATCCTATGGTTGAAAGATTGGTCAGCCGAAGCACCATGTAAGAAGCTACTGGCTGGGTTTCCATTTCGTGGTGCAAGGTTGTTTGGAGAGGACTTGGATAACTATATCAAGAGAATCTCTTGTGGGAAAAGCACTCTCTTACCTGTCAAGAAGAAGAGTAAGCGTCCCTCTTTCAAACGGAATCTTTCCCCAGCGCCGGGGGCTTCAGCCTCCAGGCAGTCTCGACGGCCGCCTCCATCGGGGTCCAGAGACAAGAGTCAACCCCAGGGACAAAAGAAGTCCTGGGGAAAGAAGCCTACTAGGCAAAACACTAAGACCTCTGCATGAGGGGGCGCCCCCGCTCACTCGAGTGGGGGGAAGACTGCGACAGTTCTCAGAGCTCTGGCAGGAGGACTTCCAGGACAGATGGGTAATCTCCACGGTAACCTTAGGGTACAAGCTGGAGTTTCAGGAATTCCCCTCTCCTCGGTTCCTCAGATCAAATGTTCCCAGAGACCCAGAGAAGAAGCAGTCACTCCTTCTAGCGTTAGAGCGACTTTTGTCGCAGGAGGTCATTATGATAGTTCCCGCAAAGGACCAGGGATTGGGCTTCTATTCCAACCTTTTTACGGTCCAAAAGCCAAATGGGGATGTCAGGCCCATTCTGGACTTAAGGGATCTGAACCGATTCCTAAGGATTCAATCCTTCCGCATGGAATCAATTCGAACAGTAGTTCCCACCCTGCAGGGAGGAGAATTTCTGGCATCAATAGACATCAGAGATGCATATCTGCATGTGCCCATTTTTCCTGCTCATCAGAAGTTTCTGCGCTTCGAGGTAGGAGGGCGCCATTTCCAGTTTGTGGCTCTGCCTTTCAGGATAGCCACTGCACCTCGAGTGTTCACAAAGATCTTGGCTCCTCCTCTGGCCAGATTAAGGGCTCAGGGTATAGCTGTCATAGCATACCTAGACGACCTGCTCTTGATAGACCGGTCGGTAGCCTCTTTGAAGGGAAACTTGAGGACCACGGTCAGGTATCTAGAACACCTGGGTTGGATCCTCAACTTAGAAAAGTCTTTCCTAAAACCAGTAAGAAGACTGGAGTATTTAGGTCTGATTATAGATACAAGCCAGGAGAAGATATTTCTACCCCAGGCAAAGATCACTGTTTTGAGAGAGCTGATTCTGACAGTAAGGACCAAGAAGGGTCCCTCAGTCCGCCTTTGTATGAGGCTACTAGGGAAGATGGTGTCTTCATTCGAAGCAGTTCCCTATGCTCAGTTTCACTCAAGAATGCTGCAACACAGTATTCTGTCGACCTGGAACAAGAAGGTTCAGGCATTAGACTTTCCGATGCACCTGTCGCATGCGGTGCGTCAGAGCCTCAATTGGTGGCTCATACCCGAAAACCTGCAGAAGGGGAAATCCTTTCTACCGGTTACCTGGACGGTGGTAACAACAGATGCCAGTCTGTCAGGTTGGGGAGCAGTTCTGGAACAGGCTGCGGTCCAAGGGGTATGGTCCAAGACAGAGAGGACCTTACCCATCAACATTCTGGAGATCCGGGCGATACATCTAGCTCTAAAAGCCTGGACTATCAGGCTACAGGGTTGTCCGGTCAGGATCCAGTCCGACAATGCCAAAGCAGTGGCTTATGTCAATCATCAGGGAGGCACCCGGAGCCGAGCTGCTCAAAAAGAGGTGAACCAGATCTTAGTCTGGGCAGAGATGCATGTGCCATGCATATCGGCAGTTTTCATCCCGGGAATAGAAAATTGGCAGGCGGACTATCTAAGTCGCCAGCAGTTACTTCCAGGGGAATGGTCTCTGCATCCCGACGTCTTTTGGACCATATGCCAAAGATGGGGGGTTCCAGATGTAGATCTCTTTGTATCCCGATTCAACAAAAAGATAGACAGATTTGTGGCAAGGACAAAAGATCCTCTTGCATGCGGGACGGATGCGTTGGTGATTCCGTGGCATCGGTTCTCACTGATTTACGCATTCCCGCCTATTCTGCTACTACCACGACTCCTTCGCAGGATCAGGCAGGAAAGGAAGTCGGTACTTCTGGTGGCCCCCGCTTGGCCCAGAAGGACTTGGTATGCAGAAATAGTAAGGATGACGGTGGGTTCCCCGTGGACCCTACCGGTACGCCCAGACCTGTTATCTCAAGGTCCAGTGTTCCATCCTGCCTTACAAACGCTAAATTTGACGGTTTGGCTATTGAGACCCACGTTCTGAAGAGTCGTGGGATCTCAGGTCCTGTCATATCTACCTTGATTAATGCAAGGAAGCCAGCTTCCAGGATGATTTATCATAGAGTCTGGAAGGCTTATATAACCTGGTGTGAATCCAGAGGTTGGCATCCCAGGAAATATGTCATAGGTAGAATCCTTGATTTTCTACAGATGGGATTAGAGATGAAGCTGGCCTTGAGTACCATCAAGGGCCAGGTTTCTGCTTTATCAGTATTATTTCAGCGGCCACTTGCTTCGCATTCTTTGGTCCGAAACTTTATGCAGGGGGTGATGCGTCTTAATCCTCCGGTTAAAGCGCCCCTAAACCCCTGGGACTTGAATTTGGTCCTGGCTGTGTTACAGAAACAGCCTTTTGAACCAATAATCAGATTCCTTTGGTCTTGTTGACAAGGAAATTAATTTTTCTGGTGGCCATCTCTTCTGCTAGAAGAGTATCAGAATTAGCAGCTCTTTCCTGTAAGGAGCCTTATTTGATTATACACAAGGATAGAGTGGTACTACGCCCTCATCCTAGTTTTTTACCGAAGGTGGTTTCTGATTTTCATTTAAACCAAGACATTGTTCTACCTTCCTTTTTTCCAGATCCCTGTTCTCCGGAAGAGAGATCTCTACATTCGTTGGCTGTAGTAAGAGCAGTTAGGGGCAACTACTCAGATCCGCAAGACGGATGTTTTGTTTGTGCTGCCAGAGGGTCCCAATAGAGGACAGGCAGCGTCAAAAGCTACCATTTCTAAATGGATTCGACAGTTGATCATTCAAGCTTACGGTTTGAAACAGAAGATTCCTCCGTTTCAGATCAGGGCACATTCCACAAGGGCTATTGGTGCTTCTTGGGCAGTGCATCACCGGGCCTCTATGGCTCAAATCTGCAAGGCCGCAACCTGGTCTTCAGTTCATACATTCACCAGATTCTATCAGGTGGATGTGAGAAGGCATGAGGATATCGCCTTTGGGCGTAGTGTGCTGCAGGCAGCGGTACAGGGTCCTCAGGTCTGATTGCACCCTACTTGGTCGTGGTTCCCCCCCCTCAGGTAGCATTGCTCTGGGACATCCCATCAGTAATTACTGTGGCTCTGTGTCCCGTGATGTTCGAGAAAGAAAATAGGATTTTTTAAAACAGCTTACCTGTAAAATCCTTTTCTTTCGAAGGACATCACGGGACACAGAGGTCCCGCCCCTCTTCTAATACACTATATTGCTTGGCTACAAAACTGAGGTATCCCTGCAAGGGGGAGGGATTATATAGGGGGTTGAACTTCCTGATAGGGTGTGCCAGTGTCCAATCACCAGTGAAACCTATATAACCCATCAGTAATTACTGTGGCTCTGTGTCCCGTGATGTCCTTCGAAAGAAAAGGATTTTACAGGTAAGCTGTTTTAAAAAATCCTATTTTTCCTGCGAATCTAATGTGAGTTCAGCCATACGACTGCCTACTTGACAAAGGCAGACATGTATGCATCTATGTCACAATTCCTAGGACAAGATTATGGCCTTAATTCAGCCACATGTATCAAGAGCTCAAAAATTGACCCCCTCTTCTCCCACTTCCATTTCTCAATTTGAGTGGGACCCTGATAATGCTGGTCCTACAGTACGCAGATTTAGAAGGGAGTGAAGAGGATGTTGAGTCAGTGTTGCAAAAACTTGCAAAACATAGCATGTGCAGTCTATGATTGGGTCGGTCACTCTCCCCAAATTTTTTGCTGAACTCTATCCAGTTGAAAGTTTGCAAAAAAAGTGGGTTATTCTGAGGTTGATCCTGCCATCTCTGTCCTAAACAAACATCTCACTGTAAATCATTTAATCAGTGCTACATTTGTTGCCTGCAAATGGCAATAGCAGTTGAATTGTGTATGATACCAATCTGGTAAAGATTGTCCGTGTGTACAGAAAGACCCGATGGTGTAAATGCAAGTGCAAAAAGTTACAAGTCAGGAGACGCGGAGGAGAGCCAGATAACTTGATAGGGCTGGGAACCGACAACTGAAACAAGGGGGGATGGGGGGGGGGGGGGGGGGAAGCGCCAAGCTGCCAATACTGTAGCTCTACTGTAGTTTGAGTGATAAGCATAAAAATATCAGTATTGCACTCACACGATTCCTGGAATGACAGACATGTGATCTCTCAGATAAGTCCACTGGAGGGATTCTGGTCTGGGTAGTGGCTGCCGTTAGGCTGGATTTGTCGCGGGAGCAGATGCAGGGAGCCGCCATGGTTACACAAAACTGTCAGAGAGCTGTCAGACCCGGGAGTGGAATGGCCAATCGGAACACTTTTTGGAGGCAGGGCCACGCCTCCACCAGTCTGCTGGCTAGGCTGACCTCCGGGTTTAAATGTAAGCTGTAAATAAGCCTGTATTAGACAGGTGAACTGCGGATAAGCAAAAATCTGTATAACATTTAAGGAAAACAATAACGTAAGTTATTTATGACAAAAAAAAAAATGTATCTATGTAAAGATTTGTTATAGAATTATTTTTTAAACAAATAATTTTTTACATACATCGTTGGATAATTTTTTTTTTTCATACCCATATGTTTAAAACTAATTATTTTGTTTATACAGCTTGCCATACAATTTCTTTTCTCTAACTTTTTTCATAGTGATTCTTGTTACCAATAACTCACTTTTGTTATTTGCCTTAAATGATATTACACTGATATTAGTCTATTGTGATTCAGCTTCTTCCTATGGCACAACAATGCCATTGTTCCAAAACTGAGCTAATTCTCATATTTCATAGTATGCAAACTGTGGGCAGTTTTCGTTTTAAGTACTCACTCAGTCTTCTCTTTCAGAATGTACAGAACACTCCCTGGCTGCCTGTGCCATTGAAACCTTCAAAGATCTTGGGGTATGTTATCACATATTACCTCCACTGTTTGCAGTAACTTTTATTTAAGGAAAAAATGTTCACAGTAGTAGACCCAATTGGGGACCAGTTATAAAAGAAAAGTGAGAAAAATATGGGACAAAAGTGAAAAGTCACCTATTCAGATGCATAGTCTAACCACTTTGCTACAGGAGCAATTTGTAATTTTTCACAAACTCATGCATTTTTGTGTAGAAAATTACTTAAAACCGCAAACATTATCTTTATTGTACAGCACAGGATACAGGAATCAATTCATAGACCATAGGTTATATGCCGCTACCTTCAGGTGATTTGGACATTGGCAAAAGCTTTGCTGGGTCCCCCCCTAATGTCTCTTGTATAACCTTGCCCACAAGGCTCCAGTTTGTTTGTTTTTTTTGCTAGTGTCCCTAAATGATGCACGCAATATCCTCTTGAAGAATCTCCTACTAGTTTGTTTCACCAGATTTAATTACCAACCGTGTCCATGTGTCTGGTGGATAACACTTTCCACTTTATTAACGTTTTGATGGACACTTTTTCTGTTTGCACATGGGTTTATTAATTTATCCAATTGTGGATTTTTTGTGATTATTTTAGTCACTATATTTATTTTAGAGTTTTGTTGATTCATTTGCACTTTATTTTTAGTGTTTTTTTTAATTCTATGTATATATAATTTCTTTGATACCTGAAATCTGTATTTAGAGTTTTGGCGCTGCAAGGTCTTTGGAATAAACATATAGTGGTTCCTTTGCTAGCTACTCCAGTTATCCATTAGTGCTGACTATAGGGTTTTGACTTCTAAACCTCCTTTGTGCTAGCAGGGCCTGCCCTACAGCCAGGCATGGTCAGCTTAGCGGTTACCTGGACTGGAGAAATTTGTGATGAACTTTCTTCCAAGGTACATTATCCAAATCTTTATTCAAAGTTACAGCTTTTACCTTCAGCTCTAATATTCTATGTAGATGCACTGATCCATCAGATATCCAGAATGTCTTTATTTTGCGTATACAGTGACGAAATAAACAGTTAATTCCAAGGAGTTCACGTACTTTATCTGTAGGAATCAGCCATAATGTGCTTAAGCAAAAAACACACAATTATCATTTCTCAGTTTTTTTATTTATTGAACATAACCAATAAACATTCACGGTGTTCGAGGAAAAAGTAAGTGAACCTACAGACTAATCACTTCTAGAAAAGCTAACTGGACTTAGTAGTTTGCACACCTGGAATCCAGTTAATAAAATGAGCCTGGAGGTGTGGTTTAGAGCTACTTTGATGAAAGACATTCAGATGTTTTAAAATTGCTGTTCATAAGAAACATCAGCTGATATGAACCATGCCTCACAAAAATAAGCTCTCTGAAGACATATGATCAAGAGTAGTTTATCTGCATAAGGCTGGAAAGGAATACAAAGCAAGTGTTTAGGCATCCATCAGTTGACAGACAAATTGTCTATAACTGGAGACAGTTTAGTACTGTGGCTATTCTTCATAAAAGTGGGTGCCTAGTCAAGATGACTCCCAATGCTCAATGCAGAATCCTCAATGGGGTAAAGAAGAACCCATGAGTAACAGCTAAAGGCTTAAAGACATGAATAAGGGATGTTTGCCAGTTCCAGTGATGGGCCTACCATACGCATGTATTTGAACAGGCAGGGTAACAAAGGCATAAACGCTATGGAGGAGGCCGCTGCTCTCAAAAAAAAAAAAAACTTGCTGCATGCCTGAAGTTTGCTAAAGAGCACCTTGAGGACCGCAGCGCTACTGGGAAAATGTTTTGAGGACTGATGAAACAAAAGTCCAGTTGTTCAGGAAGAGTACTTAGCACTCATGAATGGCGCAAAAAGGGCACAGCTTACAATAGGTGACCACGATATTGTGTCAATATCGCCGCTGTTATCGCATATCGTGGTATGAATCACGAGGGGGAACGCTGCGCCAAATTTTAAATAAAAAAACGGCATGGGTTCCCCCCCAGGGGCATACCAGGCCCTTAGGTCTGGTATGGATTTTAAGGGGAACCCCCTACGCTGAAAAAAATCGCGGTCAGGTACTGTACCAACATCAAAACAGCATCCCAAAGGTGAAGTATGATGGAGGGAGCATCATGACTTGGCTTGCTTCGCTGCCTTGGGGCCTGGACCACATGCCATCATTGAGAGGAAAATTAAATCCCAAGTTTGACATAATCCTGTAGGATATTTTGGTAGAGTGGCTGTTCGCCAACTGAAGCTTAGTAGAAGTTGGGTAATGCAGCAGGACAATGACCCTAAGCATCAAAGTAAATCCACCGCAGACTATCTTCTAAAAAAGAAAATGTGCCTTTTGGAGTGGCCAAGACCTTAACCCCATAGAGATGCTGCAGAACGACCTTGAGAGCCTTTCATACCAGAAATGTAACAATGTGTCTGTGCTGAAGCAGTTTTGTAAAGAGGAATGGTCAAAAAGTCCTCCTGAATGTTGCGCAGGTCTGATCCAGAGCTACTAAAAGCACTTGCTTGAAGTCATTGCTGCCAAAGGAGGTTTGAGCAGCTGTTAACTCTAAGGGTTCACTTACTTTTTTTCTCCAGTACTGTGAATGTTTAATGGGTGTGTTCGATAAAGACACAAGAAATTGAAATTGTTTATCAGCATAAGCACATTGTGTTTGTCGATTGTTGTGACTTAGATAAGGAACAGATCATATTTAATGGCAAATTAATTTGAACCACTGTGTAATTCTACCACTGTGTGCATAGAATTCTATGGCTTAAAGACTGGGTGACTGATTCAGTGTGGGAAAGATGCCTTTTGTGCATGCCCTTAGAGGGCGAGTTTCTCTTTGGCCCTTTAATGAACACATCAAGGAAGCTATTGATGAGAGAGGGTTCAGGCACTTTGCTGCTCCAGTTTCACAATCCTCTCTGGAATATTTATCCCCTACTGTACAGATTATATCAGTTGTCCGCCCCCTCCGGTGCAGTCATCTACTGCATGGTCTTCTGGTTGTGGCAAACCTTCCCTCTCTAAGCCCACCGGAGCAGTTAACGAGCCTTCCTCACACTAAGGCTGGGTTCACACTGCCGCACAGAGCGGCTCACCACAGGGGTCCGGTACGTCCCTGTTTACCATTTCAGGTCTGAATTTCTGGCTGAATTCGGATCTGAAATGGACCAGAAGACGCACAGGACTGTGCAATTTGCACCGGAGCCGCTCCTGAGATGTGTGAACCGGCTGAATTGAGAGCTGGTCACAATCTCCTGACTTGCAAATTGGATGCGGTAGGGGGGGAGGCAGTGGGGTAATTTACTGACACTTGGCCCAACTAAAGCCCAGCATGCGCCTACCGACATGTGGGCGGTTCAGCAGCAGCATTTGCTGCTGTGTGTTAAACACAAGCAGGTCTAATGATCATGCTGGTAAAACAGCATTCGATTGGCACTTTCAACCAAAAAAACCCCAAAACTGTACATACAGTAGCTCACAAACGTGGGTACACCCCTCACATTTTTGTAAATATTTTATTATATCTTTTCATGTGACAACACTAAAGAAATTACACTTTACTACAATGTAGTGAACAGCTTGTACAACAGCGTAAATTTGCTGTCCCCTCAAAATAACTCAACATACAGCCATTCATGTCTAAACCGCTGGCAACCATTATTTTCCAGCACTGCCTTAACCCCCTTGGGCATGGCGTTCACCAGAGCTTCACAGGTTGCCACTGGAGTCCTCCTCCATGACGACATTGCGGAGCTGGTGGATGTTAGAGACCTTGCGCTCCTCCACCTTCCATTTGAGGATGCCCCACAGATGCTCAATGGGGTTTAGGTCTCGAGACCTGCTTGGCCAGTCCAATCACCTTTAACCTCAGCTTCTTTAGCAAGGCAGTGGTCGTCTTGGAGGTGTGTTTGGGGTCGTTATGTTGGAATACTGCCCTGCGGCCCAGTCTCCGAAGGGAGGGGATCATGCTCTGCTTCAGTATGTCATAGTACATGTTGGCCTCTTTGAACTGTAGCTCCCCAGTTCCGGCAGCACTCATGCAGCCCCAGACCATGACATTCCCACCACCATGCTTGACGGTAGGCAAGACACACTTGTCTTTGTACTCCTCACCTGGTAGCCACCACACACGCTTGACATCATCTGAACCAAATAAGTTTATCTTGGTCTCATCAGACCACAGGACACGGTTCCATCAATCCATCTCCTTAGTCTGCTTGTCTTCAGCAAACTGTTTCTTCTGCATCATGTCACGGAACGTCCCACACTCCACTTGAGTGCTTCCGTTATATACCACTTCCTCCCAGTCTGTATACAGATATCAGATATTCCAACCTTTCTGAGCACAAAACAAGGCAACACTTGCTTGTTGCTAACATGAACTCACTTTATTCAGAACCAGAATACAGTCTTATATACAGGAGAAGATGAGGTTCCCCCCTCCTGCTCATATTACTCTAACAATACAAATGTAACCTAATTAACATGAGCAAATTAACTAATCCTTTATACAGCCTAGGTGACTGAGACATGACCTTTTGCCCAGACTGAGTTAATTATCACAGGACATTTTCTCACAATAGCAGCAGCTCCAATAGGAGTCGTCACATCTCCTACATTGTATAGTGGACAATGTGATCAGCTCATTCAATTAACATAAACACAGGTAGTTGGAGTTGATGACACCAGCATCTCCTCACAGGATGTGTCCCAACAGTATGAATCAGTCTTATCAGCAGGGGGCTGCTGGAGGAATCCCCCCTCCCTCTTCAGGGACACAAATCCCAAATAACCACAGCAAGGAGTCCACAACAGAATCAAACAACATACAATGTATACATATACGACTGCCCAGCATCCCTGGGGTATACAGGTGGGGACTGAAGCCCCATCCACCGACAGCAGATCAAGCTGCAGTTGTGAGGTGATGACTGCATTCTCTCCTTGGATCCTGATCTGCAGCTCGCGATAGACTGCCACCTCCTCAACTTGGGCCTCCATAATTGCTGCAGGTGTGGGGCAGAGGTCTTGGACCCTCTGTCCGGTTGCCAGCACTTCTGCTGGGGATTTGCTAGGTGGTTCCTCCTCTACAGAAACGTCTATCAAATCCTCAGTCTCTAGAATTGCTAAAAGTGTGGGACAAAGGGTTCTGTTCAGTTACCAGATCTTCAGCTGGAGAAGTTTGTTTTAACTCCATAGATGCTGCTGGCAGAAAATCACATGTCCCTGTCAGTGTTGTGGGAGAAAGGCCCGACTACCTCTTCTCTCAAGAAGGCCGAAGCCACTGTTGGTGCTGGGCAGAGCACAGTGAACTTTGGCCCTGATAGCAGCTCTTCTGCTGGAGGCTCATCAGGTTGTTATTCCTCAGCAGAAAAGTCTATCAAATCCCATGTCTCTGCAACTGATGTCTGGGGATATAGGTTCACCATCTCCTGTCCATGGAACCCAGAAGATGCTATCATTTCTGGGCAGAGGTTAGCAGAGCTCTGCCCTGTTGTCAGCACTTCAGGTTTGGGGACAGCAATCTTCGGTTTTTCCACTGCCGATTCTCTGGCATGCTGCTGAACTTGTTCTAGCAGTTTCCTGTATGCCCTTTCCAGATGCTGTTCCTTCCTTAGCAAATGGTCCAGGTCAGGTTTGAGCTCTGAGACCCCTGCAAGACCGAGCATAGCCTCTCTATATTCTCGCAGGTCCTCAAGGTCAGGTTCCCCTTCATCGCCAAACATAAAATGATCTGTAAGGCTCTCCCACAGTAATCCAGGGCTGCCAAAGTCATATCCCTCCGGAGAGCATTCTGTTGTCTCCCCTAAATATCCCTGCTCTGCGTGCCATTGCAGAGCCCGATAACAATTGTCCAGCTCTATCTCCTGCTGGACCAGCCTGTCCAACTCAGTCACCCATTGTTCCTGGGGCCGCTCTCCCAGGAATGCCATCCGCAATGCCCGTTGGTCACTGGCCCGTTGCTCTTGGGTTGGAAAGCACTTGCCCTGTTTTATACCAGCGAGCTGGAGGGCTCCAATCCAGAGCTCCACCTGAATCTGCTGCCTGAGCTCCAGGTATTCATCCTTAGACACAGTCCTGGTGTATGTTGAAAGGATGATCCGCAGCAGTCCCGGGAACTCTGATGCCAGGTCCATATCTCCACTGGGGTGACTGAAGTCTGCTATCCTGATCTTGGATCCAGTTGGAGGTTTGGATGTCCCAGACTGCAGGAAGCTTTCCCGCTGCTTGCCACCAATGTCACGGAACGTCCCACACTCCGCTTGAGTGCTTCCGTCATATACCACTTCCTCCCAGTCTGTATACAGATATCAGATATTCCAACCTCTCTGAGCACAAAACAAGGCGACACTTGCTTGTTGCTAACATGAACTCACTTTATTCAGAACCAGACTACAGTCTTATATACAGGAGAAGATGAGGTTCCCCCCTCCTGCTCATATTACTCTAACAGTACAAATGTAACCTAATTAACATGAGCTAATTAACTAATCCTTTATACAGCCTAGGTGACTGAGACATGACCTTTTGCCCAGACTGAGTTAATTATCACAGGACATTTTCTGACAATAACAGCAGCTCCAATAGGAGTCGTCCCGTCTCCTACATTGTATAGAGGACAATGTGATCAGCTCATTCAATTAACATAAACACAGGTAGTTGGAGTTGATGACACCAGCATCTCCTCACAGGATGTGTCCCAACAGTATGAATCAGTCTTATCAGCAGGGGGCTGCTGGAAGAATCCCCCCTCCCTCTTCAGGAACACAAATCCCAAATGACCACAGCAAGGAGTCCACAACAGAATCAAACAACATACAATATATACATATATACACGACTGAGTCCGATTAGTACAGTTCAGACTGCATTTCTAATTCACCTCACAAAGAGTATTGTTCCCTTGAAAATCCAGGGCCCATAATCAAAAGGCAAGAGGCTTGCATTCAGTCCTCTCCAACAGCCTCTGTCCCGGCTAGGTCTGTCACACATCATATTTAAAAGAGGCTTCCTTCTGGGACGACATCCATGCAGACCAATCTGATGCAGTGTGCGGTGTATGCTCTGAGCACTGACAGGCTGACCCCCCACCCCTTCAACCTCTGCAGCAATACTGGCAGCACTCATACGTCTGTTTCCCAAAGACAACCTCTGGATATGACGCTGAGCATGTGCACTCAACTGCTTTGGTCGACCATGGCGAGGCCTGTTCTGAGTGGAACCTGTCCTGTTAAACCACTGTATGGTCTTGGCCACCATGCTGCAGCTCAATTTCAGGGTCTTGGCAATCTTCTTATAGCCTAGGCCATCTTTATGTAGAGCAGGGATATGCAATTAGCGGACCTCCAGCTGTTGCTAAACTACAAGTTGTAGCTAAACTACAAGTGCTGTCAGTGAGGCCTGTTGTGAATTTCTCCTTTAAATTCCTCCTAAAGGAGAAATTCACAACAGGCCTCACTGACAGCATTCAACAGCGATAACACCTATAAACCTGAACTCACAGATGCAATTATTCATCAGCTTTAAGGTGAGAGTTCTGGGAGACCACATTCAGGAAAAATTACATGGAGTTATGTATGGGCAACATCACTGAATCACATTATTAATGAGCCACCTACTGGATCATCATTATATCTTTTATATTTGTGACTCTTTAGAACAGTCCATCTTACCATATGGGCATAGTATTTTCATTTATTACCATTTGGACTATTAACACTTTAAGTGCACTTCTTCACTGTTGTCAGTATTGTCATATTACCTATTATTAGGTTTTTAGGATTAGACATTTTTATTGTTATATGTGATTATTTGAAATGTTTAGTTTTACCAGTCACAATCTTTTATGAGATATTAATATTTACTTCACAATGATACATTATTCACATGCAATTATTGCACTTTAATATTTTATTCCTGTCATCATTGTTTAGCACGATATCCAGAGGATTAGTCCTCAGGCAATAGGCTATTGCGCAAAATCACTTTTCTTTTCTTTTTTTAGTTATTTTGAGGGGACAGCAAATGT
The DNA here is from genome assembly GCF_042186555.1 of Aquarana catesbeiana. Taxonomy (NCBI): domain Eukaryota; kingdom Metazoa; phylum Chordata; class Amphibia; order Anura; family Ranidae; genus Aquarana; species Aquarana catesbeiana. Next base: position 598,209,390 of record NC_133326.1, on the reverse strand, counting down.
ACACTGTTATACAAGCTGTACACTCACTACTTTACATTGTAGCAAAGTGTAATTTCTTCAGTGTTGTCACATGAAAAGATATAATAAAATATTTACAAAAATGTGAGGGGGTGTACTCACTTTTGTGACATACTGTATATACCCCGAGAAGAAATTAGGTGTGGGTGCAGCGCTGTTCTGGTTTTATGGCAAAGTGTTATGACACTGTGATAACATGATAAGGTCACCTCTAATAGGTGAGTGAAAGTGTAAAACTGCTGGTTGATAGAAATTCTTGAAAAACTTTATCCCAAAAAAGAATTAACAACCAAAAGTGATTTTACATAAAAATAGAAAATGATGTATATGTAATTTGCTTCAGATAGTGGCTGATCCTATGCAACTCACTGTCTACCATGTGATGCTGTTATATCAAAATATGCCCATGTATTCATACCGTGCATTGATATAAAGTGCTAAGGTGAGTGGAAGGGAAAAAGGGGGGGGGGGTGGAAGGGAAAAAGGAAAAGGGGGGGGGGTGGAAGGGAAAGGGGGGAGGGGGAAAAATTCAGTCAATGGTATAATCAGGTATAAGGGTGGGAGGTGTAGCAAGGGGCACTCTCCCGTAGACGTCCAATGACGAAACGCGTAGGGCGTGGCCTGACCAACGTCGTGCGTCATCTCTCAGCGAACACAGGATTGTTTGACGGTTTAAACTCAGATCTTTTAGGCTTGAATTGAACTTGAATAATGTGAGTACCATTCTGTTACTTTTGGAATAAAGGTTTTAAACGTTTTTACGCTATGGGCACCCCATCTCTTTTATGTTAACTTAACACGATCCGGGATCGCCAGGAACTGCTGCATACTGGCATAAACTTTGACCGCGTAATGCCCCTGCAGGGGTGAAAAGTATCCCGTGAGTGTTTGCACAGTAAGAGCATGAATATCAAGCACTGTCACTAGTGAACACTGGAATAAGAAGATTGTATTGAGTAATATTGTTTACCAAGAGGAACAAGCTTTCAAGCATAACTATCACCCGTGAACTATAATTAAGACTATTCAAAGCAACATTGTTTTTTCTGATTAACGCTTCTTATTTTGAGCACAAGTCACTTTACCATTGACTGCATTTTTCCCCCTCCCCTCTTTCCCTTACATTTCCCTCCAACCCCCCCCCTCCTTCCCCCTTCCACTCACCTTAGCACTTTATATCAATGCACGGTATGAATACATGGGCATATTTTGATATAACAGCATCACATGGTAGACAGTGAGCTGCATAGGATCAGCCACTGTCTGAAGCAAATTACATATACATCATTTTCTATTTTTATGTAAAATCACTTTTGGTTGTTACTTCTTTTTTGGGATAAAGTTTTTCAAGAATTGCTATCAACCAGCATTTTTACACTTTCACTCACCTATTAGAGGTGACCTTAACATGTTATCACAGTGTCATAACACTTTGTCATAAAACCAGAACAGCACCGCACCCACACCTAATTTCTTCTCAGTTCAGCTTTTTCCACTTCGGTGGTGATTGCATTTGTGGAGGCAGCAGTTCTGAACCACTTTTTTACCTACCCCCATTGCGCAGATTCATCATTATTTTCCTATTCATACTGTATAAGCCCTGCTTTAGAAAACAGATGTCAACAACCTTTTTTCTCTCTACCTTTTACAGGGGGTGCACAATTCTTAATTGCTGTCCTCCCCTCTCTCTAGTTTGTCTTTTAAGGAAATATTGTTCTTGTCTGTAAGTGATTACTAAAACGGTTGTATACCCTAATTATTAATTCTTACCTGTAGGCAAAATGAATATCTCCTAAACCTGTACGGTTTAGGAGATATTTACTTTGCATGCAGCCGCTGACGTCAGCCGCACATGCACTGTGAATGCCCGGCCGAAGGTTCGGCAGACGGTGCCGGACCTTGGCGGGAAGAAAACTCCCACACACATACACGGGAGTGACGTCAGCACGGCTCCGGCCACTCACAGTGCCGGAGCCGCGTACACAGAAGACACGTGGAGGGCAAAATGTCAGCTCCCTCGTCGTGGACCAGGATTAGATACCGACACCTCGTTCTAAGGTATTTCATAATGAGCTAGTATGCGCTGCATACTAGCTCATTAAGCCTTTGCCTTACAGGTTTTGTTTTTTCTCCCTGCGGGTATACAACCGCTTTAACCCCATTCTCACTTTATCATTGCAATAAGTGTTCCTCTCCTTTATTACTCAGAAAAAGATTTAAGGATTTCTACAGAGGAACACCTGTCTTTTGAAAACGTTAGAATCCTGCATCGCACAAGATGCACTATTTTAGTAGACAGGCTTCCATTAGGCTCCCTATGAAATAGCTATTTGTCTACACTCTAGTTAGGCTTGCAACGACTCCTATATATATCTACATCTAAAACTGTCAGGGATTTTCTTCCCTCCTAGCACAGACACTTTATAGGTTATTCACCCCTCTTGTCCACTTGTCCCTGTAAACCATGTACCAACAAGGATTGACTATTTTCCTTCACCATGTCCTTGGGGTGATAGATTATCTGGGTTCTTATTTATTTCCTGGTATATTTGGGGTATACCTCAGAGCTTGTGGTTATAGGCCTCCAAACACAAATTCTGTCATCTAATACCTGACAGCTGCTGTTCTCCATGCTCCCTAAGGTTCTGCCTACACTCTTTTGGGAGCGTTTTTTTTTTTTCTGACATTTTATCTCCTAGGTACTAAAGTCTTTCCAGAAACCCTCTTTACACAATCTTGTTCATGTCTGATTCATCAAAAAATGTCATCTTCATCACAGACAAAGGCAGGTTATTCATACACCACAGGTTATTGGTATGGATTGTACACTGGGAAAGATTTTAAGGGCACTGCCCCTATATCCCTACTTACTCTACTCTGTGAGTCTTCAGTTTTGTGCTTGTGTCCAAAGGTCTCCTTCATGGAGAAAACCTACCCTTAGCTTAACCAGTTAATTTTCTCTTTCTCTCAATCAACCTTTACTGTCTTCTCATACCATGGAAGCAGTGTGTCTGGATCAGTGCAACCTCGGTAAAACTTTGGGAGCCATACCCAGGCCCCACGCTGTCTGAACAGCCTGTAATGTTGCTTTGGGACTGCACTCTGTGTGGATGCTCACCTTAGCACTTGGTTGAGTTAGTTACTGGGCGCTTTACAGGTCCAGGGCCATGATCCATCGCTATGGAACTCAGTCCCTAAAGACTCTGTTGGGGTTACGCCCACTGGGATAGGCGAAGCTTGGACTTTATATACAGTCCATGAAGCTGGACTTTATATACAGTTACCCTGTACCTCTGACCTGAGTGCACATGAAAGGTTTTTCACCTAAATGCAAGGAATGCGTTAAGGTAAAAAACGTTTAACCTTTACAGCCAATTTAAGCACTCTCAAAGGTCAAGTCTTAGTCATCCATTTTTTTTTTTAAATGCCTCTGACTTCACACTCTCTCTTATAAGAACCTCTCTTCAAGGTGTAAATCGTGTTAAGTCCCTCTTGCGACCTCAGCTTTTCTGCCCTGAAAAAAGCACCCTTTGAACCTATCTGGGATGTTCCCCTGGATGATCTCTCTTGCAAAAGTAGCCTTTTTGGTTGCCATCAGGCGTGTTTCTGAACTGGCAGCCCTTTTATGTAAAGTGCCTTTCCTCATACTTCACAATGCCAAGATAACCCTGCACTAGTTGCATAAGGTGGTGGGTTCAAAGTAAACTCTGTGGGCCCTCACTCTGGTTAGACCAGATAAAAGATGAATAGTAGATGAGGGCCCATGTACACTGATGTGTTGTGTCAAAATGCATGTTTTATTGCATGTTCCAAACTGTAATTTCTTAATGCTGTAAGGCAGGGGTCTCCAAACTATGGCCCTCTAGTTGTTCAGGAACTAAAATTCCCATCGTGCCTAGTCATGTTTGTGAACGTCCGAACAATGCCTCGTGGAACCTGTAGTTCTGCAAAAGCTGGAGGGCTGTAGTTTGGAGATCCCTGCTGTAAGGTGTGCTGCTGGCCCATTCAAAATCAATAAGTGATCACATGGTGCAAAAAAAAAAAAAAGACACAATGTGAATGAGCCTTAAGTGATTTGGAAGTCCATATTTGGTTTTCCAGTCTGTCAGCAGATATGTAATTACAGTTGTGCTCATAAGTTTATATACCCTGGCAGAATTTGATTTCTTGGCCATTTTTCAGAGAATATGAATAACACAAAAACATTTCTTTCACTCATGGTTTAGTGTTTGGCTGAAGCTATTTATTATCAACTGTGTTTACTCATTTTAAATCGTAATCAAAACAAACTACCCGAATGACCCTGATCAAAAGTTTACATACCCTGGTGATTTTGGCCTGAATAACATGCACGCAAATTGACACAAAAGGAATTGTATGGCTTTTAAAGGTAGCCATCCTCACCTGTGATCTGTTTGCTTTATTAGTGTGTGTGTGTGTGTGTATAATCTAAAAGGTCAATGAGTTTCTGGACTCCTGACAGACCCCTTGCATCTTTCATCCAGTGCTGCACTGACATTTCTGGATTCTGAGTCATGGGGAAAGCAAAATAATTGTCAAAGGATCTGCAGGAAAGGGTAGTTGAACTGTATAAAACAGAAAAGGGATATAAAAAGATATCCAAGGAATTGAAAAATCCAATCGGTGGTGTTCAAACTCTAATCAAGAAGTGGAAAATGAGAGGTTCTGTTGAGACCAAACCACGGTCAGATAGACCAACTAAAATTTCAGCCACAACAGCCAGGAAAAACATTCGGGATGCAAAGAAAAACCCACAAATAACTTCAGGTGAAATACAGGACTCTCTGAAAACATGTGGTGTGTCTGTTTCAAGATGCACAATTAGGAGGCACTTGAAGAAAGATGGGCTGCATGGTCAAGTTGCCAGAAGAAAGCAATTACCACGTAAATGCCACAAAGTATCCCGCTTACAATACACCAAACAGTACAGAGACAAGCCTCAAACCTTCTGGCACAAAGTCATTTGGAGTGATGAGAACAAAATTGAGCTTTTTGGCCACAACCATAAACGTTACATTTGGAGAGGAGTCAACAAGGCCTATGATGAAAGGTACACCATTCCCACTGTGAAACACGGAGGTGGATCGCTGATGTTTTGGGGATGTGTGAGCTACAAAGGCACAGGAAATTTGGTCAAAATTGTTGGCAGGATGAATGCAGTATGTTATCAAAAAATACTGGAGGAACGTTTGCATCCATCAGCCAGGAAGCTGCGCACAGGAAGTACTTGGCCATTTCAACATAACAATGATCCAAAACACAAGGCCAAGTCGACCTGTCATTGGCTACAGTGGAATAAAGTGAAGGTTCTGGAGTGGCCATCTCAGTCTCCTGACCTCAGTATCATTGAGCCACCTTGGGAAGATCTCAAACGTCCAGTTTATGCAAGACAGCCCAAGAATTTACAGGAACTGGAGGCATTTTGCCAAGAGGAATGGGCAGCTTTACCATCTGAGAAGATAGAGCCTCATCCACAAAAGACTTCAAGCTGTCATTGATGTTAAAGGGGGCAATACACGGTATTAAGAACTGGGGTATGTAAACTTTTGATCAGGGTCATTTGGGTAGTTTCTGTTGGGATTACGATTTAAAAAGAGTAAACACAGTTGATTGATAATAAATGGCTTCAGCCAAACACTAACCATGAGTGAAAGAAAAGTTTGGTTTAGCATTCATATTCTCTGAAAAATGGCCAAGAAATCATAATTTCTGCCAGGGTATGTAAACTTATGAGCACAACTGTATATACAAATGAATTACGGTTTATATTTGTAGACATTACTTACATGCAGATTACTTATTTCTACAAAACACAAAGTAATGTGTGTTTTTTTGATTCAGTGACATTAAGAAAACATTTTGTGGGTGTTTTTGGACAGCTTGCTGCCGCTTCTACAGCTTTGTTGACACATGGGGCCAGGGGACAATAAAACCAGATGGTTTTAGCACCTACCCTTCACACTGACATGCATAGGCAAAAAAATAAATAGCATGTTGCATTTGGCAGTGTTACCACTAGAGGTCGACCGATATATTGGCCGATATTTGGTGTTTTTTTAATTAATCGGCATCGGCCGATTGTGCTGATAAAAAAGGCCGATTATAACTTCAGCGCAACTTGCAAATGACTTCTGTAATAGAAGTCAATGCAAGTTGCCTGAAGTCTTCTGTGGAGCGACTTCTCTCCTCTCTGGGCAGCCTGCAAAGTCTGATAAAAGAAGCTAAAAAGATAGTGTTTCTTCTTATCAATGAGCTGAACTCCCTGTGTAGAAGCCCTCAGTTTAACAATTTAAAGACTAAATCTTTTCTGACACTTGTTGCTTACAAGTAAAAATCCTGTATTTTCTGCTAGAAATTCACTTAGAACCCCCAAACATTATATATATATTTTTTTTAGCAGAGACCCTAGGGAATAAAATAGCGGTTGTTGCAATATTTTATGTCACACGGTAATTGCGCAGCTGTCTTTCAAACGCAATTTTAAAAAAAAATACACTAATGAATTAAAAAAAAAAACAAAAAACTAAGCAGTAAAGTTAGCCCATTTTTTTTCATCCAAAAGTTTTGCTTACCTGTTTTTTGTGTATTTAATATTTAAGATAGTTTTTTTTTTTTTAATCTAAATTATACATACAAGTGAACTGATTGGAGGTTTGTTTTGTTTAATAAATGTTTAAATGTAAAAAAATTTCTGTATCACTTATTACTTAAGGTTGCTTTCACACTGGAGCGGGCATGCGTTGACGGTAAAACACTGCTAGTTTTAGCGGCGCTTTATCGTCATTTTAGCGGCGCCATTCGGGCTGCTAGCGGGGCGTTTATAACCCAGCTAATGGCCGAGGAAGGGGGTTAAATGCGCCGCTGCCGAAGCGCATACATTTCAATGGGCAGGAGTGGTGAAGCAGCGGTATACACCGCTCCAAAGATGCTGCTTGCAGGACTTTTTTTTTTTAACATCCTGCCATCGCCTCAGTGTGAAAGCACTCGGGCTTTCACACTGAGACTGCAGGGAAGTCATTTTGCAGGCACTTTACAGGTGCTATTTTTAGCCCAAAAGTGCCAGAAAAACGCCCCATTGTGAAAGGGGTCTAACATATTGGCCCCAAAAAAATCGGCATCATATATCGGCCACTGTGATTTCTAAATATCGGCACTGGCCAGAGAAAAACCCCATATCGGTCGACCTCTAGTTACCACCACCAAACGCAATTGCAGCACGGTGGTGCGGCATTTGTAGAATAAGGTCAGGTGGTGAGGAGTTGACATGTCTCTGCCTCGTTACTTGTAAACGCCCATGAAAAGTGTATTGTATATAGTGTGATAACTGCGCTTAAGACAATATGTAGGTATGCAGCCCCCCTAAAGAAGATCCCTAAAAGGTGCTTCAGAAATTAATAGATAAATAGAGTGGGGTGATGGCGCTCCCTATACTTGAACCTCCATGTTGGCTATTATGGTAAATCCTAAAAATACAGCGTGCCCAGAATTCTTGATTTGTAACGACTGGTTAAAAGCAGTGTGTGCTGCCTTCTCTTTGTCACTCTGCAGGTCTTTCAGTGTTCCTCAAGTTGTCACGGATCAATACTTCACCTCTCAGAACCTTTTACTTTGAAGGAAAACTGCAGCAGACTAGTATCATTTATCCAGCAGTTTATATACAAAGGATGACCTGTATCAGCACTTTAAAATACAAATTCTTTGCTTTATTTACAAAGTTGAAAAATGTATTTCAGTTGATTTTTGCCTTGTTTAAATTTATGTGCGCAATTTGCTGGATTATTTGATTTGAACCTACCGATTAGTGAAATGTAAAGTTAGCTTTAGTTTGTGGCCTTGCAGACACTTGCAACAGTAAGAAGATTCCTGTTCTGCTTATAGAACGTGAATCGTTCATTATTATTAAACCTGAGTCTTCCGCACTTCATTTGGTGTCCCTCTGGTGTAATGTTCCAGTCTTCACATCACAGGGTTTCTGATCACTCCCAGTTCATCAATTTCACACTCAACCACATCTCCTGCCTGGAAAACAAAAGACACAACAATACAAGGCTTGGATGAAATGTGTGTGTTTGTATTTCATCTCTCCAAACAGAGAGGAGCCAAAAAGAGCTTCTTTTTGGGGGCTGTGGGTGGGAACTTTGCAAACTCCACGAGGTACAGGTTCATCCCCTCCACTCTCATACACCACATATTCAGAAAGGTGGTCTTGGAAATCTCCATTCATTCCTATTCCTTAACCAGCAAGAATAGGGTCCCTGGTAGTTGAATATGTTGCCAACTGCTCAAGCATCTTTATCAGTTCTAAGTGAACACTCAATTTAACCTCTTGGCATCAAGCGCACACAAATATGTGGCCTCTTGGCGGATGGGCCTTGGCGCTAAGGGGCCACATATTTGTGTGCAAATAGTGCTTTGCAGAGCGTGCGCGCTCCCACCGCAGTTACCGGCAGCTAACAGCTACCGATCGGAAGCCTTCCGATTATGTGACCACCAATCACATGACCGTGGCTACCATGCACTCAGAATCTGATGGAGCTGTGTATCATTTATAGTAAATCTACCCCTTGATCTCTGCACAACAGGAGTGGTCACCATACCACCAGAAATGTCATCCTGTCTATTTGACAAGGTTCACATGAACCTGGTTATCAAACTAATTAAATGTAACTGCTATATATTCGATACACTGCAAGAATTTTTGCTATTCTCCTAAAAGAGATTTATGCATTACAATAACTTCCTGCTTTCTAAATACTAATTGTGAATGACTGACAAATGAATGCCGTAATCACATGAGCAGAGAAATGCTGGAAGAAGCAGTAAGTACTCAATGTGTAGAACAACCCATGTTGTGGTTGTGTGGAAGCAGCACATGCTTTTTGGCAGTATTGTTAAAAAGAAAAAAAAAAAAAATTATGTCTGAAAATGGAAAGAGAATTGTATTACTGTTAAAGTATACCTAAAAACATTTTTTTTCTTGGTTATGGATAGAGTATTAAATGGATTATACCCTGTCAGTTTTTTTGTTATGTTTTTTTTTTATGTCTGTGTCCCATTGGGGAAATTTCCCTTGCTTCTGGTCATGGAGACACAACAGGAAGCAAAAGGGAATCCCTCCAATAGGAGGAGAAAATCCCATCTTAGACAGTTGACACTGGAACAGGTGTCCTAATTAGAAGTATTACCTTCTCTTTCTGTTCAGGTGACTGCTAAAATTTGGATTTCTGTCTCAGGGACACCAAGGCTTTACCCATACACACTATCAGATTTTCTGCTGATATTTTCCTTCAGATTTACCAAAACCATATAATATGAGGTCAAACCTTAGGAGTTTCAATTTGTATGCAATCAGGCAGGTCCTTACACTACATGGTTTTTTGTAAATCTGAAGACAAAAATCAGCAGAAAATCTGAAAAAGTTTGCATAGCAATTCACCCAGTCAAAAGGATCACAAGCCTAAATATGATGCATTTGGCCACTAGATGGCGCTAAGTATCATAGGAATTACCTATGATGCTTTGCACCATCTAATCGCCAAATGTGGTATTTTCTGGTTTAAATCAATTAAAAACATTCGACCATTATGGGAAATAGCCTAATAACATTTTCCCTCCATTTTCACAGATTGAATGTACATGTATTTACACTGGGTGAACTGCTGTGCAGATTTTCAATAAAATACACTCCTCAGTGCCTTGTGTAGCAATTGGAGATAAATCCAAACTTGCCACTAGTGTCAGTGGCGTATGTCTGACAGGGTTCATAGAGGGGATTCAGGTAAGTAAAGGTGTTACCAGGCACCTTGTGGATACTGCTTTTAGATGGCATTGTTATGTATATTTTCTAGATTCTGGTCCCCATATAGTTGACTCACCTTTAGGTATATTGGAGGCTTTCTGAATACACCAACTCCAGGGGGGGTTCCAGTTAGAAATATATCTCCTGGATAAAGAGTGACAAATCTGGCAAGAGAATTGGTTTAAAATGTTAGCATTGTTTTGTATTCAGACTATCCACTTTTCAGTAATAAGGTTCATGTCTCCCTGACTGACCCCAAGCTCTATTGTGGTATAGGGTTAGTGTTTGGGTCAGGGTCAATATTTTTGACAGGAGTTTTTTTTTTTTTTTTTTTTAATTCGTGTCAGTGTGTTTTAGGTAGGAAAAAAAAAAGGAAAATGCACACTATTGTTTTTGGGCTGTACAATGGGTACAAACAACTAACATCGTCCGGAGCAGGAGAATTTAATTTGGGTTCTTTGATGGTAGGTTATGGTAGTAGCAAGAAATATACCGCTAAATAAAAAATATATATATTTTTTCACTATTTTGGGCCAGTTTTCCTTTGATAATAAACAAAATTTACTAACACATGTCAAAGTTGCAAAATTGTGCATAGGAATTTACATTTGTTTTACAATTTTGCGCAAAGGGGTTAATGTGTACTGTTTTCATACAAGAAAAAAATCGTATACGAAAGACTGCATAATCAGAAACCATAAACTATGTATGGTACAATGTTTTATACGTCAAGTTAAAAAAAAAGAAGCCGTTCGTTTTTGTAAGATTTGTACCATCCTCAGGTTAGACTTGCTGTAAAACGATTGTTCGCCCAATTTTCTTATAGTGTGCATCCAGCTTTAGTGCCAGGCTACAGGTCTTGCATATCACCCAGGCCAACATATTGATTAGTAGAACTGACAGAAAAAAAGCTGGCCATAAATAGAATGACTAGTTCAGTAGGAACTGGATGAATTTCGATCCATCTATGGGCAGGCTGGTTGTGCTGGGATGATCACTGCTGCCGGCTATAGCCAGCAGCAGTAATCGTTGTATTGTGATGGAAGGGAAGCCTCCCGCTGTCAAAATACAATAGAGGGAGGGATATCCCCAGAAATACTGACTGTGGTGATGGGGGAATGGAAGGATTTTCTTTTATTTACCCATGGTTGAAGGAAAGAAAATTGCATAATGTATGGCAAACCTAAGGCGGGTCAGGGAAAGTGGTTTTTTTTTTTTTTTTTTTTTTTTTTTTTTTTTTTCATGCTCTTAAGCTGGCACCAGAGCTTCTTTACCTCCCCATAGATCCTATCCAGGTTCATACTCCCTTTTACAGAGCAGTCAGATTGTACATTCATGTCTAAACACCCTCTGATGTACAGACGTCAAATGTAGATCCTAAAACTTTCCAACAAGCACACTGATGACTAGGATTGGGGACACAAAGGACAAGAAAGAAAAGTAAAAACTTACATCTGATACAGGAAGTCTTAAACCTTCAGGAATTACCAGCATGCCTCAGTTTTTTGCTAGTGTTCCAGGAGGATGGGAGCCTTCTTGGCAGCTTGTTTTTAACTTCACAGGATCAAGATGGAGCATATTTCAGTGATCCTCGCTGCTCTGAATTGGCACAAGCAGACGTGGTACTTAGATTCCGTTAAGACTGCTGGTGGATACTCCTAGGGCACTCAAGATCGTCTGTCTTAAGGTCCAATATAACATTCTGCTTCACGGTCACTGTCTACTGGCCTCTCATTCTTTGATTAGGAGTTCAGGGAGTCTATCATGTAGCTCCACTCTGGTACAATTTGAAAAGGAAGTTGGGACTTTAAATGAAGCGCTTTGGTAGTGGAGGTAAGATAAACCATATTTTATTATTATTATTTTACCTCCACTACCCAAGCGCTTCATTTAAAGTCCCAACTTCCTTTTCAAATTGTACCAATTACCGGGATGGAGCCACTTAATTGTGCCTCATTTAAAGTCCCAAATAACCCCCTCATATTTACGTAGCTCCACTCTGTGACTGCGATCTGAACCTGGTTCTCTCTGTGCTTCAAAGACCACCATTTGAATCCATTGAGATATTTCCCTCTATTCTCACCCACAAGATGATGTTTCTGTAGCCATCACCTCTGCAGGGTAATTGTCTGAGCAAGCGGTCTTATCCAACAATGATTGTTTTCTGGTTTTGCACAAGGGCAAAGGTGGTGTTGAGGCCTGGAACGATCTTCTTAAACAAGGGTAGTTTCGGTCTTTCACACCAGTCCCCCTGTCCAGCCCCAGTTTAAAATAAGATTTCCCTCCATTGTCTGAATGTGATGTCGGCTGCGAGAGTCCATATCCCAGTTACCGCCTCCTTCCAGACTGATTCCCTTTTTGTCGTCCCCTAAAGGGTACATCAGCCATTGTTTGACCATCTATAAGTGGCACAAACAGACCATTATTCAGGCTTATGGTCTCAAGAATCAGGTTCCTCCCTTCTAGGTGTCCATGCACATTTTACTAGGTCTGCAAGTACCTTTTGTGCTTTTTGGCAGCAGGCTAATGTTTACCAAATTGCAAGCCTGCCATCTGGTTGTCTTTTCACAAGTTCTCCAGTGCTCCTCACTGAGTGAGTATGAAAATAGGATTATTGTACTCACCATAAAATCCTTTTCTTGGAATGCACTGAGGGATAGAGGGTCCCATCTGTATTTATGATCATGCTTTCAGCACTGCTTGCTCCAAAAGTGAGGCATGCTGGTAGCAGGCCAGTTGTCCAATCCTCTTGTAAGGGGCAGTATAAACCGAAGGTTCCTGTGTCCCTCAGTGGACTCCAAGAAACTAAATTTATAGTGGAGTATAAAAATTACATTTTTATACATCACACCAGCTTGCCCACAGCAAGTAGGGTAGTTTATCTTAAAGTTGCCCTTTGGGAATCTCTTTCACCAATACTGTACTGCAAAGTGTCTTGTTCAAATAGTTTACCAAAAATGCAGAGGACCTTATTCAGTACAAAGTCCTCAGCATGTCCCTGCTGCAGAGATACAATAGATATTTTGACTGTGCGTGGGAATAGCTGCCTGGGAAATATGTAAAGAATATATGTATTAGGCTAATAACATACATATGTTACACTATTGCAATGGGAAACATCTGAGGATTCTTGATCTTCTACAATCCAGTGTTTTCCTGGACCCAAAATGCACTGTACAGACAATTTACTATTCATGTACATACAAGGTTTCTTAGTCTAGCTACAGTACTCCTTATATGCCAAATCAGGACTCAATATGAAAGCAGAAGCTGCAGCTTTGTTCTGGTCCTCAGTATACTGGGAAGCTGCACACCTGACAAGATTGAATCCATGGGTCTCATATCAGAAGGCCCTGAAAGTAAATCCTATTGTCTATAGCCAGGGGCGTTTCTAGGTCTACAAAAGATTTGGGGCTAGAGCCCAAAGCAGCGAATAAAAGAAAGTCATACCCTTGGGCGGGCATATACATGTATATAATATACATGGGGGTTGTGTGTACACCATTTTTAAAGTGCTAAGTAATTAATATGCTCTTTGAAACCATCTTACTGAAATCTATTACTCACCCTGTGCTGCCCCCGGACTGACATGTGGAGATGGTGGCGGTGCTTCACCTTTCTACTGTTAACAGTAGCCTAAACGTATTAAACTTTCTCATCCTCCATAAGAGTATTTTGCATGTTCAACACTTTTTTAAATTTCTTAGGAAATTTTGCAGTTGATTTTGAGATGGTTGATTTTGTTAGTTTTGGCTGTTGACATGTGGCTGCTGTAGGGCTAATTATTTGGAGTGAATTTTAACCTTTTTACATATTTTCTTGGGTAGGAAGACGATATGCACAGTCAATATTTGCTATGTCCTTTGATTCCTTATTAAAGCAATAAAATCAGCACCCATTATATTGCTTTTTTACTTCTATTAGAGAGCATAGTTAATAGTACCAAATTAACTTATTACTTATTTGGTCTAGTATTATTGCAGTAATTTTGAAAGGGGTGGGGGCTGTGTGGAGAGAGAAATTTTCCAGAAATTCCAGAAGCACCTTAATGTGGTTGTTAACCACTTGACCACTGGGCACTTAAACCCCCTTAATAACCAGACCAATTTTCAGCTTTTGGTGCTCTCACATTTTGAATGACAATTACTCAGTCATGCAACACTGTATCTATATGAATTTTTTGTCCTTTTTTTTCACACAAATAGAGCTTTCTTTTGGTGGTATTTAACCACCTCAATACAGGGCACTTAAACCCCCTTCCTGCCCAGACCAATTTTCAGCTTTTGGTGCTCTCACACTTTGAATGACTATTACTCAGTCATGCAACACTGTACCCAAATGAAATTTGTGTCCTTTTTTTCACACAAATAGAGCTTTCTTTTGGTGGTATTTAATCACTAATGGGTTTTTTATTTTTTGTGCTATAAATAAAAAAAGACCGTAAATTTTGTGAAAAATTGCCTTTTTCTTTGTTTTTGTCATAAAATTTAGCAAATTAGTAATTTTTCTTCATAAATTTTGGCCACAATTTATACTGCTATATATCTTTGGTAAAAATAACCCAAATTAGTGTATATTATTTGGTCTTTGTGAAAGTTATAGAGTCTACAAACTATGGTGCCAATCACTGAAAATTGAAAACATCTGATCAGGCCTTCAGTACATCAGGTGAATCTCATTTCTTGAGGTACTAACAAGTGAGAAAAGTACAAATACCCCCCAAATGACCCCTTTTTAGAAAGTAGACATTCCAAGGTATTAAGTAAGTAGCATGGTGAGTTTTTTTAAGGTGTAATTTTTTCCCACAATTCTTTGCAAAATGAAGATTTTTTTTTTTTTTTTTTTTTTTTTTCAAAATTTTCATATTAACTGGTTATTTCTCTCACAGAGCATATGCATACAACAAATTACACCCCAAAATACATTCTGCTACTCCTCCTGAGTATGGCGATACCACATGTGTGGGACTTTTACACAGCCTGGCCACATACAAAGGCCCAACATTGAAGTAGCACCATCAGGCGATCTACGAGCATAAATTGCACATCTCATTTCTCAACCACCTATTACACTTTTGAAGGCCCTGGAGCACCAGGACAAAGGAATTGCCCACAAAATGACCCCATTTTGGAAAGCAAACACCCCAATGTATAATCTATGAGGCATAATGAGTCTTTTGAACGGTTATTTTTTTACCAGATGTTTTTGGAAAATGTGGAAAAAAAATGAAAACGCATTTTTTTTTACACAAAGTTGTCCATTTATAAGATATTTCCAACACATAGCAAATACATAGCAAAAATGACACCCCAAAATACATTCTGCTACTCCTCCTGAGTATGGCGATACCACATGTGTGGGACTTTTACACAGCCTGGCCACATACAAAGGCCCAACACTGAAGTCGCACCATCAGGCGATCAACGAGCATAAATTGCACATCTCATTTCTCAACCACCTATTACACTTTTGAAGGCCCTGGAGCACCAGGACAAAGGAATTGCCCACAAAATGACCCCATTTTGGAAAGCAAACACCCCAATGTATAATCTATGAGGCATAATGAGTCTTTTGAACGGTTATTTTTTTACCAGATGTTTTTGGAAAATGTGGAAAAAAAATGAAAACGCATTTTTTTTACACAAAGTTGTCCATTTATAAGATATTTCCAACACATAGCAAATACATAGCAAAAATGACACCCCAAAATACATTCTGCTACTCCTCCTGAGTATGGCGATACCACATGTGTGGGACTTTTACACAGCCTGGCCACATACAAAGGCCCAACATTGAAGTCGCACCATCAGGCGATCTACGAGCATAAATTGCACATCTCATTTCTCAACCACCTATTACACTTTTGAAGGCCTTGGAGCACCAGGACAAAGGAATTGCCCACAAAATGACCCCATTTTGGAAAGCAAACACCCCAATGTATAATCTATGAGGCATAATGAGTCTTTTGAATGGTTATTTTTTTACCAGATGTTTTTGGAAAATGTGGAAAAAAAATGAAAACGCATTTTTTTTACACAAAGTTGTCCATTTATAAGATATTTCCAACACATAGCAAATACATAGCAAAAATGACACCCCAAAATACATTCTGCTACTCCTCCTGAGTATGGCGATACCACATGTGCGGGACTTTTACACAGCCTGGCCACATACAAAGGCCCAACATTGAAGTAGCACCATCAGGCGATCTACGAGCATAAATTGCACATCTCATTTCTCAACCACCTATTACAATTTTGAAGGCCCTGGAGCACCAGGACAAAGGAATTGCCCACAAAATGACCCCATTTTGGAAAGCAAACACCCCAATGTATAATCTATGAGGCATAATGAGTCTTTTGAACGGTTATTTTTTTACCAGATGTTTTTGGAAAATGTGGAAAAAAAATGAAAACGCATTTTTTTTTACACAAAGTTGTCCATTTATAAGATATTTCCAACACATAGCAAATACATAGCAAAAATGACACCCCAAAATACATTCTGCTACTCCTCCTGAGTATGGCGATACCACATGTGTGGGACTTTTACACAGCCTGGCCACATACAAAGGCCCAACATTGAAGTAGCACCATCAGGCGATCTACGAGCATAAATTGCACATCTCATTTCTCAACCACCTATTACACTTTTGAAGGCCCTGGAGCACCAGGACAAAGGAATTGCCAACAAAATGACCCCATTTTGGAAAGCAAACACCCCAACGTATAATCTATGAGGCATAATGAGTCTTTTGAACGGTTATTTTTTTTCCAGAAGTTTTTGGAAAATGTGGAAAAAAAATAAAAACACATTTTTTTTACACAAAGTTGTCCATTTTATAAGATATTTCCAACACATAGCAAAAATGACACCCCAAAATACATTCTGCTACTCCCCCTGAGTATGGGGATACCACATGTGTGAGACTTACACAGCTTGGCCACATACAGTGGCCCAACATCCAAGTAGCACCATCAGGCGTTCTAGGAGCATACATTACATAGATAATTTCCTGGCAACCTATCATTTTTGAAGGCCCTTCATATTTCTAACACATAGCATGTACATACCAAGAATTACAATCCAAAATAAATTCTATTGCGGAAAGGATTAAAAAAAAAAAGTATTACCTGTGCTTTTAGTAGTGTCCACAGAAGAGAGCACTGGTCCAGGCAGCAGTCAGGGATGTGCTTAGCGACAGCAATAACTATCCAGGCAGCAGGCAGGAATATTGTCTATAGTCGGCACAGCACAGTCCATAGGAATTGTCCAGGCAGAGACAGCCAGCACAGCCATAATATTGGTCCTGGTACACTGTTACCTGCAGACACACATTATTGTACCGCTCTCCAGCCCTTCATAAACATACTGCCTCTTGCTACAGCGAATTATTTGCATAGTCCAGGTAGCAGGCAGATGTGTGGTCCGTTCATGCGGCAGGCAAAGGCATGATGGCAGTAAGTCAGCAGAAGGCTGAGGGCCGCAATCGGGTAAGACCTGTGCACAGGGGCACAGGGGTAGAGGCTTCGACCCACCCAAATCTCTATGAAGCCTCCGGACTCCAGACCCTAATCCGGAAATTACAAAACCGGGAGAAAACAAAAAAAATTGTTATCTCCATCCGGAAAAACTTTTCTGGAGCCCCTCACATATGTGAGACCCCTGTGTACTATAGTAGCAGGGCAACAGATCAGTCCAAGTGGTAGGCAAAAGCATAGTCCATAAAACAAGCCAGGGTCAGTTAACGTGCAAGCAGTCCAAGCGGTAGGCAGAAGAGTAGTCACAAAACAGGCCAGGGTCAGTTCACGAGCAAGCAGTCCAAACGGTGGGCAGAGGCATAGTCAAAACAGGCCAGGGTCAGTTCATGTGGAAGCAGTCCAAACGGTAGGCAGAGGCATAGTCAAAAAGCAGGCCAGGGTCAGTTCACATTGAAGGCAGTGGCATGGTTATTTTGGGGAAGCATGGAAAATGATCAACGAAAATGGGGAAAATATGGGCTAATAACTTGGGGATGTATGATACAGTTCGAAGCATTCACCAATGCAAAGGCCAGGTTGGGAGGGACACTGGGGACAATAGTAGCTTGTATCTTTTCGAAAACCTCTTCTGCTGCACACACGACATTTTTTTTGCCGTCTTCGGCCTGTTTCCGATGGTGGAATGTTGTACTGGAAGTGGCGTTCATGAAGTCGGCTAACAGCATCAGAACGAGGTAATTCTGGGAGGGGTCTTTGTGGATAGATGAGGGACGTGACTACTTCTTCTATGAATTTTAGGAAGGAGGCGGGGCTTTCTGTGGATTTTGTGTAGATTATGTAGGAATTGTAAATGGCCAAATGGATTAGATATATTGCTACCTTCTTATACCAGAATCGGGACCTCCTTATTGACAAATAGGGCTGAATCATTTGGTCATTGAAATCCACCCCCCCCATGTAGAGATTATAGTCTTGGACACATGTCGGTTTTTCAATGGGACCTCGTCTTCGCTGAACTACAACTGCAGTGTCATCATGAATGGTGGACATCATGTGCACGTTCCTGTTATCCTTCCACCTCAAGGCCAGCACTTCATTACATCTCAGTGTTGCTCTTTCCCCCTTTTTCAGCCTTTTGTTCACAATGGATTGTGGGAAGCCCTTCCTATTTTTTCTTGAAGTTCCGCAGGCCAGGGTTTTTTCAATATAAAGGTGTCTGAAAAGGGGCAGGCTGGTATAAAAGTTGTCCAGGTATATATGATAGCCTTTTTTTAGAAGTGGGTAAGCCAGGTCCCATACAATTTTTCCAGTTGTGCCCATGTAGGCCGGGCACTCAGGGGGCTGGAGCTGGGAATCTCTTCCCTCATATATGCGGAATGCATATAGATATCCCGTGGCTCTCTCACACAGCTTGTAAAATTTGACTCCATATTTGGCTTTTTTGGTAGGAATATACTGTTTTATTCCTAGCCGGCCTGAAAATGGTACCAGGGACTCATCCACACATATAATCTTCTCGGGGACATAAAGTTCTGCAAATCGTTGGGAAAATGAATTTATTAGTGGGCGAATCTTGTACAGCTTATCGGAATTTGGATGATTGCGGGGAGGGCACTGGGTGTTGTCGTTAAAATGAAAGAATCTCATAATCATCTCATATCGGGACCTGGACATAGCGGCAGAATACATGGGCATATGGTGTATGGGGTGGGTGGACCAATAGGTATGTCCTTCATTTTTTTTTGTAAGCCCCATATTTAGGGTGAGGCCCAAAAACAATTTGAACTCCTCCATATTCAAATCTCTCCACTCAAACGGACGGGCATAAGATGATTGGGGGTTGCTGGCAATATACTGCTGGGCATACAAATTTGTCTGGTCGACAATGAACTGCAGCAAAGTGTCGGGCAAAAACAGGTGAAAAAAATTGATCTCTGTAAAATTTTGGGTGTTGGCCTGCACACCTGGCTGTGCTGTGAAAGGGGGAATATTTGGTGATCCCGAGTTGGAAGGCAGCCATGTTGGGTTGGCAAGACCATCTGGCATATAGGTAGCGGCCCTGGCTCTTGGGGGACGTGACACTCCAGTAGTTGGGGGAGTTGAATTTCCTGTGCTGGAACTCAGGTGTGATGTGGCAGCACTGGTACTGGGCATTTGTGCGAGGGGCCTATCTCTGGTGGCAGCACTGGTACTGGGCATTTGTGCGCGGGGCCCATCTCTGGTGGCAGCACTGGTACTGGGCCTTTGTTCCTGGGGCCTATTGCTGGCGGCAGCACTGGTACTGGGCCTTTCTTCCTGGGGCCTATTTCTGGTGGCAGAGCTGGTACTGGGAATATAATCCCGGTTGCTGGCGACTTCCTGGGTTCCAGAGTGTCGTGCCCTTTTAGCAGGGACCCATTCTTCATCCGAACCATTGCTACTCTCGATCGGCTCAAATGCCGAACTTGATTCGGAATCAGAATGGGACTCTGATGAGAGCTCCCCGGTGCTCTCATCAGTCATAGAGAGGATCTGGAACGCCTCCTCACTTGTATATCCTCTTTTGGACATGGCTGTGTGGCGGGTAGCTGTGCGACAGGTGACAGATGGGTGGCAGGTGACGGTCACTGATGGGCTGTGCGATGGGTGGCAGGTGACGTTCACTGAGAGGTGATGGTGTGATGGGCGATGGTCACAGATAGTTGACAGGCGACGGTCACTGATGGGTGACAGGTGCACCGCTGATGGTCACTGATGGGTGACAGGGTACAGTCACTGATGGGTGACGGGTGAGAGGGCACGGTCACTGATGGGTGACAGGCCACGGACAGTGACAGTCACAGATTGTTGACAGGCGACGTCACTGATGGGTGACGGGTGCACCGCTGATGGTCACTGGTGGGTGACGGGTGACAGGGCACGGTCACTGGTGGGTGACGGGTGACAGGGCAGGTCACTGATGGGTGACGGATGACAGGGCAGGTCACTGATGGGTGACGGGTGACAGGGCAGGTCACTGATGGGTGACGGATGACAGGGCAGGTCACTGATGGGTGACGGGTGACAGGGCAGGTCACTGATGGGTGACGGATGACAGGGCAGGTCACTGATGGGTGACGGATGACAGGGCAGGTCACTGATGGGTGACGGGTGACAGGGCAGGTCACTGATGGGTGACGGGTGACAGGGCACGGTCACTGGTGGGTGACAGGGCACCGCTGATGGTCACTAATGGCAGTCTCTATGTGACAGGTGCACTTTTTATGGGGTGACTGTTGGGTGACAGATGACAATTGGGGGGGGCGATGGGACAGAAGTGGTGTTGGTGCAGACACTACAAATACAAAGATCTGTAACTCACTGCTCCTGGCTCTTCTCTCCTCACACTGGAAACGGTGTGTGAGGAGAGAAGGGCTAGTAACAGCTAGTGACAGGTCTTTGTTTACACTTAGTGATCGGCTGTGAATGGATCACAGCCGATCACATGGTACACAGTACTGGCCAATGGATGTAAACTATCGTCGGTGACGAGCAGTGTTCCCGGGGAACACGCCGCCACCGACGTGCACGCGCAGCGCGCTCACGATCGCGCGCATGCGCCGTGCAATGCGGGATGTACCATTAGTGATCGGCCGTGACTTCATCACGGCCGATCACGTGGTAAACAGCCATGCGCAGTGGCTGTTCA
The DNA here is from genome assembly GCF_042186555.1 of Aquarana catesbeiana. Lineage (NCBI taxonomy): Eukaryota > Metazoa > Chordata > Amphibia > Anura > Ranidae > Aquarana > Aquarana catesbeiana. The sequence goes on along the minus strand of NC_133326.1, from coordinate 598,188,404 downwards.
CCCCTGTCGGTGACGAGCGGTGTCTCGGTGACACGCCGCCACCGACAGTACAGGGCTGCGCGCTCACGATCGCGCGCATGCCCTGTTTAAACGGTGGACGTCATATGACGTCCACTCAGAACAATAGGCTTACCGTCCGGCCGTCATATGACGGTGGGCGGTAGGCTAGCGGTTAATCACCGCTGGGTTCTTTACAGAAAAATCTGTAAAAAAATAAATTTTTCTTCATTTCTAAAATTTTGAAAATTAGTAATTTTTCTTCATATATTTTGGCCAAAATTTATACCGCTACATATCTTTGGTAAAAATAACCCAAATTAGTGTATATTATTTGGTCTTTGTGAAAGTTATAGCGTCCACAAGCTATGGTACCAATATCTGAAAATTGATCACACCTGAAGTACTGACGGCCTATCTCATTTCTTGAGACCCTAACATGCCAGAAAAGTACAAATACCCCCCAAATGACCCCTTTTTGGAAAGAAGACATTTCAAGGTATTTAGAAAGATGCATGATGAGTTTTTTGAAGTTGTCATTTTTTCCCACAATTCTTTGCAAAATCAAGTTTTTTTTTTTTTCTTTTTTTTTTTTTCACAAAATTGTCATATTAGCAGGTTATTTCTCACACACAGCATCTGCATACCACAAATTACACCCCAAAACACATTCTGCTATTACTCCCGAGTATGGCGATACCACATGTGTGAGACTTTTACACAGCGTGGCCACATACAGAGGCCCAACATGCAGGGGAGCACCTTCAGGCGTTCTGGAGCACCCAGGCCAATTCTGACATTTCTCTCCTACATGTAAAAATCATCATTTATTTGCTAGAAAATTACATAGAACCCCAAAACATTATATATGTTTTTTTAGCAAAGACCCTAGAGAATACAATAGCAACTTGCAACTTTTTATCTCGCACGATATTTGCGCAGCAATTTTTGGAACGCGTTTTTTTTGGAAAAAAAACTTTTTTGCTTTAAAAAAAAACAAAACAGTAAGGTTAGCCCAATGTTTTTGCATAATATGAAAGATGAAGTTACGCCGAGTTAATAGATACCTAACATGTCACCTTTCAAAATTGCACACGCTTGTGGAATGGCGCCAAACTTCACCACTTAAAAATCCCCATAGGCGACGCTTTAAAATTTTTTACTGGTTACAAATTTTGAGTTACAGAGGAGGTCTAGGGCCAAAATTATTGCTCTCGCTCTACCGATCGCAGCGATACCTCACATGTGTGGTTTGAACACCGTTTTCATATGTGGGCGGGACTTACGTATGCGTTCGCTTCTGCATGCGAGCACACGGGGACAGGGGCGCTTTAAAAAATTTTTATTTTTTTTTATTGTTCATTTTACTTTATTTATTTTAGTTTGACACTTTTTTCCAAAAAAAAAAATTTTTTGATCACTTTTATTCCTATTACAAGGAATGTAAACATCCCTTGTAATAGGAATATGGCATGACAGGTCCTCTTTACAGTGAGATATGGACATCTCACCTCTAGGCTGTTCCTGAAATAAAAAAAAAAAAAAAAAAAGATCCTGGCTTCGATCATAGCGGTGAGTCGGTAGAAGCACCGGAGGGCGGCGGGAGGGGGGGGGCGTCCCCTCTCGCCTCCCGTAAGAACGATCAAGCAGTGTAACAGCCGCTACGATCATTCTTATGGTGTAGGGAATCGCCGGCTGAAAAAGATGATATCTGAATGATGCCTGTAGCTGCACCCATCATTCAGATATCCCCACACAAAGTCAAGGACGTCGTATGACGGAAGGCGGGAAGTGGTTAAAACGCTTTTTTTTTTTTTTAACACAAAGTTGTCCATTTATACAATATTTCTAACACATAGCATGTATATACCAAAAATGACCCCCCAAAATAGATTCTCCTACTATTCCTGAGTACGACGATACCACGTGTGAGACTTCCACAGCCTGGCCACATACAGAGGCTGGGTACGGCTGAGCATGGCTGGGTATTGCAGAGTATCGCCGAGTATGACTGGGTATGGCAGAGTATGGCTGGGTATCACCGAGTATTGCAGAGTATGGCTGGGTATCACCGAGTATTGCAGAGTATGGCTGGGTATCACCGAGTATTGCAGAGTATGGCTGGGTATCACCGAGTATTGCAGAGTATGGCTGGGTATCACCGAGTATTGCAGAGTATGGCTGGGTATCACCGAGTATGGCTGGGTATGGCAGAGTATGGCTGGGTATGGCAGAGTATTGCGGGTTATGGCAGAGTATTGCGGGTTATGGCAGAGTATTGCAGATTTTTGTGGGGTATTGCAGAGCATGGCTGGGTATGGCAGAGTATGGCTGGGTATCACTGAGTATTGCAGAGTATGGCTGGGTATTGCGGGATATTTCAGGGTATTGCAGGGTATGGCAGAGTATTGCGGGGTATTCCAGGGTATGGCAGAGTATTGCAGGGTATGGCAGAGTATTGCGGGGTATTCCAGGGTATGGCAGAGTATTGCGGGGTATTGCGGGGTATGGCAGAGTATTGCGGGGTATGGCAGAGTATTGCGGGGTATGGCAGAGTATTGCGGGGTATGGCAGAGTATTGCGGGGTATGGCAGAGTATTGCGGGGTATGGCAGAGTATTGCGGGGTATTTCAGGGTATTGCGGGGTATGGCAGAGTATTTCAGGGTATTGCAGGGTATGGCAGAGTATTGCGGGGTATTTCAGGGTATTGCGGGGTATGGCAGGGTATGGCAGAGTATTGCGGGGTATGGCAGAGTATTGCGGGGTATTGCAGGGTATGGCAGAGTATTGTGGGGTATTCCAGGGTATGGCAGAGTATTGCAGGGTATGGCAGAGTATTGCGGGGTATTCCAGGGTATGGCAGAGTATTGTGGGGTATTCCAGGGTATGGCAGAGTATTGCGGGGTATGGCAGAGTATTGCGGGTTATGGCAGAGTATTGCAGATTTTTGTGGGGTATTGCAGAGCATGGCTGGGTATGGCAGAGTATGGCTGGGTATCACTGAGTATTGCAGAGTATGGCTGGGTATTGCGGGATATTTCAGGGTATTGCAGGGTATGGCAGAGTATTGCGGGGTATTCCAGGGTATGGCAGAGTATTGCGGGGTATTGCAGGGTATGGCAGAGTATTGCGGGGTATGGCAGAGTATTGCGGGGTATGGCAGAGTATTGCGGGGTATGGCAGAGTATTGCGGGGTATGGCAGAGTATTGCGGGGTATGGCAGAGTATTGCGGGGTATGGCAGAGTATTGCGGGGTATTTCAGGGTATTGCGGGGTATGGCAGAGTATTTCAGGGTATTGCAGGGTATGGCAGAGTATTGCGGGGTATTTCAGGGTATTTCAGGGTATTTCAGGGTATGGCAGAGTATTGCGGGGTATTGCAGGGTATGGCAGAGTATTGCGGGGTATTGCAGGGTATGGCAGAGTATTGTGGGGTATTGCAGGGTATGGCAGAGTATTGCGGGGTATTCCAGGGTATGGCAGAGTATTGCGGGGTATTGCAGGGTATGGCAGAGTATTGTGGGGTATTCCAGGGTATGGCAGAGTATTGCGGGGTATGGCAGAGTATTTTGGGGTATTGCAGGGTATGGCAGAGTATTGCGAGGTATTGCGGGGTATGGCAGAGTATTGCGGGGTATGGCAGAGTATTGCGGGGTATTGCAGGGTATGGCAGAGTATTGCAGGGTATGGCAGAGTATTGCGGGGTATGTGTACCGATCGGTACACAGGAGGGGAGGAGAGGAACCGGCGTCATCAGATGACGCCGGTTTGTTTACATGTGATCCCTCCGTCATTTGACGGAGCGATCACATGGTAAACGGCCGCGATCAGCGGCCATTTACCGGGATCTGTGATGCGCCGGGTCCTGTGGACCCGGCGATCACGGATGCTCTCGAGTGCGCGCCCTAGGGGGCGCGCGAGAGCAGAATTTTGGGAGGACGTCCCTGGACGTCCTCCCAGAGTTAAACAACCGCCCTGTAGCCGTCATTTGGCTATGGGCCGGTTGTTAAGTGGTTAAGCCACTCTAATTTGTATACACCATCAGCACTGCTTCCTATTGCAGTGTCCCCCTCTGCAGCATTTATTTTTATAAATCAAACACAAATACCTCATTTCACTGCCGAGATTGCAATCACATGACTGGCAAGTGAGATGCAGTGGGTGAAGCTGAGTCTCCTCTGCTGATGTCAGTCTGGAGGGGAGGAGGAGAGAGCTGGCCAGTCATGTGATCGCAATCTCAGCTCTTAAGTTAGGTATTTACAGCATTTTGATTTATAAATCATACACAGAGGGTGACACTGCAATAGGAGGCAGTGCTGATGGTGTATACAGGTTAGTGTTTTGAGAGCAGCAGGAGGGGGGAGGAGGACACAGGAGCAGAGAGAGAGCAGAGAGAGCAGAGAGCAGATAGCAGGCTGCTGATGACAGAGGCACATAAATTGACCACGGTGTCTGGTCTCAACAGCCATGATACACCGTGGTCAGTTTACAGAGGGTGGGGAGAAACTGGCAGGATCAGCCAGGTTTTTTAGGTGTTATGGGGGCCAAATGACACAGGACAAGCACTGTGTCATATAACATGCTTTAAAGGAGCAGGATCCATTTATTTTTTTGGGTTAACAAACGCTTTAGCTTTTCTGCCCCAGCCACGGGCATTCTTTCTGTTCTTCTGCTACCCTCATGCAGGCATAATCAGTGTGACTCTGGAGGCAGCAGACTAGTGGGCATCGCCGCGCCAGCTGGATGCAAGGAGAAATCCAGCACCACGGCTGTTCTTCTGTTCTCCTGCTGCCGCCGCCCTCAGCCAGGCATAATCAGAGTGATTCTGGAGGCAGCAGACTAGTGGGCGTCGCTGCGCGGGCTGGCTGCAAGGAGAAATCTAGCACCAGGGTCGTTCTCCTGCCGCCACCCGCATATCACTCCACAGCCTGCAGTTAACAGTGCAGTGGGCGGCACCGCCCAAATCACACAGAAGGTATAATGCAGCTGCTGCCGCCGCTGCTAGTTGGCCTTTCTTTTTACTAAAAGGCTGCACCCACCAAGACACTCGGGGCTATGGACCCCAGATTCGGGGCTATAGACCCAAAAGCTACCTCCTAACGACGTCACTGTCTATAGCTGTTAATCATGGGTCATATTCTGGACTTCACTAGAACAGAATCACTAATCAAACGTGTAAATTGTTCTTATGATTCCTGTAGGCTTCTACTGCTTATAGTCTGGTTCTCTCTTTTCCATACTTAGATGACAACAAGGGCACAGCACCCACATCTCTCCACAGGCCATCACACGTAACCATACATACACTATTATTGCCAAAAGTATTGGGACTCCTGCCTTTACACGCATGTGAACTTTAATGGCATCCCAGTCTTAATCCGTAGGGTTCAATATTGAGTTGGGCCACCCTTTTTCAGCTTCAAATATTCTGGGAAGGCTGTCCACAAGGTTTAGGAGTGTGTCTATGGGAATGTTTGACCATTCTTCCAGAAGCACATTTGTGTGATCAGGTACTGATGTGGATAAGGCCTGGCTTGCAGTCTCCGCTCTAATTCATCCCAAAGGTGTTCTATTGGGTTGAGGTCAGGACTCATTAATCATAGCATTGCTGATGTTAGTGTCAAAGACCACTCAGCGTCCTAGCAACCAATCACCCGCTGGTTAACTTGAACGTCAACTCAGGCAGATCCCACCCTCCATCCAGTGCTGCTGTGCCTCCCGCCCTTCATCCATTATTGTCCTACCTTCTGCTCTGCTTTGATATTAACAGTGGCAGAGCAGCTCCTAAATGATGTGACTGCAGCGGTCCGAATGGGACAGTGGCATGGTCTATGATTTAGTGAAGCTTGTTCTAGACCGGGGGTCAGCAACCTGTAGATCACGGTCTGGACTTGCTAATCGGCCATCCCAGAGCATCAAACAGAGTGCAATGCAGAGGGACTACTTGTAAAGTTGGAGCTGTAGTAGGCAGCAAGAGCTGATGCCACCTCTGTAATGCTGGTCCTGTCCCATGCGGAGTGATACCAACTGCACTCCACCTCTTATCCTGGCTAGCGTTCTCCAGAGTGGTGCCAGCAGCAGGAAAGAAGAGACCTTCAGGTCGGTGTGAAGCAATACACTGGGCATAATAGTATAGGGCTTCTTTCACACTGATGCGCTGCAGTTTACCCACACTGCGGGTGCGGTGCAGTGTACCTGTGGATTTGCTGCGCTTAGCCATAGATTTCTGTTATATCCTGCGGATTTACCACACCTGCAGGATATAATAGAAATCTATGGCAAAGTGCAGCTAGCCCAGGAAAGTTGCAGATGCACTGCACCCGCAGTGTGAGTAAACTGCAGTGCATCAGTGTGAAAGCAGCCTTATAAGGGGAACAGAACAGTAAGGGTTCATTTACATTTGCAGTTTGGGGGTTGGTAAAACCCTATAGTTTAAGACGGGTTTTTATCAACCCCCAACAGAACACCCTTTAGCTGCAGTGGCCAGGGATGTACACATGTTGCAGCCACAGTTTTATGCTCTGTCACGGTTGGTGGGTGTAGCAACTGGCAAGTATGACCCATTCAGTGAATGAGGCTACTCTGCAAGTGCCCTTCAACCTTGTGCCGCAAACAAGGGGTTAAAACAGGCAGCATTGTGTTGCTTTCTCACCACCTGCTTCAAAACCCTTGGACCCCGGCAGAAGCATGCTGGTGCGTGGCACTTGTAGAGTGGCCCCATTTACTTGAATGGGTCACGATTGGCAGGCTGTAGCACCCACCAAAAACAACAGGGCATTTAATTCTTGCTGCGGCACGTGTACACCTTTTGGCGCTGCCTCAGCAGCTAAAGGGGGTAGGGATTGGGGGCAGTAAAACCACGACTCAACCGTGGGTTTTACTACCACCACCCCCCCACCCCACGTGTCATCAAACCCTAAGGGTGACGCTGCTGAATGAGCGCATTCACAGTGATCCAAGTGACAGGTGGCGAGGAGATATGTTGCCTCCTCACCACCTCATTTAAACCCATGATTGCCGTGCACACGATTGTGCCACGGTAGTACGGCAATTAGAGGTTTAAATGAGGTGTGAGGAGGCAACACCGCTTGGTGATCTTTGACTTCTCCCATGTTGTTCAGGTAGATCTCCACCTCTTTCAGGTTGCCTAACCCTGCTCTAGACTATACAGGACTGTTATTGAGGAAATATAAACATAAGGTTGCTTCACCATTGTTTCACCTTGCCGACAACCTTTTCCCTGCCCTTCTAAACAGAGGTTTTTACTCCTGCCCTTGCTATAATGTTGGATAATTACATTTTACCCAAAACCTAAAACCCCCAATTCCAAAATAGTTGGGACACTATGTAAATATGCTGCCATCAATTTCAAAATTACCTTTTTTTTTTTTTTTCCCCTGTAATGGTACATTTTCTCATGTTGAAACATTTGATATGTTTTCTATTGTAAATAAAATATGGGTTTATGAGATTTAAAAATCATTGCATTGCTTTTGCAGATTTTACACAGTGTCCCTACTTTTTTGGAATTGGGGTTTTATTTGCTTTTTGATTTCTAAACAGCCTGTGAGTATGCACTCACTTGGAGACCCAAGCTATGAGACTTTGTGTCTTGAAGACCATCTGGTTTGTGTTACTATCCTGGACGAGGTTCCCATTCACTCGACAGCGAATTCCAAGTCCATGAGGGTCTGGGGAAAAAAAGGAAAGCTTGGTGAATTGTGATGTATACTAAAATTACAAGCATATTAATCATAGCATTGCTGATGTGTCAAAGAACACTTTGTATGTCAGATGTGTAGCAAGACAAGTAGACATTGACCATCCTGGAATCTCTTACTACACACGTGTATGGTCAGAGTTCTGTTAAGCCTTAAAAAGGTAAATAAACTCTCCAACTCGCAGTCAACATGGATGCTGACTGCACTGTCAGAGGAAGGGACAACCACTAGGGGTAGTACCCACAAATCTGCATATGGAATATAAAATGAAGGTACAGCACAAGGAGAAAGCAAAAATGTCACAGGATACACTCAAATTCTTACTAATTTTTCAAAAAAAATTCTTACTCTTGCATGGCTGGTGGGAAGAAAGATACAAGCAGCTGAATACCTGTGTACACTATGAAAATATGTCCTTTCTGAAAAGCATATCTCTAAAAAAACTATAGAGAACATTTGTGCTGCATGTATCAAGCAATCAAACATTATCTGGAAAAAGGTTTTCAGAACAAGTTGCATGTCTTGTCAGAAACCTTCTCATATAGTAACAAGGAGGGTTCCCCATGTAGGTCCGCCTTGTCAAGGAAGAGCTATTTACTTGCAGAATAACTCTTGCAGAGTCCTTTGGGGAAACACATTTTATTTCTGTGGTCTATCTTTAGTCTGCTAGGTACTTCAACAGCAAGATAGGGCTGTGGGATATGTTACAACATGAAAATAAAATAGAGGTAGTCTCCTTTTACTTGAAATTCCTCTACTTCCAGACCAGGCCTTTTCTGGCATGTTTCATTCACAATCAGTTGTTTTTGCTAGAAAATTACTTAGATCCCCCAAGCATTATATATTTTTTAAAGCAGAGGCCCCAGAGAATAAAGTGTTAGGTTTTGCAATTTTTTTATGTCACAGTTTTTGGGCAGCGGTTGTTCAAACATAATCTTTTTGGAAAAATTACACTTTTTTGAATTTTAATGCCAAACACGATACATAACTCAATTTTTATAAAAGATGATGTTATGCCAAGTAAATAGATACCAAACATGTCATGCTTTAAAATTACCCATGCAATGGCGACAAACAACGTCAATTTTATTATCCATAGGTGACACTTTAAAAGCTGTGACATGTTTGGGTTTCTTAGCTCAATAGTAGTGCCAAAATGGTGAGTTTACTCTACACCAGATATAGTTTTCAGGGCTTTCCTGCCCACTTTTATTTAAAAGCACATGAAAATTCACACAGGGGGTTCTCACCATCACTATGAATCAAACATAACATTCAGCCTCCTGGCTCTCTTGTAGCAGCTTTACTGCTACAAGTACCTCTATAGAATCCTCCTGACCATAAGTACCTTTCTGTCCCCTTTGACCATGAAACACATCCTGGTGTTTATGCAAAACATGAGGGGGGGCACTTTAGGATTTTTTTATTCACTTGGGTGGGGCCCCTTATTAAAAGGGGGCTTCCTGATTCTGTTCTTCCACACAGCTGATTTTGTGTTCAGACCATACTTTAAAGTGATTGTAAAGGTTTTTTTTTTTTTCCCCACCTAACAAACATGTTATACTTTTTTTTTTTAACAAGAAAAAACATGTTATACTTACCTGCTGTACGCAGTGGTTTTGTACAGAGCAGCCCTGACCCTCCTGTGGTCCCCCCGCCAGCGCCCCTGGCACCTCTGTTTTCCGAGTGCACTTGTGCGGCTGGATCCTGAGCTGCACTGTGTGCGTTTATTGACACGCACACACACACACAGCGCAGCTCAGCCCCACCCTCCACTCCTGTGTCACTGGGTTTGATTGACAGCAGCAGGAGCCAATGCTGCTCAGTCCAGTAAGGAAGGGGAGAGAGCGCAGTGCTTCTGCTCTCGGGCACTGTACTGGATCAAGATTGGGCTCAAGTATTTGGGGGGGCCTGTATCTCTGCATTAGGATAAAGAAAGACCTTTAGAATTTACAACCACTTTAAGATCATACCTACTAAACACAATGTGAAAACATTGAAGTTACATGACACATCTCTCCCCCACCCACAAAGGCAAGTCACATTCTGCTGACAAGGAGTGAAAGATTGTTATTGTTACTGCAGAGTTGGAGAGGAGAGGCTCTATCAGGTCCCATCTGGATTGCTCCAACTGCCTATTAACAAGAATAATAAAATTCAAAAGAAAAGAAAAACAATTAAAATATATAGAGAATTTACAAAAACAACCCTCTAGGTTACAAAATGACCATGTTATATGCTCTGGATGACAGTTATACTCCATAGTATCAAAACACTCACATAAGTTTTTGCAATGTTTGTCATCATTTCTAAAAAAAAAAAAAAAAACAGCCATTGCACCAGTTTCTATCAGAACAGACCTAACTCGATCGCATCTAACCATACACACAGATTATTTTAATACTTGTGGTTCGCATTAAAAAAGGGGCAAAACCCTCCTAAAATCGGAAGAACTTTGACTCTGGGCCTTTGTACTCTGCTCTGTCACAGATACATCGAATGTACTGTATGTGTTATTATTGAATCTGTCAATTATATTTGAAGTATTTGGGTCGCACTAATAACCCAAAAGAATTGAATAAAAGCGTGATTTTTCCCTTTTTTTCTCTCCGATTAAAACCTATGAAATTAAAATAAAATAGGATTTTAGTATTCTCATATAAGCACTGCTCTATTAAACTAAATATACGTGCTGCTACTTAAAATGCAAATAATAAAACAAAGGGTGAAAAACAATGTAGTGTCAATCTACACAATCACAGTAGCGCAAAAGAACAATAAAAATGATTCAAAAGTGTCCATAAATAAAATCAAAAATAATTGTCCATCATAAATAAATTCAAATATCAAAAAAATATATTGTGAAAATAGTGCAAAAGTGGAAAATTTTGAACACCGTAGATCCTTCACCAAAGTGCACAAGTGCCAATCCACACCCCTATAAAATGAGGCTCGCCAGATTGTAGATTTCAATCGCACGTGTGATTAAATCACTTTAAGCTTTATGCAGATGATCAACCCAATCTCTACTCCTCAGATTCAAATGGATGACAGCTCTCTCCACATGTAGAGATAAAATCAACACAAAGCTTCCAATAGTATAAAAATCTCTTGGGTAACAATTTTAATGAAAAAATATTGCGCTTACATCACAAATAAAAACAAATCGCTTTTGGTATATATTAGTTACATGCTAGGTGCCTGCGTGCTGCGTCTTTAATCCCCCGTCGCTTGCACTCACAGATATCACTCTCAGCGTCAAGATTCAGTTGCCATGTAGCCACGCCCCTAACATTTGTTACTTCCAACTTGATCACAGGGGCTGCATGGCACAGCAACTGAGCTTAAATATCCCACTCCACCCCTTTCAGGGCAATCAACATATCCACTCCACATTCTCAGTGATGGGACTGAATAGTTTAGCTATCCTAGTGTGCAATTAACCCTCCAATAGCCAAACTAGAATTATCCATATGTACAATTAACCCCATTTGTGCTGGATGAAATTCATCCACAGTTTCCATTCCAACATATTGATCCTATGGGGCAACATATCTACTCCACACCCACATTTACAGTAATGGGACCGGATAGTTTAGCTATCCTAGTGTACAATTAGCCCTCCACTGGCCAAATGAGATTTATCCATATGTACAATTAACCCCATTTGTGCTGGAAGAAATTCATCTGCGGTTTCTAATTCAACAATTTGATCCTATGGGGAAACACATCCGTGTCTACACTTAACCCTATCCTCACTGGACGCAATTCATCCACAGTGATTACTCTACCTTACTCAACTAATAAGTGAAAAAGGTGGCAATAGTAGATTAACTAATTTATGTTTAACACACATAAACCGGGGTGGAGCGATGATGTCTAAACTCTACAAAACCAATCAAATGCTTATTATATAAACATAAAAATGAATTTAAGGATTTTAGTATTTCCTGTAAAATCCTTTTCTCTGAGTACATTACAAGGCACAGGATGAAGTATTCTGGAACCAATGTGAAAGCCTTTTATTTGCTGTTGCTCATTCTTCAGTTGGACTGCTTTTGGATAACAGCCCACAAGCAACAGGTGAACAAGGGCAGTTCATGGGAGCCTACAATGCCACCTGAAGAAGTTTACGGCCAAAGCCTGTATCAGCTGAGGCCTGAACAGCCACCTGCAAAACCATTACAGAGTGCGCTCTGTCAGGGAAAGAGGGAACCTTGTCCTTCAGGCCATAAAAATGAGCTGTCCAATTCCCCCAACAATAGTGGAACGAGATGCAACCTGTCCCCTACGAGGACCGTCAGGCAGGACAAAGTGGAAGTCTAACTGTTGAAAGGAAGCTGGAGCAGAAAGAAAACTTGAACAGCGTTTACCACCTCCAAACAATGGCAATAAATCTCCCAAGGATATTTAGGAGCAGGTCATAGAGATAGTAGAATATTATATGAGGTAATATTATGTCATGTATATGATGTTCATCCATGTCTTTATGGACCTTGTTTTGTACACTGGTCTAAATCATTTGGTGGAGGGGTGCGCCCTCCACCAAATGATTTAGACCAGTGTACAAAACAAGGTCCATAAAGACATGGATGAACGGGTTTGGGATGGAGGAACTTGACTGGCCTGCACAGAGTCCTGACCTCAACCCGATAGAACACCTTTGGGAATGAATTAGAGTGGAGACTGCGAACCAGGCCTTCTCACTTTTTAAATTTACCACACTATTGGAGCTTTTTTGCCCCCTTTGTATTATGGCCTTTTGGATCAGCGAGTGCCTCCCCCGAGACTGACACACTGGAATTGCCCCCGGCCGGAAGGAGGACTGAGACGCCGCCATCCATCTGTCCCTGCAGAGGGCTATATCTGCAAGCCTTTAAGACCTTGCTATTTAGGAGGTCCACCGTGTCTGGTAAGGGTCCATCCTTATTGCCCCCTCAACTCACCGGTTGCTGGGATCCCTCCTCATATCTTCCTTCACCTTCTTTCTTATCTACATGGGCTGTGTCCAAACGGACTGTGGATATGTGATTCTCCCCCTGATGATTGGTGTACCCTCACTAAACACTTTATGAATGGACTTAATTCACTATCACTATTTTATATACTATTTTTTCAACAGCCACTTATGAATTTTGAAATCATTTCAGTTATTATGGACTTGATTTGATGGATTTTTTATGAGATCACTGTATTTTTTGTATCACTGAATTTATTTGTGTTTTGCTATATTTTTTATATTTGCCTTTACTATTGGTAAACTGATATAATCACTTTAGATTGATTTAATGATCTATTTTGGTACCATCCATTAGATTGTGAGCGCACTTAGTATAATCTCTTTAGTTTATTACACTATTAGTGTTTTTTTGTTGCAGCTGAAATTTAAGGCACCTTATTAACTCTCTAGCGCGGTTTTCTTTTTTCCTTTATAAGTTGAACTGGGATGATGGCTGCAGCCATGGCTCATCTCAGCCATGTTGTCATATGCAGGGCATAACCAGAGTGACCTTGCCCCCATCCCTTTTCTTTCAGTTATACAATACACAAACTGTTAACTGATGCCAGGTTATCAGTCAACTGATTGGAGACACACAAACCCCTTCCATTAACCACTGACTGAAGTTTTTCCAGACACTTGCAGCTTTTCTCCCTATTGTAAATACAGTAGCAATCCACAATTCTGATTCACTAGTTATCAGCCAAAACGCTAAAACTTCAGTATATCTCACAACTCATGAAATGATCACAGTACAGCCAGGATCTAGACATATTTACCTCCCTCCTGTAATTTGTAGCATTTTGAGGCCAAACATCGTTAACCTAGGCGTACCGGGAACAGAACCAGTCCAGTTCTTCTAGGGGAATAGACATACAAGACCTAACATATTTATAGCCATTTCAAAGCTAATTTCATGCTGGACAATAATATGCATGTTAGCCGACTGTAAACAGTAGATATTCAGAGATATGAATACCTATAGAAAACTGGATCTGGGACCTGATCATAAATGTGAAGACATCCCAGCAACCCTCCTCAGACACTTAATTGGTCAGATGGCCTTTGTCAACACCCCTTTAATACCAGAGAAAAGGGAAGTGCCAACACATTGTGACAGCTCTTGTGTACCATCAAGAAAAAAGACCTGTTATGAGAGCCAATTGATCACTTTGCTCACTGACTGAAATCTACATAAAATAGGATTTGCAAGTATTCTTCATTTTCAACGCCTTATTATTTCTCTGTTGCTTTATTATCTCTCTGTAATACCCTTTTTCTGTAAATAGCTTATTTGCACCATTTTGACCTTTGTAATTTTTAAACCCTATTTTGAAAAGTGTTGAAATTGCCTCCTAGGCTTTAAATGCAAACTAATAGAATCTATGTCTCTTTGAAGAGTGTATCTGTAGTATAAATCTCTGAACATACTTGTCTGTGGTGACAGTGTGTGTTACAGACGTTTATTCTAAAATCATAGCTGTTATTGCTAAGATTTTCAGATTCCTCCTTCTCGGTAAAAAGGTGGTGGTGGCAGTTTAAAAGGTTAATTGCTTAATTTACGTGACCCAGTGACAATTGCTCTCAGGCTGCTGGCACCTAAGTTGTGTTCCCGCAAGCAGAAAATCTTTGTGCTGGGTGCAGCTGAGAGTAGCACGGTTACAAAAGTGACTGCGTGGTGTGAGATTGGTAATTCATTTGTCACAAGTTGGTGAGAAGGGCAGTGTCTAATACTGCGTTTCGTCACACCCGGTCCTGCCGTCACTCAGTGTGCTTGTGGACTGAGAGGGGAGGAAGGTACACCTATACCCACTTCCCCTCTGTAATGAAAGCAATCAGAAGTGACAAGGATTTTGTCACTTCCAATTTTGATTTGGAGGCCAGAGAAGAGAAATGGGGCCTAATAGACCCCAGATCTCTCCATAAAGAGGACCTGTCATGGACTATGCTATCACAAGGGATGTTGTTCACCCCTTGTGATAGCATTAAAGTTTATAAAAAAAATGAAAAGGGACAGTGTAAAAGTTTTACATTTAAAACAAATTAAAAAAAAAAAATGTTAAAGCGCTCCCGTTTTTACGTGCAAAGGCATACGTAAATCCCACATGCATATGCAAACAGTGGTTGCACCACACATGAGGTATTGCCACGAATGTCAGAGCAAGAGCCATAATTCTAGAGCCAGACCTCCTGTTTAACGTGTCGCCTATGAAGATTCTTTTTAGTTTGTCGCCATTGCACAGGCGTGCGCCATTTTAAAGTGTGACATGGTAGGTATCTATTTACTCTGCAGAACATCTTTTATATTTTACCAACATTTTTATATTGTGTTGTGTGCACTAAAATTCATCAAAGTGTGATTTTTACAAAAAACGTTGCGTTTGAAAAACCTCTGCACAAATATTGCATACAGACAGAAATTGCAATAACCACCATTTTAATCTCCAGGGTCTCTGCTTAAAAAAAAAATATATAATCTTTATGGGTTCCAAGTAATTTCTGGCAAGAAAATGCTGATTTTTACATGCATCAGGTGTCAAAATTATACTGGGGGTAAGCTGGTTAAAGGCAAAATGCAAGAACAATGTATATACACATAAAGAGAGCTTAAGACATTTCCTGCAGTACCTGAAATGGAGTCTTTACTAACCAATGCTGGCCCAAGTGGACAGAATGTGTCAAATGTTTTACCCAGCAGCCACTGCTTGCCATTCTTCTTCATCTGCCAGTCACGGGCACTGACGTCATGAGCAACAGTAAATCCAGCAACATACTCCATTGCATCTTCCTCCTGTGTAAACACTGAAAATGTAGCAGTGGACAGGATATAGGCGGCTAACAATAGCCATACAATACATCTGACAGTTTTGCCTTTGCCCAATTATTGATTACATGCTTGCTGTGCAACACATCTAATCTTGGCAAGTCTCCGTGGAAGCAACCACTTACCACTAGCAAATAGCAAACATGTAGGCCTTAAGTGCCAATTTACACCTTTGCACGTGTGTACTTATACAGGATTAACAAGTTATTATTATTCAGGATTTATTTAACACCAGCAGTCTGCACAGATCTTTACAATATACAGGGAGACAATACAGTTACAGTACAATTCAATACTATGGAGTTAAGCCTTGTACACACAATCGGATTGTTGGCCAACAGAGCGTCAGACTTTTGTCTGAAGGGCGTGTGCCAGAACTTGTCTTGCATACTAATGGCACACAATTATCGGCCAACAAAAACGAACGTAGTGACATACTTTGTGGAATTTCAGCTCTTGAGTGCCAACCTTTGGGCACTTTCTGCTAATGTCATGTTTGGTGAGCATTGATTCCGAGCATACGTGTTTGTACTGTGCACTTCTGTGTGACGAACTTGTGTACAGAAGCTACGAAAATCTCACAACAGACCGTTGTCCGCCAAGTCTGCCATTCAACATTTGTTGGCGGAAAGTTGGCCAACAATTGTCTGATGGAGCGTACTAACGGTCAGATTTTAGGCAAACAGTTTGTCATCACACAATTCCCTGCCGAAAATCCGATCGTGTGTACAAGACTTTAGGAGGGCCCTGCTGAAGAAAGCCTACAATGCAATAGAAACATGCATTTTTGTGCATTGAGGCAGGTTGTATAAGGCTTCATGTACACCCTGGCTACATTTACTGCGGCCATGGGAAAACGCAAAATGCTGCACGGTTTTGCTTCTCCCGCGGACGGCAGTCAAAACGGTCCGCAAATATCTCGTTCAGGAGAGGGAGGTTGAAGCTCAGCTAACTGCAGCAACTCCTAAACTCTGCTAAAAGCCTATGTGTAGGCTAAGGTACATGAAGCCTAAAGGCAGCCCATTCATTTTAAAGGGGCTCCCAATGCACCCGCTCTATTTTTGACAAGGCAAAACACCACAACATGCAGAGTATGCAAATATGTTTTTTGTAAGTGTATGTGTACATTCAGATGCTGCAATTCCAAATGAGTAGTGGTGCACTGTAGTGTCCATACACCAGTGCAATACTGAAAACAAGTATAAAAATGGGTCCAAAAGGATAACTGCATTTTCACAAAAAAATGCACATATCCTTCAAGCCTAGCCCATTTTATCTAAAGTAATCAACTCCCCCCTTCCCAAAGCATAATTATGTTCAAAGTATGCTGCAATGTTATAAGTCCACAGAAAACTCTTCTTGCCACTAGCTAAGCCTGTGTATGCAATCCTTAAGCCCCATATACACGATCAGAAATTTGTACGGAAAACACCACTTTCAAAGTGATCGTACGATAATCGGATTCGTTAGTACAGAGCTTTTGAGAGCCGATCATGACAGTTCATCCGATATTATTCTATCGGACATGCACGAAAAAAAAAATTTGTACAATGCCAGATTGTACGATTTTCGTTTACTCAGTACAGCTATCGTTCGAAAATGCAATGATATCACTGCCGAATTTTATTTCTGTCGTACGGGAATTTTCGTGACTTTAGTAAACTCATCAGATTCAATCTGAGATTAGCATGCAAAAAAAAAAAAACGGATGATCATTCGCCCCATAATGTCATCGTGTGTACCGGGCATCAGACATCTATGGAACTGTCACCCATTTGCCTCCAACCTCAGGACACAGTTGCATAGAAGCTATGGGATCAACTGCACAGCATGGCCATCAAGAGGAAGCCATGGGCTGTCAGCATCATGATAGGTCACAGATCTGAGATTATAGTAAGGATGCCAATGCAGCATGGGAGGTTGGGCTAGGAAGGATGAATACACTTTCTATTGTTCTGTATATAAATGAAGAGAACACTGATGGAGGATTAGCAGGAAAAGAATTTTATTGTTAAACAGAAATACATTTGAAGGGGCAGAAAATAGTGGCTAATATCAGTGTATGACTGGCAAGATAATATCCATCTTCAAGGGCAGGGTTTACTTTACACAGCACAGCAGCATCACATGGATCTAGCCCAAGGGTGTCAAACTCAATTTATTTCCAGGCTATATCAGCATTATAGTTGCCCTCAAAAGGACCACACTGGATATGTGGGTGTGGCCAAATTTCACAGTGGGAGGATCATAACTGCTTCAGCCCCAGAAGATTTTACCCCCTTCCTGACCAGAGCACTTTTTGCAATACGGCACTGTCGCTTTAACTGACAATTGCGCGGTAGTGCGACGTTGCACCCCAACAAAATTGATGTCCTTTTTTTCCCCACAAATAGAGCTTTCTTTTGGTGGTATTTGATCACCTCTGCGGTTTTTATTTTTTGCGCTATAAACAAAAAGATAGCGACAATTTTGAAAAAAAAAAAAACGCAATATTTTGTACTTTTTGCTATAATAAATATCCCCATTTTTTTCTTTTTAAAAAAGCAAATTTTTTCTCAGTTTAGGCCGATATGTATTCTTCTACATATTTTTGGCAATAAAAATCGCAATAAGCGTATATTGATTGGTTTGCGCAAAAGTTATAGCGTCTACAAAATAGGGGATAGAGTTATAGCATTTTTACTGTTATTATATTTTTTACTAGTAATGGTGGCGATCTGTGATTTTTATCGTGACTGCGACAATTATGGCGGACACATCGGACAATTTTGACACATTTTTGGGACCACTGGCATTTATACAGCGATCAGTGCAATAAAAATGCATTGATTACTGTAAAAATGTCACTGGCAGTGAAGAGGTTAACACTAGGGGGCGATCAAGGGGTTAGCTGTGTTCCCTAGTGTGTGTTCTAACTGGAGGGGGGATGGGAATTGCTAGGGGAAGAGATCCCGGGTCTCGCCGTGTCACGAGCGATCGGGGGAGCCCGGCGGTCATCGAGACCACCGGGCATTCGCATCGGTTTCGGGGGCAAGCACCCCTAGTGGCCGCCAGAAGAAGCAACGTAACATGACGACGATTCGTGCAGCCGAGCCATGTTGCTGCAGTACTGCGGCGGCTTGTCGGCAAGTGATTAAAGAGGCAATACATTCCAGGAGTTAGGTGTGGAGTTCAGGGATACGCTATGTAAAGAGCGCAGAGTTCAGGGGTGTGATATGTACAGAGTACAGTTTCAGAAGTGTCCTATGCTCAAAGTGCAGAGTTCAAGGGTGCACTACATACAGAGTGAAGAGTTCAGGGGTGTGCCGTGTACAGAGTGCAAGGTTCAGGAGTACACTACATATAAAGTGCAGGGTTTAGGGGTATGCTATGCAGTGTGCAGGGTTCAGCTCTCCTTCGCAGGCTGTCACATCCACCGCTCCTCCGATCTGACCTCTGCACTACCCTCTACCAACTCTGCACACATTTCCATCCACAGCCCTGATCCCCCCAAAATAAATTTCTTGCATCTCACCTACCCGGCCCTTCTCCAGTACCTCCAGGCAGTATAGGCAGCCTCACCTCTCTCTCTCTTGCAAGGAGATCAAAGGTCGGCATCTGTGCACCTGGGCACAGATGGGAATCACAGTGCAGCTTACCATGTGATGCCTCATTCCACAGTCATAGTTGGCAACATTGTAAAAAAAATGTATAGGGACACTTTTTTGGCTGTAGGCGGAGTCTTATTATAATCAGGTGATGGGGCATGCGTTTGTAGGCGTGACATAGCAAAAAGAAATGCAGGGTGCCGCACCAAAAATGGGTGTGGTTTGTGTGAAATTGTGGGTGTGGCTTAAGCGGGCGTGGTTCAAAAGGGGGTGTGGTTAGAGTCTGAGAAGAATGAGAGATGGAGCAAGAAAGGGGAAAAGACGGAGGGAGGGAGAAAGAAAGAAAGAGGGATGCAGGGACAGCAGGCCCAGATCCTACACCACAATAGAAATGTGTATTCCAGAGTTTAACAAATCAGCAGATAAAGATACTCCAAACACCTGGTGTTAGCATTACAATCATCCCAGCACCATGGTTGTTATGGTGTCAGGATGATTGAAGCGCATTATTTCTATTATTACATTGATATATAAAATGAAATAGTTCAACTCAGCATAATGCAGAATCATTGTTAGCCCTGAGCGTGTCACTTGCCACGTCGCCTGCCACCAGGTCCCCCCAGCGGAGTCCCTCCTCACATCTGGTGTCTCAATCAGCGGAGCCCCTCATCACATCTGGTGTCCCCAGCAGCGGAGTCCCTCATCACTTCTGGTGTCCCCAGCAGCGAAGCCCCTCATCACTTCTGGTGTCCCCAGCAGCGAAGCCCCTCATCACTTCTGGTGTCCCCAGGCAGCGGAGCCCCTCATCACATCTGGTGTCCCCAGGCAGCGGAGCCCCTCAGCACATCTGGTGTCCCCAGGCAGCGGAGCCCCTCATCACATCTGGTGTCCCCAGGCAGCGGAGCCCCTCATCACATCTGGTGTCCCCAGGCAGCGGAGCCCCTCATCACATCTGGTGTCCCCAGCAGCGGAGTCCCTCATCACATCTGGTGTCCCCAGCAGCGGAGCCCCTCATCACATCTGGTGTCCCCAGCAGCGGAGCCCCTCATCACATCTGGTGTCCCCAGCAGCGGAGCCCCTCCTTACATCTGGTGTCCCCAGGCAGCGGCGATCTCCTTTATTACAGTGTATCATGTCCCCAGCAGTAGCAGCTACAATTCCTTTCACGTGTGTTCAGTGGAGAGAGACGGGGCCGTGCAGCCAATAGGCTTCAGTGTACAAGAGAACTGTACACTAAAGAGAGCAGCCGATTGGCTGCCCCTCCCCTCTCCACTGAACACAAGGAGAAATGAGGCGGCCATCTTTTTGTAGCCCGCCGGCCGTTTTTTGCCTAAAACATTCCCGATTTTCCTGGGACAAAGGCAAAATCCCGGGAAATGAATCGGGACGAGGGTCCCAAAATCGGGATTGTCCCGGGAAAATCAGGACTGTTGGCAAGTATGCACAATGCATCTTCATCTCCGTTATCCCTGCTGTAAGTGCAGGGCAGGCAGGGATCTGTGAGAGCGGCTGAGAGGAAAGCGGTCCTTGTAAACACAGCGTTCAGCAGAAGGCGGGTGTCTGTGGTGGCAGAAAGGTGCTCCGACACATTCTGGATTAAAAAAGGCCTGGGTGTAAGAGTCACATGAAATAGCCTGGGAGGCCGGATTCGCTCCACAGGCGATGTGTTCGACACATGCTCTAATCAAACAGATCCATGTGGTGTATTTACAAAACACAAAACTGTAGACTTTGTTGGGTTTACAGACTAAAGTAATGAGGACAGCATGATTTACACTACACAGCATAGCACCATCTTCTTTTAGGCTTCATTCACAGGAGATTTAAACTTCAGCTGCGGCAAGAATCTAGCAGGATTCACAGATGGTTGTGGACAGTTACAAGCGCAGCTGTTTGCTGGTGTTCAGATGCAATTGTAAAATGGATTACCTGCCGTTAGGGACAGATAATCACTCCTGGGTGTAAACAACTTGCGATCATCGGCCCCTAACCGCAGCAAATCTGTCAGCCTGTCATTGCTTTGTACAAGCTGAGAGGCTGCAACCTGTGAATCCAGGAGGAGCAGCTGGATTCTTGCCACAGCTAAGAGTTAAAATGCTGTTTGAATTTCATCTGTACCATAAACTTGTGCTGGATTTACATGGCATAGCACAGTGCCTTTGTTGGTTTTAGCCTTCAAGCCAGAAGGCCACGACATGCATTTTTATTATTAAACATATTGGTTAAGAAAACTGCATCTGAAATATAATCATTGTTTTGTAATTCTTACCTTAATGTTTTTCCCCCTATTCCCAATAACAAAGGCCAATTCAACCTCCCAATCCACTTCCTGCAAAGAGAATGGTAAAATATTTACTATACATGCAACCAATGTCTTGTGCAAAAACCTTTAATGGGTAACTTAAAAACATGAACAAATCATGCTGAAAAAATTTCATCATTTGCATTAGAAAACAAGAAACCTGAAGTGCCAAAAATGTAAAAAGGAAGTTCAGAAACGATAACAATGGATGACAAGACTTAGAATATAAAATATAGCAGCATCCTCTAGTGGTGAAAATGTGTAATACTATTAATAGCTAAACTACTTCAAGAACTATTGAGTACTGTCCGTGATCATTTTTTTTTTTCCCTAACATCCAAATTTTCAGGACAAGCTTTTGGGGTGTGTCCAAGCAGTACTAATACAGAAAGTTTGCTGCAATACAATACAAAGGTCCCCAACCTAGTGTGACAAATTATATTGTTCCTTTGATTTTCCACTAATATAGTGAAAATGTAACAAAGTCACCTGGAAAAGGTGCCATAGCTATCATCCTTCAGGCATTTATGAAAAATACATCAACATTTTTTTTTTAATGAAACTGATTTTATTGAATATATGAGTTATAAAGAGTACAGCATGGGGTTGTTTTGCTAAAGCATTAGGTATGCAGTACTTAAAGCGGAGTTCTACCCAAAAGTTCCGCTTTAATCACTCCTTATCCCCTTCTATGCCAATTTTGACAGGAACCTGCTCCCACTTACATTCAGGCTGCCTAGTTCTCCTCTCCCCATTCTTCCCTGGAATCTTCTGGAAAAAAGCTTTTTCTAGCTGCTAACTTTTAATAAAACACAAAAATGGCTGGAACTCCGCTTCAATGTATCCAAAGCCAAAACATGTTTCTTTGGATAGAGTGGTATGGGAAAAGATCCTCTGTCAGGTTTTTATTGCTGTCTGTGTATTGGTCCTGGTAACCACTATCACTTGGACTTAAAGTGAGGAAATGTTCCATTGGCAACTGTCTTAGGCCTCTTTCACACGGGGCAGATCAGTCAAGATCCGCCCCGTGAACACACGCTGGCTCAGCGGGGATCGCTCCGCCGATCCCCGCTGAGCAGGAAGATGACAGGTGCATCGCTGCACGCTGTGCAGCGACGGACCTGTCAGAGCGCCGCTCTCCCCTATGGGGGGATCGGATGATGACGGTCCGTAGTGTCCGTCGTCATCCGATCCGATCCGAAAACGGAGGGAAAAGTAGGTTTTTCCTCCGTTACACTTTTCGGATCGGAGCGGGGTCGGATGTCAGCGGACATGTCACCGCTGACATCCGACGTTCCATAGGGATGACTGTATGTCCGTTTTTCATCCGAAAACGGATGGATGAAAAACGGACATACGGATCATCCGTGTGAAAGAGGCCTAAGCCGGCATTTCTTTTCCTTTGGAGAGATTTATTTTCTCTTCCTATAGAAACACAAAAAATCTGCGCTTAGGGAAAGGAGAACTGCAGCCCCCTAATTGTGAACACCACCTAAGTGGGGTCCTAGAAACTGAAAAAACTCAGGGGAATGGCGCTGTTCACATAATATAAACTAAATATGAATCCATTCCACTATTAAAAATATTACCAGCTCGACGTATGAAGTGAAACAATGTTAAAAGGTATATGTGAACCTCTACACCCAAACACAAATAAAATAAATTAAAATATATGGTAAAGATGCATGTGTACACAGAATAGGTCAAATTTAAAAAATAAAAATGGCATATGATGTAAATGAGTTTCATCAAAAAATATTAACCACTTGACAACTGGGCACTTAAACCCCCTTAATAACCAGACCAATTTTCAGCTTTTGGTGCTCTCACATTTTGAATGACAATTACTCAGTCATGCAGCACTGTACCCATATGAAATTTTCGTCCTTTTTTTCACACAAATAGAGCTTTCTTTTGGTGGTATTTGATCACCTCTGGGTTTTTTATTTTCTGTGCTATAAATGAAAAAAGACCGAAAATTTTGTAAAAAAATGCATTTTTCTTCATTTGTATTATAAAATTTTGCAAATAAGTAATTTTTCTTCATAAATTTGGGCCAAAATTTATACTGCTACATATCTTTGGTAAAAATAACCCAAATTAGTGGATATTATTTAGTCTGTGTGAAAGTTATAGAGTCTACAAGCTATGGTGCCAATCACTGAAAATTGATCACATCTGATCACACCTGATGTACTGAGGCCTATCTCATTTCTTGAGACCCTAACAAGCCAGGAAAGTACAAATACCCACAAAATTACCCCTTTTTGGAAAGTAGACATTCCAAGGTATTTAGTAAGAGGCATGGTGAGTTTTTTTAAATTGTTATTTTTTCCCACAATTCTTTGCAAAATGAAGATTTTTTTTATTTTTATTTTTTTTCACACCAAATTGTCATCACAACAGGTTATTTCTCTCACATGGCATGTACATAGCAAAAATGACACCCCAAAATATATTCTGCTACTCCTTCCGAGTATGGCGATACCACATGTGTGAGACTTTTACACAACCTGGCCACATACAGAGGCGCAACATTGAAGTAGCACATTCAGGCGTTCTAGGAGCATAAATTACACATCTAATCTCTCAACCACCTATTACACTTTTGAAGGCCCTGGAGCACCAGGACAATGGAAACGCCCACAAAGTGACCCCATTTTGGAAAGAAAACACCCCAACGTATAATCTATGCGGCATAATGAGTCTTTTGAATGGTTCATTTTTTTCCAGAAGTTTTTGGAAAATGTGGAAAAAAAATGAAAACGCATTTTTTTTACACAAAGTTGTCCATTTCTAAGATATTTCCGACACATAGCATGTACATAGCAAAAATGACACCCCAAAATATATTCTGCTACTCCTTCCGAGTATGGCGATACCACATGTGTGAGACTTTTACACAACCTGGCCACATACAGAGGCGCAACATTGAAGTAGCACATTTAGGCGTTCTAGGAGCATAAATTACACATCTAATCTCTCAACCACCTATTACACTTTTGAAGGCCCTGGAGCACCAGGACAATGGAAACGCCCACAAAGTGACCCCATTTTGGAAAGAAAACACCCCAACGTATAATCTATGAGGCATAATGAGTCTTTTGAATGGTTCATTTTTTTCCAGAAGTTTTTGGAAAATGTGGAAAAAAAATGAAAACGCATTTTTTTTTACACAAAGTTGTCCATTTCTAAGATATTTCCGACACATAGCATGTACATAGCAAAAATGACACCCCAAAATATATTCTGCTACTCCTTCCGAGTATGGCGATACCACATGTGTGAGACTTTTACACAACCTGGCCACATACAGAGGCGCAACATTGAAGTAGCACATTTAGGCGTTCTAGGAGCATAAATTACACATCTAATCTCTCAACCACCTATTACACTTTTGAAGGCCCTGGAGCACCAGGACAATGGAAACGCCCACAAAGTGACCCCATTTTGGAAAGAAAACACCCCAACGTATAATCTATGAGGCATAATGAGTCTTTTGAATGGTTCATTTTTTTCCACAAGTTTTTGGAAAATGTGGAAAAAAAATGAAAACGCATTTTTTTTTACACAAAGTTGTCCATTTCTAAGATATTTCCGACACATAGCATGTACATAGCAAAAATGACACCCCAAAATATATTCTGCTACTCCTTCCGAGTATGGCGATACCACATGTGTGAGACTTTTACACAACCTGGCCACATACAGAGGCGCAACATTGAAGTAGCACATTCAGGCGTTCTAGGAGCATAAATTACACATCTAATCTCTCAACCACCTATTACACTTTTGACGGCCCTGGAGCACCAGGACAATGGAAACGCCCACAAAGTGACCCCATTTTGGAAAGAAAACACCCCAACGTATAATCTATGAGGCATATTGAGTCTTTTGAATGGTTCATTTTTTTCCAGAAGTTTGTGGAAAATGTGGAAAAAAAATGAAAACGCATTTTTTTTACACAAAGTTGTCCATTTCTAAGATATTTCCGACACATAGCATGTACATAGCAAAAATGACACCCCAAAATATATTCTGCTACTCCTTCCGAATATGGCGATACCAAATGTGTGAGACTTTTACACAACCTGGCCACATACAGAGGCCCAACATTGAAGTAGCACATTCAGGCGTTCTAGGAGCATAAATTACACATCTAATTTCCTTACAGTCTATTACATTTTTGAAGGCCCTTCATATTTCTAACACATAGCATGAACATACCATGAATTACACCCTAAAATACATTCTGCTGAGCAAAGGGTAAACAAAAGATTACCTGTAGTTTTAGTAGTGCAGTTGTCCACAGGAGGAGAGCCCTGATCCAGGCAGCAGGCAGGGACGTGGTCATCCACAGTGAATGGAATTGTCCAGGCAGCGGGCAGGAATATTGTCCATAGTACAGGCAGGGATAATGTCCTTGTACAGTCCAGGGTCAGTGCACGTAGAGACATTGCCAGCAGTGCCAAAATATTGGTCCTGGTAGTAAGCAGGAACATGGTCCAAGTAGCAGACCAGGAAAGAATGGGGACAGGGGTAGAGGCTTCTCCCACCCAAATCTCTTTGAAGCCTCCGAGTCTCCAGACCCTAAATCTGGGAATGAGAAAGCTAAAAAGTTAGATTTCTTCATCCAGAAAAACATTTCTGGAGCCCCTCACATATGTGAGACCCCTGTGTTCCCACTAGCATAGCAGGGTAAATGATCAGTCCAAGAGGCAGGCAAAAAAAACGTGGTCAAACAGTCCAGGGTCAGTTCCAGAGCAGGCAGAGGTAGGTACAAATCAGCGTTAGGCATAAGCTTGGTCGTATAACAGGCCAGGGTCAGTTCCGGAGAAGGCAGAGGTAGGTACAGTTTTAGTGTTAGGCAGAAGCTTGGTCGTATAACAGGCCAGGGTCGATTCCGGAGAAGGCAGAGGTAAATCGGGTTCAGTGCAGTGGCATAAGGGGTGTGGAGGAAAATTACAGGAAATGAGAATTACGTTTACCATACTTCCCTAATATTGTAGAGAAGTATGGTAACGGCGGAAACATTCGCTTATACAGAGGCCTGGTTGGGAAGGACAATCGGGACAATAATACGTGGTGTCTCTTCTAATTCCTCTTCTGGAGCACACCCGGCATTTTTTCTGACGTCTGTGGCCTGTTTCACGGGGGGGGATTTTGTCAGGAAAGTGGCGTTCGTGAAGTCTGCTCACGGAATCAGAGCGAATATTTTCTGGTGGGCTTTCAGGGTACAAAAGGGAGGAGATTACTTGTTCCTGGTATTGCAGATAGGATACGGGGGTCTCAGTAGATTCTTGGTAAATTACGTAAGTGTTGTACATGGCCAAACCGAAAAAATAAATGGACACTTTTTTATACCAGTGACGGGATTTTCTTGTGGGAAGGTAGGGTTCAATCATCTGATCGTTAAAGTCCACTCCCCCCATAAATAAATTGTAATCATAAATACAAGCAGGTTTCTGGACTGGGCCGTTTCTTCTTGGGACTTCCACGTAGGTGTCATTGTGGATTGTCGTCAGCATGTGGACGTTTCGTCTGTCCCTCCACTTGACAGCCAATAGCTCCTGGTTCCGCAAAGCCACCGTATCCCCTCGGCGTAGCCTTTCCTTGACCAATTTTTGCGGGAAGCCTTTTCTATTGGTTCTTACAGTACCACATGCTGGGGTGTCCCTCCGGTGAAGATTGCGGAAGAGGGGCAAGCTAGTATAAAAATTATCCACATAAAGGTGGTACCCCTTTCCAAGCAGTGGATAAACGAGCTCCCAGACAACTTTGCTGCTGGTTCCAATATATTCTGGACATTCAGGGGGATGCAGTTGGGTGTCCTTCCCTTCGTACACCCGGAAGGCGTAAATGTACCCCGTGGCTCGGTCGCAAAGTTTATACATTTTAACCCCATATCGGGCCCTTTTGCTGGGGATAAACTGTTTGATGCCAAGCCTGCCTGTAAATTTTACTAGGGACTCATCAACAGAAATATTCTGGTCGGGGGTATATAGCTGGGGAAATTTTTCTGAGAAATAATTTAGGAGTGGCCGAAGTTTGAATAATTTGTCAAATGCTGGGTCATTTCGGGGAGGGCACTGGGTGTTGTCATTATAGTGAAGGAAGCGCAAAATCATAAGGTATCTTGATCTTGGCATTTTTGAAGAGAAGAGTGGCATGTGGTGGACGGGGTTAGTTGACCAATATGAGTACATTTGGTTTTTTTTTGTGAGACCCATTGTAAAAGTTAGGCCTAAGAAAATTTTAAATTCTGCTATGGTAAGCTCTTTCCACTCAAAGGGACGGGCATAACTAGAGCCAGGGTTGCTTACGATGTACTGCTGTGCGTAAAGGTTGCACTGGGCCACAATGGATGATAGAAAGTCTTCCGTGAAAATCAAATAAAAAAAATCGAGCATGACAAAATTATCGGTGTTCACCTGGACACCTGGCTGGGCGGTAAAAGGGGGGATATTTGCTGCTCCGGAATTAGGGGGAAGCCACAGGGGGTTTTGAAGGGCATAGGGTAGGCTGGCATGGCTTCTATCCCTTTGGGGCTGAGATGACACCCTACTGGTGCCTGGCCTTTGTTGCAGTGGCTCTTCGCTTGAGGTGGACGGCACTGCGCTTGAGGTGGACGGCACTGCGCTGGAGGTGGACGGCGCTGCCCTGGAGGTGGACGGCGCTGCCCTGGAGGTGGACGGCACTGCACTCGAGGTGGTAGTAGGCTGCTGCTCCACGCCAGAACGCCTTCTTTTCACGGGCACACGTTCCTCTTCTGATTCTGTATCGGACCCGCTGCTTGTCACGGGTTCATAGGCCGAATCCGAATCGGACAGAGACTCAGAGAGCTCCCCGCTGCTCTCATCGGTCATGCTGAGACGCTGGTAGGCCTCCTCGGCTGTAAATAATTGTTTTGCCATACTGGTAGCTGGTGAGGTTGATGTGGCTCTGGCTGCACTGGTGTGGCTCTGGCTGCACTGGTGTGGCTCTGGCTGCACTGGTGTGGCTCTGGTGGGCACAGAGGTGGCTCTGGTGGGCACAGAGGTGGCTCTGATGGGCACAGGTGGCACTGGTGTGGCTCTGGCTGCACTGGTGTGGCTCTGGCTGCACTGGTGTTGCTCTGGTGGGCACAGAGGTGGCTCTGGTGGGCACAGAGGTGGCTCTGGTGGCACTGGTGGGCACAGGTGGCACTGGTGGGCACAGGCGGCACTGACGGCACTGATGTGGCACAGGCGGCACTGATGTGGGACAGGCAGCACTGATGTGGCACTGGCGGCACTGATGGGCACAGGCGGCACTGATGGGCACAGGCGGCACTGATGGGCACAGGTGGCACTGATGGGCACAGGTGGTACTGGTTGGGCACAGGTGGCACTGGTTGGGCACAGGTGGCACTGGTTGGGCACAGGTGGCACTGGTGTGCACTGTAGTGGCACTGGTTGCACTGGTGTGCACTGTAGTGGCACAGAGGTGGCACTGGTGGGCTCAGGCGGCACTGGTGGGCTCAGGCGGCACTGGCGACACTGATGTGGTACTGTCGTGGCGCAGATGGGCACAGGTGGCACTGATGGGCACAGGTGGCACTGATTGGCACAAGTGGCACTAGTGTGGCACTGGTGTGGCACTGGTGTGGCTCTGGTGGCACAGAGGTGGCACAGAGGTGGCAGATGGCACAGATGTGGCACAGGTGGCACAGATGTGGCACAGATGGCACTTGTGGCACAGATGACACTGTTGTGGCACAGTTGGGGCACTGTTGTGGCACTGTTGGGGCACTGCTGTGGCACTGCTGGGCACTGGTAATATAAAAAAACTCACTGTTCGGCACTGTGAAGCTCTCCTCTCCTCTCACGCTGCATCGGTGTGAGGAGAGGAGAGCGATGAACTTGTGCTGACCCTGCAGCACAGCCTTTGTTGACATTTGTGATCGCTCCGTCATTGGACGGAGTGATCACATGGTAAAGGGCCGCTGTCATTGGCCCTTTACCGCGATCCGTGTTGCGCCGGGTCCCGTGGACCCGGCGAACACGGATGTTCCCGTGTGCGCGCCCGGGGGGGCGCGCGGGACCGTTTCTCCAGGAGGACGTCATAGTACGCCCTCCCAGAGTTATCCAACCGCCCTGTAGCCGTCATTTGGCTATGGGCCGGTTGTTAAGTGGTTAATAAGTGTTAGGTGCAGCATAACACAATATCTTAAAAGATAAAAGTATAATATGTGGACGTGAAAATTGCAAAAAACGACGACTATGTTCAACTAATCATAGAAAAAAATATATATATATTACATGTAATAGGAATGAGTGTTATGTGCCAAAAAATATATATATGGACACAAAAAATTATATCCACGTATAAAGAGATAAATGTAAACTCAAATGAGCAATAAAAAAACAAAAATATAAAAAACACAGTGCTGATCTGCACAAAAAATAATAAGTGATAAAGTGACAGGTGCTAATCCAAAGTAATAAGTCCCAAAAATATATAACGAACATATGTGTAATTATAATATATATATATATATATATATATATATATATATATATATATATATATATATATATATATATATATATATATACATACATACAGACATCAGGTGGGTTACCCTCTTCTCTTTCAATCTTTGTTCTTTTATGCATGATTTTGAACAGAAATATATTTTTGTCAATGAAAGTTTTCGGAAGCATTGCGCCACTTGGTGGCGCTATATAGATGACATTTTTGCCATATGGCGGGGCAACATTGAATCACTCAACGCCTTTGATGAGATGATTAACAGTCTTTTACCTAATATCCAGTTTAAAATACACATTGGTGGGGACTCGGTCCCCTTTTTGGATGTACGGGCATATCTAAAACATGGACGGATTGAAACTGACATACACCAAACCCACAGATAGGAATCAGCTGTTAAGGTATGACAGCTACCATCCCCCCCACGTTTTTAGTTCTATCATTAGAAGCCAACTTCTCAGAGTGATGCGTATTGTGAGTGAGACTACAATAAGAGATCAGAGACTAGATGAAATGTGCGGTAAGTTTAAGGAGCGGGGTTATCCAGAGGATTTGATAAGACAGGAATTAAATAAAATTCTGAACCCCATTGACAATTGCAAAAAGAAAAAGTATTTATCTGATAGATCTAGGATTCCATTTGTCTTTCAATTTAATAGTTATAGTGATAAGATCTTTAATATATTAAGAAAACATTGGACGATATTAAAACGATCATATCCTCAGATAGAGGAGTTTCAATTAACTCCTATGAAAGCATATCGACGTAATAAAACTTTGCGCAACTTTTTGGTACGATCTGAATTCAAACCTGGTAGGCAGGAGGAGAAAAGAATGACTTTTTTAGGTAGCAAAAGGAAGGGGTGTTACCCTTGTCTTAATTGTATCCAATGTAATCTAATGATTAAAGGCAATGATTTTTCCCATCCTAGAACAAATAATAATATAAAAATAAATGGCTTTCATACCTGTCAATCATCATATGTGATTTACATTCTTACATGCCCTTGTAATCTCCTTTATGTGGGGGAGACGACCCAAAAAATTAAAGATCGCATTGCACAGCATCGCAGCATGATTAGACATCCTCAATCAGGTCTCCCTGTATCGTGTCATTTTTCTGAGATGGGACATAAAGACACTGACCTACGATTTATGGTGTTGGAAGAGATTCCCCACGACAAAAGAGGGGGTGATAGGATTTTAAAATTGAAAAAACGTGAGGTTTGGTGGATCAATAAATTACAGTCCCTGCATCCTGATGGTATGAACAAGGATTATGATTTATAAATTATAAAATTAGAAATTTGATATGAGATACAAAGTAATTATAACCAGGTCTTATTATGTCATATTTCTTTTAGATCGATTGGAAAGAAATTCCGTTGGGAATATTAGATAATAGAATATCAGCTGGAATCTATGAGGAGATCTGAGATATAATCAAGAATACTATTGTATTTATGAGAAATGATTGGAAAGATGTTTATTTAAACATATGAGATAGTTAATTCATTCCATAATATTATACTAATGGAGGATCTATATATAATGAGGATGAAACTGATGTGAATAACTCTATATTGGGGAAATTCAAGATAGTTTACTATATTGGATGTATATAGTGGGGTTAAATATTTGTATATATATATATATATATATATATATATATATATATAGGTAGTTTGTTTATGGTAATTACTTAAGTGAACACAGGTGTGAACTGGACTGGGTGTGGATAAGAGAACATGATGTGGTTTGGCTTTTCACACACAGCCAGAAAAGTCTGACGAAGAGCGAATTGCGCTCGGAACTGTACAGTGGCTTGCTTGCATTTGAACTATGTAATGAAGGATTTTCAGTAAAAGGACACTTTTTTGCATCAAAGCATCGTTCCTCGCATTTTTTCCTACATATATATATATATATATATATATATATATATATATATATATATATATATATATATATATATATATATATACACACACACACACACATATATATATATATACACACTATCAAAAAGCAGTCTGTGAAAAGTGATCCGTGCAAAGGAGATTAGGTGAATCTTCCGTGAGCCCCACTTTCATCTGTATCACCCTATTGTGCTTGCACTCATCGGAGCGCCCCACCCCTACAGGGGTAACAGGCGTAGTGGATGTGTTCCAATGGTGTTGTCCCCCTCTAGCATGAGGTGTCCCCTCGAATCCGTGCTGCTGTATTCCACCTCTCCGGGAGCGGCATTAAGGATCTCCACTGACGGGCGTTCCCATATTACAGTAGGGAACACATCTGATCTGGTGCGGGTTGGGACAGGAAGTGACATCAGTGGTTACCCAGAAGCCTCCTGATGCTGATGTCACTTCCTGTCCCAACCCACACCAGATCGAGGCTTGGAACATACACTGATCTTGGGAGACAAAGCGGCGGTACTAACCCAAAAAATACACTGCTGGAATGGCTCAGTGCCGGTCTAAAGGCACCTGAATTGTGAATGCACATTTTTATAATTGGGGGTGTTTACCTTGTTGGTTTAAATACATTTTTAAAAGCATATTGCACAATAATGGCTGTTTACTTATGAGAGATCAAGATTTGAGGAGTAACTAGTCGCAATCTAGCTGGAGAAATGCCAGAAAAGTGGAGTGGTTATCCCAATATGAACCAAAGGCAAAGTTTTTTCTAGGCTCTGGTAAGTGACCATTTCAGAAGGTGGTGGTGATGCATGAAGTGGTGAAAAAGCTTCTAAAATAGCACGGATGTGATTTTGAACACACTACGCACATGGGATTTAAATGCTAGAATTGTGAAGTGGACCTTGGAAAAGATTGTTAAAAACCTGTGTCCTGCAGTTTTGATAAATTTGCAATTTTTGCACTTAATGATTTAATAATTTGCACTATAACTATGCACTATAAAGTTATACAGTTTTTATGTTTGTGCACATTTTACTGATACCGTTATTAGTGGTAATAATATACAAGCACTTTATCAGCGCAGTTACATTTTTCATACAATATCAACTTTCCTCTAACCAAAGGTAGAAAATTTCTAACTACAGCAGATTTTATTTTATTTAATATTTTTAAAGCGGAGTTCCACCCAAAAATGAAACTTCCGCTTTAAGTACTCCTCGCCCCCTGACATGCCACAATTGGCATGTCATTTTTTTGGGATACGTGACAGGTCCCAGAACATTGCCTGGCCATTGATGGAGCACAGCGCGGCTCATGCCCGGCTGTGAAGCCGCAAACTGTCACAGCCGGGCGCCCACACTCTCAATGTCGGCGCCGGCAGAGAGGAGGGGGAGAAAACGGAGGCTTCGGGCGGCTGCATTGCTGGACCGTGGGACAGGTGAGTGTCTGTTTATTAAAAGTCAGCAGCTATACTTTTTGTAGCTGCTGACTTTTAATATACTAAAAAAACAGTGGAATACCGCTTTAAATATAAATTTTTGCGCCAGGTGACACATTTTTTTCACAGAGTGATTCTTGGCTGAATCTTGACTTATGGCTGACCCCGAGGTTGCACCACCCCTCTCCTGTGGTGCAGGTTCATGTAGATCTGTATTTTTACCAAACAGAACACGATCACTGATTACCATCACTGACAACACATATAGCATCTAACTTTGTGATGCATTATCATTCATATTATATTTCTGTGTACTTTGCTGCTGTATGTTCATGGTTTTAGATTTGGTGTCTATCTCTGTGACCCATGTCTCAGCACCCAGGCAGTTCTTGTGAACTCCCTGGATTGATGTTCATTTGGGGCTGGTGTTTGGATACTGTATATTGGGTTGTTTCTTATACTGAACACAGGAGTGCCTACTACTGTGATTTCAAGCTTCAAAGGGGATCCCACAGGTATGGCACATACAATACATACTTTTACCGGTCAAAGCTGGCCTGGATCATTGTAACCATGTAAAAATTGCCATATCTCAACTTCAGCTTTAACCTTGAAGCCAGAAGCAGCTTCTGACATACAAGAGCTGTGTGTACACAACTTTTAGCTTACTGTCATATAAAAGCATTTCTATCGTACTACATTTACCTTGCTTTCAGGTGGAAGGACAATGGAGTCATATGGGCCAATGATGGAGCTGGGGAACTTGCTGAAGATGATGGGCTCTTTAGGAACAGGAACATTCTGCTCCAGGCAGTGGTCCACATAATTCATCCCGACACAAACAACTTTGTCTGGGTTGGTGATCGGAGCCAAAATAGTAAGGTCATTGCGGTTCAGAATATGCTGACCGGAGTTCAACGCTCTGTGGAACGGGAAATGAAGGTGACCAAAACAATCGATGATGAACTCTGGACACATAGGAAATATACAACTGAAATATAGCATGTAATCTGTTTTCACTACCGAAGAATGTCATTTTTTTATGCCAGTCCTGTTGTGTAGGCCTCCCTGCCACACAGAACAGCCAAGTTTTGGACTTCTGTCCAACTACTTTTCAGATAACAGTACAGCCTGTTCCGGGATCAGCTCCAGCCTTTAAACTGGACAATGAAGGAGCAGCAGCATACTGATGACTGATGAGGTCATCACTTTGCTCTCCTTTCCTGTAAGCTTGCTTGCAGAGTTAGACTGACGGTGCTATACACTTTGAAACCCTCTCTCTAACACTCCATATACAGGCGGTCCCCGAGTTACAAACATCCGACTTTCAAGCGACTCATACTTACAAACGGAGGGAGACAACAGGAAATGAGAAGAAATCTACCCCTAGGAAGGGAAATTCACTCCTGTAAGAGTTATTATGAGAAAAAGGTGTCTCCACTGGAGCTTTATCACCAATCCTTGTTTCCACAACAACCCAAAATGTTCAAAATCCAATTGTCATTGGGACAGAAAGTGAGGTGGAATCTTCTGAATAGGGGCACGGACATCAAAACAAATGTTACAGGGGTGATAACCCTTCCCTATGCTATCCAATACACCTAAAAAAATTTACCTGTTCCAACTTGCATACAAATTCAACTTATCTTGGTCACCCGGGGGACTGCCTGTACACCTTTTCAGCCCACTTTGGGTTAGAAATCACTCGGTCACCTTTGACACACACCCATACCGGCATATTTTCTGTAGGTTTCAGTTTGAGTGCGGTGTGTCACCCCGGGACTATCAGAAACAGTGACTCAGCTTACAGTCTATTAGAGTCCAAGGACAGTTTTGTTTTAGGTCTGCAATCCCATATGAAAACAGGCTTGTCCCCCACATGTGACAGAATCACAGCATTTTCTACTGACTGTTACCATAAGATGATTCAGCCATCAACAGTGGAGTTAGGAACTTGCATTCTGTGCGGTGATAGTAAAAACGATAATACATATAAAATCTTTAGGGTGACCCGGCCCCAAAACACTTTTAAATGCCTGAATCTGACATCTGAATGCCTAAACTTGAGATTATACCTCTTAGCTGTCTGAAAGGCCGCGTCTCCAGCTTCTAAGAACTCTCTCATTGTAGGAGGTAATGAAGAATCAAAGGAATTTAGGTCAACGATCTTCTCCCTATCCAGCTCCACACCAATTCTCTGGCCTGCAGAGGTGGCATTCTGGAACTGAATGAATCTCATCCTAAGCGGCTGAATTTGAGAGAAGCCTTGTCTCTGTATATTACAAACAGGGTTCTGCTGGACCAATCGCACTGCACCTCGGACCCAAATCGACATTAGCCCTTAAGGAAAAGAGAAAAGAGCTTTCAATACAAAAAAAAGAAAAAAAAGGTGGTGACCCCACAATAGGAATAAAACTTTTTTGCAGAAGAGAGTTTAAACTTAAGACTTGTGGCCACTCATTAAAATTAGAAGAAAAGAGGTTTAACCTTAAACTACGTAGAGGGTTCTTTACTGTAAGAGCGGCAAGGATGTGGAATTCCCTTCCACAGGTGGTGGTCTCAGTGGGGGGGCATTGATAGTTTCTAGAAACTATTAGAAAGGCACCTAAATGACCGCAACATACAGGGATATACAATGGATTACTGACATATAATCACACACATAGGTTGGACTTGATGGACTTGTGTCTTTTTTCAACCTCACCTACTATGTAAAATATGTGCACTAAAATTCCACAATTGCACAGTATCAGAATGATAGGATTTCTCTTGCTAGCGCGTCTGACAGTATATATTTCACATAGAGATTAAAGTGGACCTGTGCCCTTTTCATGCAGTTCAAAGCAATAGGTTCACTTTAATAGCAGCCCCATCAACTGCACATATTTATTTTGCTTTTATTCCCACACCATTTACTTCAATCACTGGGACCAAAGAGCTACAGTATCCCCGTGTAAGCCACAACAGGGCACTTCTTTAAAAAGAAACTGTAGTCTGCTCACATAAATTTGTAATAAAAAACATCTTTGCCCTTCTGAAGGTTCCCTCCAACCACTTTGCACATTATTTTATATATACTGTGATTCTGTACTTGTAAATATGCTGCAGAAATCTCCCTCCACTGAGACTGGCTGCAATCATCTTAACTGTGGGCAGCAGAAGCTGTTGCCTGTTCACTTCCTGGATTTACACAGAGGCACGCCTCCAGCTCTGCAGCTCTCATTGGGCCTCTTACGACTCCTTCCCCCTCCTTTCCTGGCAAACTCTCACCAGAGTGAGAGAGAGAGCTGTGCATGATGTCCTAAGCCTCTGCTTTTTTCCAGACAAGAAACAGGAAGTGGGCTGTATAAGGTATTTACTTGCAGAAGAAAACATTTTACTATCCAAAGTTAAAACAAAAAGGGCAGAAGATTTAATACATTGTAAGATGAAAAAATGACTGAAGTTCCGCTTTAAGGACTGGGCACTCGCTCCCTGCCCTCATTTGACAGAGCCTGGACCAAACGCCAGTATTTTCTTACAGTCATGCGTTCCTCATACCCAGCAGAAGCCCCAGGTATTTCCTTTGTATCCACAAGCCAAGAGTGGTGGATGCACTCAGTACCCATTCATATCAGTGCGCTGTGGTAATGCATGAGTTGGTGTGCTGCAATGCCCTTCATTGTAATTGGCTCCCCATTACACCTTAGCCCCCATTCACACCAGAGCGACTGGTGATGCAATTTGACAGGTCAAATCGCGTGATAATTCATACTCCATTGTCAGCAACGGCACTGTTTAAATTGGTGCTACGCCAACTTTGCGGTGCCCTATCGATTTGAAAAAGTAGTTCCTGCACTACTTTTGGTGATTTCAGGGGCGACTTGAAGTCGCACTGACATGTCGCTTTGAAATCATATGAATTTGCACGATTTCAAAGCCGCATTCAATGTGAACTAGAGCTTAAAAATGCATTTGTGGTGTCCTATGCCATGTATTGCACAAACATGCGGCTTGCTTCAATTTTACATACATGGCTGTGGTTTCAGCAACCAGGGTTGTGATGTGTCCCTAAATAAGAAACTGTCACTTTGTTCTGCATAGGCAAGTACCAGAATGTTGCCCGAATAGACAAAAGCTGTTGCCGGTATGTACAGGCTCCTCTAGTAGTTAACAATTTATTCCTGTCAACACTTGGTCTTTGTTGATTATAGGCTGAAAATAATGACTGTGCAAACTATTTTAGGATAAATAAGGCTTCAAAAAATCCATCAAGGATTGCCACCTGGTGGTCCACATGCTGGCCTTCTTATCCATTACTGATCGCCAAGACCCCAGAATAATACAAGAACTGGTCAAGTTGGCATTGACTTGAAACAAATTGGTCAGTGAGTGATGAAGCACAGATAAGCCTGTATGCATAGAGAGTGTTATAGTACCTCTAGGATTTGGAGGCAATGGCTTGTCTTGTCCATTTGTAACACATCATGCATGCCAGCTTGCAAGCAGTGGCATGCACAGGTTTTTAGGGGTTAAACCGGAAGGTAAGGAGGCTGCAAAATGCCTCCTCCCTGCCTGTCAAATGCCCTCTGAAAAGCAATCCGTAGCATGTAAACAAGCCCTTAAAATTGCTGTTCTGTTTATTGTTGATCCAGACTGCCTGGCACCTTTCTTGTTTCTCCAGCCCCTGTTGCAGACTCTGCGTGTCCCTTTTATTCTTTTCTCTGCCACAAGCCTGGACACCGACTACCCTCTGCCTGCCACCTGCCTGTCTCCTCAGTGTAACCACCCTTTTTCTGTGACCACTTGGTAGGGCAATCCTGAGTGCCAGCTTGGAGCAAAGTAGCCATGGGGCCACTAGGGTCACCGCTCATCACTCCTTACAGGGTGCTCTGGTGAAGGCCAAGTTGTCATTTAGACCCTGCATCTTAGGTGAGCCCACGTCACTTGCCATGGGTGTCATTCATAACAGAGATATAGTGGTCAGACAGCAACATGCCAAGAAGCGAGGGAGTACGCACATACATTAGTTAACAGCAATTTGTGTTAAATTGGGCCTGAATGACAGGATAGCCATACATGGGGAGATGACCCACTAAGAATAGGGTAGCAAGGATTCTGACAGTCACTAAACAGCTCATTGTTACCCAAAGAGAAGACTATGTGGCCTAAGGCTCACTGTACCTGTTACAATCTGACCATATATTCTTAGATTTACCAAAACTATGTAATCTGAGGTGTGTAAGGGGCCTTAGTCTCATCCAGTCAATGAAATAGGCAATCCAATCAGTGCAAGATAAGGCCATGTATAGCCCACCACAAATATGTGTACAGGGGGCTTGCTTTAGACTGGGGGTCTCCAAACTTTCTAAATAAAGGGCCAGTTTATTGTTGTTCAGACTTTAGGGGGGCTGGACTGTGGCCAGTGGGAGTAAAAAATATTCTGGTGTAAGTGGAAGTAAACAGTGTTCCATCTTTGGTATTAGGGGAAAAAATAGT
Organism: Aquarana catesbeiana; assembly: GCF_042186555.1. Lineage (NCBI taxonomy): Eukaryota > Metazoa > Chordata > Amphibia > Anura > Ranidae > Aquarana > Aquarana catesbeiana. Next base: position 598,149,627 of record NC_133326.1, on the reverse strand, counting down.
GCGTCATTGTTGGTGTCAGTAGAAGGAATAATGATTAAATTAAATACCAAAGTGCTGAAATTAATATTTGAGAAGGAATAATGCTCCATCATTGGTGCCAGTGAAGGAATAGTGCCCCATTATTGGTGTCAGTAGAAGGAATAATGCTCCATCATTGGTGTCAGTGAAGGAATAGTGCCCCATTATTGGTGTCAGTAGAAGGAATAATGCTCCATCATTGGTGTCAGTAGAAGGAATAATGCTCCATCATTGGTGTCAGTGAAGGAATAGTACCCCATTGTTGGTGTCAGTAGAAGGAATAATGCTCCATCAATAGTGTCAGTGAAGGAATAGTAGATAATTGTTGATGTCAGTAGAAGGAATAATGCTCCATCATTGGTGTCAGTGAAGGAATAGTAGCCTATTGTTGGTGTCAGTAGAAGGAATAATGCTCCATCATTGGTGTCAGTGAAGGAATAGTAGCCTATTGTTGGTGTCAGTAGAAGGAATAATGCTCCATCATTGGTGTCAGTGAAGGAATAGTACCCCATTGTTGGTGTCAGTGCAGGAATTATTGCCCTGCTGTTGATGTCAGTGGCCTGAAGGGCCAGATAATAATAAGCAATAAAGGGCCACAGTTTGGAGACCACTGCTTTAGAATATATCTACCACTGATAATGGTTCCATCTATGTTTTCTACTCCAGATTACCTGTGTGAGTGAGTTGTTGTGATAACAAGCAATATGTTCTTTACGCATTGAACCTTATTTTTTTCTTATTAACTATTAATGAAAATGTATAGCAGCATGCGTTACATAATCATAAATAATAATATCACAGAATGAGCTTAAAAAAAATGTGTTGCCATGGATACAAAGGACGGCATCATGTTGCAGTATAGATGGATCGGTAAGGACAGGTAATGAGCAGAGAACGACCTAAGAAGGTGTTAGTAAAGAAACGTACACAGTAGGTTATATCATAAGACCACTAATCAGAGGTTGGTGATTCTATATAGTCACTAATTGCAGCTGAGCATTTAGTTGAACAGAAGCTGATGACGCATTGCCATCAAACCATAAGCCTGATTTACAGTCACGATGTATTAATATTAAATAAAAAACGTTTCCCTGAAGTGCTTGGGGACAGTCATGTCTACGTATTTAAAAATAAATTATTACATTCTGTTTTCCAAAGTCAATGGAATTGTTTACAGTGTTTTGGTAAAGATTAGCTATCCCAGAATGGTAACGTTGTAAAACGGGGAAGCATGCCTGCTCTTAAGGCCACATTCACACGCACATTTCTGCCTGCGTTTTTGGAAAAGTGCTAAGGTCACAGCAAAATGCGCCATGCGCTTGCATACCTCCCAACTTTGAAAATGGGGGACACCTAGAGCTGGGCAATTTTCTCCAAAAAAAAAAAAAAACTCGATTCACAATTCGAATCGAGTTTTTTTTTTTTGATGGACACTGCGCCGGTCCTGAGGAGCTGCAGGCAGGAGTTTTTAGGCGAGGCCGCGGCCTCAGCCTAGTCCGCGGCATCCAGCCTTGTGTGTCACCAGCACGGTGTCAGCGCCGGTCCTGGTGAAATAAAAAAAACCTTAGTTAGACTTACCGGTGACGGTATTTCTACGAGCCTTTCAGGACAGCACCTTGGAGAGAGCGTAGCTCCACCTCTTAGACAGGAAACACTGCGTGACAACGCCCCTTTAAAAAGCAGCTGCTTCCACCATGCCATCAGTTGTTACCGAGAAATCCTCCGACATGCTGGAAAATATAATCAGACAATTACCAGGTCCTATAATTATACTTTACATATGATAACCAAGGGAGGGAAGTAGGCTGCTGTCCTGAAAGGCTCGTAGAAATACCGTCACCGGTAAGTCTAACTAAGGTTTTCTCCCTTCGCCTTTCAGGACAGCACCTTGGAGAGGATAACCGAGAAACTTACTTCAGGGTGGGACTACTGCCTGCAAAACCTTCCTACCAAATGATTGGTCCGAGGCTGATAGTAGATCCAAGCGGTAGTGCCTTATGAAGGTCGAAAAACTGGACCATGTGGCAGCCTTGCAGATTTGCTCAGGAGATGCCCCAGCCCTTTCTGCCCATGATGCCGCCACTGCTCGAGTAGAATGAGGTAATACCCCTTCCGGAGGTTCCAGACCCAAAGATATGTATGCCTCTTTGATGGCCTGCTTTAACCATCTTCCAAGGGTGCTTTTGGAAGCTTTACCTCCTTTGTGAGTACCTTCCATTAAAACAAAGAGTGAGGATGACTTTCTGATTTCCTTTGTTCTTTCCAGATATTTAAGCAGGCACCTCCTGACATCAAGGGTATGGAAAGCTTCTTCTCCTGCTCCCGAAGGTAAAGGACAAAAAGTAGGGAGAATGATTTCCTGTGTACGGTGAAAAACTGAAGCCACCTTTGGTAGAAATGCTGGATCCGTCCTTAAGACTACCCTATCCTGTAGACATCTCATGAAGGGCTCTTTAATTGAAAGGGCTTGTAACTCACTAATTCTACGTGCGGAAGTTACTGCTACCAATAAAATAGTCTTTAACGTCAAGAAACGTAATGATGCTTCTTCTATGGGTTCAAACGGTGCCCTAGTTAGACCCTGAAGAACTAAAGATAAATCCCATTTGGGAAAACTAACAACAGGTCTAGGCTTTACTTTTGCCATTGCCCTAAAAAATCTGATTATTAAAGGTTCCCCTGACAGGGTTCTTTCCAAAAAAACTGATAAAGCAGCTACCTGCGTCTTGAGCGTACTTGCTGCTAACCCCTTCTCCAATCCCTCTTGAAGAAATTCCAAAACTGAAAATGTGGTACGAAAATCAAAGTTTTTACTGGAACACCAAGAATTATAGATCTTCCAGACTTTAAAGTAAATGTCTCTCGTCACTTTTTTTCTACTTGCAAGAAGGGTAGAAATAAGCCTCTCTGATAAACCCTTTCGTCTTAAGATTTGTTCTTCAGAAACCAAGCTGTTAGTTTGAGGTAAGCTGGATCTGGATGGAGAATTCGGCCCTGACTCAACAGGTCTGTCCTGATTGGTAATCTCCAAGCAGGTTTCACTGAGAGGTTCATCAAGGTTGAAAACCAGGGTCTTTTTGGCCAATAAGGAGCTATTAATATTAGCTCCGTGGACTCCAATCTGAATTTGGCTAACACCTTTGGTATCAGTTGGAACGGGGGAAAAGCGTAGGACAGATGGAAGTCCCATTTGTGAGCTAACGCATCTACTCCGAGAGCTTGATCCTGTCTCTGAAGAGAGAAGAAGACTGGTATTTTTGCATTTTCCTCTTTTGCAAAGAGGTCCACTTGGGGATGACCCCAACTCTTGGAAATCTTTTCGAATAATTCCTGATTGAGAGACCACTCGGCTTCCCTTATTTCTTTCCTGCTGAGGAGATCTGCTAAGGTGTTTTCCGTCCCCTTTAGATGGACTGCTGATAGAGAGGCCACATTGTTCTCTGCCCATCTTAGGATCTGATGCGCTAGACCCATTAGGGTTTTGCTTTTTGTGCCCCCTTGCTTTGTTAAATATAATACTGTCGTCATATTGTCTGACAATATTTGGACATGTTGATTCACTAGAAATTCCTGGAGGGAGAGGAGGCTTAAGTGAACAGCCTTTAACTCTCTCCAATTTGAAGATCTTCTTGCTTCTGGTTTGGTCCAAACTCCCTGAACCGTTTTTTCTTCCAGGTGAGCTCCCCATCCCCAGGCGCTGGCATCTGTAGTCAGCCTTCTGGTTACCGGAAAGACCCAAGGAAGCCCTTTTGAAACGTTTCCTAGGTTCCTCCACCACCAGAGAGACCTTTTTGCTCTTGCCCCCAAGTTGAATTTCTTCTCCAGAGGTTCCTGGTATGACCAATTCATCAGGATATCCGATTGCAGAGGACGGGAATGCAATCTGGCCCATTGTACCGAAGGAATTGCTGCTGTCAACAGACCCAGAGCAGACATGGCTTGTCTTACAGAGATCTCTGCGTTGGATTGAAGTGTTATCAGGGTCAACTGCATCTTCTCTATTTTCTCCTGGGGTAGAAAAATTTTCTGTTCTATCGAGTCTATTTCGTACCCCAGAAACCTTACCCTTTGAGATGGAATTAAGTTTGACTTCTGAAGATTGAGAAGCCATCCCAAACCTCTTAAATGTGTTTGAACTGTCTGTAGGTTGACCTCTACTTGACCCCTTGAGTCTGCAAACAGTAGCAGATCGTCCAAATAGGGTACTATTGAAATCCCCTTCAGTCTCAGGGGCTCCAAAGATTCCGCCATCACTTTTGTGAATACCCTGGGAGAAGAGGAAAGACCGAAAGGCAGAGCCCGAAACTGCAGGTGCCAAATCTCCCCTCCCCCCAGATTGACTGCAAGACGCAGGAACCTTTGTGATGGGGGCGCTATTGGTATATGGAGATAGGCATCTCTGAAATCGATGGAAGCCATATGACATTTGGGGGTTAGCAAATTCCTTACTGAGAAAATCGTATCCATCCTGAATTTTTTGTATTTTATGGATCGATTTAGAACCTTTAAATTGAGAATCAGGCGGAACTTTCCTGATGGCTTTTTGACCATAAAAATGTGGGAGTAAAACCCCTTCCCCTCTTGATCTTTCGGAACCTGGGAAATGACCTTCTGTTGCATCAGTTCCTGTAACAGAGACTTCATGGCCAGAGCCTTTTCCCGATCCTTTGGCAGGTTTGTGATGTAAAACCGACTTGGGGGGCTTTGTGAGAATTCCAATTGATAACCCTTTTTGATTAACCCCAGAACAAAAGGACTCTTTGTTGTTTTTTCCCAGATTGGTAAGAAGTCCTGTAGTCTCCCCCCTACTAGATGGTCATTGTTTTTTAGGGGTTTGTTCTGGGGTTCTAAAGAGTACCCCACCTCTACCTCTTCCTCTCTGAGAAGACCAGGGTCTCTTCTGTGTGTGGTCCTTTTCCTTATCGGTTTGTCGAAAAGGACGAAAATTTTTCCTCTGCTGTACCGTTTTCTTCTTCTGTGGGAAAGCTTTCTTCTTGTCTGCTGTCCTGTCAAGGACAGTCTCTAGTTCTGGCCCAAACATCAGGTCTCCTGAAAAGGGAATTCCGCACAGTTTTACTTTAGAAGCTGAATCCCCTGACCAGGTCTTTAGCCAGAGTGCTCTTCTTGCTGAGTTAACAAGCGCAGAGGACCTGGCTGACATCCTGATAGATTCTGCAGAGGCATCTGCCATATATTTTACTGCCTTAAGCAGGGTAGGGAAGGACTCCAATAAGTCCTTTCTGGAGGTACCTGCCACAACATGATTTTTAAGTTGCTCTAACCAGCACTCCAGATTCCTAGCCACAACCGTAGCCGCCATTGCTGGCTTAAGATTAGCTAGAGATGAGTCCCAGGCTTTCTTCAGTAGCCCATCTGCCCTCTTATCCATAGCATCTTTGAGAATACCCATGTCCTCAAAAGCTAAATCAGTCTTCCTAGATACTTGAGAAAAGGCAGCGTCTATTTTTGGTTTTTTATTCCACAATAGTTCCTCATTCTCCTCAAAAGGAAACCTCCTTTTGAGGGTTTTAGAAAAAAACTGTCCTCTCTCTGGGTTCTTCCATTCCTTTTTAATAGTGTCTGTTAACACTTTATGCACAGGGAACACCCTGTGTTTAATTTCCTCCAGCCCCAGGTACATCTTATCATGCACAGACAGCTGAGCCTTTTCTTCCTGGATCTCCAGGGTAGTATAAATTGCCTTGAGTAATTCATCCACCTCCTCAAGTGACAGCTTATATCTAGATGATCTTGACTCTTCTTCCACCTCCTCCTCCTCAGAATCAATGGTTGAGGGTGGAATGCTTTCCCTTTCCTCCTCCGACTCACTTTCCACCTGTCTGGAAGTGGACTGAGGGAAACTGGAGTGAGAACTCTGCTCTTGGCTGGAACTCTGGCCGTGCTTTACAAGGGAACGCACTGTCCCTAGGGCCTCTGCTAACTCTTTCCTCACAGAAGATAAGAGCTCTTTGCACTCTTGTGAGGATTCTTCTTTTACTAAATCCACAATGCAGGATTTGCACAGTGGTTTGGGCCAAGAGTCCCTTAAAGGATTTTTGCATGAGGGGCACTTTCTCCCTGTTCTCTCTGATTTGGCAGTAGCTTTCTGAAACAGAGAAACAAGAAAAAACCCAGGTCCTTTAGAACTAAGGCTTCAGAGAAAAGTAGTACCTCCAGCCAACACCCTAAGTGCCCAGAGTCTCACTCCTTTGCTGAACTGCTAATGGAAACTGTTACCCCATAGCAGACAGCAGCAGGTTTTGAATAACCACATCAAAGATAAAACACCCAGTGATATAAAAGGAAAGAGGTGCCACCGCACCTCTCCTACCTGGGCCTGGCCGGGAACCTGGGTGCCTGCATCCGCCATTGCTGCTGACGATTCCGCTGTCTCCATAGTGCAATCCGCAGCTGCTGCACTGTGTACTAGGCTCCATGTGCCAAACAAAAGGAAGTCCCGGCCAGAGGACCCGCCCCTTCCTCCTGCGTTCCAGCAGCAGGAACCAATCGCTGCTACGCCCCGCCGGAAGTATCCGCCCACCGGAACTGACATCACCTGCTGTCCGGGATTCGGCGCCGCCATGCAGAGGCCTGGCATGGACGCTCTTACTGAGCACAACCGCGGCCCCCCGAACACCCCGGGTGGAAAACTTCCGGCAGACCATTACTCCTGTGAGCCGGAGAAGGAAAGGACACCGGAGCACCCTCCTCACGTAAGGGAAGGAGCTGGGTTGGTCTGAGTACCCAAACGTGGAGGTCCTGCCAAAACCCTCTCCTTGGAGAGAGCGCAGCCCCTCTGGTTCCCCAAGCAGTGCTTCCACCATGGCGGAGGAAACACTAAAACTGATGGCATGGTGGAAGCAGCTGCTTTTTAAAGGGGCGTTGTCACGCAGTGTTTCCTGTCTAAGAGGTGGAGCTACGCTCTCTCCAAGGTGCTGTCCTGAAAGGCGAAGGGAGAAAATTTGAGTTGCTGAAAATTTGAATCGATTTGAACTCTCAACTCGATTCAAGATTCAAATCGATTTTTCCCCCAGCCCTAGGGACACCTATTGGCAAAAATATGTAGGCATAGGACACCCCCCTGCCACTTCCCCGTAAAGTGGATGTAAACCCAATTCATGAAATTTGAGCTGGGCACACATATCTGTAGTGTTTTCTTATCTCTCTTCTAAGCACTGAGTCCCATATCTTCCTCCTGCTCCGTAGCTCTGTTATCAGCCTGATAACTTCTGATAAGTTCCCTGAGATGGGAGCCTGAAATGTGTGTGTGGGGGGGGAGATTGCTATAAATAGATTTGCAGACAGCTTGCCATCTCACAGCAGAGCTCTGCACATTCCTTCTTTCCTTTGCCAGTTTGGAGGGGGGAGTCCTTTTCCTCCAATCAGCTGTCTTTGCTGTATGCCAGTAATCCACTCCCAGTGCTGACCAGGAAGAGAAAATCTGTAGCACCATGTGCACTTTCTAAAGGATATATACAGCTTAAGACAGCAGATATACATGTAAAACTTATGTAGGGAGATTTGTTTCATCTCTGTGTATCATCTGAGGCTGTTCACTTTAACCGCTTAAAGACTGCCCACCGCATATATACTATGGCAGGGCGGCTCTATTGCGCAAAACAACGTACTTGTACGTTGTCTCTTGCTATAGATACTGTGGGCGCGTGCGCCGCCAGAGGCGTCCGTATCCACGGAGCAGGAGCCAATACGTGTGCCCGGTGGACCGGATGTCCACCGGCCAGTCGTGATTGTTCCACAGAGAGGCAGAATGGGAATCTGCCTATGTAAACAAGGCAGATACCCGTGCTGACAGGGGAGAACGTGGAGATCTGCTGTTCCTAGTGATCAGGAACAGTGATCTGTGTTGTTCTGGTCAGCACTTCCCCCACACAGTAAGAAAGCACAAACAGGGAACACATTTAACCCTTTGATCGCCCCTGGTTTTAACCCCTTCCCTCTCAGTGACAATTATACAGTAATCAGTGCAAATTTTTTTTTTAGCACTGATCACTGTATGGGTGTCACTAGCTCCCAAAAAGTGTGACTCTATTTGTGGGGAAAAAAAGGACATTAGTTTGATTTGGATACATCGCACAACCGCACACGACCGCAGTGCCGTATCGTAAAACATGGCCTGATCATTAAGGAGGTAAATTAAGGAAAATGATATATATAAAAAAAAAAAAAAAAAAAAAAAAGACAAAAGATACATTAAACCCACATTTTTTTTTGTTTACCACTGCTATTCCTTTATACTGGCCTTTTAAATTTACAAATGCAGCAATTTAGAATTTGGATGAAAAGTTTAGCACTAGGAAACACTTTTTGAAGGATAAAAAGTACATTTTATATACAACTATATAGATCAGACCAAAATGAGGAAGAAAGAGGGACAGAGGGACTGACTGTTTCTCAAAATCAGGGACAGTTGGGAGCTATGCCCATGCCATTATTTCCTAATGGCACCTCCAACACAGGTAGTAGTCCAGTGTTTTGTCACGCATTTGCTGTGCGTCAAAACACATACAAAAAATAAGGAACGCAAAATGCGACTGGCTCAATGACACAAAAAAAAAAGTACCTGAGCTATTTTGGCATTGTTTGTTGAATGTAGGGAATCCCATTCAAGTGATTGGGCTTCCCTATGCTGTTGTGTGCTAAACACAGCATAAAACAAACCAAAAAAAAAGCATTGTGTCACACGGGTGTGATTAGGGCCTTAAAGTGTTTGTTACCCCAGCATTTCATATCCCTAATATGTGCCTGCTGTTCCACGTACTTGTATGAGAATGTATCCTGTTCTCTTTGTATTGCTTACTTCGTGTGAAATCCTTGGTGTTCCTTCCGGCCTATCTGCTTTCCTGCTAAAAGCTGACCACACTAAGCTGGAGAACACACCATGTTCAGTTCTCTACCTGTGCTGGGAACTCAGGCTGCTCTCCTCCAATGATCAGACTTGTCCTAACACTTCACCCCTGTACAGCCTTTCCCTGGAAAGTTCAGTGTGCTGTTACTTCTCCTCCCCCTGCTCTTATACAGATGAGGACAGAGGAAACAGAGGGAAGCTGATCACTTCTAAAAAAGGGAAAAAAATGAAAAAAAAGGCATTTAGAATGTTTTTTTTATATATTTATACACAAATGTTTTGCCTTTCATTTCCATTTTAAACTGAATAGGTTGTTTTACAAGGTGATTGTTTACAATCACTTTAAGAGCTCATTCACACGAGCAGCTGGGGCAGTAAAACGAGAGACAGCTGAGCTGCGATTTTACCACCCTTCCCAAACTCCTGAAACTTGAAACAAGCAAGAACGCTATTAAAACGCTTTAAAAAAACTCTTCAAAATCACCAGGAATACGCTCTGCTCAGGTGTGACTGTAGGCTAATCATTATTAATTATCATCAGTCAGTAAGGGTTCATTCACACAGGTGGCCAGGGGGTAGTAAAACAGGTGGCTGAGCCGCGGTTTTACTGTCCTCTAGCCGCCAACCCAAATTCTGCATCGTACCGGTACGTCACGGGGGGGGGGGGGGTTTGAAGTGCTTATACTGGGATGATGTTATAATTTTATTACAATAATTCACATAATCACTACATATTCTAAGAAATCCACATCGACAATACCGTACAAAGTATACAAAATATCGCTACTGCATAGAACCAGAAATATAACCACGAAGGCAAAGGGATGAAATAGAGGTCATTCCTTGTTCCTTATGATATAAATGTCCAGAGGTATTGTTCAAGAGCAGGTAGGCAATGTAGTGATGTAGAAGGTATTTTACTTTACTTAGCAAAGTAAAATACCTTCTACATCACTACATTGCCTACCTGCTCTTGAACAATACCTCTGGACATTTATATCATAAGGAACAAGGAACAAGGAATGACCTCCATTTCATCCCTTTGCCTTCGTGGTTATATTTCTGGTTCTATGCAGTAGCGATATTTTGTATACTTTGTACGGTATTGTCGATGTGGATTTCTTAGAATATGGAGTGATTTTTTATGTGAATTATTGTAATAAAATTTTAACATTTTATACTAATCATTGTTGACTGTGCCTAAAAAGTCCAAGCCCCACTTTTCTTTTGTTAATTCATATTTTATAGGATGTGGCACTCTATACTGTCACTGTATCCACAGGATCACTCTGTGGTTTGATACAGTTAATCAATCAATACACCGGGATGATGCATGCAGCTATCATGCCTCATCCCAGAATGTTTTTCTTCACCCAGTGATGCCCTTTGTAGTAAAAGCCATCCTTGTGGCTAATTAGCTGCTGGATTGCTTTTACAGGCAGCGGAAGGGGGTCCTTTGGGACGGGAGAGTGCGAGACGTGAAGTGAAGCCGGCAGTTCCACTGGCTGACCATAGAGATGACCGAGGACCGGAATGTCCCCAATCTTCTCTGTGGTCTAAGAAACCAGAAGCGATAAGTATTTTGTCACTGGGATGTAAGCAAATCATTATTGGCTTCGGAAAGCATCAGACACATGGCAGGCAGGGTGGTGAGGTTGGCACACACAGGACACATGGCAGGCAGGGTGGTGAGTTTGGCACACAGGACACATGGCAGGCTGGTGAGGTTGGCACACAGGACACATGGCAGGCTGGAGAGGTTGGCACACACAGGACACATGGCAGGCTGGAGAGGTTGGCACACACAGGACACATGGCAGGCAGGGCGGTGAGGTTGGCACAGGACACATGGCAGGCAGGGCAGTAAGGTTGGCACAGGACACATGGCAGGCAGGTGAGGTTGGCACACACAGGACACATGGCAGGCAGGGCAATGAGGTTGGCACACACAGGACACATGGCAGGCAGGGCGGTGAGGTCGACACACACAGGAAACATGGCAGGCAGGGTGGTGAGGTTGGCACACAGGACACATTGCAGGCTGGAGAGGTTGGCACACACAGGACACATGGCAGGCAGGGCGGTGAGGTTGGCACAGGACACATGGCAGGCAGGGCGGTGAGGTTGGCACAGGACACATGGCAGGCAGGGTGGTGAGGATGGCACACACAGGACACATGGCAGGCAGGGCGGTGAGGTTGGCACACACAGGACACATGGCAGGCAGGGCGGTGAGGTTGGCACACACAGGACACATGGCAGACAGGGTGGAAACATCAGATTCTTTAATTGCCATGTCATGTTCTCTATTGCAATCATTCATAAACCTCTTTAAATGTCATCTGCTCTTTGGTGCGTGCTCCCGCTGCGCAAGTGTGGTAAAAATTTGATGAATATGTTCTATCAGAAAGCCGCTACCCATCACACACAATGTGTGGAATGCATTGAGGCCATAGAACACATCGTGGTGCGCATCGCACATGCGCAGTAGGCCGCAATGTCACTTCGGTGGCACTTTCTGATAGGTAGCGGCTTTCTGATAGAACACTGGCATATTATTTATTTATTTTTATTTATTTCAGTTACTTATATAGCACCGTCAATTTACGCAGCGCTTTACATATACATTGTACATTCACATCAGTCCCTAACCCTCAAGGAGCTTACAATCTAAGGTCCCTAACTCACATTCATAAATACTAGGGACAATTTAGACAGGATCGGATTAACCTACCAGCATGTCTTTGGAGTGTGGGAGGAAACCGGAGTACCCAGAGAAAACATGCAAACTCCAGGTAGGTAGTGTCGTGGTTGGGATTCGAACCAGCAAACCTTCTTACTGCTAGGCGAAAGTGCTACCCACTACACCACTGTGCCGCCCAGCATATGTTAAATGTACTAACAGAGGTACACCGAATGGAAATTTTGGAACCGAAAAATATAATATTAAATTTGACATTTTAATTAATATCATGAAATTAAATAAATATGGATTTATTGTCGGCCATTATCGGCACCTTTAGAGCAAGAAAAATGCATCCCTTAACCACTTGATATCCGCGCTATAGCCGAATGACGGATACAGCGCGGACCTTAATTCCTGGGAGGCCGTCATATGACGGCCTCCCCTGGGCACGAGCCCCGCGCGCTGTGATCACCGAGTCACTGAGACTCGGGTGATCACTGATCCAAGTAAGGGGCCGGTCCCAGCCCCTTACCATGTGATCAGCTGTCAGCCAATGACAGCTGATCACATGATCAAAACAAAAGCTCTGTGATCGTTTTTTTTTCTCCTCGCGCTGACAGTGCGAGGAGAAAAAAAAGCCGATCACCGGCTCATTAGCAAGGGACATCGGTCCCGAAGAGGAGGAGGCAATAATGCCTCAATTGTGCTACCAGTACCCCCTGCCAGTGCCACCTGACATTTCCACCTGAAAGTGCCCACCAGTGCCACGTATCAATGCCCATGAGTGCCACCTATCAATGCCCACAAGTGGTGCCAATCAGTGCCACCTAAAAGTGTTGCTTATCAATGTACCAGATCAGTGCCCATTATTGCCACCAATCAGTGCCTAATACTGCCACCTATCAGTGCCCATCACTGCCACCTATCAGTGCCGCCTCATCAGCGTACATCAATGAAGGAGAAAAATTACCCTTTTTAAAATTTTATAACAAAATATAAAAAAAAAAAAAAAAATTTTTTTTTTTTTTAAATTCGGTCTTTTTAAATTTTTTTAACAAAAAATAAAAACCGCAGAGGTGATCAAATACCACCAAAAGAAAGCTCTATTTATGAGGAAAAAATTATAAAAATTTCATTTGGGTACAGTGTTGTATGACCACACAATTGTCATTCAAATTGCATCAGCGCTGAAAGCTGAAAATTGGTCTGGATAGGAGGGGGGTTTAAGTGCCCTGTAAGCAAGTGGTTAAATGCTATGCATGTCTTCACACTGGTCTGTTGTGCTTCTGTTTTGGTGTTAAAAATCTTGCTTTCTGCATTTTTGGTCAGATAAAAAAACTGCATAAAAAACGCACCTCCCTGTTGAAATGCATTGAAAACGCAGCAAGAACACATCAATAGGGCACCTGTGTTATGTTTTTGATGCAGTTTTTGAGTCAAGTGACCTACGAAAAACACCACAAACACAGTAAAATCACGTCAAAATCGCATGCGTTTTCAGTGCCATTATCGGCTCCTTTGTCTTTATCATCAAAATGCGAAAAACACTACTTTATGTTTCAGTGCATCTTTAAAGCTGCTTTCACACTGGGGTGGCAGGTCCGTTAGCAGTAAAGCGCCACTAGTTTTAGCTCAAGATGCTTTTTGCTGACTAGCAGTGCTCTTTTGACCCTCAAGAAGGGGTTAAAAGTGCCCAAGTTGCAGCACTTCTGAAGCGCTGCCTATTCATTCCAATGGGCAGGATCGGTGAAGGCGTGCTGTATACTCCACTCCTACACTGCGCCAAACATGCTGCTTGCAGGACTTTTTTTTCCCCCGTCTTTCCAGTGCGAAAGCACTCAGGCTTTCACACTGGGGAGGCATGAGAGGCCGTTTTCAGGCGCTATTTTTAGTGCTAAAACGCTTGAAAACTGCCTCAGTGTGAAAGGGGTCTAAAATGTAGTCTGTTTTTAGATCTAGTTATGCTGTGTACTCACAGTAACCTCTGTAACAAGAACGATTCCATCTTTAGTGTGGGCATTTGAAGCCCGTTCGTAGCTTCTTCCAGGATACGGAGCTCCTGCGTACAAAGCGTGGTGCACTCGGAGGATATCTTTTGACTCCTGGGATTGAGGATACTTATATCCCAGGAACCAACGGGCAGCTGAATACGTGATCTCATGTTTACGTTATCTTTGTGAACAATAAAAGGCAAATCGGGATTTCTGGATGTGCAGCCATTTCTTTCTTCTCTTACAAGTTTCCCACGGAGGCGGGCCGGGGCTGGCGCTCTATGAGATACTCCATTTCAGGCTCTCAGCACACACCCGGAGCAGCGGTTCCTTTTCTTGCATACGGACAGCTGAATAGGACGCCGCGGCGAGGTACAGCAAAAGTGGAGCTATTTACTGACCAAAAAAAAAGGTAATAAGCTTTACAAAAAAGAAAAAATATATAAAATCCACAAGTTAATGGGACTGTGATCAGCAACAAACTTCTAAAATAGGGTGGAACTTTAAGGTAAAAAAAGTTTAGGCCTCATTCACACAGGCGTATGACAGCGCCCCCTAGTGTGAGGGCCGTGTGTTGCCCACAGATGTCAGCCCCATTCATGTCAATGGAGACACAACAATGGAACACCAGCGCCTCCCTGTGCAGGAAAAGCACACCACCTACACACACATTTCACTACCATTTGAAGCTTGGAGAATGAAAACCACCATCTGATTGGTTGCCATGCACAGCTGCAGAATTTGTAGTACATCCCTCACCTGATGATTATGAGGTGAGCCTTCTACGAGTACAGACCCTCATAAAACCCACACTGCCACGTAATCACGTGACACATAGAAACACACAGTACGCAGGTTACCAGGGTGACAGATCGAGAACCCCCCCAGCGTGTCCTGGTGTGGCAGAGGCAGCGCTCAGTCCCGTGACCCGCTCTACAGCCAAACACAACTACACCTCCCAGAATTCCCCGCGCCCGCCTTCAACAACTTTATTTAAAACGTGAAAGCGATTACAGCCAGAAGGCATTGAGCAGATGTGTGAGTTGTCTAGGTGTGTGAGGGGATTTTTGTCGCCACGCTTTGCTGTACAGGTTGCTGTTTTCTCAAAGGCAGTAAATTACACGGAGAAAGCGTGGCCCGGGATAAAAAAATGGTGGGTGCAGCAGTGGAAGGGTTAAAGAGCATTGTGGCGGTGAATAGGAGTTATGGGGGGAAAAAAAACATTCCACGTGACAAACTTGAAAGTTTATAAACGACCCCCCTTCAGTACAATCTGACAGGATTCACAGCGCTTCACTTTCATTGTGCGCACGTTGATGCGCGCTAAAGTCACGTAACCACTTGAAGAGCGGACGTTTTCTGGCACTTCACATGTAACAATCAGTATTTTTTTTTTTTGCTGCTAGAAATCTACTTTGTATCCCCCAAACATTATATATATATATATATATTTATTTTTTTTTTTTTTTAAAGCAGAGGCCGTAGAGAATAAATTGGTGGGTTTGGCAATTTTTTATGTCACACAGTGGTTTTTCAAATGCAATTTTTGGGAAAAAAATACACTTTAATGCAAAAAGTCAGAACGCATAACCCAATTTTTTTTTGTAAAATCTAAAAGACAATGTCACCAAGTAAATAGATACCAAACATGTCACACTTTAAAATTGCGCACGGCTGCACAAAGCCTTTACAGGTCACCACTGTATATCTACAGAGGAGGTCTAGTTCTAGAATTACTGGCAATGATCTGACATTTGCGGCGATCCCTCGCATGTGTGGGACAGTCGCTGTCTGTGTAAATGATGCACGCATTCACCTTTGGGCGCTAGGATGGGGGTGCTTTAATTTTTTTTTTTTTTATTTCTCCATACCGGGCCTATTCTGGCACTCCTCTCCTACATGCAAAATCATTTTTTTTTACTAGAAAATTACTCAGAACCCTCAAACATATGTCTTTTTTTTAGCAGAGACCCTAGGGAAAAATGCCAGTCCTTGCAACTGTTTACATCACACAATATTTGAGCAGCAATTTTTTTTTGGGGGGGGGGACTTTAAAAAAAAAAAAAACACACTAAAGTTAGCCCAATTTGTTTGTATAATGAGGTTAGGCCGAGTAAATATATACCTAATATGTCACGCATTAAAATTGCGCACACTTGTCGAGTGGCGCCAAACTTTGGTACTTAAAAATCTCCATAGGCAACGATTTAATTTTTTTTTTTACTGGTTACCAGTTCAGAGTAAGACCCCTTTCACGCTGGGGCAGTTTTCAGGCATTTTAGCGATAGAAATAGTGCCTGAAAACTGCCTCCCATTCTCTGCAATGGGTGTTTCCACACCCGGGCGGTGCGATTGCGGGACATTAGAAAAAGTCCTGCAAGCAGCATCTTTGGGGTGGGTTGGGAGCGCTGTGTATAGAGATCCCAAAACACACCTGCCCATTGCAATGAATGGGTAACTCTTCTGAATGCACCTGAAAAGTGCTTCAGAAGTGCCGCAACATGGGAGTTTTTTTTAACCCCTTTTCTGGGTTTAAAAGCACCCTGCTATTGGCCAAACAGTGGTAAAGCGCCGCTAAAATGAGTGCCGCTTTACTGCGAACGCTCAGGTGGCCCTAGCGTGAAAGGGGTCTGACAGAGGAGGTCTTGGGCTAGAACTGTTGCAGTTGCTCTATCGCGAGCAGCGATAACTCACATGTGATTTGAACGCCGTTTACATATGTGGGCGCAATTTACGTATGCGTTCACTTCTGTTAGCGGGGACAGGGGCGCTTTAAACTTTTAAACTTTTTTTTTTTTTGTTGTTTATTTTACTTTTTTTTTTTTTTTTTTACACTTTCTCTTTAAATTTTTATTTTTTTTAATCACTTTTATTTTTATTACAAGGAATGTAAACATCCCTTTTAATAGGAATAGTGTGTGACAGGTCCTCTTTATGGAGAGATCTGGGGTCTATAAGATCTCTAATTCAGACTGGAAAGACCAAGATCAAAAAAAAACAAAAACGGTCTCAGCCTTTCCAGCCGCGTCCCCGGCAATGTTTACTTCCTCCGAAGGTCATAGAGATGACTAGGGACCATCTGGTCACCAGGAATCTCTATGCTCAACTTCTGGCGGTGGTCGATTCATTCTCCGGCTCACCGACCGCATGGGCGAGTCGGTAGAAGCATCGGAGGGTGGCGGGAGGGGACATGGCGCTATGATTATTCTAACAGTGCAGCAAATCGCCGGCCGAAAAAGATGATATCTGAATGATGCCTGCAGCTGCATCATTCAGAGGAGGCATCAGGAATCAATGCGCACAGACAGTATTGACTGTAAGCGTGCATTGAGAACAGCACTGGAAACAACATTGGGCAGTATATATCTGCAAGAATGCTGATTCATGGAAGAACCCCTAGGGACCACCAAAATGTTATGGTTGGCGACTGCTGCTCTAGATCCTTTACAAATGTTTTACAAATGCATGTCAGAAGGAACCCAAAGATTCTTGTGCACAGTGGTCCTTATGCATGATCTTATTAAATGGGCAGGGGGCCCATGCAATGAAAACAGCCCAGGGTTCATGGTACAATGAATTCACCATTTCAGTAGGTACTAAGCACTTAGTTTCTGATCAGCTCTCAGGGTAATGAGTTTGTGTCTGTTGGTCTGTGAGCCACTTTACAACTTTGAACTGAAACAGCAACCTCAAATTAATGCACATTCATGTGTGATCGGGGCCTTACTGGTACCAAGAGCAACCACTATATTCAGCTTAGTGTAAAACCACAACCTCAAAGTGGAGTGTTCCTTCAGTTAGCACAAGTGTTATTATTGAAACATTACGTTTTTTTTAACGTAAATTTCCTCCTCAATATTCTTTTGTGGTGAAGTATTTACGACTGCTTTTTTATCATAATTTTTATTAAATCTAAACTTTTATATCTAAGAAGGTTCTCACTTATCTCACTCCAGCCTTGTTAACCTCAAGGGTCACCTTACTTCGATCACCATGTAACACAGATCTTTGGCAAAGTTGTCTACACCCCACTGGTTCAATATTTACTTTTTTCTCTGTTCCAGTCATATTTTCTAGGAGATGCACCCCGCCAGCTCCTCTTTATCCTGCACATGCATGCTATTGCTGTATTTATTAATATGGGTGAACTGCACACCGAACAACCACTGGAGTACATGAGTACAGCTACCTATAGTAATGAATGAGGCCATAGCACTTATGAGGTGGTATCAAAAAGTTTAGAGACTAGTTTTGTAACATGCTAACAGATGGCAGCACAAGGCTGCACACACAGTCACAGGGTGCACTGACCTTCATAAGTCGGTGTGCCAAAAGACATCGTCCTGTGTACATTGGGAGCTGTGCAGCTGGTGGTGTTCTGGCCACGTGAGTTACCATGTCTGCTATTTCATCATGGACAGCAAGTTAGAACAAATGTGAGTTTCTTGCCGGAAACAACATGATCTCACTTCTGCACCCACCCTACTCGCCAGATTTGGCTCCTGCGGACTTCGCCCTGATAAAGTTCCAGCTCAAAGGTCTCTGTTTTGACGCCGTTGCAGAGATCCAGTGTGAATTGCAGAAGGTGCTTGACACGCTTCGAAAAGAAGACTTCCAGAAGTGTCCCCTTGCTGTGCAAGGGGACTATTTTGAAGTTAATGTGTAAATGTGGATAAAGTACTTTCTTGTAAACAGAGGTAGTCTCAAAACGTTTTGATACCACCTTGTATGTGCAGTATGAAGAGGAGTTAAAGCGTTTGTTACCCCAACATTTTGTATTCCTGATATGTGCCTGTTGTACCAGGTACTCTATGAAAAAGTCTCCTGTTCTCTTTGTATTGCTTCCTTTGTGTGAAATCCCTGATGTTCCTGCCAGTCCCTCTGCTTTCCTATTAAAGTGGAGTTCCACCCACTTTTATTTTTTCTCAGCGCCTACTGTATTTCTGCTGTATTCATTTTTCACTTCCTGCTCCCTGGCCGTGGCCCATCGCATCATTTCCTGTTTGCAATGCCTTCTGGGAAGGGGCGGCAACTTCCTCTGACACTGCCGTTGCTATGGAAACCCGCCCTGAAACCTATTACACTGCTTGTGCTGCACTGAGCATGTGCGAGATCTGCAAGGATGAGATCCAGGAAGAAATACAGTTTGGCTTCAGATGCCCACACTTAAGATGGCCACGGTCTGCTGTAAGTTTATAAAATAACAAACTACTGCTATAAACTAACAAAACAGACCTTAGTTTACAGACTAACTTTACTAGAATACATTAAGCTTGTGTATTATAGGGGTATTTTTATTTAAAAAGTATAGTTTCAGCCGGAATACGGAATACAGAATAAGTGTAGCGCTAATATGACAAATAACCATATATTATGTAGTGTGAAGACCATTAGGTTCCTCAAATCAGCACATCAAAATGTGTGAGGGGGACATAAAAAGAGTATCAATAAATAATCAAGTCCTCAAAGTCCTCAAGAAATATGTCATGTAAAATAATGGGATAAGAGTCCTCAATAAATATGCGACTTCGTATTAAAGTATATCAAAGTATATCAAAAATGCAGAAAACATCTGGACTGAAGAGACACCACAGCCGACAGTGAGGAGGCTTACTGGAATGTTTGAACCCAATAAAACATACATTTAAATGGGTCAAACAAGCTTGAATCATTCAAAGGCATGCCTTGTGTCTTCTGTTAGCTTTTTGCTAACTCAGAACTGTCTGTGGTTATGCTGCATGCACTCAAATTCCTTGCACAGTAATCAACATAGAAGCCAGTAACATGGAATTTCTGCCTCCACCTCCACTTGAGAAACTCCATGTTACCATTGGAGAATTTTCTTCCCTCAGCCAGATCACTGTAGATGGGTCGTGGGTGGGTCTTCCAGCATGACAATGCCTCAAAACATACCACCAACGCAACAAAGGAGTGACTCAAGAGGAAGCACATTAAGGTCTTAAAGTGGCCTGGTTAGTCTCCAGGTCTTAATCCTATGGAAAATGTATGGAGGGAGCTGAAACTTCGAGTTGCCAAGAGACAGCCAAGAAACCTTAAGGATTTAGAGAAGATTTGTAAAGGAGAGTGGACCAAAATCCCTCCTGAGATGTGTGCAAACCTGGTCACCAACTACAAGAATTGTCATACCTCTGTGCTTGCCAACAAATGTTTTTCCACCAAGTACTAAGTCGTGTTTTGTTTGGGGATCAAATACTTATTTTACTCACTGAACTGCAACTTAATTTAGAACATTTGTATCATGTTTTTCTGGGTTTTGGTTGATATTCTGTCTCTATCATTTAAAATAGACATGATAATAACGATAGACCCTTCATTTCTTTGTAAGTGGGCAAACTTAGAAAATCTATAGGGAATCAAATAAATATTTTAGGTGTGTATTTTGTAAAATTTTTTTAGCCATTCTTTAGTATTGCATTTTGGACAAGCTCTGTGGTATGTACTAGAGCTGCACGATTTTGGCTAAAATGAGAATCACAATGTTTTTGCTTAGAAAATAGATCACGATTCTCGCAGGGTAACATCATCTTTCATATTAAACAAAAAAATTGGGGTAACTTTACTGTTTCGTTTTTTGTTTTAATTCATTGAAGTGTATTTTATCCAAAAAAATTGCATTTGAAAGATCACTGTGCAAATACCATGTGACATAAAATATTGCAACAATTGCCATTTTATTCCCTAGGGTCTCTGCTAAAAATATATAATGTTTGGGGGTTCCAAGTAATTTTCTAGCAAAAAATACTGATTTTAACTTTGTAAGAAACAAGTGTCAGAAAAAGGTTTAGGCCCCTTTCACACTGGGGCGGTTTGCAGGCGTTATTGCGCCTGCAAACCGACCTAAAACTGCCGCTGCTGTTTGTCCAGTGTGAAAGCCCTAGGGCTTTCACACTGAAGCGGTACGCTGGCAGGAGAGAAAAACTCCTGCAAACAGCATCTTTGGAGCGGTGAAGGAGCGGTGTATTCACCGTTCCTAAACTGCTCCTGCCCATTGAAATCAATGGGGCAGCGCGGCTATACCGCCGCTGTAGCGGCGCTATGCGAGCGGTTTTAACCCCTTTTTCGGCCGCCAGCGGGGGTTAAAACTGCACCGCTAGCGGCCGAATACCGCCGCAAAAACGACGGTAAAGCGGCGCTAAAAATAGCGCTGTTTTACCGCCGACGCCCCCATCGCCCCAGTGTGAAAGGGGCCTTAGACTTTAAAGCGGGATTCCGGCCACTATAATTTTTTTTTAAAAGTCAGCAGCTACAAACACTGTGGGTTCAGGTAAGGGTTCAGGTAAGTTTAAAAAAAAAAATGTTTTTTTAAAAAATTTTTTAAAGAATTTTCAGGCTATTTTCTATTTTAGGGTGGCCCTCCACTTTAAGTGGTTAAACTTCCTGCATTTACACACAGAAGTTTATCCCTTTGATCTAAAAAGGAAAAGTTACATTTCTAGATATCTACTAGCATGAACAATGTTGTTAAAAACTTGGCAGACTGCCCGTTTTTTTTTCTTTTGACAGCTGAGTGAGCAGAGAAGTATCTACATTTGTTACATGAAAGAATCGGGAAACTCTGCAATAGAGATCATGAAGGGAGTTAATTGTGTAGCTCTAGTGTGTACTGTAGGTCTGCAATATACTGAAGAGCATGAAAGGTAACCAACTCTGCCAGAGGTGATGAAGCTGTAGGTTATTGTGCACAAGAACGCCAGTAAGAGGACGCAATGTAAATATTTCACAAGGACGATCGAAAGACAGTTCATCCCAGGTAACATAATCTTAGCTTTATTTGCAGAAGTGCAGAGATCTTTAGATAATGTAGTAGGAAGCAAGAATCTCAGCTTATTTTCACTTGTCATATTGAAGATTCCAATAAAGGTCAGACACTGGTCCAAAGTCAGGTAACAGTCCAGCTGTTAACCACTTCAGCCCCGGACCATTTGGCTGGCCAAAGACCAGAGCACTTTTTGCGATTCGGCACTGCGTCGCTTTAACTGACAATTGCGCGGCCGCTCCCAAACAAAATCAACGTCCTTTTTTCCCTACAAATAGAGCTTTGATTGGGTGGTATTTTATCGCCTCTGCAGTTTTTATTTTTTGCACTATAAACAAAAAAAGCGCGACAATTTTGAAAAAAACGCATTTTTTTTTACTTTTTGCTATAATAAATATCCCCAAAAAATATATAATTTTTTTTTCCCTCAGTTTAGGCCGATATGTATTCTTCTACATATTTTTGGTAAAAAAAATTGCAATAAGTGTATATTGATTTGTTTGCGCAAAAGTTATAGCATCTACAAAATAGGGGATAGTTTTATGGCATTTTTATTAATAATTTTTTTTTTTTTTTTTACTAGTAATGGCGGCGATCAGTGATTTTTATCGTGACTGCGACATTATGGCAGACACATCGGACAATTTTGACACATTTTTGGGACCATTGGCATTAATACAGCAATCAGTGCGATTAAAAATGCAATGATTACTGTAAAAATGTCACTGGCAGTGAAGGGGTTAACACTAGGGGGCAGTGAAGGGGATAATGTGTGTTCTAACTGAAGGGGGATGTGGACTGTGCAGGGAAACTAACAGATCCTCTGTTCATACTCTGTATGAACAGAGGATCTGTCGGTTCTCCCCTCAGAGAACCGGTAACTGTATGTTTACACACACAGATCCCGGTTCTCCATGTGCCCCAAACGATCGCGGAAGCCCGACCGCCGGGCACTCGCATTGGCTCGGGGGCGAGGGGGGGCGCGTGTGTGCCCCCTAGTGGCCACAGGGCGAAGCAACGTTACATAACGTCATTTCGCCTGGTCGGCATGTGGTTAAAAGACCTTATTTGGCGTTGCCTACCTGCATGGGTATGTTGCCTACCCACAACTGTGTATCATGGCATTCATGTGATCTGCTGCTGGTGTTAATGTTAAATTAACAACACCCCAAAACAGCTTGCAAAACTCTGTGCGATTGCCTGAATCAGATTACATGGGTGTGAACACCATGCATTCTAATTCTAGTGTGGCAAAAATAGGGCCCTGCACCATTTTGTGGTGAGATTTGAGCCATTCAAAATAAATGCATGGTTCAATTCGCACTGCACAGACATCGCATGTGATTTGCACAGGAATGCAGTGCGATTCCTGTGCGAATTACATGTAATGTACTGCAACGCGGCAGTGTGAACATAGGCTTATATCTAAAGTACAGCACTGTTTTATTTGAAATCAAACCTAACCTCTAACCAAATTCTAACCCACAGGCTTTGCTGTGACCATGGTGCACCAGAATTGTCTTGGGTGGTGCATAGAATGCATTAAGGTAAAAAACTTTCTATCCTTAGAACCACTCTAATTGCAGGCCACAAGTGAAAACATTAATGAGATACTCTGTGCTAAAGTCATAAAATTCTTTTGGTTTCCTTTAGAGCTCATTCACACAGGGGAGACTAAAATGCTGCATTTAACCAGTCTAGTCTCCCAAATGCTGGCGACTAAATGGAGAAATGGGATCTCACCTTCACCTGTTGTGGGATAGCAAATCTGTTCAGTCAGAGAAATTCTCTCTTTAGGATCTGACATCTGTAGGGTATATTTTTCTCCTGACCCTGCTTTGGCACTGCTTCACATAGGAATTGATAAGCTACCTCTCAATTCCCGCACGGTTATCATTCAGCTACTCAATATAGTCAGGCTATGGAAACCTCTCTCGCACCCACTATTTATAATACTTTTCTATCAAGGTGAAATTTAGAGAATATTGGCATCCACAAATCTGACTTATGTTAAGTTTGTTTCTTTTTGGTCCCCATGGTTACATCACCATAAATGTACAGTTTAAGAATGTTGACATATGTTACATCTTCCTCCTGTTCATAGTAGCTTTGCCACTTGGTTTACCTTTTGTTCTTCCTTAATGCTTCTCTCCCTCTCCCCTATACCCCCAAACCAGTTTCCCTTCTCTTCTTTTATTCTTCCCCTCCTATTCCCATCCACCCTCTGTTGAAGACCTTCACAAGTCTTGTTATTATAGACCTATCACTTTTGTCTATGGAGAATGTTTTCTGCAGGTGGCTTCATGCCACGTGTGGAACTTTTTACTATAACGTGCTTTGTATATTGGCAGCGATATGACTTCAACTCTGTATTTTGTACCGCTCTTTTTTTTTCTTCTTTTTTTGAAAAAAAAACTTTCAATAAAATCTTAGGCCCCTTTCGCACAGACAGACCACCTGTCCATTTCCATCTGACTGTCATATCCGATCTGCCTGTTTTTAGTGTACAGGATCGGATGGGATGCTGGCAGGTATCAACAGACACATGTTTGTTGACACCCACTGCTTAATTGAGAGCAGTGGATGGTCAGATCGGATCCGCCTGAAAAAACTGACAGGCGGACCCGATCTGACTATCCACTGCTCTCAATTAAGCAGTGGGTGTCAATGGACATGTGTCTGTTGATACCTGCCAACATCCCATCCGATCCTGTACGCTAAAAACAGGCAGATCCATCTAGTGGATTGGATAGGATGAACGTCAGATAGAAATGGACAGGTGGTCTGTTTCCATCCAACAGCCCATAGAGGACAGTGGGCTGTGTCTGCCCTTCATCAGTGGAGTGGACATGAACCTGTCATTCGCCTGATCAGTGGGAATCAGCGGAGAATCCCCCCACCCCCACCCCCACTGAGCAGGCGGATCCGCTGGCTGACTCCACCAGTGTAAAAGGGGCCTTTTTGAACATAAAATGCAGCATTTAGATGTGTATAGTTTTGTAAACATCAAAACGCAGCACTATGACGCAGCTTTGTCTGGAACCGTACATATCTAAAGATTTTACACGTGTATACATGTAAATGCACATACTCTTACACACATGAAGTAATTTACATAGTTACATATATAAAGAGAATCAAACGGTATTTCCGTATACCTGACAAGACCAGCTAGGTATAATCACAGCAATTACCACACTCACAAGACCCTCTCAGTACTGAGGAGACAGCTTCTTGGTGAACACAAAAAGAGATGATGCAGAGTCTAAATGTTCAAAGCTATCTGATCTAATTCTGGGCGGGTATACAATTTATATACGTTATGATTAACCAATCATTGCATGGAACATGGGAGTGATTTAATACAGGGGTGTACATTTCATATCATTACATATCATTAATACTCAAATGCCCAACCCCTTAAACATGGCTGACATAGCAACTATAGTAACCATGCCATCTGCTTCCATAACTCATAGTCATGCCTTTGGTATTCCCCTTTACACAGGAAAATGTCCCAGACCGCTCTACACCACAGAAGCTTTATATAGAAAGGTACAGAGCAAAGATGCTGCTATATTTTCTTATATGTGTGCCTTGCAAAAACTGTTACAGTCTGAGAATACAGAATTTAATCTAACTAGCAGATTAACCCAAGTTAATCTTATATGAATTTATATAAAGATGGAGTCACTTCTGTTCAGTCATATTGCTACAATATGGTTACATAGTTGCATAGTAGGTGAGGTTGAAAAAAGACACACGTCCATCAAGTCCAACCCATGTGTGTGATTATATGTCAGTATTACTTTGTATATTCCTGTATGTTGTGGTCGTTCAGGTGCTTATCTAATAGTTTCTTGAAACTATCGATGCTCCCCACTAAGACCACCGCCTGTGGAAGGGAATTCCACATCCTTGCCGCTCTTACAGTAAAGAACCCTCTACGTAGTTTAAGGTTAAAGCTCTTTTCTTCTAATTTTAATGAGTGGCCAGGAGTCTTGTTAAACTCCCTTCTGCGAAAAAGTTTTATCCCTATTGTGGGGTCACGAGTATGGTATTTGTATATCAAAATCATATCCCCTCTCAAGCGTCTCTTCTCCAGAGAGAATAAGTTCAGTGCTCGCAACCTTTCCTCGTAACTAATATCCTCCAGACCCTTTATTAGCTTTGTTGCCCTTCTTTGTACTCGCTCCATTTCCAGTACATCCTTCCCGAGGACCGGTGCCCAAAACTGGACTGCATACTCTAGGTGCGGCCGGACTAGAGTCTTGTAGAGCGGGAGAATTATTGTTTTATCTCTGGAATTGATCACCTTTTTAATGCATGTCAATATTCTGTTTGCTTTGTTTAATTTAAAAGATTGTGCACATCTAAATGCGAGTACTTTAGGCATGTATTTTATGCAGGATTTTCTGTGCAGAAAATAGGCAAATGCCCTTGTGAATAAGCCCTAAATCTGGGTTTGTGCAATGCTCTGCAGAATACACATGCACACACACCTCTAAAGGATCAGTAGGAGGAAAGGAGGACCTTCTGCTCCTGGACATACTGGAACCTGTGCTATGTAACTTCTTCTGCTTCTCACACCACCAATCACATTCCAAATTCCAAGGCAGGTCTGAATCTGATTCTTTACAGTGAGAAACCTATTTTGGGAATATGGAACATCAAGCTTTCTCTTCTTGAGAGGCAGCAAGGAGTGTGATCCTGCATCACCAGCAGGTGTGTTCCAAGAGCATGTGACCCCAGACCAGTAAGAATCACTGGTGTATTACAGCAGTGTCTGGATGAGAAACGGAAATACTACTAAGTATGTAGACTTTGCTCCTTTGATGTATTTAAAAGATTTATTTTAAAATTATTACCATTTTTACTGACTAAATCAGGATCTGATGCAGGACATGCAAGACTGTACTGCATTTCCAGCTCCTGGAGACGTTTGATAGGCACTGTTGTGGAAATTTTTATTAATATATGTTGTCAGATGTCCCCCAGTGTCAGTTTTGCTGTAATATGCTCATACGAGCGTATTCGCACATACAGACGGTGGAAGACCATTGGCTGCAGAAAATGTAAATAACACTGCGCTAACCCAATCAACAAAAAAGCAGCTACATAAAATATGACCAATATTATAAACAGAAATAAAAATAAAATGTAGCGCTAATGCAAATAACCAATAATGAAAAACACATCAATGATGGTGATCATTAATGGAGGCCCATGAATAAAACACATATAACGTGATAAAGATAAATGATGAGTGGGATACAGTAATGTCCCAATGTCTGTCCATGGGTCAGACAATAAAAAGTCCCAAAATAAACTGTATACAAAATGTTGCACTGGTGCAGGAATCTTCTCCTCTGTATCTCATAGATAGTACGATCATATATGGGAATAGATGAAATACGCTTACCAGAGGGAGTGGATTCGGATGCCGGTGACGCCAAATCAAACAGGCTCAGAGATCCTTGATGGACGAAGGTAGTTCCCAGAAACCCCGGATCTCAAGGGGGATCTTTCCTTTGTAATCACTGTCGCGGCTGCCAGTTCCAAGGACCGAGGAACGGTCACGGCCACGGGAGAGTCTCCAGAGTGTAAGTGGTTCCCAAAAAGATGTAAAAAACGCCAATAGTGCAGATCAAATGACGTATTTTTATTGGATATCACCAATAATCAACAAACAATATAAAAAGCGTGATCACTTAAAAAATCAAAGTGTAGGGAAGAGTAAGGCGAGCTTACTCTTAAGCCACCACCTTCCTTTGTTATTCATCTTTATAGTATAAATAAAAGCAGCAGATCATTGTAGTGAGGATTTTGCTCAACTCAATGTGATACTAGCGTCTGTATTACTTGGAGATAAACAAGCGCGCTTTCTTGGCATAGTAAAAGAGAGCTATGATTGTGCTTATTAGGGCATGGAATTATTTGCTTATAGGAGAAGCTTAGAATTTCCTTTTTTAATTCTTTACTTATATAAATTTCCACCACAGAATTGGCGGGCCAGAAAGGAAGCCAACAGATCTTCCTAATTCAGCGGACTTCGAGTGAGAAAAGACATCCAGAACCAGCAAAACGCGGGCCCAGGTTAAGACAACCATACTTCAAGTTTTTTTGAACATTTTTGCTGTTCTGTGTTGGGGATCTTGATTCTCTGTCCGCTGTATGGGGTAAGTTCTGCTAGGCAAAGAAACTTTTGTTTTTTTGTTGCTTTCTGTATAATGGTGGGACTTTAATTGTAGCTTATATTTTTGTCATTATCTATTATTTGGGGGAGTACCTATATTTAAATCCCCCATAGGTCCCATAGGTCCCATTTAATACAAACCTAAACTGTATGCTGTGTGTGACAGAGTAGGCTGATAAGTAACTGTATTGTGTGTGTGACTGAGCAGGCTGATAAGTAACTGTATGTTGTGTAATAAGTTTGTGATGTATATGAGAAATAGAAATGTATGAATTGTGATTATCACCTGTGTATGGGACCAACAAGCAAGACACATATACCCATGCATGTGCACCCACAGGTGATCATTTAGAAAAGGTTCTGTTTGAAGTTGCTTTTGAAAATGGCTGCCGCATATTCAAGTGGCCTTGTGGCTGAGGGGGGAAGGGCGGCCATGCATTGTTGGGACATGTTTTACAGGATTCTAGGCAATAGCATGGGGGGTTTCTTTTGTTTTGAGATGAAAAGATCAAGCATGCAAGCAGCATTGTCTTGTTCTGGTTTATCTGTTGACCTCCCAACTTTCAGAGTGAAGTAATGTATGTATTTGGAAACAAGAGTATGTTTGACCCGTGTTATTTTGTGTTCTATGTAACTGAGATTTTGGAATGTGTTGTTTGGTTGGATAGCCTGTGTTTTAGGCCTCCTATGGTCCCTAGTTGATGTAGCCTAAAGTGTTTGTCTACAGTTAAGTGTTCATTTGGTGTCTCCATTGTGTAGTCAGTTTTTGTGGGGAGAAATTTTGGTTTTCTAATGAAGAAATTTTGGTTTGTGCTGGTTTTGGTGGGATCATGTGTTGATGCCACCATTTTATCGTGATCCGATTGTCGTCGGCCATTTAGTTGTAGTCCGGATTTCATCACCATGTGGTTGTGGTCCAATTGTCGCGACCATTTCATTGTAGTCCGGATTTCATCACCATTTGGTCGTGGTCCGATTGTCGTCGGCCATTTTGTTGTAGTCTGTATTTCATCACCATGTGGTTGTGGTCCGATTTTCGATTGTTGCAACTGCCATTTCGTTTCTGTTGAGTTTTGGTGGAATTGCTCTGCTTTTGGGCCAGCTTTTGGCATTTAGTGAGGTAGAGTCATCTTTTTGCAGGAGTTTCAGTGGTCTGACTGCCCAGGGGATATGGGAGTCGAGGGGGATTCCCTCCCATTTGCAACAAGTGGGTTTATTCCACCCTTTCTTGGACAAAAGGTTTGTTGAAGACATGTTAAAGTTTCCTATATGATGTTATAAAGTCCAGAGGGGGCAGCCATAGCTATTTTTTTGTGTAATAGATACAATATGAAGTTCAGGGTTTCCCTCCCCCTCCCCCTTCCTGTCCATTGATATGTAAATAAACCAGTTAGATGGGTTTTTAGAGATCAGCTGTGAATAGGAATTTCTTTGCAGGATGTGATGTATTAACAGGAAGTTGGTGGGAGCGGCTTGGGGTCTTTTGAAACAAGCATGTGGACAAAAGGGCTTGTGTTTGGAAGGACGATGGAAATCACTTTGGTTTTTAAATTTAATTCCAGTTGTTTTGCAAAGTTTTATAGTGTTTTACAGTTTTGGGTAGAGGGTAAACGGGAGGCATCCACATTATTGTCGTAACATCTAGATGCAGGTAGAAAGAAGCCATAATATTATTTTGAATAGTGGAGGATTTCATGGTGCTTTGTGGTTGTCTGATGAACACGTTTAGAGGGCTGTATATCATGAAACCAGTGTATAATATTCGGAATTCCAGTGCGTGATTGTATTAGCATAAACGTGAGGAGTAGATTCTAGCATACCGGAAGGCTGTGTATAATAATCAGAAACGCCGTGTGCCAGTACTGTAAAATTGGCCACTGCTGGCAGTACTGCTCTGAAAGCTAGTGCGGGGGTGCCCTGGACACAGGGACACGTCCTAAGCGATTCGAATCGTCATAGGTAATGTTGGCCGTCCATGCGTTGGAGGGAAAAAAATGAGGCTCCACAACAGTCAGACAGCTGCATAGTACATGAGGTCTGGGTTTGGGGCTCCGGACATGAGACCCCTTAAAGATTGGCATATATGGTCAGAGGGTACAGTAAGGTGTATTCCTTTGGAAGGTACTTTGAATGTCTGGAGGCACGAGACCCCAGACTAAAAATACCTTGGAAGTAGCTTGACTGTGGCTTCAGGAATCTGTAATGATGAGTGGGTTGATGGATGTGTAGTACACGTTTGTGTGGTTAAAATTCTCACGCCTATTTTTCAACTTTGTGTGGCTTCGTGTTTTTCCCATTGTATTTTTTTCTTTTGTTGAAAGAGTGAACACAGCATTCTGTCTAGTTGGTTTTTTTTGTTTTGGAAACTATTAAATATCTCCCTCACATTTGTATCTAAATATTTGTCTCATGTTTAGTCTTCTAATTGTTTGTATGTAGCAATATGTTAGAACCCACCGTGTCAGCCCTCCTACGCATCGCGGCCATTGTATTTTTGTAGGAACGTGAAACTAAGAGTTACAGGGGGTTTCGTTGTTGTCGGTTTTGGGGAATGTCAGTGACAATTTACCAATGTACAGGAATATTGTATTGGTTGCCTTTCTTTGCAGGTTAAAAATGAAGGATAGAGTTACAAGTATCTTTTTCAGGTCCAGTGAGTTTCTGAAGGTGTATGTAGATAGCTGTACACATGCATAAATGCACACGCCTAAAAGAGGGTAAAAGTATAATAGGCTGTTTCATTGTTTCATTTTCTGCACCATTCTAAACCCTGCGTCTCTTCCTCTGGTTTGTAATGAGGAAGAAAATGGGGGGATAAAGGTAAGAATGACCATTTTCAAACCAACAATACTAATCTTTCTAATTCTAACAATGTTTGTGACCTAGTAGGACGACATGTTCTATGACTGTCTTTCTTTGATGGAATTTGAATCAGCAACCAGCAGTCCGGTGAAGGAGGCTCCCATCCCAGATGCTAAGAACCTTTTTGTCAGTGGTTCCAGGTATTATACCCCAGATGGTAAGCCCCACACAGGTTCAGTGACCACAGTCCGTGAAAATTGAAAAAAGGTTCACTGAGTTCCCACATTTCTGGGTTATCTCCACAAGAGGTTTGTTTGGAGGTCGACCAAAATCAGGGTTGTACTTTCCTCAACAGCTGTCGACATTCTCCTGGACCCTGACACAATAACCGGTTTACATTCTTTCCAACCAGGTGACTGGGTCGTTACCTTGAGAGGCGAGACAACTGGATCCATGCCAGCCACTGCAAGAAGCTGCTCAACCACACCAAAGAATGAGGAGTATCTTTGTTTATCCATATTTTTTAGTTTAGTATATTTTAGCAAGGGTAACAATGAAAAGCATCCCAACTTATTGTTTAAAGTGTATTCTCCAACTAGCTAAGAAAGTGAACAGGACCAATTGCTGGGTCTACTCTGACTCTCCACCGAGCTTTAGTACCCCAGCGATGACAGCGGTACATGCTATCTATGATGTTCAGATTGGTATGAGGAATTTTGAAAAAAATAGTAAAAAACTCCAAACAGGCACTTGTCAATACATTTCTAGAGGGTAAAAAGAGTTATAGTTTTAACAATAGCTCTGGTTCTTGCCAGTTTGGGTATCGGGATGACTAGGTAGCCCACAAGTGTGCTTCAACTTTAGTTTGGTACTTATGCGGGTCTACAGCTTATAAGGTAATTCCCCCTAATGCAAGAGGTTCATGCTTCCCGGTGAAACTCGTCCCAGCATCCTTTATCGCAGCCGATTGTGAGGATCTGATGGCGCCAGAGAAGGTAAGAATGGCAGGAATAGCTATAAGGGAATTGTTCACCAACCCCGACCAGGACTGAGCATGGTTTCCTGCTTGTACAGGGTGGGGGCTTGAGCTTATGAAATGATTGAATCATTTCTTATCCAATGTAGATGGGATGTTCAGTGTGACTGTTGAAGCAGCAAGGAAGATCCCAAAGGAACAACGGCAGGTATGAATTCATAGGTAAAGATTGTTGTACCTGGATCGGGGATACTAGTGACAAAGTTCAGGCCCATATGGATAAGGTTAGATCCCTGCAAGGCAAAGCCAGAGCTATAGCTAGTATATGTTGGAATCCTTTTAAGGGGTCTGGGAATCTTTGGGGATTTTTTTATTTTTCAGCGGATCATGGTTGAAGGAAGTAGGGGTATAAATACGCATGTTGTTTTTGTTTCTATTCCTTCTATATGCTGTGATGAGGTGCTACTGTTGCCTGATTAGCTGAGTGAACAGAGCCTGAGCAGGATGACCACATCTTCTCCACTGAGATGAGACACCCCGAAGCCCAACCCATGTACAAGACACAGAGGATCCCAGACCGACCGGCTTTCATGTCCTCCTCTAAGTCATCCCTCCTGAAGAACAGAGTCTATAAGTCAAGCCGTGTTATGAACTCATAAGGGCTGATTCATTTCCAGGTGTAAGAAGAAGATCAAGATTCATCGAGGGACACATGGGAGCATATGACAAAGAGGAGGAACTGTAGTGGAAATTTTTATTAATGTATGTTGTCAGATGTCCCCCAGTGTCAGTTTTGCTGTAATACGCTCATGTGAGCGTATTCGCACATACAGACGTTGGTGGAAGACCATTGGCTGCGAAAACCTTCCCGTGGGCATGGCAGATCTGTTTGCTCTTTTAGGGATGATCGTTTATGCCTCACCAAGAGACTGGCCATCTCATGGCGATTGCATTAACGCTCCTAGCAAACGGATCTGCGTACATGGGAACACTAGCATAACCATACAAAAATCATGGCCCACTGAGCCATGATAGAGTACGGCTCGCGTCATTGGTAGAGGTGGTATTGGGCACACGATCGTGTTCAGAGCCCTGTAATTAGTGTTCAAATTGTGAGACATTTTGTGTCTCACAAGAAGCTGGCTGCATGGCTCTGCACACGATCATCTGCACACGTCACTACTGGAATTCTATTTGAATATACACGTGTGTGATTGGTTCTTTTGAAAGAATACAAGTGTCTGATTGGCTGATTCTGAAGCCACCACCTTCCTTTGTTATTCATGATTACAGTATAAATAAAAGCAGCAGATCATTGTAGTGAGGATTTTTCTAAGCTCAATGTGATTCCCACCACACCTCAAACTGCCATGCTTGTTCTCTTATTCTTCCCTTCCATCCTTTACCAAAGCCATCAGACACAACCCCTAAAAGCATCACAGGAGGCCGGTGGTTATTATTCCCTGGGTACATTCCTATAGTTGGGAATGCTTTTTGTCTTTGCTGCTCATTTTCATAATCATTATTCACAGATCATTAGGAGCTACTATGCTTTAATTCTAGCATAAACTCATCATTCTTCAGAGCCATGGACACTGAAACTGCTATTTGTTACTCTTGACTAATAACTGCCAGTAATTCTTCTCATTTTGACAGAAAGAAGGGTTGTTGTTACATTACCACACACAGTCAGGTTAGTTTTGGGAGTCTGTTATCAAGGTCAAAGTTAGGGAGCTGTGCTATTAAGGACAGAAGCAGAGTTAAGAGATTCAGAGCTAGTGCGCTGTTTTACTGCATGTGCCATA
This sequence comes from Aquarana catesbeiana, assembly GCF_042186555.1. Lineage (NCBI taxonomy): Eukaryota > Metazoa > Chordata > Amphibia > Anura > Ranidae > Aquarana > Aquarana catesbeiana. The sequence continues at coordinate 598,116,510 of NC_133326.1, read as the reverse complement.
ACAAATATGACAGAGAAGAATCTGTCATCCAAAGATTTTGTTGAAAGGTCACCAACTCAATACATTGCAAAGTGAGGTAAACAGGGTTACTAATCCAGTGCTTCAGTGTATATGAGGGTTAATTACTCTCAATAGAATTAGCAAAAATTTGCTGAAATTTAGCAACCACTATATTAATACCATGCATCATAATCTATAAGCCATGAAGTTAATTTAGAAAAAAGTCCTTAAGGCAAAGCAGTGCTTTCAAATGATCAATTGTACACCGTTAGGTAGCAGTATAATAAAAAACACCCAGTGAGACAAATCCAATTGAAGTGCTTGAGCAGTAGTTCATGGACAATTTGTCAGGTGAATGGAGAATCCACCTTCACCGCACCACGTGATTCCACTCCCCTAGGAAATGCGATTACCAGAATCATGTCAAAACACACTTTGGGTATATTATGCCTGGACAGCAACGTCAACGAGTTGCTCAGTATCTCAAATAGTTCACCGGGACAATGGATTGGTGCCTCCAAATCACATTATTCTCACTCATGTGACCGTAAGCAATTCCATAGGCTCAGCCTGCGGTGGCGGCTCTCGGCTAGCTGCTGTACCTGTATGAGCCCCAGCCACTCCTCTCGCCTCAACTCCTCCAGTCCTCCCCTAGTCACTGTCAGATATCCGGGTTTATCTGACAGTGACTAAGGGAGGACTGGAGGAGTTGAGGTAAGAGGAGCGGCTGGGGCTCATACATGTACAGCAGCTAGGAGGCACCAATCCATTGTCCCGGTGAACTATTTGAGATACTGTGGAGGATAACCCGTTGACGATGTTGTCTGGGCATAATATATATAGAAAGCGTGTTTTGACATAATTCTGGTAAGCGCATTTCCTAGGGGAGTGGAATCACGTGGTGCGGTGAAGGTGGATTATCCACACACCTGACAAATTGTCCATGAACTACTGCTCAAGCACTTCAATTGGATTTGTCTCACTGGGTGTTTTTCATTATACTGCTACCTAATGGTGTACAATGATCATTTGAAAGTGCTGCTTTGCCTTAAGGACTTTTTTCAAAATGAACTGGCTTATATATTATAACTCAATACATTGGGCTAGATAAACTATATTTGGTGGTTGTGGAATGTAAATTGTTGCACGTGACAGGTTATATCGGTGCATCTCATATCAAGTAACCAATGGCCAGTACTCCATACTCACACTCTTGGACCTCTCTGCTGCCTTTGACACAGCTGACCACCTGCTCCTCCTCAGCAAACTCCACTCCCTTGACCTCTGTGATTCTGCATTATTCTGGTTCTCCTCCTACCTATCTCAGAGCACTTTTAGTGTCACTTACAACTCCATCTCCCCCGCTCCTCTTTCTGTTGGGGTACCCCAAGGCTCCATTATTGGGCCCCTCCTATTCTCTCTCTATACCTCTTCCCTGGGCCAGTTGATATCCTCCCATAGCTTCCAATACCACCTCTATGCCAACGACACCCAGGTCTTTCTCTCCACTCCTCAACTCACCCCCTCGATCTTCTCACGGATCACAAACGTACTGAATGACATATCGGTATGGATGTCACACCACTTTCTCAAACTCAATCTTTCTAAAACTGAGCTTGTTATATTTCCTCCTTCCTGTTCCCTTCCCCATGACTTTACCATTAAGATCAACAGCACAACTGTTGCTCCCTCCACACATGCCAGGGTGCTGGGTGTAATCCTTGACTCTGACCTCTCCTTCAACCCCCACATCCAATCACTGGCTAAATTGTGCCACCTTAACCTCTGTAACATCTCCAGACTTCACCCCTTCCTGACTAACGACACCACAAAGCAGCTTATTCACTCCTTGGTTATTTCCCGCCTTGACTACTGCAACTCTCTCCTTAATGGCCTAACTTTAGGCAGGCTATCCCCCTTCAGTCTATTATGAATGCCGATGCTAGACTCATACACCTCACTAACCGATCCGTGACTGCTGCCCCTCTCTACCAATCTCTTCACTGGCTTCCACTACCCCACCGTATAAAAAATCCAAAATACTAACCACAACTTACAAGGCTATCTACAACATCGCCCCCAGCTACCTCACCAACCTCATCTGCAGATATTACCCAAATCGTCCCCTCCGCTCCTCTCAGGACCTTCTGCTCTCTAGCTCCCTTGTTACCTCCTCCCACGCTCGCCTACAGGACTTCACTAGAGCCTCTCCCATCCTCTGGAACTCCCTGCCCCAGTATGTCCTATCAGCCCCTACCCTGTCCACCTTTAGGAGATCCCTGAAACTCATCTATTCAGAGAAGCCTATCCCACACTAACCTAAGAACTGCACCTGAGCCACCCCCATCGAATCATCCCCCGCAGCTATTACCTTTTGTACCACCTCCCCCCTCCCTTTAGAATGTAAGCTCCATGAGCAGGGCCCTCCTGTCCCTTCTGTATTGAACTGTATTGTAATTGTGCTGTCCCCCCTCTACATTTTAAAGCGCTACGTAAACTGTTGGCGCTATATAAGTCGTGTATAATAATATACTATTATATAGCAGCGCTTATAGTTTATGTTGCATATAGTTGAATGTGTAACTGTCTAATACCATCAACCCTTGGCGTACTATTGCACACAACTATTGCACCAAATATTGCCAAACTCATTTTCTGTACCATTATTTAGTTGGTGCAGAGAGGACTTTTTGTGTGAAACATCACGCTTAGGATTTTATTTTACAATTGCCGCATTAGTTTCATCTTTCATTTCAACCACTCTTCAAACTGAGCTATTATTTGGCACATCCAAAATAGTTTATCTGGCCAAATTGTCTGTTATAGTTCAGGCCCAAATTGAAAATAGAACTGTAGGCACAACTTTTTTTTTTCATTTTAGAGTTATAGCGCTTATAAGGTTTATTTTTTCCATCTTTGTCCCATTGGGGAGATTTACCTTCACTTTATGTTACATAGCCAATACAGGAAGTGAAGATTTGCCCTCTATTACTGTTCTGGTGACAACCCAACATTTCAAATTTTCTTTTACTTTCACTTTTAATGATCATGGTAAACAGGACTAATAGAGAGGGTAAATCTCCCTAATGGGGGGGCACAGACAGCAATAAAAACCAGACTTACTCTGTCCAAAACTAAAAGAAAAGTTTGCCTTTGGTTAAACTTGAACTTATAGTTTAGACCAGCTAAATACATTCAAGGTCCATAAAGATGAAAGGTCCAACATGTCCCCTGTTGAGTGAGAGCCAGAGCTCTCCAGTCAGCTGGGTGCATGTGTTTTGCTCACTGCAGAGCCATAGGTCTGACTCAATTGGGGGGGGGGGCATGATAGAGCTCTGCAGAGAGACCACTGCTTCCACATAGAAGAGCAAGGATTGTTCTCTGCAGAACACTGCCAAGTAAGAGAATTTTAAGACTTTGCACACCTTTTCTTTGGATGCACCTGGAATATATTTTACTGATTTAAACGTAAAGTTTGATTGAGCTTTAAAGTGGTAGTAAACCCCTGCATATACCCAGTGAAGTGACTGGCCTCATGTAATACACAGAGATGAAGTGACCTTCTCTACTCTAGATCCGTTCAAAGCCCAGAATTAATAAAGATTGTCTGAGCTGACATAAAAAAAAGTAGTCGGAAAGCTGAAATTACACTCTGCGGGGCTCAGTGAGGAGAGCTCTGAGAGCTGATTGGAGGGGCACACCCCCTTCACACAGCACACAGGAACAGAGCTGAGGCTGTCAGTCAGCTGGAGATCCCTCCCCTGTCACCTTTTTTCTCTTGGTGTCAGGAAAACTTGTCAAAAGTGACTCATGCTAATAGCAGAGGAACGAAGCAGCAGACAGAAATAACACTTAGGGTTCTTATTGAGACAAGCACACACTATAGAGGGTTGTACTTTGTCCATATTTCATGTCTGAGGTTTACAATCACTTTAAACTCCCTGGCGGTATTCCTGAGTGTGGCTCGGGGTAGATTTTCAGTACCTAAAGCGGTAACCCCGAGCCACACTCGGGATCGCATCGCAGGATCCAGGTACAGTTACTTACCTTGTCCCCAGGATCCTGCGGTGTCTTACCACCGTGTGTGCGAGCCATCCTCCACTCGATCTATCACAGAGCACGGCGCCAAATTCAAAAAGTGAAACACACTATACATACAGTACACTGTAATCTTACAGATTACATTACTGTATGAAATTATTTCACATCCTTTTTGTCCCTAGTGGTTTGTCCAGTGCCCTGCATGCAGTTTTATAATATAAATACTGTTCTTTCTGCCTGGAAACTGGAGATTGTCCATAGCAATCAAAACCGTCCCTTTACATCAAAAGGGGTTTTAGACCAGCTAGAAAACAGTGATAATAAATTAGAACACTTGCAGAATTGAGCGATAGTGATTTGTGGGGAAATTCGTCATCAAACACTGAAAGTAATGACAGCGACAATTCTGCAACTGAGCAAATTTCAGTGTTTTTGATTTGATTACATTATTGAATCATTTTTATTATTATTATATTATTATTTGCTATAATTATTTATAGTTATTTATTATATTATAATTTATGATTTCGTATTTCAAACTTTATCATACCTGTGATGTCTACTAGACTCTTGTTTGGACAGATTTAAGTGTGTTATTCTTAAGAATTACAGGCCTACAATATAAAACGCCAAATTTCCATGCAAAACATTGTACCGCTTTAAGCATCAAAAATCTGAAATAATCATACCTCCAGGGAGGTTAAGTAAGAAATACCAACTGGCATTGTCCATTATTAATCCAACATTTTTGATTGTCTATTTCTATTTCTTCCATATCACCATATCCGCTTTTGCTTTTGTATTAAACTAATATTTTTTCTATATTGTATTTCATACTGTATTCTATAGGAATCCCATTTTTATAGGCCTAGCTCAGAAAGAGAACAGTGAGCATTATTTCGAATGGTATATACAGTAAGTAACCTCAAGGGGCACTGGAGTTGAATTATAAAAACTGGTGCCATTTTCTTTGGCAAGTAGTAAGAATATTGATTGGTTTCAGCCAGTGTATAGAGTCATGTATTATAACTCAGTCTTATTTATAGCAAAAAGACAACATACCCTTATTTTTTATCTGATGGTTGATTGTGAAATGAAGACCACAGCACCAAAAGAGGATTTACAAGAAATCATGTCTAGTTTTGAAACCAGAAATATTCCTTCCTGGTGGCTCCCTAGTAAATAAAGACAATAACGGATGTAAGCAAAAGTTTGCCTCTCTATTTTCATTATATGGATTGCACATATAACTCCTTTAAATTGCCAGACTATGAGTTTTTTTTTATTTGCACATCAAAGCAGTCTTCAGAGAAAAGTAGGATTATCAAAAGTAATTCTAATCTGCACTGTCAGTCTTGTTTGTTTGGACACATTGATTTACCTGACTTGAGAGAGTTGATTAATTAAAGTGGTTCTAAAGGCTTTTACCCTAATGCATTCTCTGCATTAAGGTGAAAAACCCTCTGTGCACAGGATTCCTCCACAGCCCCCCCCCCCTTTATACTTACCTGAGTCCGATCTTGATCCAGCCCTGTGCTCGATAGCAGCAGCTCTCTCTGCTCTCTCCCTCCTCGCAGGGCAGATTGATAGCAGCGGGAGCCATTGGCTGCCAATTTTGTGAATAGGGAGTGGGGGGTGGGGCTGAGCCACGCTGTCTGTGTCTATAGACGCAGTCAGCACAGCTCGAGATCCAATCCCCATTTGTTCAACCATAGGAAGTGGCTTCTTATGGGGGCACTCAAAGAAGAGGTAGAGCCAGGAGCACCAGTGGGGGACCCCCAGAAGAGAAGGATTGGGGCTGCTCTGTGCAAAACCATTGCACAGAGCAGGTAAGTATTACATGATTATTTTACAATCACTTTAAAACTGATAAAAAGAAAATTACAATAAAGTAACGTTTCTGACCACTGAGTCTTGTTCTCTCTGGTGAGTAGACCCTTCAGCCCTCTGAGTGCAGCCTGCCTGGTAAAATACTTACCTTCCTACCAAGTGCACTCCAGCAATTTCACTGTGCTGCCCTACCCAGAACCACAAAGGAAAACCTTTCAGGCTGATACTCTTTCTACAGTGCATGGTTAGTATTTTAACAGACGGCCTGCATTAAGGGTGGTGGGAGTTACCTTAAAGTGTTACTAAACCCACAACAGTAAAATCAGTCTGTATATGCAGTAAAGCATGCTTGTTATACACACTGTGGAACCTAAGGGGTTTATCCTGCGCATTGTGTAAAAGGCGGTTTGATTGTGTCTTCTCTGATCCTCCCCTTCTTCAACTGTACCCAATCTATCTCCTGATAAGACAGAGCCTTTAGAGAAACTCTGCACATGCTTAGTTTGGTGTGTATTGCTAGAAAAAAAAAATCTTGGGAGGGTGCATGTGATCGGCACAGGACCAATCAGTACTGTCTAGAAAGAGGGTCAGGGGTCATACAGCTTCATGGGACAGTAAGAGTAGAATGAAACCTCCTTCTACAAGCTTTAACCAGACACTGATAGAAGTCACAAGACTGCTATATACTGCTGATGAGAAAAGGTATTTAGCAATTTATATTTACTAAAATAATTGCATTTTCATGTTCTGTGTACTGTGGGAGACCAGATATAGTGAATGCAGGGTCCTGGGTTTAGTAACACTTTAAGGACATTGGTGCTTGACAGTCCCATTTATTTGGGATGACATCCCACCTCACTTGCGATACAACTGTTGGTTTTCCCATAAAGTCATAAGCAACACATTGGGATTAGTATAAGGTTACAAAGGAGGGTACTGGGTTTAGTAACACTTTAAGTTAACCTTTGTAATGTGTTGATTTTTAGTCTGTTATAAATTGCAGAACACTTCCCTCTTATGTGTTATGGTGATAAGGAGGTGCTCTGTAGTCCTAACACCAGTGGCAGCTGGTGCTGCAGGATTTTGGGCGGTCACGGGCAGCCCTCTCCAGGTCCGCACTCACCCTACAGCAGAGTTCCCCTGGACTGTCCGACGCCGTAGCTTCTGTCTTCATCCAAACTTCTTTCAGGGTTCTGAATGGCCGGGAAGCCGGAAGCTGATACAGATTCGCTGGCATCACAGGGAGGGAGGGCTGGATATACAACTGGCTAATGGGGCCTCGGGATGTGGTCACGTGCCTGTGAGGGGGTGATGGACCTGGTAGAAATCTATTGGTCCGACGGCCCGCAGAGTGCACGGCCACACAGATGGTGTGAGCTGGGGGGGGGGCAGTGCCGTGGGCTCGGGGGCGGCGTCCCTGGGCCCCTTATAGACCGGCCACCACTGCCTAACACTTTTCCTGTCCTAGGATGACAGTGCTGCCCACCCACAGAAATAGTATAGTGAGTGAGTATTGTCTCCCTAGAAAAAAAAACTGTGTTACTGGCAGGATCACCAGGTGAAAAAGGACATAAGGACTGGTAAGCAACAATATATTTCATTTTTTGTCCTTGAGTTTCAATATGTTTTAGCCAGTTAACCATTTAAACCTATGAATGTAAGTTTTTCTTTAAATCAACACCGCAAGCCTGCTTTATATTTGGTAGTCATAAATTCCTCTTCGGTGTGCCTTTCTAAAACTTGATTCACTTCATTACTAGGGCTCTAACCCCAGGTTCCAGCCCATCATCTTTCCCCTGTCCAATGAGGTTGTCTTCAATGAAGCACTCTAGTTGGACAGGGGGGTGACTTTTGGCATATTTAAACAAATTTCAGAGGGGCATTAAGTAAAGAGAGTTTTCACATGACATGTACACTTCAAGTGCAATGTAACCTTGTTTACATAATTGTTAATAATGCTGTCACCTTGGGCACAACTTCATTGTGTTAATCTTCCATTCACTCTACTGATGTGAACCATACATTTTATTTTTACCATATGGGGCAAAAATTATAGCAAAAAAAACGTCAACAGCAACAAACAGGTCTGACAGAACAGGATGGGGTGTTGTTGAGGACATGCATAAAATAAAACCGTCAGGATTGGCTCATTACATTTGTTGGAAATTCTTTTTAAAAAAATGCTCCAACAAAACAGAAATGATGACCTTAACCCTTCCAGTGCCAGAGTAGTTGGTGCGAAGATGACCCCCATCCTCCGACTGGGAAAGAGCTCACCACGTTTCCTTCTGCATCTTATACATGTAGGGTCAGGATGGGGGATTTGGCAGCTCTTCGGGAAGCCCAGAACGTAGATTGTTGAGTAAAATTCAGGTTTGTCTAACAAAAGATCGTATGTTTTCAGTTAATATGGGGTGTGTCATGTCTCCTCATTGAGTTTAGGCAAGAGCGGCTTTCTGTAAAAATCCCTGATTTAAGAATCCCAGCTCTTGCAGAGATAAATGTGCTTTTTATCCTCTAATAATATAAAACAGTCCCTAAAAAGGTGAGTTTGTTACTGTGAGGAGAAGGAAGGGATCAGTGCAAACAGGCAGGCAGTAAGAGGGATTGTCTGTTCCCTGGGAGAGATTACTCCATCCATTGACTGTTCGTGACACAAGGAGTGGGGTGTCTGTGATCCAAGTGTGGGCATAGGCCATTGGATGGGTCCTTTCTAGTGCTGGCATGGGTGGAGTCTCACATCCCCATCTAGATCACATTTTCAAACAGTTGCATGGACTTCATGATGTTTTCATCCTGCGGAAAGAAAGGTACACTTGATTGCCAGATTCACTAATTTATGTTCAAAATTGTAAAAATGTACAGTATCTAAATGAACCTTTCTACCATTAAGGAAACCTTGAAAAAATGTTGTGATCTTGGCGAATCAATCCCTGAAATAATTTTAACTTCAGCAACTTATGGTACATTAGTGTGATCATTGAGTTTTAGATATACTGATAAATAAAATAAAAATATTGTCTGGAGTGGAGCATACAATGTAGTAGGATGAATAGCTACAGTTAAAGAAGTTTCCAAGACTGTCAAGCAGCTATAGGCCACCTAGGAACCATTGGCCCTTAGCAACTTCCTGGACCACCCTTATCCTAATCTGCAACTTCTTGAAGGCTTAAATTTATTTTAGGATCTCAAACTAATACACATTGTTATTATTTATATACTGTAGCTCCAAATGCCTTCAACTCTCTTTTCTATAACTCTCACGCCTTTTTTAAAAATCTTTTTGAATAATGATAATGTAACCGCTGTACTAGTATTTACATGGGCCTTTCCTTTTGTCCTGCACTGCAGACTCAGAATAGTGGCATAGGCACTGGAGCCTAAAGCATATCGTTTGGTAAATGCCAATCCTCCAAGTGGTACTTAGTAGCAGTATCTTGCATAGCAAGACAACTAAAGCTAGAACCCTTAAGAATTTCCCAATGAACCCCAGTTTAGAATTCCTGATCTAAACATAAACACCTTTATTTAAGGCAGTTTACATTCCCCGAATCCCCACATCCAGGAAAAGAAACAAAAAGACTGAATTACAGGTGGCCATGGTACTAAACTGTGCAGGGAAATGATATAGAAAACAGTTCTACTGTTTTTAATGGTAAATCTGGCCCTACAAATTACAGTAAGCCCATAGCAACCAGTAAGCTTTGGGTTCACTACTGCCAGATTATTGAAAGATGAACTTTGTTGCTGTAAGATATTGCTTTTTGTTAACCTAATGTGAAATGCGTATGTTTACCATTATCATGTTTAATGCACAGAGAAGCAAAATAATATAGACAAACAGGGCCATAACAATAACCTACCTTTTGGCAAGTCTCCAGAAATTCATCAATGGTCACAACTCCATCATGGTTTCGATCCATCTTCTGTAAAATAGGTGATGTGGAGAGAAAATGACACATTATGTATGGGTTAGGAGGTTTTGTGTCATTTTTAGCAAAGCTATAGACACTTTTTTGTTACAAATAACCTTTAAAACACCTGTCTCCTCCCAGATGTAACATATGAGGTAATTGCTAGTTTTGGGACCAGTGTAGGCCTAGAAATGCCAAATGGACAAAAGTTTGTGGACACCTGGTCATCACATTATAAACTTGTTGGACATTCCATTCTAAAACCATATGTATTATAATGGAGCACCCCCTTTGTGACAGTAACAGCCTCTATTCTAAGAAGGCTTTCCAAACAAATTTGCAGTGTGTCTATGGAAAATTGGTGCCCATTCAGCCCAAAAAGTCTTGGTGATATTAGGTAGTGATGTTGCACAGAGAGACTTGCAATCAATGAGCCATTTCCTTCCAATAGGGTAAAGGTCAGGGCTTTGGGCAGGCCAGTTGAGTACCTCCATACCACACTCATTAAACAATATTTTTATGGACTAGACTTTGTGCATCTGAACTCAGTAATTTAAAGTGATTGTAAAGGTTTTTTTTGCTTTTTAAATAACAAACATGTCATACTTACCTGCTCTGTGCAATAGTTTTGCACAGAGCAACTCCGATCCTCCTATTCTGGGTCCCTCACTGGCGTTCCTGGTTCCTCCTGCCTTTCAAGTACTCCCCTAGCAAGCCACTTGCGGGGGGACTACTTGTGCCCTGCTTGCACCCAAGCTGCACTGTGTGCATCTATTGACACACAAAGTAAAGCTCAGCCCTGCCCCCCGCTCCCTTGTCACTAGAGTTGATTGGCAGCAACAGGTGTCAATGGCTCAACTGCTCTCACTGAGTCCAGTGAGGAAGGAGAGAGAACAGCACAATTGCTCTCTGGTTCAGCACTGGATGGAATTCAGGCTCGGGTAAATATTGGGGGGTAGGCCAGGAAGTGATGATATCCCACATAGTAAACTGAGAAGTGACGCATCATAAACCTGGGGAAGAATAGGAAGGGACTGCTAGTGGCCACAGCATAGGGAACAGATACCCTAGTACTCTTGATGTCAGCAAACAAGCGAATGTACCTTAGTGCAAGGCATAGCACTTATTAATGTGAGTAGGTAACGTGGAAGCGGTTTTATAAAAAAATAACGTTTTTTTAAGTTTGCACACTATGGTCTTTCCTCTATTTCTTCCTTATGTTGTTTGAACCTATATGATTATAACACCAGCAAGAGGAGAGAAAAGGAGTTGTTCCAGGTGGAAAGTGAACAGTGTTTAACCTCTGTGTAACAAGTGTTTTTTAACTTACCTGTAGTCGGTGGTCTGTGTTGGGGGTGGAATATCACTGGAATACTGCGTTATTTGTGAGTTATCACAAGAGCAGTTTTATGGGCTCCATGATATGGACACTGTTTTAACCGGTTCCCACCTGCCATATAATCAAAATGATGGCCGGGTGGGACAGCTCTAGTTCTGGGAGGATGTCACATCAGAGGCCGCCCATCAGTGCTACCTATTAGTGCAGCCTCATCAGTGCCGCCTCATCAGTGCCCATCAGTGCAGCCTATCGGTGCCACCTCATCAGTGTCCATTAGTGCTGACTACTAGTGCCCATCAGTGCAGCCTCATCAGCGCACATAAATAAAGGAGAAAAATTACCTGTTTGCAAAATTTTATAACAGAAACTAAGAAAAACTTTTTTATTTTCTCAATTTTTGGTATTTTTTGTTTGTTTAGTTAAAAAAAAAACAAAAAAAAAACAGTGGTGATTAAATACCACCAAAAAAAAGCTTATAGGTGTGAAACAAATTATAAAAATGTAATATGGTACAATGCTGCATGACCACGTAATTGTCATTCAAAGTGTAACAGCGCTGAAAATTGGCCAGGGCAGGAAGGAGGTAAAAGTACCCAGTAGGCAAGTGGTTAAGGGCATTGAGCCTGAATTTGATGGGGATATCTGCACTACTGCAATTTTTTTGGGGAGTTTTGATAAATGGACACTTTATTTTTGTACTTTATTGTATAATATATATTTATTTTTAAGTTGTATGCACATAGATTTGTATACTTGGACCAATAGCACTGTATAGAATTGTTTAATCTATGTACTAAGTACTTATGTTGCATTTTGGATACAGCAGCTTTTGTGTTAGATTCAAGCACTATTGGATGGTATTAGCGTTTGCACATAAAAGATGCAGAGAATGCATTAAAGTGGTTGTGAACCCTTTATAACCACTTTTTACTACAGGTAAGTCTATAAAAAGGCTTACCTGTAGCGACGTCATCGGCACATGCGCACTGAAGCAATGGCCCGTACGTACTGTACGTTAGTGTGCTGTTACCGGTGGCTCCCGTGAGCATGTGCAGGAGTGACGTCATTACTGCTCTGGCCAATCACAGCGCCTGAGCTGCGATACCCGGAAGTAACTCCGGGAATGATGTCGCCCGCCGGAGCGGTGTACAAGGACTGCTGCAGGGGATTCAATCTAAGGTAAGTAATTCATAATGAGCTAGTATGCTATGCATACTAGCTCATTATGCCTTTGTCTTGCAGTTTTTTTTTGTTTTGTTTTTTGTTAGTGGGTTTACAACCACTTTAAGGTAAAAAACCTTTAGCCAATAGAACTACTTTAAAGAGGTGTTCACATATTTTTGTTCATATACTAGTGTATATACCAGCTGCATATAAAGTCCATTTTTGTCTAATAAATACTTACCAGTCGCCATTAACAAAAGTGAATGATCCGTCACCTTTTTATATAAAGGTATTTTATATATTTAGTATAATAACAAGTTCCCATTAGATGTAAACGCCTAAGCAGAATTCTTATGGTTCTAGTGTTTATTCATGCTTTGCTGTATGTTGTAATATTGTATGCGTTGTATACCCTTGCCTGAAATATCAGCAAATGTTGGCTCTATATAAACAAATAATGATAATAATGCAAGGATGTAGTCAGAAATTGAAACTGGCATATAATGTCCTTTAGTGCTCTGACATGTCCGAGTCAGTGACTGTTTTTACAACATACACTGCTAATTATTGTGTAAAGCAAATCAATGGATGTTTGGTATCTTAATGTCAAATTTACCTGGAAGAATCTTTCCACATGCTCTATTGGTGCATCTTCTCTTAGCATTGGGTAAGTGTACCTCCCCATCATGTCATAGATAGACTTCATTATAGCCAGCATCTCCTAAATGTGGGAAAGACATAATATATCAGATTTAAGGAGGTTAAGGGTTTACTTTTTTAAAGTATATGTGAACTCTCACCTTGTAAGACAACAGTTTAAAATATGAAAGGCGAAACATTTGTGTATACATATAAAAGGTATTTATAAATAATGTTTTTTATATCACATACCCTCCTGTTCTTAGCTGCATAATGGGCTCAGGGAACTAGGAGAGGAGAAACAGCAGTACACTGGTCTTCCCAGTGAATGGCTGTGCCGGGGAGGGGGGGGGTCAGAACAACTCTGCTAATTGGAGGAGAGCAGGCTGAGTTCCCGGCACTGCCAGAAAAGTGATCACACTGTGCTCTTCTGCCCAGTGTGGTCAGTTTTTAACAGGAAAACAGAGGGACTGACAGGATCATCAAGTATTTCACACAAAGGAAGCAATACCAAGAGAACAGGATACATTTTCATACAAGTACATGGTACAGCGGACACGCCATTAAAGTTGTAAGGGCTAAAGGTTTTTTAACCTTCTGTGTGCAATCCCCCCCCCAGCCCCCCAATCCTTACCTAAACTCCCTCTGATCCAGCAATGTTCACGATAGACTCAGCTGTGCCTGGACTCTCCCTCCTCGTTGGCTGAGACAGCAGTGGGAGTCCATTGGCTCCCACTGCTGTCAATCACAGCCAGTGAGCCAATGAGGAGAGACCAGGGGTGGGGTCGAGCCATGGCTCTAAGTGTCTTATGGATGCATAGAGCAGCGGCTTGGGAGCGAGCATGCAGCGGTATCCCCAGGGCAAGCGGCTTTCTCTGGGGCACTGCTAGAGGGGGAGGAGCGTCGGTGAGGAACCCAAAAAGAAGGGGATCGGAGCTGCTCTGTGCAAAACCACTGCACAGAGCAGGTAAGTATAACATTTAAAAAAAAACACAAAAAGCTTTAATACCACTTTAATATGAAATGTTGGGGGTAACATATTCTTTAACCACCTGCTGACCGCTCACAATAAATATACTGCAAGTGGGCAGCAGGTACAGGCACAGTCACGTACTTGTATGTGACTGGCCTTCTTCTGGTTTTGGGGCACGCATGTGAGTGCCCCTTGCCGACCTATGCTGTGATTGGACACAGCATGAGTAGGCAGCAGATTTCAGCCAATGATTTCGGCTGAAAACTGCTGATCGGCCGTGTCCAATCACACACATATTTCTGTGTTTACAAACACACAGAACTCTGTGTGCATAGGAACAGTGATCTGGCTGTTTCTTCTTCCTGAAAAACAAGGAGAAAAAAACTGCCTAATCAGAAAATAAGCACACACATTACACACATTCTTAGGCACGCAGTTAGCACCTTGATTGCCCCTAGATGTTAACCCCTTCCCAGCCAGTGTCATTAGTGCAGTGTCAGTGTAATATTATCACCACTGTAATAGTGTCACTAGCAACATCAGTTAATGGCCCTCCCAGATAGTGTCTGTTAGTGCCAGATTGCCCGCTTCCCTATCGCAGTCGCTGATCACCACCATTACAGTGTAGCATCTATAGCTGCATGAATTACAGTATATATATATATATATATATATATATATATATATATATATATATATATATATATATATGTGTAGCGCTGACAACTGTTGTTTTTAGCCATATGTGTGTTATGCAGTACATAAGTTATTATAGTGCCATCTTGTGGATAATTGAAAAAGGTACAATACTTTTACGTTTCATGATTAAGTGAAGTGACATGGAAGTGATTGATTGTTTACTTCGGAACTTTAGCTGTGACCCACCCACAATGCTCCTGGACAAGAGGAGAACTGAATTGCATTGTGGGAGGATATAAAAGGGTAAGGAGCGGCCATCTTAGCTCTCTTGTTCCTGGGCGCGTGGCCTGCCAGCAGGATTCTGTGGGTGTGTGTGTCCCACAGGGTTGCGGCCTACTTTGAGAAGGAGCGGAGCAGCTTCAAGGATCCTGCCGTCGTATCACAGTGTGCTGGAGCCCCGTGGGGAGGTAACCTAGGACTCCTGGTCGTTAGTGAACGGAACAGTGTGACGGTGGTGCCTCCATACGGATTGAGAACTGCTGAAATGGAGACATCCATCTGCCTGGATCCTGTGTGGTGAGAGGGTTAACACCCGGAAGTTTGTTTAATACTACACACACACACGTAGAACTGTTACAGAGTGTTGCTGGGACTGATAGTCCCACAGAACAAGTTAAGTTGGAAAACAGTACATCTGCATAGACTTCAGTATTCAAGAGCGGATGCTAGATGTTTGTCTTCTTCATATGAGAACACTTAGTCAGTCTGCCGGATTATAACTGCCTTAGTGTATTACCTTACACTGCGCAAAACACCCAAGAGGAACCCCTTGTGGATTACAATTACAAGTTCCTAGCTAGCGAAGACTGAAGACGTCAAGACTATCTTTTTTTTTATTGCAGGGCTCTACATGTATTTACTAAGTATAGTGACTTTACAGTTTAGAGCAAGGGGAGCTCCCTGGTATAGATATATACAATTAGGTATATTTGTGTATGTTACCAATTGTTATAACTATTTACTATACTATTGCACTATGTTGGTGTGATAGTGTAGTCATTGTAATAACCCTTTATATAAATATACTACTTACTCAAAGAAATAAGTTATTTCTGGTTATTATTGAAGTTTGTGTGCAGTGTTGTTATTTATTCTGCAGGTGGAGCTACAGACACCCAGGTAGAGGTAATTATAAATATAAGTGTATATTGTGGGTTAAAGTCAATACTCATATCATTACAACACTGCACTACAGCTGTGCCAAGGGGATTGAACAATTTAAGAAGGGTAAAGAGATAAGAGGACAGGCCCGCTTTAAACCAGCAGCTCCACCGAGAGTTATTGCTACATGTAGGGGCTCGTCCGGGATAACTGTCACTCTGAAATCAAGCACCCCCTTAAGAACCATAGAATGGATCCCCCCCCACTGTGGCACAGTGGTGTGAGGCGGAAGGGACCCGTTTAGAAGTGAGCGTGGCCATGGAACTCTGGGGAGATATCTGGGAGAAAGAACACATTAACCGAGTGGTAAAGACACTATCCCCAGAACAAAGAGCCAAGGTGGTCGCAGTAAGACCCAATCATGAGACCTTCCGCACCTATGCACTATTGGAGTGGAGGAAGGGAGTTCCAGAAAATTTCAAGGGTGCAAGTGTTGAACTCGCTGACAAGACCAAATTTTATCCGAAATAAAAGAAACTTTGACCTCAAAGTGAGTATTCAAGATCTACAACCTGGTGACCGAGTTCTATTAAGGAATTTAGGCATTCCTGGGAAACACAAGCTAGCGAATTGCTTTAGGTCACAGCCATACATTGTTTGTAAACAGCTCCCAGGACTTCCAGTATTTGAAAATAGGCTAGAAGGAAGTACTGGACCAATCAAGACTTGGCATTAGAATCACCTTTTGCCCCTTACTGATGCAGTCAGGATAATCCCCGAGCAGGAGTTATCATCTACATCAGAAGTTGCACAACGGCCTGTAATTAGGTCCCAGTCTGGGCCTTTGACAACTGCAGACAGTGAGGAGAGAGAGATGGACATTAGCTGGTTGTGGTCATCTAATATACCTGAAGCTGAAGAGAGTGTTTCATCACCAACAACCAAAGAGGATAGTGAGGCCCTTAGGCCAGAAGCTTCAGAGTTTGTACCATTGTCCGAAAGAGTTGAGAAGTGTTTATCTCCCACTGAAGTAGAAGAGAATAGTGTCCATCCAGAAATAGAGGACACACCAAAAGAACAAAGGGGAAAGAGGAACATTCGCCCACCCAAGAGACTAACCTATGATACTTTGGGCGAGTGTTCTGAGACAACAAAGGTTACCATCAAAAGGAATGTGGATGAGCCTTGTTCCTCCTCAGTTAATCTGGACAATGAGAGCCCTGTTTCACCCCTTGGCACACCTGTATCTGATACTAAGGTGACAGTTGTGGGTACACAGAGTAGCTTTCCAACACCTGAGAATTGGTGGGAGGCTCCTCTGTCGGTCCTGTGCACTCGTTTAGAGGCTAAGATGTGTAGCAGGAACAAGGTCTTACATATCTTTGGGGACCAAAGATTTAAAGCAGGGGGAGTATGTAGCGCTGACAACTGTTGTTTTTAGCCATATGTGTGTTATGCAGTACATAAGTTGTTATAGTGCCATCTTGTGGATAATTGAAAAGGTACAATACTTTTACGTTTCATGATTAAGTGAAGTGACATGGAAGTGATTGATTGTTTACTTACGAACTTTAGCTGTGACCCACCCACAATGCTCCTGGACAAGAGGAGAACTGAATTGCATTGTGGGAGGATATAAAAGGGTAAGGAACGGCCATCTTAGCTCTCTTGTTCCTGGGACGCGTGGCCTGCCAGCAGGACTCTGTGGGTGTGTGTGCCCCACAGGGTTGCGGCCTACTTTGAGAAGGAGCGGAGTAGCTGCAAGCATCCTGCCGTCGTATCACAGTGTGCTGGAGCAGCAGAAGTGATCATTCCGGAGACCCGTGGGGAGGTAACCGAGGACTCCTGGTCGTTAGTGAATGGAACAGTATGACAGCGTGGTGGTGCCTCCATACGGACTGAGAACTGCTAAAACGGAGACATCCATCTGCCTGGATCCCGTGTGGTGAGAGGGTTAACACCCGGAAGTTTGTTTAATACTATACACACACACACACACTTAGAACTGTTACAGAGTGTTGCTGGGACTGATAGTCCCACAGAACAAGTTAAGTTGGAAAACAGTACATCTGCATAGACTTCAGTATTCAAGAGCGGATGGTAGATGTTTGTCTTCTTCATATGAGAACACTTAGTCATATAGATTCTAACTGCCTTAGTGTATTACCTTACACTGCGCAACACCCAAGAGGAACCCCTTGTGGATTACAGTTAGGCATGTGCATTTCGTTTCGTTCCGAATCGAAATTCGGATGAATTTTTCATTATTCGGAAATTCGGATGCATCCGAATTTCCGAATTACAAAAGTAGAGAATTTAAACGAATCCGAAAAAAAACGAACAAATTCGAAAACATATTCGAATCGAATTCGAAAACATATTAGAATCGAATTCGAAAACATATTAGAAACAAATTCGAAGACAAATTCGAATCGAATTCGAAAACATATTCGAATCGAATTCGAAGACAAATTCGAATCGAATTAGAAAAAAATAGAAAACGTTTTTCTAAAAAAAAACAATAGAATATAAAATAATAAAGCAATAGAATATATATATATATATATATATATATATATATATATATATATATATATATATATATATATATATATATATATATATATATATAATTTTTTTTTTATTATTCTCTTTTTTTTTTTTATGCTTTTCTTTTCTATTATTTTATATTCTATAATAGTCTTTTCAATTCAAATTCATTCTATACGAAATTCGAATTTCGGAACATGGCTTCTCAAGTTTGAATTTCGTATAGAATTAATTCAAATTTGAATAGAAAAGATTAGAACAGAAAATAATAGAAAAGAATAGACTAGAAAAACAATAGAACAGAATAGAAGAAAATATAATATATATATATTATAGTAATAAAAGTAAAAGTGAAATACAGCGCTAAAAATGATAACCAATGGTAAAAGGCACATTAGACATGGTGACCATTACCAATATATACATAGCTGAAACACATGAAGCATAATACCAAAAAATTGAATATTAGACGGGATATAGTTGATGCCCCTGTTGAAGTCCATGTGGACTAAACGCGTCAGACTTGTTGGGGCGGAGAATTCCCCCTCGGGCTTCTGAATGGACAGTTGTGACGTGGACCATAGAGGATAGATCCCCCTCGAGATTCGGGATTTCCAGGACCAACCATCGTCCAACCATCGTCCATTAAGGATCTCAGAACCTGTTTGATTCGGTGTCACCGGCATCCGAATCCACTCCTGCTGGTAAGCGTATTCCATCTATTCACTTCCCATGATCGTACAATTCATGATATACAAGAGAAGATTTCTACATCAGTCCAACATTTGTATTTAGCCTATGTTTGGGACTCTCTTGTATCAGATTCATAGCCATACATTGGGACTTTACTATATCCCGTCTAATATTCAATTTTTTGGTATTATGCTTCATGTGTTTCAGCTATGTATATATTGGTAATGGTCACCATGTCTGATGTGCCTTTTACCATTGGTTATCATTTTTAGCGCTGCATTTCACTTTTACTTCTGTTTATAATATTGGTCATATTTTATGTAGCTGCTTTTCACATTGGGTTAGCGCAGTGTTATTTATATTTTCTTTGATATATATATTATATTTTCTTCTATTCTGTTCTATTGTTTTTCTAGTCTATTCTTTTCTATTATTTTCTATTCTATTCTAATCTTTTATATTCAAATTTGATTTCGGTCTATATGAAATTCGAATTTTGGAAGATGTTTTATATATATATATATATATATATAATTTTTTTCTATTCTGTTTCATTGTTTTTCTATGCTATTATTTTCTATTCTATTCTAAACTTTTCTATTCGAATTTGAATTCATTCTATACGAAATTCGAATTTCGGAAGATGGCTTCTGAAAGTGGAATTTCGTATAGAATGAATTCGAATTTGAATAGAAAAGATTAGAATAGAAAATAATAGACTAGACAAACAATAGAACAGAACAGAATAAAATATAATATATATATTTTATTCTATTCCGTTCTATTGTTTTTCTAGTCTTTTCTCTTCTACTCTATTCATAATCTTTTATATTCAAATTCAAATTCATTTTATAAGAAATTAAAATTTCGGAAGATGGTTATATATATATATATATATATATATATATATATATATATATATATATATATTTTTATTTATTTTATTTTTTTTTATTTTATTTTTTTCTATGCTGGTCTATTGTTTTTCTATTCTTTTCTATTCTTTTCTATTTTATTCTAATCTTTTCTATTTGAATGCGAATTCATTCTATACAAAATTTGAATTTCTGAAAATGGTTATACAGAAACAGAATGAAATAGAATGAAATCGAATTCTAATAGAAAAGACTAGAACAGAAAAACAATAGAACAGAATCGAAAAAAAAAAAAAAAAATATATATATATATATATATATATATATATATATATATATATATATATATATATATAACCATCTTCCGAAATTGGAATTTGGTACAGAATGAATTCAAATAGAAATGATTAGAATAGAACAGAAAATAATATAAAAGAATAGCATAGAAAAACAATAGAACAGAATAGAAAAAAAATATAAAATATTCTATTCTAATCTTTTCTATTTCTACCAAATTCCAATTTTGGAAGATGGTTTATATATATATATATATATATATATATATATATATATATATATATATATATATATATATATATATATATATATATAATATTTCTTTCTATTCTGTTCTACTGTTCTATTGTTTTTCTATTCTATTCTTTTCTATTAGAATTTGATTTCATTCTATTTCTATATAACCATTTTCCGAAATTCGAATTTTGTATAGAATGAATTTGAATTCAAATAGAAAAGATTAGAATATAACAGAAAATAATAGAAAAACAATAGAACAGAATAGAAAAAAATATTTTATATATATATATATATATATATATATATATATATATATATATATATATATATATATATATATATATATATATATAAACCTTCTTCCGAAATTCGAATTTCGTATAAAATGAATTTGAATAGAAAAGATTAGAATAGAAAGAATAGACTAGAAAAACAATAGAACAGAATAGAATAAGATATAATATATATATATTATATTTTATTCTGTTCTGTTCTATTGTTTTTCTAGTCTATTCTTTTCTATTATTTTCTATTCAAATTCAAATTCATTCCATACGAAATTTGAATTTCAGAAGCCATCTTCCGAAATTCGAATTTCGTATAGAATGAATTCAAATTCGAATAGAAAAGTTTAGAATAGAATAAAAAAGAATAGCATAGAAAAACAATGAAACAGAAGAGAAAAAAATATAATATATATTATATTTTATTCTCTTCTGTTCTTTTGTTTTTCTAGTCTATTCTATTTCTATTATTTTCTATTCTAATCTTTTATATTCAAATTCGAATTCATTCTATACGAAATTCTAATTTTAGAAGCCATTAACTGAATTTGAAAAAGTAAATTATATATAACCATTTTGCGAAATTCGAATTTCGCATAGAATTAATTCAAATTTCGAATAGAAAAGTTTAGAATAGAATAGAAAAGAATAGCATAAAAAAACAATGGAACAGAATAGAAAAAAAATATAATATATATATAACCATCTTTCGAAATTGGAATTTGGTACAGAATGAATTCAAATTTGAATAGAAAAGATTAGAATACAATATATTATATTTTTTTCTATTCTGTTCTATTGTTTTTCTATGCTATTCTTTTATATTTTCTATTCTATCCTAATCTTTTCTATTGGAATTCGATTTCATTCTATACGAATTTCAAATTTTGCAAAAATGGTTATATATAATTTACCTTTTCATATTCATTTAATGATTTTTTCGAATGCGGTAGAATTTTTTCGAATTTGACAGTTTTTTTCGAATGTGGTAGAATTTTTTCGAATTTGATAGTTTTTTTCAAATGTGGTAGAATTTTTTCGAATTTGACAGTTTTTTTCGAATGTGGTAGAATTTTTTTCGAATTTGATAGTTTTTTTCGAATACGGTCGAATTTTTTCGAATGCGGACGAATTTTTTTCGAATTCGAATACGAAACTAAACGAATTCCGAAAACGAATGTAACGGATGCAATGAATTTAACTAAACGAATTTAGTTAAATAACGAATCGAAAAGACTGAAGATGTCCAGACCATCTTTTTTTTTTATTGCAGGGCTCTGCATTTATTTACTAAGTATAGTGACGTTAAAGTTTAGAGCAAGGGGAGCTCCCTGGTATAGATATATACAATTAGGTATATTTGTTTATGTTACCAATTGTTATAACTATTTACTATACTATTGCACTACGTTGGTGTGATAGTGTAGTCATTGTAATAACCCTTTATGTAAATATACTACTTACTCAAAGAAAGAAGTTATTTCTGGTTATTATTGAAGTTTGTGTGCAGTGTTGTTATTTCTCCTGCAGGTGGAGCTACAGACACCCAGGTAGAGGTAACTATAAATATAAGTGTATATTGTGGGTTAATGTCAATACTCATATCATTGCAACACTGCACTACAGCTGTGCCAAGGGGATTGAACAATTTGAGAGGGGTAAAGAGATAAGAGGACAGGCCCGCTTTAAACCAGCAGCTCCACCGAGAGTTATTGCTACATATATATCATAGTTTGTACAAACCAATTATTATATTCTTCTTAGGTTTTTATTTTACCAAAGACATGTAGCAGAATACATTTTACTCTAAACTTATGAAGAAATTTATTTTTTTTATTTTTTTATTGGATATGTTTTATAACAGAAAGAAGAAAATAAAGTGTTTTTATTAAATGTTCAGTCTTTTTTTTGTTTATAAAATAAAAAACCCAGTGGAGATCAAATTCCACCATAAGAAAGCTCTATTTGTGTGAAAAAAATGCTATAAATTTTATTTGTGTACAGCAGGGGTGTCCAAACTTTTTTCAAAGAGGGTCAGATTTGATAAAGTGAACATGCGTGAGGGCCGACCATTTTGTCTGACATTCTTTGAATCATTAAAATTAAATGTAAATGAACGAATACACTGCCCAATAAGAATTCTCTTGCCTTTGTGGCTGTGTGTGGTGAAGAGTCCAAGGATGAGCTCGGGCGTGTTATTTGGATATACCGTATTTATCGGCGTATAACACGCACCTTCGCTTTAAGAGGGAAGTTTGAGGAAAAAAAATTACATTTTTTAATAAAGAACTGTGAAGTAAAATAAGGGTCAGTGCCCATCAATGCAGCCTCACCATTGCCATGAATGCAGCCTCACCATTGCCATGAATGCAGCCTCACCATTGCCATGAATGCAGCCTCATCATTGCCACGAATGCAGCCTCACCATTGCCACGATTGCAGCCTCACCATTGCCATGAATGCAACCTCACCATTGCCAGCCATCAGTGCAGCCCATCTGCAGCCTCGGAGGGGACAGGGAGGGGGGCGGGACGAGCGCCAACAGATTACATACAGGAGAATCCCCTGTTCACTCAGTGGCCTCTTAATACAAAGTCCCACCTCCTATGATAGACAGAACAGTCGTCCAATGCCCGCCCAGGAGATGGAACTTCCTATTACAGGGGCCCCCAAGTAAACAGGAGATTCTCCTGTATGTAATCTGTCGGCACTCGTCCTGCCCGCTCCCTGTCCCCTCTGAGGCTGCCAGAACAATAAATGCGGTGCTTGGGGATTCGTTGGGGGGCCACAAAAGATGATCTATACAAATTACCAGTGGGGCCGCATTAAACTGGAACGCGGGCTGCAATTGGCCCGTGGCTGGACTTTGGACATGCCTGGTGTACAGTGTTGCATGTCCGTGCAATTGGCAAATAAATTAGCACAGTGCTGATAAGCAAAAAATACCCTGGTCATGAAGGGGGTAAAACTTTTCGGAGGTCAAGTGGGTAATTCAGCAATGTGTTTATTGATATAAAGTTAGTACACATCCCTTCTTTTATATTCGTTATACATAATTGTTTCTGTGCAGTTGATAAGAAACAGTCTCATGCATGCAATTTCCGAGACTCCCTTAGTGTCTTTCAGGTTTTTGAAGACGTATCCCAAAATGCTTCATTCATGTCCTCACCTGCAGCTATACAGCAGCTACACTTCTATAATAAGCATTTTATTCATATGCCTTAGTTCTGTTTCTAGGAAGCCACACACCTTCCCACTAAGTTCCGCTTCTGCTTTTTCCTTTGTTCTTGTTGATTTAGTTATTTTTTTCTTTTTTTTTATACATAACAGTTTTGATAGATTTTTTTTCCCATATAACAGCAAAAAAGATAAAGTATTAAACAAAGGACTACATATAAAGTTCTTACACAATCAGTAGTCTAATAAGGACACATAGCTAAATCACATGCATTAGTCATAGTGAACACATCAACTAGGAAAAGTAACAATGTGTTGAAGAAAAGAAGCACATCAGCTGATCTAACTACGTGATTTAGTTATCTTATGACCCATGGCTTTGGGCATGTGCCAATGGGCAGATGCTGCTTTCTTCCAGGTGCCACCCACTTGCATCATAACACAATCTGAGATGCTTCTGAGACCATTTACAGTTCATTAACGGGCGCATTTGACCTGTAGTTGACCTTCTTCTGACCTGCATGTGGCCTCCTAAACCACATCCATCTCCTCCAAACTGTTTATGCATTTCCATTGACTTGTTTGAGAGGCAGTACTGATGGGAATGAAAGACCCATCAGCTAGGGCTCTAAACCTCCTCTCCATAAGTAATGAAAAGGTGTACAACCCAATGTTGCTGCATACATGAAGGAGGTATGACCCTAAATGCCTCATGAATGTACAGATATGCAATAAATGTGTGAGTATGTTAGAGTGTCTGTGACTGTAATGCAATTGAGAAACAAAATTAAAGTGTCACTAAACCCACATCATAAAAAAACTATCAATAAATGCTATATGACATGCTGTTCATACTCACTCAGTCACTATGAAATACCTTTTCTGTATTCTACAAAAAACCTGGTTGATCTGGCTGTTCTTTACCCCCCTCCTGTCCATGTCCTCACTGCAGATAGGGATTTTGCAAAGCAGTGTTTGCAATTCTGCACATGCTCAGTTTTCAGTGAGTTTCTTTGCTGAGCATTTCCTCCCTTTCACATCTGAGCAGCTCATGTGACTATAGAGTCACACACGTGGGCAGGGGCAGACTGACCATTGAGCCACTGCCTGAGGGCCCTGGGCCACTAGGGGGCCCCATCAGGGTTGCCAGCTTCAGTAAAACCAGGGACAGTATGTATAAATCTGTGTTTTTTTTACATCTGTCTGTGTATACTGTGTGTACATGTATGTGTATACTGTGTGATTGTATACTGTGTGTGTGTATACTGTGTGGCCCCATAATCTCTGATTGCCTGGGGGCCCCATAATCTCCTATTGCCCGGGGGCCCCATGAGTTATCAGTCTGCCCCTGCATGTGGGTGTATACACAGTGGTAAATGACAGCCCACTCCTTGCCTCCTTCATGCCCACTAAACAGCTAAACACAATGGGGGTGGGATATTATATGTAGATTGATGGAGACATCACCTCCCTATTATTCTAAGACTAGAATTAGAAATCCCTACAGTTTTCTCTCCTCTTCGCCTGCGGTGACAGGACGGGCTGCACGGGTTCTGATTGGTCGGTGCCGCCCATGTGATGGCACCGACCAATTAGAATGCTCCTAAACTTACCTCCTTACAAGGTACGTTTTGGAGATTAAGCTGCAGGGGATTTCTAAGCCCCGGTCCGGTGAGGCGGTGACCCGATGTCTCCTAGCGGGTGATCGCCGCACTCCAGGTCAGTGGGACTCGGGGGAGTTGGGTGAGGAGGGGGTCCTGTGTAAGTTCACCTTACAAATTTTTCTGTAAAGGTGAACTTACCCTTTAAATATTTATTTTTACTCTGTATTCCAAAAAACTGTTTTTTTTTTTTAATTATTTTGAACATGTGACCAGCAGCAGAGGACTAGAAGCTCCTACTGCCACTGCCTACAGACAGGCTATGAAAGAGCTGGGTCATGTGCCAGCTGTATATTGAATAAGAAAAAAGTACAGTGCCATCATCTACATACAGAAATAGAAGGGACAATGTAAATTAAACAGTGTGTTTTTATTATCACTTTAAAGGACCTTGCTATTCTCCCTATAATTATCTCCAACTCATCTTGTATGATGTGTAGTTGTTCAGAATTTAAAAAAAGTACTAAGGCGTATTTTGAGGTATACTAGCATCATCACCTCTGTGGTGTTATTTGGGTGTCTCTGTTCTCATAAATATTTTTTTTATATAGGGAAAACTCTCGCAATCATAAATCACATTGACATAACATGACAAATTTACTCTGCTGATCCATTCAGGCTTAGTAAATCTGCCAAGAAAAGTTTTATTTCATTTTAGGATATTTAAGTTACTTAAAGTGACACTAAATTTGGGTTTAAAAAATATATACTGTTCAAGCATACTAGCACATTTTGCTATTGTCTTGCAAGTTTTTCTTTTTTTGAAGTCTATTTTTTCTATGTTTACTACCACTTTGAGAGCAGATGTTTTTAAGTAGCCTTGCAAGATTTGAAAGCAACCTTTCTTTTGAGTATGTATGCGCTATTCTCTGTGGCTTATTGGGGTAGACATCTGTCACACAAGTCGCACAGATGTCAGCCAAGTCGCACCTAATGTCGCACTGACACGCAGCTTTGAAGTGCAATTTCAAGTTAAGTCACACAATTTCAAAGTCGAATTCGGTGTTAATCAGGGCTTACTCTTGCTCACTCCTGAGATGGACAAGGGATTTTGAACTATGAGACTTGTAGTGTGCATAGACAAGTGCACATGACTGTATATAATGTGCACTGCTCATTCCAAACAAACAGGAATGAGGAGAAATAGCAGAGGTTCAGGAGCTCATGGAGGATGTTACAAAGAGGCAGAAAAACACAGTAAGGCCGACAAACATACATGGTTCGAATCTCAGCCGGTTCCTGATTCAAACTGTCAACTTGGGTACAACCAGCCTGCCAGATTCTCTTGTGATTATTGTTAGCAGCTGCTATAGATGCTAGCAATAATCACTGTCTTCTCTTCCCCTGTCCCCCTACTGGGAGAAGACAATTGCTGATTTGCCTATCAACACTGTCTGTGTTGATGGAGGAATCATGCAAATTTCTTTCCTGCAACCCGTGTTTGCAGGAAAGAAATGTGCACCATGTAAAAAATGTATTACAGGATCATAAAGTAGTGGATGTGTATGGATTATGGAGAATAAAGATGTTGTTTAGTGTCTCTTTAATAGAGATAACAAACAGTAATAGATAGATTTGCATCCTGACATTTCTTTTGCCTCACTTCTGTGGGTGGGAAGAACTGTACAGTATGAACATATCCCCCCAACCTTCCTAGATTAACCGGGAACGTCTTGGGATTTGATGTAAATCCCAGAGTCCCGGCAAATCAACCCTGAGTCCCGGATCGGAGCCCAGTGCCAAAACAAGCTCCAGCACTTGGCTCCAGAGGCTTGTCCAGCAGGCCCGCACTAGCCCGAGCACCAGTAACAGCTGGGGTCCTGCAGGCCGCATCCACTGCTCTTCATGGCAGCTGACATCTCTCATGGCCAGCTGCCTGTCCGGGTAGTGCAGAGCCCCATGAACCAGCCTCCTCCTCCTCCTTGGCTCTGATGTAAATAGACAGGAGGAGGAGGAGGTGGGAGGAGGGACAGGGCTCTGCACCCGCTTATCTGAGGTCTGTGAAAATTTCCATATGTTCATTAATGTACAGACACGTGGTACACAGTGCCCATGTCCGTATCCATGTGTGTATCCCCCCGTGTGCGTCCATGTCCGTGTGTGTGTCCATGTCGTGTGTGAGTGTCTGTCCGTATCCCTGTGTGTGTGCCCATGTCCATGTGTGTATGTGTCCATGTGTCTGTGTCTGTGTCCGTATCCCTGTGTGTGTGTGCGTCTGCCTGTGTGTGTGTGTTGGGGGGGTTTGGAGTGCACACACAACAAAGAACTATCATTGGAATGATTTTGGGAGGGGGGCGAGGATATGTGCTAGGGGTCACTATCAGAGGGAAGGATTTGTGCTAGAAGGGGGGGGTTGGATATGAAATATATCACCCCAGCAAATACCTTCTCCCCTCCAAATCAAAGATATGCTGACAGAGGGGACGATCGTGGCACCTGGGACCCCAGGCACCTGTCAGGGCTGGGCTCAGCCCTCCCTTCTCAGTGCTCAGCTGTCCGTTAATTGCCAGCACTCATCGTTCCACAGTGCCTCACCTGGTGATCATTTCCTGCTTGTCAGCCAGCCCCTTCTGGCTGTTTGAACTGCCTGGTTCATTTCTCCCATGCCTTCAACTTAGTCAACATATCTGAAGATTCTCTGCTGTTTTCCTGTTAAGACTTGCCTTGCTGACATCCCTTCTGGTTCCTGATCCTGTTTGCGGTCTCCAACTATGCTGATCTCTGGCTTCCTGATTTACTGGCTTGCACTGACTACCCGCTTTGATTACCAAACCCTGACTACGTTTTGATTACGTTTACTATTTGTACCATTTTTACCACTATATTAAAAGGTGTAATTTTTACTGCATTTTCTGTCTCCATCTGATTCATGGTTCCTGACAGCACCCCGCAAGAGATGCAGGGCAATTGCCCCAGGTGCCCAAGTTAGTGTCGCTCTGCCAAGCAAGTTAGTGGTATTTGTTCCGGTACTGGGCTCCAGGACTTAGGGCTGGTTCACACCATGGCTTGCATAAGAACGCACTGTGCGTTCTTGTGCAATTCACATGCGATACAGGTGCAGTGCAATTTCAACCCATTTATTTGAATAAACTGAAATTGCGCCAGACTGCACCAAATGTAGTGCATGCACTACTTTAAAAATCGCACAGCAACTGGATCACATGGTATTACTGTACCATGCGATTTGGTGCAGACAAACACACTGCATTTGCAACCTGCGTTTGGGGTGTTAAGTTAACAAGTTTATGTGCTGGGGGGATTTGGAGAGGGGAAACTGGGTGGGAGAGGATTTGTACTAGTTAGGGGGTTGTGCTGGGACAAAGTATTTAGGGCGTGGAAGAGGATTTATTCTGAGAGGGGTACTAGGGGGAGAAGGATTTGTGCTTTAAGGTGGAACTTCGTGTTAGGAGGGGGGATTTGTGTGGGAGAAATGATTTGTACTAAGGGGCATTAAGCGTGCAAATTATTCTTGAATTATTATTTTTTTTAGAGGGGGGGGGGTATTTTTTTTTTAGCTGAAAGGGTAATGTGGTATTGCTTGCAGGATAGGGGGATTTTGACCTCTCCTTACCCCTACTCTGTGCGATCCACACCCCTGACTGCTGCACTCTTTTTCTTTTTACTCCTGACTCTTACTATGCATTACACACTCCTGTCCCCTGCATTCTGTGCATTACACTCACGTCCCCTGCATTCTGTGCATTACATTCCTGTCCCCTGCTTTCTGTGCATTACATACTCCTGTCCCCTGCATTCTGTGCATTACACTCCTGTCCCCTGCATTCTGTGCATTACACTCCTGCCCCCTGCATTCTGTGCAATACATATTTCTGTACCCTGCATTCTGTGCATTACACATCTGCCCCCTGCATTCTGTGCAATACAAACTCCTGTCCTCTGCATTCTGTGCATTACACTTCTGTCACCTGCATTCTGTGCATCATACTCCTATCCCCTGCATTCTGTGCATTACACTCCCATCCCCATGCATTCTGTGCATTACTCTCCTGTCCCCTGCTTTCTGTGCATTACACTCCTGTCCCCTGCATTCTGTGCATTACACACCTGTCCTCTGCATTCTGTGCATTACACTCCCGTCTCCTGCATTCTGTGGATTACACTCCTGTCCCCTACATTCTGTGCGTTACATTCCTGTCCCCTGCTTTCTGTGCATTACATACTCCTGTCCCGCGAATTCTGTGCAATACATATTCCTGTCCCATGCATTCTGTGCATTACATATTCCTGTCCCCTGCATTCTGTGCATTACACTCCTGCTCCCTGCATTCTGTGCATTACACTCACGTCCCCTGCATTCTGTGCATTACACACTCCTGTCCCCTGCATTCTGTGCAATACATACTCCTGTCTCCTGCATTCTGTGCATTACACTTCTGTCACCTGTATTCTGTGCATTACACTCCTGTTCCCTGCATTCTGTGCATCATACTTTACTCCTGTCCCTTGCATTCTGTGCATTACACTCCCACCCCCTGCATTCTGTGCAGTACACTCACGTCCCCTGCATTCTGTGCATTACACACTCCTGTCCCCTGCATTCTGTGCATTACACTCCTGCCCCCTGCATTCTGTGCAATAAATATTCCTGTCCCCTGCATTCTGTGCATTACACTCCTGCCCCCTGCATTCTGTGCCATACATATTCCTGTCCCCTGCATTCTGTGCATTACATACTCCAGCCCCCTGCATTCTGTGCATTACACTCCCGTCCTCTGCATTCTGTGCATTTTTTTTTTTTTAGCTGAAAGGGTAATGTGGTATTGCTTGCGGGATAGGGGGATTTTGACCTCTCCTTACCCCTACTCTGTGCGATCCACACCCCTGACTGCTGCACTCTTTTTCTTTTTACTCCTGACTCTTACTATGCACTACACACGCCTGTCCCCTGCATTATGTGCATTACACTCACGTCCACTACATTCTGTGCGTTACATTCCTGTCCCCTGCTTTCTGTGCATTACATACTCCTGTCCCCCGAATTCTGTGCAATACATATTCCTGTCCCATGCATTCTGTGCATTACATATTCCCGTCCCCAGCATTCTGTGCATTACATATTCCTGTCCCCAGCATTCTGTGCATTACACTCCTGATCCCTGCATTCTGTGCATTACACTCACGTCCCCTGCATTCTGTGCATTACACACTCCTGTCCCCTGCATTCTGTGCATTACACTCCTGCATTCTGTGCAATACATACTCCTGTCCCCTGCATTCTGTGCATTACACTTCTGTCACCTGTATTCTGTGCATTACACTCCTGTCCCCTGCATTCTGTGCATCATACTTTACTCCTGTCCCTTGCATTCTGTGCATTACACTCCCACCCCCTGCATTCTGTGCATTACACTCACGTCCCCTGCATTCTGTGCATTACACACTCCTGTCCCCTGCATTCTGTGCATTACACTCCTGCCCCCTGCATTCTGTGCAATAAATATTTCTGTCCCCTGCATTCTGTGCATTACACTCCTGCCCCCTGCATTCTGTGCAATACATATTCCTGTCCCCTGCATTCTGTGCATTACATACTCCAGCCCCCTGCATTCTGTGCATTACACTCCCGTCCTCTGCATTCTGTGCATTACACGCCCATCCTTTGCATTCTGTGCATTACATACTTCTGTCCCCTGCATTCTGTGCATTACACCCTGTCCCCTGCATTTTGTGCATTACATACTCCTGTCCCCTGCATTCTGTGCATTACACTTCTGTCCCCTACATTCTGTGCATTACACTCCCGTCCCTTGCATTCTGTGCATTACATACTCCTGTCCCCTGCATTCTGTGCAATACATATTCCTGTCCCCTGCATTCTGTGCATTACACTCCTGCCCCCTGCATTCTGTGCAATACATACTCCTATCCCCTGCATTCTGTGAATTACACTTCTGTCACCTGCATTCTGTGCATCATACTCCTATCCCCTGCATTCTGTGCATTACACTCCCATCTCCTGCATTCTGTGCATTACATTCCTGTCCCCTGCTTTCTGTGCATTACACTCCTGTCCCCTGCATTCTGTGCATTACACGCCTGTCCCCTGCATTCTCTGCATTACACTCCCGTCTCCTGCTTTTTGTGCATTACACTCCTGTCCCCTGCATTCTGTGCATTACATTCCTGTCCCCTGCTTTCTGTGCATTACATACTCCTGTCCCCTGCTTTCTGTGCATTACATACTCCTGTCCCCTGCATTCTGTGCAATACATATTCCTGTCCCCTGCATTCTGAGCATTACACTCCTGCCCCCTGCATTCTGTGCAATACATACTCCTGTCCTCTGCATTCTGTGCATTACACTCCTGCCCCCTGCATTCTGTGCATTACACTCACGTCCCCTGCATTCTGTGCATTACACTTCTGTCACCTGCATTCTGTGTATCATACTCCTATCCCCTGCATTCTGTGCTTTACACTCCCATCTCCTGCATTCTGTGCATTACATTTCTGTCCTCTGCTTTCTGTGCATTACACTCCTGTCCCCTGCATTCTGTACATTACATTCCTGTCCCCTGCTTTCTGTGCATTACATACTCCTGCCCCCTGCATTCTGTGCATTACACTCCTGTCCCCTGCATTCTGTGCAATACATATTCCTGTCCCCTGCATTCTGTGCATTGCACTCCTGCCCCCTGCATTCTCTGCAATACATACTCCTGTCCCCTGCATTCTGTGCATTACACTCCTGCCCCCTGCATTCTGTGCATTACACACTCCTGCCCCCTGCATTCTGTGCATTACACACTCCTGTCCCCTGCATTCTGTGCATTACACTTCTGTCACCTGCATTCTGTGCATTACACTCCTGTCCCCTGCATTCTGTGCATCATGCTTTACTCCTGTCCCCTTCATTCTGTGCATTACACTCCCATCCCCTGCATTCTGTGCATAACACTCACGTCGCCTGCATTCTGTGCATTACACACTCCCGTCCCCTGCATTCTGTGCATTACACTCCTGCCCCCAGCATTCTGTGCAATACATATTCCTGTCCCCTGCATTCTGTGCATTACATACTCCTGCCCCCTGCATTCTGTGCATTACACTCCTGTCCTCTGCATTCTGTACATTACATTCCTGTCCCCTGCTTTCTGTGCATTACACACCTGTCCCCTGCATTCTCTGCATTACACTCCCATCTCCTGCATTCTGTGCATTACATTCCTGTCCCCTGCATTCTGTGCATTACATTCCTGTCCCCTGCTTTCTGTGCATTACATACTCCTGTCCCCTGCATTCTTTGCATTACACTCCTGTCCCTTGCATTCTGTGCAATGCATATTCCTGTCCCCTGCATTCTGTGCATTACGCTCCTGCCCCCTGCATTCTGTGCAATACATACTCCTGTCCCCTGCATTCTGTGCATTACACTCCTGTCCCCTGCATTCTGTGCATTACACTTCTGTCACCTGCATTCTGTGCATTACACGCCTGTCCCCTGCATTCTGTGCATCATACTTTACTCCCGTCCCTTGCATTCTGTGCATTACACTCCGGACCCTTGCATTCTGTGCATTACATACTCCCGTCCCCTGCATTCTGTGCATTACACTCCTGTCCCCTGCATTCTGTGCATTACACTCCCGTCCCTTGCATTCTGTGCATTACACTCCTGTCCCATGCATTCTGTGCATTACATACCCCTGTCCCCTGCATTCTGTGCATTACATACTCCTGTCCCCTGCATTCTGTACATTACACTTCTGTCCCCTGCATTCTGTGCATTACACTCCCATCCCTTGCATTCTGTGCATTACACTCCTGTCACTTGCATTCTGTGCATTACACTCCCGTCCCTTGCATTCTGTGCATTACACTCCTGTCCCCTACATTCTTTGCATTACACTCCCGTCCCTTGCATTCTGTGCATTACACTCCTGTCCCCTGCATTCTGTGCATTACACTCCTGTCCCCTGCATTCTGTGCATTGCACTCCTGTCCCCTGCATTCTGTGCATTACACTCACATCCCCTGCATTCTGTGCATTACACACTCCTGTCCCCTGCATTCTGTGCATTACACGCCTGTCCCCTGCATTCTCTGCATTACACTCCCGTCTCCTGCTTTTTGCGCATTACACTCCTGTCCCCTGCATTCTGTGCATTACACTCCTGTCCCCTGCTTTCTGTGCATTACATACTCCTGTCCCCTGCTTTCTGTGCATTACATACTCCTGTCCCCTGCATTCTGTGCAATACATATTCCTGTCCCCTGCATTCCTTTCATTACACTCCTTCCCCCTGCATTCTGTGCAATACATACTCCTGTCCTCTGCATTCTGTGCATTACACTCCTGCCCCCCTGCATTCTGTGCATTACACTCACGTCCCCTGCATTCTGTGCATTACACTTCTGTCACCTGCATTCTGTGTATCATACTCCCATCTCCTGCATTCTGTGCATTACATTTCTGTCCTCTGCTTTCTGTGCATTACACTCCTGTCCCCTGCATTCTGTACATTACATTCCTGTCCCCTGCTTTCTGTGCATTACATACTCCTGTCCCTGCATTCTGTGCATTACACTCCTGTCCCCTGCATTCTGTGCAATACATATTCCTGTCCCCTGCATTCTGTGCATTGCACTCCTGCCCCCTGCATTCTGTGCAATACATACTCCTGTCCCCTGCATTCTGTGCATTACACTCCTGCCCCCTGCTTTCTGTGCATTACACACTCCTGTCCCCTGCATTCTGTGCATTACACTCCCATCCCCTGCATTCTGTGCATTACACTCACGTCCCCTGCATTCTGTGCATTACACACTCCCGTCCCCTGCCTTCTGTGCATTACACTCCTGCCCCCAGCATTCTGTGCAATACATATTCCTGTCCCCTGCATTCTGTGCATTACATACTCCTGCCCCCTGCATTCTGTGCATTACACTCCTGTCCTCTGCATTCTGTACATTACATTCCTGTCCCCTGCTTTCTGTGCATTACACGCCTGTCCCCTGCATTCTCTGCATTACACTCCCATCTCCTGCATTCTGTGCATTACATTCCTGTCCCCTGCATTCTGTGCATTACATACTCCTGTCCCCTGCATTCTGTGCATTACACTCCTGTCCCTTGCATCCTGTGCAATGCATATTCCTGTCCCCTGCATTCTGTGCATTACACTCCTGCCCCCTGCATTCTGTGCAATACATACTCCTGTCCCCTGCATTCTGTGCATTACACTCCTGTCCCCTGCATTCTGTGCATTACACTTCTGTCACCTGCATTCTGTGCATTACACTCCTGTCCCCTGCATTCTGTGCATCATACTTTACTCCCGTCCCTTGCATTCTGTGCATTACACTCCGGACCCTTGCATTCTGTGCATTACATACTCCTGTCCTCTGCATTCTGTGCATTACACTCCTGTCCCCTGCATTCTGTGCATTACACTCCCGCCCCTTGCATTCTGTGCATTACACTCCTGTCCCATGCATTCTGTGCATTACATACCCCCGTCCCCTGCATTCTGTGCATTACATACTCCTGTCCCCTGCATTCTGTACATTACACTTCTGTCCCCTGCATTCTGTGCATTACACTCCCATCCCTTGCATTCTGTGCATTACACTCCCGCCACTTGCATTCTGTGCATTACATTCCCGTCCCTTGCATTCTGTGAATTACACTCCTGTCCCCTGCATTCTTTGCATTACACTCCCGTCCCTTGCATTCTGTGCATTACACTCCTGTCCCCTGCATTCTGTGCATTACACTCCTGTCCCCTGCATTCTGTGCATTACACTCACATCCCCTGCATTCTGTGCATTACACACTCCTGTCCCCTGCATTCTGTGCATTACACTCCTGTCCCCTGAATTCTGTGCAATACATATTCCTGTCCCCTGCATTATGTGCAATACATACTCCTGTCCCCTGCATTCTGTGCATTACACTCCTGTCCCCTGCATTCTGTGCATTACACTCCCGTCCCTTGCATTCTGTGCATTACACTCCTGTCCCCTGCATTCTGTGCATTACACTCCTGTCCCCTGCATTCTGTGCATTACACCCTGTTCCCTGCATTTT
Source organism: Aquarana catesbeiana (assembly GCF_042186555.1). NCBI lineage: Eukaryota > Metazoa > Chordata > Amphibia > Anura > Ranidae > Aquarana > Aquarana catesbeiana. The sequence goes on along the minus strand of NC_133326.1, from coordinate 598,080,982 downwards.
GTGCATTATATGATCCTGTCCCCTGCATTCTGTGCATTACACTTCTGTCCCCTGCATTCTGTGCATTACACTCCTGTCCCCTGAAATCTGTGCATTACATACTCCTGTACCCTGCATTCTGTGCATTACACTTCTGTCCCCTGCATTCTGTGCATTACAGTCCCGTCCCTTGCATTCTGTGCATTACATACTCCTGTCCCCTGCATTCTGTGCATTACACTCCTGTCCCCTGCATTCTGTGCATTACACTCCCATCCTTTGCATTCTGTGCATTACACTCCTGTCCCCTGAATTCAGTGCAATACATATTCCTGTCCCCTGCATTCTGTGCATTACACTCCTGTCCCCTGCATTCTGTACATTACACTCCTGTCCCCTGCATTCTGTGCATTACACTCCTGTCCCCTGCATTCTGTGCATTACATACTCCTGTCCCCTGCATTCTGTGCATTACACTCCTGTCCCCTGCATTCTGTGCATTACATTCCTGTCCCCTGCTTTCTGTGCATTACATACTCCTGTCCCCTGAATTCTGTGCATTACACTCCTGTCCCCTGCATTCTGTGCATTACACTCCTGTCCCCTGCATTCTGTGCAATACATATTCCTGTCCCCTGCATTCTGTGCATTACACTCCTGTCCCCTGCCTTCTGTGCAATACATACTCCTGTCCCCTGCATTCTGTGCATTACACTTCTGTGACCTGCATTCTGTGCATTACACTTCTGTGACCTGCATTCTGTGCATTACACTCCTGTCCCCTGCATTCTGTGCATCATACTCCTGTCCCCTGCATTCTGTGCATTACACTCCCATCCCCTGCATTCTGTGCATTACACACACGTCCCCTGCATTCTGTGCATTACACACTCCTGTCCCCTGCATTCTGTGCATTACACTCCTGCCCCCTGCATTCTGTGCAATACATATTCCTGTCCCCTGCATTCTGTGCATTACACTCCTGCCCCCTGCATTCTGTGCAATACATACTCCTGCCCCCTGCATTCTGTGCATTACACGCCTGTCCCCTGCATTCTGTGCATTACACCCTTTCCCCTGCATTCTTATACAAAGGTTTTTACTGAACATATCAATCAACATAGTGATACATATAGATACCGGAGGACACATCATGTATACAAATTTGCATAGATTATAAAGTTGCAAAGAATGGTAATCTAAAATAGCAGGATTTGCACTAGATTCCAAAATTACACTGAGAATCTTGTAAGATCAACATATACACATAGTATAACGAAATGCTAATTTCCACTAATTTTACAAATATATTTGCAGAACTTTATATAACCATTATGATAAAGAAAAAAAGAAAGATAAAAAGAAAGCTAAATGCAAAACATAACTCGTCAATGTGGAATTAAAGAAGGGCGAGATATGTTCGTAAGTTGGTTCTCATCATGTGTCCGAGCCCAGCAGGACGTAGCCTGTAGGCTAGTGAGACCTAGAAAAGGGAAGGTAAAAAGAAGGAATAAGAGGAGAGAGGACCAGAAGAAGGGTAAAAAAGGTGAGTGGGACAAAGAATATAGAGAATAATCAGGGAAAAGAAAAGGGGGGGGGGAGGTCCATGGGGTGAGAGGGGTGGAAACTTACTATAGAGAGAGTAATGCTGAGTCAAAACGGAAGGGTGGGAATATGCCACCCATGGTTGCCAGGTCCAAAGAAATTTATCATGCGTATCTGATAATACGGCCGTCAGTTTTTCATTAACCATGATCTCATTTACACGGTTTTTAACTGCCTCAAAGCTGAGAGTGGGAGTTTTCCAAGCCTTAGCTATTGTTAATTTAGTTGCAGTAAAAATGTGGGATGCCAATTGGCCTTCCGGTTTTAGTAATTTTGTGATCGGTTTTCCCAGGATAGCTTCAAAGGGGTCTCTCTTTATATTAGTATTGAAGAGGTTACGCAGCAATGCATATACTCTAACCCATAGTCTGCATACCTTGGGATGCTGCCACCAAATGTGTGCCATCGTACCCTCCCGAGAACACCCACGAAAACACAGGGGGGAATAGGTTGGGATAAAACTAGCTAATCTGGCCGGGGTGTAATACCATCTATAAAGCACTTTATAGGCATTTTCCAGGAAAAGAACATTCCTGGAGCATTTGGACAATGCAATAGTCATGACCTGCCAATCCTCCGGGTCCAACTGCTTCCCAAATTCCGCCTCCCACTGGAGATGGTATGATCTCAAGGGTGGTCTTTTGGAGTTAATTATAGCTGTATATATTAAAGAAATCAAACCCGAGGATTGAGGTTGTGATCTACAATGGCTTTCAAAGGGGGTTAACGTATAGGGGGTTGGTTGAGATTTTATAAGGGTTTGAAGGAAATGTCGGAGTTGTATATAGCTATAGTGCTCCCTAAGGGGGATATTATGGGAGGAGCGTAAGACTGCAAATGGGATGATCTTGGTAGGGGTAAGCATTGAGTGGATATCTACAAAACCACTCTCGGTCCACCACATAAATTGTAGTGGGTTATCGCAACCAGGAGGAAATAGTGGACACTGAAGAAGTCGAAGTAGGGGGAGGTGGGGAGAGATCAAGCCCGCGGAATATTTGACCGTGTCCCATAACCGAAGAGAGTGGGCCAAACATGGACCAATAGTGGTTGGGTGATAGGCTCGGGGGAGCCAGGGAAGGGAGGCTAATGGTATCGGGTGCAAGTCCATCAGATCAATAGTGGCCCATAGCGGCATTTGTTGTTTCTTATGAAGGTGAGATAGTGGAGCAATAGCAGCTGCCGTATAATAAGTGTGTAGATTGGGAACCGAGAGGCCACCATTGATCCTTCGGGCGTACAACACCTGCCATTTAATCCCAGGTTTTTTAGAACCCTATATAAATTGCATAATTTTACATTGGTATATGCGTAGTACAGAAGAGACCTGGACCGGCAAGACCCGAAAATAATATAGCAGCTTTAGTAGATAGGTCATACGGATGGTTGCAATCCTACCAAACCAGGACAATGGAAGGGTGGACCAGGAAGAGAGCATAGCCGTCAGCTTTCTAAACAATGAAGGAAAGTTAGCTTGATATAGGCCTGAGTATTTTGGGGTGAGCCGAATCCCAAGATAGGGTAATGACTCTAGCCATTGGAAGGGAAATGCAGATTGCAGGGCTCCCAACTCAGAGGAAGAGAGGTTGATTGACATTGCTTTGGATTTAGCGGGATTGACTGATAGGCCTGAAAAGGTGGCAAAAGTATCCAAAAGTGTGAGCAGGTTCGGGAGGGAGATTCTAGGTTTAGTGATGGATATCATCTGCGAATGATGATAACTTATGCGGAATACCCACTACCTCTACCCCCGCTATATCCGGATGAGATCGGATAGCCTCCGCCAAGGGTTCCAATGCCAGGATAAATAAGAGTGGGGAAAGTGGGCAACCTTGACGGGTACCCCTTTTAATAGGGAAGATAGGTGACTCGAACCCACAATATTTCACTTTGGCCTGAGGGGAATCGTAAATAGCTGAAACCCAACGCATAAAGGAAGCGCCAAATCCGTAGCATTTAAGTACCTGTGTCAGATAGGGCCATGACAACATGTCAAAAGCCTTGTTGATATCTAATGACAAAAACATTGTTTCTAGGGACCTATTATGGACTATGTGTTGTATTTGAAGGAGACGCCTGATGGCATCACCAGCCTGTCTCCTTGGGACAAAGCCCACCTGATCCTTTTTTATCAAGCGTGGTAGAAAGGAATTGAGGCAGTTGGCCAGGATTTTGGTTAAGATTTTCATATCGATGTTAATTAATGTGATTGGCCTGAAGTTAGCCCACGATGAATGATCCCTATGAGCTTTAGGGGTCATAACGACGTTGGCCGTCAGCAGGTTGGGTGTAAAGGGGAGACCTTCCTTAACTGGATTATACATATTTGTTAGGTGAGGAGCAATAATATCTGCTAATTTCCGATAATAATGCACTGGAGGACTTCTGAGACTTGTATGTCTCAGTCCATCAGAAATGTGTGGGATTCGGATAGGGAAGGCAGAGATAGATTTGTCAAAAAGGTGTCAAGGCCACGGGTGGATGAGTGATCAGGTGCAGAATACAATTTAGTAAGACGGTACCGGAACTCTTCCAGAACTCGCTGGGGATTGCCAGTAACAGTATTGTGACGAGTACGCAATGTAATGGGAGCAAATTTTGGGGCAAAAGTTTGCAATCTGTTGGCTAGCATTGCATGAGGTTTGTTGGCTTTGATGTACCAATTTTGCCAGGCCCAACGTAGGGTGCGTTCCTCCTCATCTGACAAACACAAATCTAGCTCTGTGCGGGCCTTATCTAGGAGTTTGCGATTAGCGGGGGTGGGGGATTGCTTGAATGTCCTTGCTACTGCTTCCAACTTTGACTCTAGCTCGTGGCGTGCCTGTGCCCTCTCCTTTTTGCGTTTAGATGCCAGGCGGATAACATGGCCTCGTAGAACTACTTTATATGCCTCCCATAATGTGACAGGTGACGAAACAGATCCTGAATTAAAACTAAAGTATTCCAGAGAAGCTTTATGGATGTCATTAAGAATCGCTTTGTAGGACAAGAGGGAGTTATTCATCACCCAGGGGGAGAATTGTGGTTTACTAAGCAGAGAATTACAAACCGCTAGGATGGGGTCGTGATCCGACCATGGGGCCGCCAGGATAGAAATTGATTCTATTAAAGGGAGATGCTTGTGTAGAACGAACATATGATCTATCCTAGAGTGGGAGTGGTGAAGGTGAGAATAGTAGGTGTAATCCCTACCCAGGGGATGAAATTGCTGCCAAATGTCTATTTAATCGTGATATTGCAGTGAATGTGAAAAAGTTTTAGCTGCTGGGGAAGGGAGTTTGTGATCCGAAGGGTAATTGTCTAGGGAGGGCTTCAATGTCACATTTGAGTCACCTGCCAGAAGGAGAGTACCTTTCTGATGGGACCTCAACAGGGCGCAGACATGGGTCAGGAAAGGCCCCGGATTTTTATTTGGGGCATAATAAGTCATAATCGTAACCTCGGTATCTTGAATATTACCCTGTAAAATTAGGTACCTACCATTTGGATCTGCTATTTGTTTACTGCAAGTAAATGGGACTGACTTGCGGAAGGCTATCAGAACACTCCTCTGTTTAGTGGGCCCATTATCCAAGTAAACACGGGGGTAATCCGCCGCAAAATATTTAGGATAAGAGGAGGAAGAAAAATGGGTTTCCTGGAGGCATGCGATATCTATTTTTTGTTGTCTGAGGTATTTGAAAACTTTGATCCGTTTCTGAGGGGAGTTCATGCCCTGAACATTCAAGGACAACCAATTGAGAGTCATTGAAATGGAGGGAAACTCCTATATAGTATTCCAGCCAAACACCCCATGGATCGGGAGGAAGGGAAGAAAGGACATGGAGATATAGAAACAAGAAGAGGGAAGGAGAAGGAAAGCAAGACAAAAAAAATAGGTGTGTTGAGAACTTGAAATAGAGCTAACCTTAAGAGTTTGAATGCATCTTTTTGTGGGTTACAGGGCCCACAGTAGGGTGGGACATTGGCCAAGAGAACCGTCTTAGCCAAGTGCCAACACATGAGGGGGAGCAGTGGTCCGTCGGTACCACCGGCCTATTGCATATCAATAAAGTCAAATACAGTTAATTGTGCACAGAGACTAAAAAAAAATAGAGAAGGTTTCTAATGAAACATTTAGGTAGAACCAGCTTAAACAGCGAAAATCAAATACATATAAAAAACCCTGTGAAGGTATAACTGTATGGAGCCTCCGAACGCCCGGCGATGGCAACCACCAGGCCGCCGCCTCCCAGGAACCAGGGGGACCTGCCCGACCTCACCGCAGCAGCAAATCCGCCAAACTCTCAAACAGAGGCAGAGAGCCATCGTGCAAAAGCAGAAGGCACAACCTGGTTATTAAACCAATAAAAAATACCCTTGCAAGGAATACATTGCCCCCCCCAACATCTTAAGAAAAAAAAAAAAAATTAAATTAAAAAAAAAAAAAAATTTCAGTAGACAGACTTCAGGTTGTCCTTTGTGTGGAGAGGGGTCAAAAGGTCCTGCCAGTGTCCATGCCTCTGGGTTGATCACAAGGATGATGAACAACACCCTCCACCGCCATCTCACAAATGGGGCGGCCTAAAGTAGAGCGTTCAAATATATCTACAGGGCAGGGGACCTAGAACAGAACATGGTGCAAGTAAATCGGGGGGGGCATTCCAAGAAGTTCCCAGATGATCTGGGTAGTAAACTAACGGGTAAATATGAATCCTCGGTTGTGGCATAAAGTCTAGCGATCGGAGATCACAAAAATGTAAACAAAGTACCTTCAACCATTATTGGACTTGTGGAAACGGTGAGCCTGTAGATCCTTCAGCGCCTGGGATCCTGGTTGGGAACGTTGGGAGGATTGTCGAGGAGGCCTAGAAGGTCCCGACCTGGAAGAGGAGGACATTGCGTCCACCGGGGACGAAGGGAGGTCCAACTGCAGATCCTGGAAGTGACGTTTCAAATCAGATGGGGAGGTAGCCTGAAACTGGCGGCCCAAGTGGGAAAAAGACAGTTTAAAGGGGAATCCTCATCTATATTTTATCCCCTGGGTTTGTAGAACCTGTAGGTAAGGTTTGAGGCCTCGCCGCCTGGCTATGGTGACCGGAGATAGATCAGCAAACAACTGGAGGGAATGACCTTGAAAAGAGAGGCTTTGCTGATCCCTTGCCGCTTGCAAAAGTTTCTCTTTAGTACGGTAATAATGAAATTTAATAATAACGTCCCTCGGGGGGGCCATCAGAGGGTTTGGGTGCCAGGGACCTGTGAATACGGTCGAACTCGAGCTTCTCCACTGGGATCTCGGGGGCCAGCTCTTGGAAGATTGTAGTGGCTGTACCTTGTAGATCAGTAATAACCTCTGGAATACCGCGTATGCGCAGATTTTCCCTGCGGCCCTATTCTCAGCGTCCTCCAATTTATCTTTTAGGGCCTCAATCTCAGCTGACATTTTATCCACCTCCTACTCGTGGCTCTCCAGCACCGTAGTAGCCAGGTCCATGCTTTGTTCCAGCTGATTGGTGCGGTGGCCTATCTCTTTAAGGCCCCAGACCAGGTCTGAGGTGAGTTTGCGGGAGGCTGCAGTAATCTCGTCCCTCACTATGCTGCGGAATTTATCCAGCAAATTATCAGAGTCCACAGGGAGAGGACTCTGCAGATCTGTGGGAAATTGATGCAGGCTATCTGCAGGAGACGCTGGATCCTCAGCAGAGAGCTGAGTGGCATCTTCTGACTCCAGAGGCTCAGGTGCCATCTTAGGTTTCGCTCTGCCAGGGCCTGGGAGAGGTTTATGGGGCTGCCGGTTCCTGGGCTTAGTTTTAATGGAGCGGTACATTACCAAACGCTTCCAGAGGTAATCCGGAGCCTGGGGAGGTGTGATAGCCGTGTCCCCGCTCGCTCTGTGCAGTGTCAGGCTGGTTTTCTGGTTCCGTTGTTGTGGAGCAGAGGAATCAGGTAGCCATCTCCGTCGCTCGCGCGCATGCGCCCCCCTGTCCCCTGCATTCTGTGCATTACTCTTCTGTCCCCTGCACTCTGTGCATTACACTCCCGTCCCTGGCATTCTGTGCATTACATACTCCTGCCCCCTGCATTCTGTGCATTACACTCCTGTCCCCTGCATTCTGTGCATTACACTTCCGTCCCTTGCATTCTGTGCTTTACACTCCTGTCCCCTGCATTCTGTGCATTACACTCCCGTCCCCTGCATTCTGTGCATTACACTTCTGTCCCCTGCATTCTGTCCATTACACTCCTGCCCCCTGCATTCTGTGCATTACACTCCTGTCCTCTGAATTCTGTGCAATACATATTCCTGTCGCCTGCATTCTGTGCAATACATACTCCTGCCCCCTGCATTCTGTGCATTAAACTCCCGTCCCTTGCATTCTGTGCATTACATACTCCTGTCCCCTGCATTCTGTGCATTACACTCCCGTCCCCTGCATTCTGTGCATTACATTCCTGTCCCCTGCATTCTGTGCATTACACTCCCGTCCCTTGCATTCTGTGCATTACACTCCCATCCCCTGCATTCTGTGCATTACACTTCTGTCCCCTGCATTCTGTGCATTACACTCCTGTCCCCTGCTTTCTGTGCATTACACTCACGTCCCCTGCATTCTGTGTATTACACACTCCTGTCCCCTGCATTCTGTGCATTACACACCTGTCCCCTGAATTCTGTGCATTACATACTCCTGTACCCTGCATTCTGTGCATTACACTCCCGTCCCCTGCATTCTGTGCATTACACTCCTGTCCCCTGCATTCTGTGCATTACACTCACGTCCCCTGCATTCTGTGCATTACACACTCCTGTCTCCTGCATTCTGTGCATTACACACCTGTCCCCTGAATTCTGTGCATTACATACTCCTGTACCCTGCATTCTGTGCATTACACTTCTGTCCCCTGCATTCTGTGCATTACACTCCCGTCCCTTGCATTCTGTGCATTACATACTCCTGTCCCCTGCATTCTGTGCATTACACTCCTGTCCCCTGCATTCTGTGCATTACACTCCCATCCTTTGCATTCTGTGCATTACACTCCTGTCCCCTGAATTCTGTGCAATACATATTCCTGTCCCCTGCATTCTGTGCATTACACTCCTGTCCCCTGCATTCTGTGCATTACATACTCCTGTCCCCTGCATTCTGTGCATTACATACTTCTGTCCCCTGCATTCTGTGCATTACACTCATGTCCCCTTTATTCTGTGCATTACACTGCCGTCCCATGCATTCTGTGCATTACATACTCCTGTCCTCTGCATTCTGTGCATTACACTCCTGTCCCCTGCATTCTGTGCACTACATTCCTGTCCCCTGCATTCTTTGCACTACACTCCTGTCCCCATGCATCCTGTGCATTACACTCCCGTCCCCTGCATTCTGTGCATTATTACACTCCCATCCCCTGCATTCTGTGCATTACACTCATGTCCTCTGCATTCTGTGAATTACATACTCCTGACCCCTGAATTCAGTGCATTATTCTCCTGTCCCCTGCATTCTGTGCATTACACTCCAGTGCCCTGCATTCTGTGCATTACACTCCCGTCCCCTGCATTCTGTGCATTACACCCTGTCCCCTGTATTCTGTGCATTACATGATCCTGCCCCCTGCATTCTGTGCATTACACTTCTGTCCCCTGCATTCTGTGCATTACAGTCCCGTCCCTTGCATTCTGTGCACTACATACTCCTGACCCCTGCATTCTGTGCATTAGACTCCTGTCCCCTGCATTGTGTGCAATACATACTCCTGAACCCTGCATTTTGTGCATTACACTCCCGTTCCCTGCATTCTGTGCATTACACTCTTGTCCCCTGAATTCTGTGCATTACACTCCCATCCCCTGCATTCCGTGCATTACATACTCCTGTCCCCTGTATTCTGTGCATTAAATACTCCTGTCCCCTGCATTATGTGCATTACATACTCCTGTCCCGTGCATTACATACTTCTGTCCCCTGCATTATGTGCATTATGTACTCCTGGACCCTGCTCTCTATGTGTCATACTCCTAAACCCGGCACTGACTGCAGCCTCTACCCAACCTCTTTGCTCTGCATTACAGACTCCTGCACGATATACACAGTACTGTACATTATATACTTCTCACCAAAGTGTTAATTGTTTCACGCCCTTAAGCCCCTCCCATTGTTAAGAGCTTGGCCACATCCACACATTGCCGCGGTGCACTGCATGCGCCGCAAGTCACTTCCTTCAGGTGTCCCTCATTCTGAAGTTCAAAAGTTGGGAGGTATGTATAAGACATGTCAGATACAACTAGGCATCATGTAGTTCCTATTTTATTCCAAATAGTAAAATATCTAAAAGAAAAAAAAGTAGTTTTATTTATTTATGAAATGCATTGAAAAATAAGCCGACATACCTCCTTGGTGATATATCCATCCTTATTTATATCATAGAGATTAAAAGCCCATTTTAATTTTTCATGGACAGTTCCTCGTAATAGAATAGACAGGCCAACCACAAAATCCTGTAGGTGACACAGGAAGATAAACAAATGTTATTATAAATGTAATATATTTTCTCAAATGTTGGCTGTTGCTCAGGGACGTGCAGTCAGGGGAGGCATGTTCATGCCATGAACATAAAAAACCCCAAAACAAAACAAAAAAAAATGATCAAGCTTCGAGGGCCATAGCTTGGCGACCTGGGGTCACAGAGACCCCAAATGGGGGGGGGATGTAGGTAGCTGAAGTCATACCCCGTCACTGGTCAAAACTTGGGGCTCCTACTAGGACCTATGGTTCCGAAGTTAGGGGGCTCCTTGTGCAGCCTGTCAGAATCTACATACAGAGCGTCCAGTTTAACTACAAGCTGGCAAACGCTGTTTTCAGTAGACTGAGAAGTTGAGCTCACAGTGCCTCTAACTTCTTTTATGCCGCGTACACACGGTCGGACTTTTCGTCTACAAAAGTCCGACAGCCTGTCCGACAGACTTCCGGCGGACTTCCGGCGGACTTTCCGCGGACTTGCAGCAGACTTTCTAACGAACGGACTTGCCTACACACGACCACACAAAAGTCCGACGGATTCGTACGTGATGACGTACACCGGACTAAAATAAGGAAGTTCATAGCCAGTAGCCAATAGGTGCCCTAGCATGGGTTTTTGTCCGTCGGACTAGCACACAGACGAGCGGATTTCGGGGTCCGTCGTAGTTACGACGTAAAGATTTGAAGCATGTTTCAAATCTAAAGTCCGTCGGATTTGAGGCTGAAAAAGTCTGCTGAAAGTCCGGAGAAGCCCACACACGATCGGATTACCAGCCAGCTTTAGTCCGTCGGCGTCCGTTGGACTTTTGTAGACGAAAAGTCCGACCGTGTGTACGCGGCATTAGAGGCACTGAGCTCAATGGAGAGCTTGGAGTCTTGGACCTATGGTAAAGTACCATTGCCCCAAGCTGTCCAATAAAAATGCTGTAGTGGAGGCACGCCTCTCACTGCAGTGTCATAGAAGGGGCATTTACTCACAATCCCATGTTTTTCTCACACAGTTAAGAGGGAAAATGAGAACCTGCTGCTGTTGAAAAGGTACTGTTTTAATCAAGCTAAATCATATATTTATATGCTATATGTTATAATATAATAATTTATTATTTACCTATTTACTGTGAAATTACTGGTTGGAAGTTATAACTTCAAACTTCAATAATTTGTCCATTAAGCCACCTGCTTGAGTACAGATTTTGAAAATATAGTAAATTACCTTAAAAACAATATATAATAATTATTTGCATATTACAAACTTATGGTAATTAAACCCTTGCTACCCAGGCCAATTCTGACACTTCTCTCTCATCATTTTTTTTCTAGAAAATTACTCAGAACCCCAAACACAATATAATTTTTTTTTTTTAGAAGACACCCTAGGAAATAAAATGGTGGTCGTTGCCACTTTTTTTGTCACACGGTATTTGTGCAGTAATTTTTCAAATGCCTTTTTTTTTGGAAAGAAACTATTTCATGAATAAAATAAAATAAAATAAAAAACAAAACACTGAAGTTAGCCTGATTTTTTTGTATAATTAGTATAATAGTTATTTCTGGGTTCGTGGGCTCCAGCGCTGTGATTGCCCGGAGCCACGATGACGTTACTCTACCAGTCATGGCACAGCTGCTAAAGAAATGGCACGAGCAAGCCGTTTCTTCAGTGTGCATGCGCCGATGACGTTAGCGCAAGCGTATATGGTAAATATCTCCTAAACCGTGTAGGTTTAGGAGATATTTACAGTACCTAGAGGTAAGCCTTATTATAGGCTTACCTGTAAGTACAAGTGGTGTAACTAGGTTTACAACCACTTTAATTTATTGTATTTATTTATTATTTATTTAGGATTATTTTTATTTATTTGTGTATTTCTTTTCCATTTGTTTATTCATGTATTATTATTATTATTATCATTATTATTATCATATTATTATTATTATATTATTAGTAGTAATAGTATTTTTTAACACCCTAACCCTAACAAAAATAAATACAAATAAATAAATAACAAAAAGATAATAAATAAAATATTAACCCCTAACCCAAACGCTACTCCCTAACCCCAATCCCAATCCTAATCCTAACCTAGCCTTAACTCTAAACCCTTACTCTAACAAAAAAAAAATGATCGAGCTTCGAGGGTCATAGCTCGGCGACCTGGGGTCACAAAGACCCCAAATGGGGGGGGGGGGTGTAGGTAGCTGTAGGTAGCTGAAGTCATACCCCGTCACTGGTCAAAACTTGGGGCTCCTACTAGGACCTATGGTTCCAGAGTTAGGGGACTCCTTGTGCAGCCTGTCAGAAGCTACATACAGAGCGGCCAGTTTAAATACAAGCTGGCACACGCTGTTTTCAGCAGACTGAGAAGTTGAGCTCACAGTGCCTCTCACTTCTTTTAGAGGCACTGAACTCAATGGAGAGCTTGGAGTCTTGGACCTATGGTAAAGTACCATTGGCCCAAGCTGTCCAATAAAAATGCTGTAATGGAGGCACGGCTCTCACTGCGGTGTTCTTCAGTGTGCATGCGCCAATGACGTCGGCACAAGCGTATATGGTAACCGTGTAGGTTTAGGAGATATTTACAGTACCTAGAGGTAAGCCTTATTATAGGCTTACCTGTAAGTACAAGTGGTGTAACTAGGTTTACAACCACTTTAATTTATTGTATTTATTTATTTATTATTTATTTAGGATTATTTTTATTTATTTGTGTATTTCTTTTCCATTTGTTTATTCATTTATTATTATCATTATTATTAGTAATAATAGTATCTTTTAACACCCTAACCCTAACAAAAATAAATACAAATAAATAAATAATAAAAAGATAATAAATAAAATATTAACCCCTAACCCAAATGCTACTCCCTAACCCTAACCCCAACCCCTAATCCTAACCTAACTTTAACTCTAAACCCTTAGAGTTCATATCTATGCATGTGCAGTTTAAGCGTTTTTGCGGCACATTTTTGAAGCATTTTCATGCTTCTGCTTTTTTTGGTAGGAGGAGACTGATTGTCTACCCTACAAAAATGCAACAAAACACATGTTTATGGATTTTTATGCATTTTTTATGCATTCCATTGAAGTCTATGGAGCCAAAAATGCACTTTGATGCATGTAAAAAAGTCCCTGCACCTTTTCCAAAAACGCACTGTAGGAAACTGCATAGATGTAAACAGGACCCATAGGAAATAATATTAAATGGGTTGTGGTGTGCTTCTGCAGATCTGAAAATGCACTAAAAACACACACATATGTGAATCTAACCTTTTACATAGTGTGCAAATGGAAACCTTCATTCTGTAACCCTTGGATTTATAAATAATTTCAACTTTGAGTGATAATCTGACCACATAAAATATACTAACACAATATGAGTTTAAAAAAATCTAGTATGGCTTTTTAGGTTGTGTACTTCCATGGGCCTGCCCTTGTTTTCCGTTTAGTTACCTCAAACTTGATTGCGCCACTTCTGTCCAGATCAAAGGCGTTAAATAGAAAATGCGCATACATTGTGGCATCTGCAGTTACAAGGAGAAAAAGTTATTAAACGAGTGCATACACTATACAGATATATAATATATATTATACATGTGGCGTCATCCCCGCCTGGCCAATGACAGCAGAGACATTAATGTAAAGTTTTTTTTCTTTGAGTTAATTCATTTTTTAGATCTTTTGTAAACAATTTAAGAAATCTTCATTGTAATTTTCTTTCAAGATCAAATCTATATTATTTTGATCCATTGCCGCAGGACCTTTAAATAGTGCGGGGCTCATAGGCCAGTGCCTACAATTTGGTATTCCAGCACTATATGTAGAAAACAACATTTCTGCTTTCATAGAGTTATGATCTGCGTCCTGGAGGTCAGAGACTTTGTAGAGCTATGGGTGGGATAAAGTCTCCATCCCTTGGTCTTACCTGTTATCTTACTTGTTAACCAGATCTTTTTAAAGTGAAGAAAGAGCCTAACTGTACCTGTTTTTAAATTTCCCGCCTATCCTGTCTAACCTGTATAAAAAAGATCAGTGTTCCACCCTATTTCAATCCCTCCAGTTTGATGACGTGATCCTGCAGCTCCATGTAAAGGAGCACCCAAGAACGGCTGTTAATTCCAGGAGCCATGATGTCACCCATAGGCTTCAATGGCCCAGTTGTTTTTACTCAGTTGTTTTTACTGCTCCTTCCTCTCCCCTGCAGCAGCTGCTCACAAACACAGCAGAGTCAGAGCTGCAGGATCATGTGACCAGAGCGGATTAAAAATAGGTAAGTATGCACTTTTTATTATACAGGTTTCGCTGGATAGATAGGAGGAAGGGGGGGAGACATTTTTAATAATAGGTATAGTTAGGTATTTCTTTCACTTTAACTATCCTTAAGCCGGGTACACATGGGTCGAATGTCGGGAGACAACGGCCGACTAAAAAAGAATGGCCAACACTCGGCCTGTGTGTTTGTCGGTCTGTCCGACATTAACTGGCCGGCCCGGCTTCTGTTGGACGTGCATGCTTGAAAACCAGCAGCCAACTGACTCCCGATAGGGTTTGTTCTGGCGGGGGGGGGGCATCCCCCTGTAAGAACACAACAGCTCAGCTGAACTAATCTCGCGGGGTTGAGCGAAAAAAAGAAATGAATAGTGCGTACCCAGCTTTAGCTCTGCACATGCCTCTTGATATGTGAGATGATTAAGACTCACATTGGGCTCTCTCACTGTTAAAGAAGCAGATGGTGGTGCAGAGTGCATTACGAAAATTGTCCCTGGAAGGTGATATTGAGGCCTACCTCAGCATATGTAAGAGAGATGTAAGAGAGAGTTGTTCAAAGATACTGCCCGAAGAGCAGTGGGCAGATATGCTAGCATCGCTTTTAAAGGCCTACTTTGACATGCAATCTCAGGATGCCAAGGAATATCCTAAGCTCAAAGAAGATATTCTATCAGACTTGGAGTTACCATGGCCATCCGAGTTAAGTATATGTGCTTGTGGACATATGACCTTAGTAACCAGATATATGATTTGTTCCGCCCTACAAGAGGTGCTCATGTCTTTGTAGATGGCGGAAAAAGTGGCCTGCAACCATTACATAATGGTCTTAGATCCCCAAAGTTAGCTGGTGTCCCTTGTAAAGTGACATAATACTGCTACCAAGGACTATTTCCAGGATCTGCCTCCCAAGCTGGTACCCTCTAAAAACAGGGAAACATCAGCCTTGGGTAAGACTTTAATTTTAACAAAGAGGTAAACAGGCTCTTAAAGTAAGGGGGTGAGACACTCATGGGAATGACAAGCCATGGGTTGCCTGTGATATAGTTTGATGAAGTTGTGTTTGTGGTGGCATTTGGGTGGCTTTCTTTGAGAGGCGAGCCATAGCAGAAGTACAAGAAGAATTGCTTAGTTCATTCGTTCTCTTTGGATGAATCACACGGCTGCAGAGGAGAGGAACCCTGTCCACTGTCACAGGGAGGCCCAGGGGATGAGGGGGCTGTTGAATTGTAACATGTTACATTTTACACCCTAAATATGGGTTACTAAATGTTACTAAAGGTGAATCTATCCTTTAAATGCCAAATTTTCATGTGTGACTTGAGTGCCTTGTGCCTTGGGTATCACAGCAGCTGATAGAGATGGAAAAAATGATTACCTTTTCAGAGGTCAGAAGTTAAAAGTCCCTTTAGTACATTAAAAGAAATCTTTTCACCAAAATACACTGTGATCATCTCAGACGTGCTGTTTCACAGTGTCCTTCTTTACCACATCTCACCTTATTGATCTGTCGTTTAAGAAGGAAAGAGCTTTTCGTTTTCTGCTTTCAATAATATCCCAGGCATTATTCCTCACCTCTGCTTATGGCCATTATTCTGAGTTCAAACACAAAAGCAAGCTAGGTCATGCACATTCACATTAATGCATAGAGGTCACTGCCACTATGTTGTCCATTAATGCAAAACAGGGCTATTTACTGTTGTGGGGCAAAGAGCAGACAGTGGCTGATTGTAAGTAGTATTGTGTCACTGAACTTTCATGTCATTTCTGTTAGTATGCTTTAAAGGGAGGTAACATTTTTTTTCATGTCATGTCATATTTTCTATATTGTTTCATTATTTGTTTAAAATTTTTATTTTTACAAATTCACTTTTAATACAGCACCTTTATGATACTTTTTTCTTCATAGCATGCTTATAAAAAACAAACACTGGCTCTGCATTCACTGACTGCAGATTGAAATTGTAGTGAGATACTATCCTTGTTAGCAGTGAGGTGTGTGTGCATCCACTGAGTCATTAACCTGTGTGTATGTGTAATCTTATATCCTGCTATTTATGTCTGTTTACAACACTATTTAAAATACAGTAATACCTCGAATTGCGAGTAACGTGGTTTACAAGCGTTTTGCAATACAAACTATTATTTTTATAAAATCCAGAGAGTTGTTTCGCAAGATGAGCCAGATTCAAGCCTCTGGGGTGTGCAGTACCGCATTTGGCCAGAGGTGCGGGGGCACCGGTGACACTCGAAGCCACTCAGAGCCGATCTGAGACGCTCGGAGCCACTCCGAAACACTCCTTTCCTGAGTGTCTCAGAGCATCTCCGAGTGTCTCCGAGTTCAGCAGAGCGGCTCTGATCGGTCTGCAAGTGTATCCAGGCGCCCCCGACCTCTGGCCACATGTGGTACTGCATACAATAGCAGTGGCTGTGGAACGGATTATCTGAGTTTCCATTATTTCCTATAGGAAAACTTGCTTTGATATAAGAGTGCTTTGGATTACAAGCATTCTTCTGGAACAAATTATGCTCGAAATCCAAGGTACCACTGTACAGTAACAAGTCAGCCTGGTGATTTATGTTGCCCCTGGCCTCCACCTGCTGGCTGCAAGTGGTAATTGCAAAATACCCACGTGGGGGGGGGGATCTTTCTATTCAAATCTGCCCATTTATAGGGGTAATGAAGACAGTATTGTCAGATAAAGTACACAGAAAACAAGGAACAAATCTAGGGATCAAAACAACTCCTTACAGTAATCAGTTGTAACAGCCAAACTAAACTAGACCAATCCTCTTTAATCAAATAGAGATACAACTAATAATGTGTCAATCAGCACTTACAGAGAGCTTCAGTCACACTATTTAGAATAAAATCTACCTTTAGCTTATCTGCACAGTGCTGCACGTGTATCAGAAGGAGCCCAGTATTATGAGCTCAGGAAAGACTGAGTTTGAGAAAGTACAGTGCCTTGAAAAAGTATTCATACCCCTTGACATTTTCCACATTTTGTCATGTTACAACCAACAACTTAAATGTATTTTGTTGGGATTTTATGTGATAGACCAAAACAAAATGGCACATAATTGTGAAGTGGAAGGAAAATGATAAATGTTTTTCAAATTTTTTTACAAATAAATATGTGAAAAGTATGGCGTGCATTTGTATTCAGCCCCCCTGAGTCAACACTTTGTAGAACCACCTTTCACTGCAATTACAGCTGCAAGTCTTTTTGGGGTATGTCTCTACCAGCTTTGCACATCTTCTTTGCAAAATAGCTTAAGCTCTGTCATATTGGATGGAGAGCGTCTGTGAACAGCAATTTTCAAGTCTTAACACAGATTCTCAATTGGATTTAGGTCTGGACTTTGACTGGGCCATTCTAACACATGAATATGCTTTGATCCAAGTAGCTCTGGCTGTATGTTTAGGGTCGTTGTCCTGCTGGAAGTTGAACCTCCACTCCAGTCTCAAGTCTTTTGCAGACTCTTAACAGGTTTTCTTCTAAGATTGCCCGGTATTTGGCTCCATCCATCTTCCCATCAACTCTGACCAGCTTCCCTGTTGTATCCCCCCAACATAATGCTGCCACCACCATGTTTCACAGTGAGGATGGTATGTTGAGGGTGATGTGCAGTGTTAGTTTTCCGCCACGCATAGCATTTTGCTTTTAGGCCAAAAAGTTAAATTTTGGTCTCATCTGACCGTAGCACCTTCTTCCACATGTTTGCTTTGTCCCCCACATGGCTTCTCACAAACTGCAAATGGGACATCTTGTGGCTTTCTTCAACAATGGCTTTCTTCTTGCCACTCTTCCATAAAGGCCAGATTTGTGGAGTGCACGACTAATAGTTGTCCTGTGGACAGATTCTCCCACCTGAGCTGTGGATCTCAGCAGCTCCTCCAGAGTTAACATGGGCCTTTTGGCTGCTTCTCTGATTAGTGCTCTCCTTGCCCGGGGTGGCAGTTTAGGTAGACAGCCATGTCTTGGTAGGTTTGCAGTTGTGCCATACTCTTTCCATTTTTGAATGATGGATTGAACAGTGCTCCGTGAGATGTTCAAAGCTTGGGATATTGTTTTACAACCTAACCCTGCTCTAAACTTCTCCACAACTTTATCCCTGACCTGTCTGGTGTTTTCCTTGGCATTCATGATGATGCTGTTTGTTCACTAAGGTTCTCTAACAAACCTCTGAGGGCTTCACAGAACAGCTTTATTTATACTGAGATTAAATTACACACAGGTGGACTCTATTTATTAATAAGGTGACTTCTGAAGGCAATTGGTTTCACTAGATTTTAGTTAGGGGTATCAGAGTAAAAGGGGCTGAATAAAAATGCATGCCACACTTTTCAGGTATTTATTTGTAAAAAAATTGGAAAACCATTTATCATTGTCATGTCCAACTTTGTGTTGGTCTATCACATAAAATCCCAATAAAATACATTTACAATTTTGGTTGTAAGATGACCAAATGTGGAAAATTTCAAGGGGTATGAGTACTTTTTCAAGACACTGTATGTATGACATTCATACTGATATGTCCGTTAGTAAATTAGTTCTGCACGAAGAGGCTAACAGGGTGAGCAGTGTGGTGGAGAGATAGGTCCTTACACATGGGCATCATCTGTTCTGTCACACTTTTGAATTCGGTTTACATCAGTTTATCCATCTTCCATTTAGTTCTGTGCCATTTACATACGTTTTAGCGAACTGCGGACTGCGGAAAAAATGGAACTTACTGGAAGCAGACCAAAAACTGATGTAAATGGACGTTGTCCATTTATATCTGTTTGCCCAAAGGAATGAGGAAATGGACAAATGGAATTCCCATGTGAAAGGGTTCCAAGGGGTTTTGAGCCTGTGTGTACAGTTTTTTGTCAAACAAGCATGCTGGAAAACCAGCATCTGATCAGTGCTCGCAGCCACTTGTGTTAGTATGGTGATCTGTAACTTTTTTTTCATTCAGCCTGCTGGGTTGAACAAAAAAAAAAAACATATGGTGTGTACCCTGCATAAGATTACGGAGTAGTGGCTATTGGTGTTAGCAGATAGTAAGTCATTCTTGACTTTTAGGAAGGCAGTTGCTCTGGAATATTGTTGGCAAAAGCCAAACTGAAAGTGGTCAAGAAGGTTGTTATCAGTGAGGTGGTAGCTCAGGTGGTTATAGACTATGGAAGCAGGGAGATGGATCCTAGATTGTTCAGACTGGTAGGGTCCATAGTAAACTTTTTTTGTGATGGGGTTGATCAGTGCATGTCTTAAAAGGTTGAGTCAAATGCCAGTACAGAAGGAGAGATTGAGGATTTAAGGTGGTAGTAAACTCCGACCCACCTCAGCTGAAATTTTTAGAAGGAGTTATAGTAAATCATTGTAAAACAATTGCACAGCAAATTCAAGCCCCATCGCATGTTTCTTACTTTTATTTTGTGTGTTATTTTCCTATGCTCATTTCCGGGTGCAGCCGCCGCCATCATAAATATTGTCTTCAGGGTCTGATGCGCTCCGGACTTCCGCCCTTTCTTCTTTCCCCGGTCTATAAACTAGCACATGCGCAGTAAATATTTAGCCAAGCCTCGTTTTAGTTGTGAAATTACCATGGCAACCATGTCCCCACGAATCAGAGCCGGCCTGCTTATGCTCACATGTGTGAATGGGAACTAAGGCTTACGGGATCTCAAAGCTGCCGCTGGAAAAAGGAAATTACGTAGCCCTGGCATATTAATGCAGGACTTACGGCAGGAAGAGCATGCCAGAAAAAATCAGACAAAATGCGCATGCGACGTTGATGTCATTGAAAAGAAAATGACGGATTACATGAAAACTAACAAGGTAGGAAGGATTCTACACAGAGCAATAAGTTAACTGCTTAATAATGCTTTAGATCAGTGGTCTCCAAACTGCGGCCCTGGGGCTGGATGCGGCCCTTTACTTGCTCTTATCCGGCTCTTGGGGCACTATTCCTCCGACTGATTTGAGACTCTATTCTGCCATCTGACACCAACAAATGGGCACCATTTCTCCCACTGACACCAATGATGAGGCACTATTCCTCCCAGTGATACCAACGATGGGACATTATTCCTCCCCCCAATACCAAATGTGGCGATGTTTACTTCCACTGATGCCAGGAAAAATTCCACACTAGCCACAATCCAGCCCTCCTAAAGTCTGAAGGACCATAAACTGGTCCTTTGTTTAGAAAGTTTGGAGACCCCTGCTTTAGATGGTGGAAAATTGACAGGATAGGTCAGGCATGTCCAATAGCGGCCCACGTTCCGGTTTCGGACGGCCCGCCTGGTAATTTTGACATATATCTTTTGTGGCTCCCAAGGAACCCCCGAGCATCGGGGGCCACGAAAGATAGATATGCTGGCTGCCTTGGAGGGGGCGGGATGAGTTCTGTGCATACAGGAGGGGAGTATTTACTGTTTACACGGCGTCCTGTGTAAAAGGAAGTCCCATCTCCTGCGCTGCTGAATTGTTTTGTCCATCATAGGAGGCGGGACTTTCAATTAAAGAGGCCGCCGATAAAAACAGGAGTTTCTCCTGTATGTCTGTTGGCGCTCGTCCCGCCCCCTCCCTGTCTCCTCCAAGGCTGCAGATGGACATGAATCAGGCTGCACTGACAGCAATGGTGAGTCTGCATTCATGTCAATGGAGTGGGTGCTGCATTCATGGCAATACGGTGGGTGCTGCATTCATGGTAATACAGTGGGTGCTCTATTCATGGCAATACGGTGGGGGCTGCATTCATGAGGATGGAGTGGGGGCTGCATTCATGGCAATGGAGTGGGGGCTGCATTCATGGCAATGGAGTGGGGGCTGCATTCATGGCAAAACGGTGGGTGCTGCATTCATGGCACTTGTGAGGCTGCAGATGGGCACTGATTAGGCTGCATTGATGGGCACTGACCCTTATTTTGCTTCACAGTTCTTTATTTAAATTTAAGATTTTTTTCCTGAAACTTCCTTTTTAAAGATAAGGTGCGTGTTATAAGCTGATAAATACGGTATATCCAAATAACACGCCCAAGCTCATCTATTCACCACCCACAGCACAAAGGCAAGAGAATTCTTGTTGGGCAGTGTATTAGTGCTTGGACGAACACACTTAGACCAAATTTTAATGGTTTAAAGAATGTCAGGCAAAATGGTCGGCCCTCAAGCATGTTCACTTCATCAAATCTGGCCCTCTTTGAAAAAAGTTTGGACACCCCTTGGCTAGGTTTTCTACCACCTTAAGTTAGAAAGTGTAGAAAACAGCAAGAGGATGGATGTAGTAGATATGAGAGATGATCGAGGTCCAGGGGGAAAATCTGTTTCCTCCTGGTTTTGAAAATGGGACCTTTCGCATGATAGGTGAATGTGATGGTCACTACACTATGGAAACTCTATGATGGGCTCTTCTAATGTGTAACAACTTTATATGGGATATGTGACTTTACTGTCACAGGAAGTAACAAAGGCTAAGTTCACCTTTTGGAGCACCTGTATTTAGGGTGTAACTCGAAACATGCTATCACTTACAGACTCTTCAGATCAATGTCCAACTTGACAGTGTCAGAACCTTTATGCCAACTCGGCAATAATGTAAGCATGTTCTCAAATTTGAGAACATGCTCCAAGTGAGTCACCAGGCCCTTCTGAGAGAGAAGCCTTCTTCCTGGCTCTCTCCAGCGAGGGTCCTACCCTGGGTCTCTTCAGTACACGTTAGGCCCCAAAACAGGTATTGGACCTAACAGCAGAGCTCTCTGCAGCAGCACCGTCCTAGGCCTCAGTCCAGGGGAAGAGAGAAAGCACATGGCCTGTCCCAAATTTTTAGATCCACCCCCAGCATGCACCAGTGGCATAAACCTCCTACTGGATTGGCAGATGGAAATATATATATTAGTAAGTTAGTTTTATTTGTGAATTCTCATACTATGAGCATTGACAGCTACTAGCAACAGTGAGAGGCAATTTAAGCTTAGGGAAAAACCAGGTGAAAAACTATACAATCAGTCTGAACTAACTACAGGCCAGCCAAACATTTAGTTGACATAGTAGCCTCTGTTTAGGACAAGGGGCTACAAGAAAAATAATGATTATTTCGATACAATGGCACCAGAAAGTGGCTGGGATACATTAGTCAACAAGTGAACATGTTGTCCCAAAAGCTGATATGTTGAAAGCAGAAAAATGGGCAAGCGTAAGGATTTGAGTGAGTTTGACAAGGGCCAAATTGTAATGGCTAGATGACTGGGTCACAGCAACAACAAAACTGTAGTTCTCGTGGGATTTTCCCAGTCTGCAGTGGTCAGGATCTACCAAAAGTGATCCAGGGAAAGAAACCGGTGAACTTGTAACAGAGCCTTGGGTGGCTAAGGCTCATTAATGCACATGTGGAGCAAAGGTTGGCCCATGTAGTCCGATCCAATAGAAGAGCTACTATAGCTTTAACTGCTGAAAAAGTACATGCTAGTTCTGATAGAAAGGTATCAGAACACACAGTGCATTGCAGTTTGTTCTAGCTTAGCCGTAGACCTGTCAGAGTGCCCATGTGGACCTTTGTCCACAACCAAATGTGCCTACAATGGGCATGTGAGTGTCAGAACTGGACCACCAGGAAGAAGGTAGCCTGGTCTGATGAATTCAAGAATGGTTTCAGGAACACAATGCGTTTGATGTTTTGACTTCCAATGAAGCCTCTGTGGGGTGTGTTGGAAAAACAAGTCTGATCCATGGAAACACCACCTCACATCTTAATGATATAAAAGATGATATAGACTTAATTTGCGTACAGTGCTGCAAGACCGAGCAATTACCAGTTAAAGTAGCACAGTGCTGAATAGCAAAAAATGCCCTTGTCATGAAGGGGGTAAAACCTTTCAGAGGTCAAGTGTTTAAAGGGCTTGTTGTGGGATTTTTTAATATGTTGTTGAGAATAACCAAAACCAAGAAACATTTTTAGACTCATGTCAACCCCCCCCCCCCCCCCGGCAAAGCTTTTTCTTTTCAGTTTTGAAAAGAGTTAGGTTAGATCCTCCTGGTCTTCTGTCAGATGTTTATTGCTGCTCAAATCCCTGCTGGACAGATTATCCCTTCACTACCTGTCTTGGTGACACACATACATGAATCACAGCAAACATAACATTCACCACTGTTGTCTCGTGGAGATTTTTCCTTAAAGTGCCACAACAAAAAATGTAAGATATTGCAGCTTACTAATCCTTAGATGTGGTGGCTGCATTCTTGTTTTTTTTTAGGCATTTTCCCCTCTGTTTTCACCTGGTGATCTGCTTGGTAACACACCTCCTGTATTAGAGTGCCTACACTGTGGATGAAGGAGCACAGGGGGCACATTTGAACAGCAGCATTTGCAATCTGGGGGGGGGGGGGGGGATAGGAGTGTTAGATGTACAGTACCAGCAGACAAATTGAAGCCAAACTCCGGCTAATACTTTATAATCAGTTACAGAAAACTGCTCTTATCCTTTTGTATAAAGATTTTACATACATAAATGAAAGCTGATCATGGAAAGCACCCCTGTCAAAGTTAAATGGTTTATCTCATCTGTGTAATTGATACATTCTGCTGGCAGCGTATTTTTTGAAAAACAACAGAATTTCTGGCAGGATCACCAGATGAAAATAGAAGAAAGAAAGCCTAGAAAAGAAAACTAATGCAAGCCATTGGAAAACTGCAATATAATAAATGTTTGCTTTTGGATTTAACCACTTGACCTTCATGACCGGCCATTTTTTGTGATACGGCACTACGTTAATTTAGCTGACAACTGCGCAAGTTGTGCGACACTGTAGTAAAATTGATGTCCTTTTTTTCCCCACAAATAGAGCTTTTTTTTGGTGGTATTTGATTACCTCTGCGGTTTTTATTTTTTGCGCTATAAACGACCAACATTTTGAAAAAAAATTATATATATTTTTTTACTTTCTGCTATAAAACACATCCAAAAAAAAAAAAATCTAATTTCTTTATCAATTTAGGCTAATATGTATTCTGTATACATATTTTTGGTAAAATAAAATCTCAATAAGCGTATATTGATTGGTTTCCACAAAAGTTGTAGTGTCTACAAACTACGTCATATATTTATGGATTTTTATTTATTAATTTTTTACTAGTAATGGCAGCAATCAGCGACTTATAGGGACTGTGATATTGCGGCAGACATTTGGACACTAACTGACACTTTTGGCTCTTTTTTGGGGACCAGTGACACTAATACAGTGATCAGTGCTAAAAATATGCACTGTCACTGTACTAATGACATTGGCTGGGAAGGGGTTAACATCAGGGGCGATCAAAGGGTTAACTGTGCCTAGCCAGGGCTTCTGTACTGTGTGATAGGTGCTTTTACTAGGGGAAGGCATCGATCCCTGCTCCTGCTTTGCAGGAACACAGGATTAATCCCTTCTCTACTGACAGAACGGCGATCTGCCTTGTTTACATAGGCAGATCACCGCTCTGGCTCTCTGCCTAATGATCGGCGGGTGCTGGCGGGCATCAAGTCCACGCCACCCACAGATCAGCTCCCGCTGCATATAATCACAGTGGGAGCGAGACGCTGGTGGCCCAAAGGCACGCCCCAGACCTGGAAGTGCAGGATCACGTACCAGGTGCATGATCCTGCGTAGCAGTGCCACCATGCCACTGTATATGTCATATATATGGTCAGCAAGCGGTTAATATCACTTTAATTCCTACCTGATGATGTGATGTAAACGACCATTACTGCAGGTTAGGAGACATCTCACCATCGGTGCCACAATGCAGCAACAAATGACAGAGGTTCTAACCCTTCCCTACTCTGTCCACAGCTAAAATGCAATATTTTGCCTGAATTTTGACTTTGAATGCAATCAAATGAGATTTACACAGACATTACTAGCTGACCATGCCAAAAAAGGCACAAGTCACCAAATAATGTTGTCTTAAGATGAGCTAATCATGAGATAGAAGAACAGGAAATGCTTTGTATGAATTAAAGTGGTTCTAAAGACAGAAGGTTTTTTATCTTAATGCATTCTATGCATTAAGATAAAAAACCTTCTGTGTGCAGCAGCCCCCCTCAGCCCCCTTAATACTTACCTGAGTCCCATTTCGATCCAGCGATGTTGTACAAGAGACTCAGCTGTCCGAGACTCTCCCTCCTCATTGGCTGAGACACAGCAGCGGACACCATAGGCTCCTGCTGCTGTCAATCAAAGTCAGTGAGACAATAAGGAGAGAGAGGGGGCGGGGCCGAGCCGCAGCTCCGTGTGTGAATGCACACACGGAGCAGCGGCTCGGGTGTCCCCATAGCAAGCTGCTTGCTGTGGGGGCACTCGGCAGGAGGGAGGGGCCAGCAGCGTCGGCAAGGCACCCGAGAAGTGGAGGATCGGGGCCGCTCTGTGCCAAACCACTATAACGGAGCAGGTGAGTATAACATGTTTGTTATTTTTAACCAAAAAAGTCTTTAGTATCACTTAAATTTCTAATAATCTATAAACTATAGTATCCAAAAATTTTATATAAAACTTTATATAAAACAGAAACAATAGAAATTCACTGACCTCCTTGAGGAAAAAACTGAGCATATATGAGCTTGAATGTATCCTCATCTACCAATCCACTGGGGCACTCCTAAAAAAAAATAACAGAAAAAAGAGGCTACATTTATTATTTTTGTCACAGAAGGAATATTAGGAAAGTAGAACTAATTCAAATACCCCAATATAAAGACACACAGGCCACAGGATTCCAATGTAGGTGAAAACGCACACACTCCAATGACCACCAACATAATGGGGCACTTAATCCTGACTGCTGCAATTACAGTCTTGATCCTTGCTCTATGACTGCTGTATGTTCTACATATAGTATAGTATAGTCCTGAACACTGCACTCTTTATACTACATACAGTAGTTCTCACTGTTGCATTGTATACACTCTGGCCATACATTATACAATTTTCTTACTCATTTTTCTTTAGATTTACCTTCAATTATGTAGTGCAAGGGTGGGCCTGCCTGATTGAAATGCAAGTGTTTAGGTTTGACCTCATATTATAAGGTTTTGGTGAATCTAAAGGAAAATTGTACACAAAAATTGTATAATGTATGGCCAGCCATAGTGTTGTACATTACGTGTTCCTAACCTGTGCACTGTATAAACTATGTAGTCCTGGCCACTGCACTGTATGTAACATATTTATTGACTTGCTACCAAAAAGCTTGATTTTGGTCTCATCTGACCACAACACTTTCACCCAGTTCTCCTATGAATCATTCAGATGTTCATTAGCAAATTTCAGACGGGCCTGTACATCTGCTTTTTTGAGCAGAGGGACCTTGCGGGCGCTGGAGGATTTCATTCCTTCACTGCATAGTGTGTTACCAATTGTTTTATTGGTAACTAAGGTCCCAGCTACCTTGAGATCATTGACAAGATTCTCTTGTGTATTTCTGGGCCAATTCCTCACCGTTCCCATGATCATTGAAACTCCACGAAGTGAGATCTTGCATGGAGCCCCAGACCGAGGGAGATTGAGTGTTATTTTGTGTTTCTCCCATTTGCGAATAATTGCACCAACTGTTGTCACCCTCTCACCAAGCTTCTTGGCGATGGCCTCATAGCCCATTCCAGCCTTGTGAAGGTCTACTGACATCCTTGGACAGGACATCCTTTGGTCTTGGCCATGGTGGAGAGATTGGAATCTGATTGATTGCTTCTGTGGACAGGTGTCTTTTATACAGGTAACAAGCTGAGATTAGGAGCACTACCTTTAAGAGAGTGCTCCTAATCTCAGCTCATTACCTGAATAGAAGACACCCGGGAGCCAGAAATCTTGCTGATTGATAGGGGGATCAAATACTTGATTCACTCATTAAAATGCAAATCAATTTATAACTTTTTTGAAATGCATTTTTCTGGATATTTTTGTTGCTATTCTGTCTCTGACTGTTAAAATAAACCTACCATTAAAATTATAGACTGATAATTTCTTTGTCATTGGGCAAACGTACAAAATCAGCAGGGGTTCAAATACTTTTTCCCTCACTGTATGGCAAATAGCTTTAGGTCTACTTATCCATTCCTCTTTAAGTCACTCCCACTGTTAGGCATGTTCCACGCCCACCATTTGCCATGGCATGCTACACACAGTGTCTTGGGTCTTTTACAATCCTAACAATGTCATTGTAAAAGCTAAAGGCATTTTACATTAATGCATTCTCTGCATTAAAGTGGATGTAAACCCCCCAATTTTTTTTTTTTTTTTTTTATATCATACTGACATCATATAAGATTTCCTATCATTTGAGCCCAGTCTTGCCACACAGACGGACAGAAGTTAATCCATCTCTGAGCAATCCTCTTTTATTGTTCAGTGAGAAAAATCTTGACAAACTGAGAAAAACTTTGTCAAATCCTCCTCCTTGCTGTGAGTGACAGGTGATTTACATATCTCGTGCACTAGCCTAAGACACAGGCATTATTTTTTAATTCCCTCCCCCACTCCTTTCTTCAGCAGCTCTGCCAGGATTGGCTGTTCCACACCTCAGCATTATTTGGCATGCTGAAGTCATGTGGTTACTTTCCTGTCTTTTCACTGGATGTTAGAGATCATAGCAGAAGTTCAGCAGAAGTTCAATGTTAGAAATACACAGGAGAAAAATGCATATTGACAAGGGGAGTGTAGAGGTGGGCGGGGAGTCTACTGACATCACGACTCCACCCACCGAGCTCCAGACAACAAACCCACCCACAGAATCTGCAGTTTTTCGGGTCTAATAACAGACAGAGGGGAGACATTTGACAGGTATAGATACATGCAGGAGGCATGTATATCCTTATAGATAACCCCCATGGCAGTAGTTTAGAAAGGATGACATTGGGTTTACATCCACTTTAAGGTAAAAAACCTTCCATGTTCAGTTCCCCCAGACCCCTCCTCTCCCTAAAATATTTACTTATCTACCTATCTAATACTTTCTTATTTTGATCCAGCGGTGTGCCTGAGAGTGGTTGTTGGTCGGACACTTTGGTTTACATGGACGTCACTTCCGGTTTTTACTGGAAGTGCGTCATTAACATGGGGGAATATCCGGTGCTGATCCAGCTTTGGCTCCTTGTCAGTGATGTACACGCTGGACGTAGGGTGCATAAATAGCCCCCTGTGTGGTGTTTTGTGTTGGCGTTGCCATTTTTAGATTCCAGGACGATCCGGTGGCACTTGTTGCGAGTCTGGCTGCATACAGGGGTGAGTGTTGTAATGTACTTCATGGGTTATACATCTTTCTGATCCTATTGCTATATATAACCCGGTCGGTTTGCTTTCTATTTATAACTTCTTGTTTTTGGAGTGGTTTATTTTCCCCTTTCAATATAGCTGGTGTTTTTGGTTGACCCATCCAGGATTGACCCAATCTTGGATGGATTGTGACTATTATCCTCTTCTTTTACATTATCCTGGCTTACAGGGTTTAAACTGGACTACCCTTACGTGTTTTACTTGGTAAGTTTTTTTTTCTTTGTTTTTTTTGGGGGATATTTGTACAGTATGTATCACTTTTCTCTTCATTTTCTGGGCCAGTGTATTATATATATATTTTTTTGTTTCTCCTACTATTTGGATGGATATCATCCGGTTCATATGATTACTGAGAACTAGCCTCCCCATCATTTTCCTGTGTTATTCGTCATCTTGGGGCGAGTGTCCTATACAGGGGCGTAACTGCCACCATAGTGACCCATGCGGGCGCTATGGGGCCCGCAGCCAAGTGGGGCCCAGTGAGGATGAGAGCACCGCCGGCACAGTCTCCCAGCCAGGGGAAGAGAGAGGAGAGGAAGAGGCAAGCTGTGACCTGTGCCCAATGCAGCGTGACCTGTGCCTAATACAGCGTTATCTGTGCCCAATACAGCCTGGTCTGCCTGTGCCCCATACAGCCTCACCTGTGCAGAGGAAGAGGCAAGCCACCCGGATCAGCAGAGAGCTGAATTGCCCGATGTAATAGCTTTCATTAGAACTTCCAGTGTTCCCGGGGCTCACGTCACATAGCTCCACCTCTTGGCCCGGCGCCTTTGATAGACAGAACGCCAATCCAATGCGGGACGTGTGATGTCATCAAAGGCATCAGGCCAAGAGGTGGGGCTATGTGACGATGAGCCCCGGGAAGACGGGAAATTCAAATGAAAGCTATTACAGCGGGCAATCCCGCTCTCTGCTGATCCGGGTGGCTTGCCTCTTCCTCTGCATAGGTGAGGCTGTATGGGGCACAGGCAATGCTGTATTGGGCACAGGTCACGCTGCATCGGGCACAGGTCACACTGTATGGGGCACAGGTCACGCTGCATTGGGCACAGGTCACGCTGCATTGGGCACAGGTCACGTTGTATGGGGCACAGGTCACGCTGTATGGGGCACAGGTCACGCTGCATTGGGCACAGGTCACGCTGTATGGGGCACAGGTCACATTGTATGGGGCACAGGTCACGCTGCATTGGGCACAGGTCACGCTGTATGAGGCACAGATCACACTGTATGGGGCACAGGTCACGCTGTATGGGGCACAGGTCACGCTGCATTGGGCACAGGTCACGCTGTATGGGGCACAGGTCACGCTGCATTGGGCACAGGTCACGATGCATTGGGCACAGGTCATGCTGCATTGGGCACAGGTCACACTGTATGGGGCACAGGTCACGCTGTATGGGGCACAGGTCACGCTGTATGGGGCACAGGTCATGCTGCATTGGGCACAGGTCATGCTGCATTGGGCACAGGTCACGTTGCATTGGGCACAGGTCACGTTTTTTGGGGCACAGGTCACGCTGCATTGTGCACAGGTCACGCTGCATTGTGCACAGGTCACGCTGCATTGGGCACAGGTCACGCTGCATTGTGCACAGGTCACGCTATATGTGGCACAGGTCACGCTGCATTGACACTAGGGCAGCTGTGGGGGGGGGGGGGCTGTTTGCAGGTGGGCCCCATACAACATTTTGCTATGGGGCCCTGCTATTTCTAGTTACGCCCCTGGTCCTATAGTATTATGTGCTCTGATTTTCTGCCACTGTCCCCCCAATCTATTGATCCTGCATGCTATCTCCAGAGACGCTCATATGTATTTTCCTTTACCTCTTGCTTTCTTTTCTTTTTTTTCCCCCCTCTCATTTTTGTGGGTTTTGTTGGTGTTATAGTATATTTTGTTTTCAGTCTTATTTTTGGTTATTATATGAAATGTATACAGCAATCTTCAGGCATACCATGTAAAATAATGTACTGTTTGTATCATTTATTAGTTAATACATTGTGAATATCAAGTGGATCCTGAAGAAGCCCAATTTGGGTGAAACGCATCATCGCCTTTGACTCTGTTGGTTGTATAACAAACATGGCAGCATTTTTCATGGTTTTAGATTGTACTCTCAGATTTTTGTCTGTGTATAATAAATATTGTTGTTTTTAAGCATATTGTTTTTTGTGTGCTATTTTGCCAGTCACGTAAAACAATTCCCCACATACCTGTATCTCTCTTTGTGGGAGAGTCGGGGACATTTTGTTATTTCAACTAGAAGCACTACTCTCTCTCATTTCACAGGATTCCGAGGCAGCAACAGAAGCCATTGGCTTCCGCTGCTTTCAATCAAATGCTATAAGAAAGGGAGCAGGGGCAGGGCTGAACCAGGCTGTGTGTCTATAGACGCACACAGCCTGGCTCTGGACCAAGCCTGCACAAGTGCCCCCATTGTATGAGGCTTGCTATGGGGGCACATGGAACGGAGGAGAGCGATGGTGGGGATCATAGAAGAGGAGGTTTAAAAAACCATTGCACAGATCAGGTAAGTATAACACCTATATTATTTTAGGAAAAAAATTATGTGATTACATTTAGAATCAAAATGGTAAGTATTTAAAATCTTGTGATTGTTTTTTTTTTTGTACATAACTCCCAGTGCTCTTACATCCCGTCCTCCATCAGTCATAAGCAGCTAAAGACTGCTGCTCTCTGTGTGAGATCAGCAGTCCCTCTGCAGAGGTCCAACCAACATGCTCCCGGATTAGTCAGACCTTTCAGCTATTTCGAAAGTGGTCACATTACAAAAAAATTACAGATCGATCATTTTTTTTCATATTTTCATAAGCACATACTCTTATAAGGTAGATAGTCTCTGCTTCCACAATAAATATTGCCATCTCTGATGCTCACATTTTTAAATCCTCGGTAGAGAGACTGAAGTTCCTTCTTTGTAAATTTGGTGACAGCCTGCAGCTGTTCCAGTCCTTCTGGCTGGTGACGCACCGTTGTTAACTCCAGTTCACTGTCACTGCTATCTGCAAGACATGAACATATTGTCACTCCTATTATATTTGATTGTAACAATAATCCATACATTTATATATTTATATATATATATTATATATAGTGTATGTCTGTCTTCATGTCTGTCTCTCTCTTTATTAATATTATATGAAATATATACAATATATATATATATATATATATATATATATATATATATATATATATATATATATATAATATGAAAGTGGATTATTGCACTGTACATATATTTATGGACTATTGTAATATATATATTATAATATAATATATTCTAGTAAATATATATTTTTGGCATATTACACAATGCTTAAAGCCATTCTTACTAGTCTGTAGCCAGGACAGAGAAAGTACAAAGACATGGGGAAGCATGGACTGTGTATTTCAAGAAATAAACCTCACTGCTTCAACATTTTTTGTATAGATTCTTTATTTAGGGAAGGCAGCAAGAGGAACATACAACTGTGTTAAAGTAATACCAAACACGCACCATTTAATTTAGATTATCCCTTCTCTTGCTGTATTGGATGATGGCACTGTAACTATTTAAAATATAATATAAAAATAAAGAAAATCTAGGTAACTTTTTTCCTAATCGATGCACAGCTGTTATATGAACCAGCTCTTTCCCACCCTGTCTGCTGGGAAACAGGGGCAGCAGGAGCTTCTAGTTCTCCGCTGCTGGTCACATATTCAAAATACAAAAGATACAAAAAAAAATCAGCCTTTGAAATACAGAGTAAAAATAAATAATTAATATCAATAAACTGTTTATTTTAAATTGTCATACAAATATATATTTGAAATTAAACTTTTATTATTTTTTGGCAATAGAATGGGGTTGGCGGCTTTCTGCCTGTCACAGACTGTGTCACGCCCCTCCAGCCTGTGTCTTAGAATAAGTGGGAGGTGACTTACCAGAGTGTATACGCCCACATGTGTGAATCTATAGTCACATGGGCTGCTTAGATGATAGGGAGGAAATACTCAGGACAGAAAATACACTAAAAACTGAGCATGTGCACTAGCTGCCAACACTGCTCTGCAAAATCCTCAACTGCAGTGGGGACTTGGACCAGAAGGGGAGATAGAGAATAGCAGAATCAGCTAGGTGTTTTGCAGAATACAGAAAACAAAGTATGTATGAACAGCATGTAATACAGCATTTTTTGATAGATTTTAATGATGCGGATTTAATGACACTTTAAAGCATGAAAATTGATTCTTAGCACAACTAGCAATTTAATCAATACTCTACATTTTCACCATATGTATGTACAGTGCCTTGAAAAGGTATTCATACCCTTGAAATGCTCCACATTTTGTCATGTTACAACCAAAAAATGTAAATGTATTTTATTGGGATTTTATGTGATAGACCAACACAGAGTGGCACATAATTGTGAAGTGGAAAGGAAATTATAAATGGTTTTCAATTTTTTAACAAATACTCTAAATATTTGAAAAGTGTGGCGTGCATTTGTATTCAACCCCCTTTACTCTGATACCCCTGAGCCTCGGTTCACACCAGAGGCGGCACGACTTGCAGGTCGCCTCACCGAGGCGACCTGCACACGACTGCCGGGGCGACTTGCAGGACGACTTCTGTATAGAAGTCTATGCAAGTCGCCCCCAAAGTAGTGCAGGAACCTTTCTTCTAAGTCGGAGCGACTTGCGTCGCTCCGATTAGAACGGTTCCATAGCACAGAACGGGAGGCGACTTGTCAGGCGGCTAGGTCGCCTGACAAGTCGCCCCCGTGTGAACCGAGCCTAACTAAAATCTAGTGGAACCAATTGCCTTCAGAAGTCACCTAATTAGTAAAAAGAGTCCACCTGTGTGTAATTTAATCTCAGTATAAATGCAGCTGTTCTGTGAAGCCATCAGATGTTTGTTGGAGAACCTTAGTGAACAAACAGCATTATGAAGGCCAAGGAACACACCAGACAGCTCTGGGATAAAGTTGTGGAGAATTTGAAAGCAGCGTTAGGTTTAGAAAAATATCCCAAGCTGTGAACATCTCACAGAGCATTGTTCAATCCATCATCCGAAAACGGAAAGAGTATGGCACAACTGCAAATCTACCAAGACATGGCCGTCTACCTAAACTGACAGGCCGGGCAAGGAGAGCATTAATCAGAGAAGCAGCCAAGAGGCCCATGGTAACTTTGGAGTAGCTGCAGAGATCCACAGCTCATTTGGGAGAATCTGTCCGCATGTCAACTATTAGTCGTGCACTCCACAAATCTGGGCTTTATGGAAGAGTGGCAAGAAGAAAGCCATTGTGGAAAGAAAGCCATAAGAAGTCCAGTTTGCGAGAAGCCATGTGGGGGACACAGCAAACATGTGGAAGAAGGTGCTCTGGTCAGATGAGATCAAAATGTAACTTTTTGGCCTAAAAGCAAAATGCTATGTGTGACGGAAAACTAACACTGCACATCACTCTGAACACACCATCCCCATCGTGAAACATGGTGGTAGCAGCATCATGTTGTGGGGATGCTTTTCTTCAGCAGGGACTTGGAAGCTGGTCAGAGTTGATGGGAAGATGGATGGAGCCATATACAGGGCAATCTTAGAAGAAAACCTGTTAAAGCCTGCAAAAGACTTGAGGCCGGGGCGGAGGTTTACCTTTCAGCAGGACAATGACCCTAAACATACAGCCAGAGCTACAATGGAATGGTTTAGATCAAAGCATATTCATGTGTTAGAATGGCCCAAAGTCCAGATCTAAATCCAATTGAGAATGTGTGCCAAGACTTGAAAATTGCTGTTCCCAGATGCTCTCCATCCAATCTGACAGAGCTTGAGCTATTTTGCAAAGAGGAATGGGCAAAATTTTCACTCTCTAGATGTGCAAAGCTGGTAGAGACATACCCAGAAAGACTTGCAGCTGTAATTGCAGTGAAAGTAATACTGACACATAATCACACACATAGGTTGGACTTGATGGACTTGTGTCTTTTTTCAACCTCGCCTATTATGTAACTATGTAACTATGTGGTTCTACAAAGTATTGACTCATGGGGGCTGAATACAAATGCACGCCACACTTTTCACATATTTATTTGTAAAAAAATTTAAAAAACATTTCTCATTTTCCTTCCACTTCACAATTATGTGCTACTTTGTGTTGGTCTATCACATAAAATCACAATAAAATACATTTACGTTTTTGCTTGTAACATGACAAAATGTGGAAAATGTCAAGGGGTATGAATATTTTTTTTAAGGCACTGTATTATCTAACCATGATGTACTCCAACATTTTGATGGGTGGGTTGAATAGTGAGCTATTCATTAATGAGTATAGAGTAAAGACCCTGAAGACCACCATTATGGGGCTCAACACTCTAGAATCCTAGTCTGACATGTTAAAATAGTCAAATAGCTTTTGAGCGGCAAAAAAAGAGAACACTGGCTTATTTGTATAATCAAAAAAAAAGAGGACAGGGCCACTTGTCATGCATGCACCAGAAAAATGTAATCACCACAGTTATAATAACACTGTTTTTTTTTTTTTGCTTGTGTGAGGAAGCATCTGTAGGTACACTTCACAAACACAAGAAGGAAATTCAAACTTCATGCAATCGGTGGCTTGATTAAACTTGAACCCAGACCTCTTCAGCCCTTCTAGACAAAAGTGGTCTCCACAGGACTTAGATTCCATACTGTTCCCTGGTGTTTTTTAGTTCAACCACTTCAGCTAAAATAAAATAGTATAGGTGTTTTCTTGACCCGTCATTTTGGACACCTTTGGAAAACGAAATGTGTCCTCCTTTAATTTTATATAAATAATATTGTAGTATGACATGTAATTTGTAATGTATTGTGCTTGTTTATCGCTTGTAATTTGAAAATAGGTCAAGTGTTTGATTGTTATATAGCATGTATAGGACATCATTTTCATAGCCTATCTGTAATAGGTGCATTGCAGTGTTATTTCATATCAGTTATGCAGTGCAGCTCAGACATGGTTCTGGTATCATATATGCCTGTGAGTGTACTATGTCTGTTAAACTGAGTAACTTTGCTTAGTACATAAGTGGTATTTGTTTTGCTAGAGATCCATTTACTACTTTAGTTCTCTTCTAGTGCACCCTATAATGCATCAAATTACCTCTGAGCCAACATACTCATCCCAGCTGTCCTATAATCTTTCCATTTCATGGCATGTCATGTCTGGCACAATTTATTATCAAGCTTACACTATGTTTATTCCTAGCATCTTCAACCTCATTAAAGGTATTTGTTTCCATCGCACATATGGGGATTTTGTTCCCAAGTGATTTGTATTAACATGCTGAGTAAACACTGATGTAAAGTTGTATCTATTTGTTTGCGATATTATAATATATGCTTTTATAGCACAGTCACATGCCACTTTATTGTACAGAGCAGAGCCATTTTTAAGGCAGGGCAAAAGGGGCAGCTACCCTGGACCCCATCATTGTTGTGGGGCCCAAAGAGCCTGCCTTATACTTATACTTGCCAACTATCCCAGTTTAAATTCCCTTATCCCTTGAAGTTTTAGTCCCGTGCTGTGTCCCGATATCTCAGTGTGCTGCTACTAATGCTTCCCAGATCTGCCCTATTGTTGTGTACAGATGACTCACCTGCAGCCACTGTGTTTACATGTAAATAACCTGCATTGATATGTAAATAAAGGTGGCATTCATATGTAAATAGCCACGGACCAGTGGCATTTATATATAAATAAAGGCGGCATTCATATGTATATCATATCCACCATCACCTATACTGAATGCTGCCCACTGGGGAGGTAAAGGGGCATGTATAAAAGTCCTGCCTGCAACTGTGGTCAGTAAGCCTAACATCAGCCTGTTCTGCAAAGCTAGGCAAACTGGTGGTGGGGGGGTAACCTCTAGCAACCAGTCAATAAGCGGTAATGATGCACTGTAACCTCTGGCAACCAATCGCAATCGCTGCCTGATCTGATTCAGTAAATTGATTTTGAGTCTAGCTGCTATTTATTGTATATCTCAGAGCAGGTGGAGAGTGAAATTGCATGGGGGGGTCCAGGGTCCAATCAATATTAAAGACGGCCCTGGTACAGAGTGTGCACATCAGTCCTTGCCCCAAGGGATTAAGGGCGGCAAAGGGGCAAATACCCTCTGGGCCAATCCTACTCAAGCAAATAAAGCTCTGGCAATGATTGGGTGAAATGGCTGCCTTGTGTGTTTAAAAGACAGCAGAAGTCCAGGGCAAAAGTTATAAAGTATGTAAAAAAAATTCTAAATAAAATGCAAGCAAGAAACCAAACCATGTACATATACCGTTTATTGTTTCATTCTTGCACTTTGTTGAATGTGATTTATTTAATGGTGCACTGTGTTTGTTATCTTTTGTAGATTTTAATGACGCAGTTGCGAATATTCCACAGTTTATCTCCCATCATTGCTATACTTTTGATTTATAAAGAAGGACAAACACCCACAGCTTTTACAATTGTTTCTAGATAAATAGACATATGCTTCTTTTACAGGATTTGAAGGTCAGTTCTACAAAAAGCAATCTTATAAACCCTCTTTCCTCATATGAGCATCCAAAGTGTTGAGATAAAAATAGGAAGCAGACAACTAAATATTTGATGGTTAAAGTAAACCTGCCATAAGAGAAATGCAGGAGCCGACATTGCTGTTTTTCTGCTGAAAATGCTAGTTGCCTGGCCTTTATGCTGAGTCATTGACTTTGATATATGTTAAGTCATTAACGCAGAATAAGTATACAAGTCAGGTAAGTCAAAGGAAAAAAAGCATTTTTAGAGTGAGAGAGGTTAACAATAGTAGCCTTCATGTTTCTCTCAAGGCAGGCTTCATTTAAAAAATGTGTAAAGGAATTTAAATATGTAGAATCCAGTTTACACGAGGAGAAAGTCAGTAAACCTATAAGCAAAAGCCAATTTCAGCCCCCACGTGAATTTTTTTTATATATATATATTTTTTATATTTTTTATGTGTAAATATTTTTATTCTTTATATTTCAACGGATGTACCAGGTTGAGCATCAATTAAAAGGTAATGGATACATTAAGAGGAACATTTTTGTTTGGTATATTTGTTATGTTTCTAAAGCTCACTAACTGTAGAGCGCTGCGTTTTGTGTAGATAAAACGGGGTTAGGGGGAGAAGAGGAAGGGAAAGTCTCAAAAGTTTCCATAGGGCTGAAATCTGGAGGTAGAGATAAAGGGTTTCCTCAATGATGGTGTTAGAAAATGTTAAAAACAAACATAGGGGGTGGAATACAAAAGCAGTAGCAATGGTTTAATGAGCCCATTGGGTATTGGGAAGGAGAATAGAGAGCCTCTAAGGGGTATACCTAGATTTTGGGCTGGAGTATAAAAGTAAGATGGGGATAGAATGGGTGTTAGGTCTTCTAGACCTTCCTATGTATATTTTATGCTTTTTATGACTTGTCAAACAGGGTCCTTTTATCACTTCTTCTCTAGCATTTGGCATTCAGAAAGTACTGCTCTCTGCATCATTGCACTGCAATTACAGGGCCTATGCTGATGCAGCTAGTACCACTTCCTGAGGGAGGAGTTCCACATTTTACTGTTCTAACAGTAAAGAACCCTGTCCTCAATAAATAGCTCTGGACTGGCCCAGATGCACCTGATCTGACTTCGGGAATATGCTGTGTGGGCTTTTTCAGATTAACTGACTCTTCTGTCACAAGAATCGGTTTATCAAGTGTATCATCCTGCTTCAAGGTCGCTGGCTTTAATGACTTGGCTGTCAAACCCCAGGACTTGAGGGACAGGGACTTTTCTAACTCAGTGAGCCCCATAATGTTAAAAGCCAGAAAACCCATTATGTAAATGAACATGGAAGCCATACCTGGCTTGGTGCAAGGAAAGACACTTTTATCCCAACCTTATCCTAACTTTTTTACAATCAGACCCGGATCAACGGCTACTCATTCTCTGATTAAAGCGGGGGTCCACCTATCTATCGTTTTTTTTTTTTTTTTTTTAGTTCATTCACAAACTTTTCTTCTCAGCATTACATACTCACATATTGTGTGTAATATGTCCGCCTGTGTCAGATTTCGTCGGAAAGAATAACTTATATTATTCACTGCAGGCGGTTTCCATCTTCATTGTGGGCATTTGAAGCCCACAAGCATTTATTTCCTGGATGCGGTGAATGCTGTGCTCCCAGCATTCACCGCTCGTTCCCACACATGCTCAGTGGCATCCTGGGAAGCCTGAGACTAGCTCCCAGGAGACTGTGCGGAGTCTGGGAGAGGCTAGAAACACCCCTACTCCCACGGGAGGAGAACCAGGAAGTGCAAAGAAGAATAGAAAAATAAAAGGTAATTACTGCGATTTACATTTTTTTAAACGGCATGTCAGCATCTAGGCAAGGAAGAGAATACATACAGATATTGTTCAAAATTTGGGTGGAACCCCGCTTTAAGACCTTTGTACAGGGGTTTTCTTACATAGCACCCCTTGCGTGCACACCTGTGGTATATGAATTTTGTTTTCTTGGCATATCCAGGATATTCAACTTTCTAAGCTAACTCACAAGGTTGTTTCCTTGGTGCCATCACCTCTGCAATGTGTGTGTCTGAACTAGAGGCTTTGTGGCCTTCCACAATGACAAGGAAGCATTGAGAACTAGCGCCGTCTTCCTTCCCAAGGTGGTTTGGGCCTTTCACCTTAACCAGGACATTGTGCTCCTGTCCTTCTGTCTGACCCCAGTACATCACAAGGAGATTTATCTTCATTGCCTGGATGCAGTTCAAACTCAGGTGTGCATGTGTATTTCCCAGCTACTGCCTCTAATGGAAGACTGACTCTCCCTTTGTCATTCCTGAGGGTCTCAGTGAGCCTGCGTTTCATTCCACCATTTCTCCATGGCTTGAAAAAGCATCATTTATGCTTATCCATCAAATTCCATCTATTTTGTCTCTACTGCAAAAAGCACTTATCTACATCCTTGCAAACTTCATTGCAGTAGCAATCCTGGCATCTGCTGGTTGCGGGGATGAATTAACTGCACATGCATGGGATTTGTATTATTCTGCCCCAGCCAATCAGGATAGATTGGCGCAAATTGGATCTTTTTTTTTTGCTGTCTCTGGATCAACTGTGGGTATAGAAGGTATATGGTGGTTTTCTAATTATTTATTTAAATTTTGGCATTAACTGAACTAGATGGACTTGTGTCTTTTTTTAAACTGACTAATTATGTAACTACAGTGCCTTGAAAAAGTATTCATACCCCATTGAAATGTTCCACATTTTGTTACAACAAAAAACCTAAATGTATTTTATTGGGATTTTATGTGATAGACCAACATAAAGTGGCACATGATTGTGAAATGGAAGGAAAATGATAGGAAGGAAAATGATAAATGGTTTTCAAAATATTTTACAAAAAAAAAAAAAAAGTGTGATGTGCATTTGTATTCAGCCCACTTTACTCTGATACCCCTAACTAAAATCTAGTGGAACCAATTGCCTTCAGAAGTCACCTAATTAGTAAATAGAGCCCACCTGTGTGTAATTTAATCCCAGTATAAATACAGCTGTTCTGTGAAGCCCTCAGAGGTTTGTTAGAGAACCTTAGCAAACAAACAGCATCATGAAAGCCAAGGAACACACAAGACAGGTCAGGGATAAAGTTGTGGGGAAGTTTAAAGCAGGGTTAGGTTATAAAAAAATAGCCCAAGCTTTGAACATCTTCACAGAACAGCTGTATTTATACTGGGATTAAATTACACATAGGTAGGGCTCTATTTACTAATTAGGTGTTCAATCCATCATGCAAAAATGCACAGAGTATGGCACAACTGCAAACCTACCAAGATATAGCCATCCACCTAAACTGACAGGCCGGGCAAGGAGAGCATTACAGCGGTAGTAAACTACGACCCTCCTCAGCTGAATTTTTTACAAGGAGTTATAGTAAATCATTGTAAACAATTGCACAGCAAATTCAAGCCCCTTCACATTTTTCTTACTTTTATTTTGTGTGTTTTATTCCTATGCTCATTTCCAGGTGCAGCCGCCATCATAAATATTGTCTTTGGCATCCGATACGCTCCGGACTTCCGCCCTTTCTTCTTTCCCCGGTCTATAGACTCACACATGTGCAGTGAATATTTAGCCAAGCCTCATTTTCGTGGCAGGATTACCACCAAACTTGTCCCCCCGAATCAGAGCCGACATGCTTATGCTCACGTGTGTGAATGGGAACTAAGTTTCATGGGATCTCAGGGCTGCCACTGGAAAAAGTAAATTACGTAGCCCTGGCATATTAATGCAGGACTTACGGCAGGAAGATTACATGAAAACTAACAAAGTAGGAAGGATTCTACACAGAGCAATAAGTAAACTGCTTAATAATGCTTTAGATGGCAGAAAATTGACAGGTTAGGTTTACTACCACTTTATTCAGAAAAAGCAGCCAAGATGCCCATGGTAACTCTGGAGGTTGCTGCAGAGATCCACAGCTCAGGTGGGAGAATCTGTCCACAGGACAACTATTAGTAGTGCACTCCACAAATCTGGACTTTATGGAGGAGTGGCAAGAGGAAAGCCATTGTTGAAAGAAAGCCATAAGAAGTCCCATTTGCAGTTTGCGAGAAGCCATGTGGGGGACACAACTAACATATGGAAGAAGGTGCTCTGATCAGATGAGACCAAAATGTAACTTTTTGTCCTAAAAGCAAAACGCTATGTGTGGCAGAAAACTAACACAGCACATCACCCTGAACACACCATCCCCACCGTGAAACATAGTGGTAGTAGCATCATAATGTGGGGATGCTTTTCTTCAGCAGGGACAGGGAAGCTGAAGGGAGTTGATGGGAATGGAGCTAAATACAGGGCAATCTTAGAAGAAAAATTGTTATGCCGCGTACACACGAGCAGAATGTCCAACAGAAAAAGTCAGATGGAAGCTTTTCATTGTCTATTCTGATTGTGTGTATACCTCATTGGACTTTTTCTTTTGAAAATTCTGACGGACCTAGAAATGGAACATGTTATAAATATTTCCAACGGAACCAATTCCTTTCGAGTAACCTGCTCGTCTGTATGCTGTTCCGACGGACCAAAAACGACACATGCTCTGAAGCAAGTATGAGACGGAAGCTATTGGCTACTGGCTATTGCACTTCCTTTTTCTAGTCCCGTCGTACATGTTGTACGTTACCGCGTTCTGGACGGTCGGACTTTGGTGTGGCCATGTGTAGGCAAGACCGCTTGAGCGGAATTCCGTCGGAGTTCCGTCGGAGAAACCTTCGGAGTTTATTCCGACGGCAAAACCGGTCGTGTGTACAGGGCATTAGAGTCTGCAAAAGATTTGAGACTGGGGCAGAGGTTCACCTTCCAGCAGGACAAGGACCCTAAACATACAGCCAGAGCTACAATGGAATGGTTTAGATTGAAGCATATTCATGTGTTAGAATGGCCCAAAGTCCAGACCTAAATCCAATTGAGAATCTGTGGCAAGACTTGCTGTTCACAGATGCTCTCCATCCAATCTGACAGAGCGTGAGCTATTTTCCTTCTACTTCACAATTATGTGC
The DNA here is from genome assembly GCF_042186555.1 of Aquarana catesbeiana. NCBI lineage: Eukaryota > Metazoa > Chordata > Amphibia > Anura > Ranidae > Aquarana > Aquarana catesbeiana. The sequence continues at coordinate 598,038,744 of NC_133326.1, read as the reverse complement.
CACTTTATGCTGGTCTATCACATAAAATCCCAATAAAATACATTTACGTTTTTGGTTGTAACATGACAAAATGTGGAAAATTTCAAGGGATATGAATACTTTTACAAGGCAGTGTATGTAACAGTGTTATCTCTCTGCCAAAATGCTGCATGAAGAATATCATATACGAAATTGATCACAGAGATAGGGATACATACCATATAGTATGTGTATAAATTACTGTGCTACCAATGTGAGAAAAAGCTGCTGACACAACAATAAGACTAATTGTATAAAGATGTGAACAAAATGTGTAGCGCTAATAAGGCATATAAGCCCCAACTATAAACCTAGGGAACAATGAACATTGACCCCAAGGGTTGTGCAAACATTATGATGGTGATAAAGCCAAAAAGTTAAATGAGTCATACAGGCATGGATGGAACCTTGGATTGCAGGTTACAATCTCCTTGAGTAGACAAGCTGGAAGCACACACCCACACACACACGTCTCAAAAAAAGTTGGGACAAGGCAACAAAAAGCTGGCAAAGTAAGTGGTACTAACAAGAAAGAGCAACATTTTACAAAAAACTAGGTTGATTGGCAACAGGTCAGTATGATTGGGTATAAAAAGAGCATCTTAGAAAGTGTCTCAGAAGTAAAAATGGGCAGAGGTTCACCAATCTGTGAAAAGCTGTGTCTAAAAATTGTCAAACAATTTCAGAAAAATGTTCCTCGATGTAAATTTGCAATGACTTTATATAAATCATCATTATCAGTACATAATATCATCAAAAGATTCTGAGAATTTGGAGAAATCTCTTTGCGTAAGGGACATGGCCAAAACGTTATTTTGGATGCCGCAGCCTGTCATCTTTGGGCCCCCAGAAAACAAGCATTATTCTGTGATAGACATCATTTCATGGGCTCAGGAATACATAAAAAAACACTGTCTGTGAACACAGTTCACTGCGCCATCCAAAAATGCAAGTTAAAGCTCTGTCTGCAAAGAATAAGCCATATCTGGATATGAGCCAGAAACGCAGCTGTCTTCTTTGGGCCAAAGCTCATAAAAAATAGTCTGCTGCAAACTGTTCCATGGTCAGAGGAATCGAAATTTGACATTCTTTTTGACAATTATGGGTGCTACGTCCTGCGGACTGAAGAGGAGAGGGACCTTCCGGCTTGTTATCAGTGCTCAGTTCAAAAGCATACATCTGTGATGGTACGGGGGTGCATTAGAAGACATGGAATGGGCAGCTTAAACATCTAGAAAGCCACCATCAATGCTGAAAGATATATCCAAGTTTTAGAGCAGCATATGCTACCATCCAGGCGATGTCTGTTTCAGGAAAGGCCTTGCATATTTCAGCAGTACAATGCTTAACCGCATACTGCATGGTTTCAGTAGAAGTGTCCAGGTGCTTAACTGGCCTGCATGCTCATGCTGTCCAGACCTTTTACCAATTGTAAATATTTGGCGCATCTTGATATGAAAAATACGACAAAACGACCCAGGACTGTTGAGCAATTAGAATTCTATATCAGGAAAGAACGGGACAACATTCCTCTCCCAAACCTCCAGCAACTGTCTCCTCAGTTCCCAGTAGGGCCGCTGATAAGGCAGACGTCTGGTAGAAGGAGTATCGAAAACACCTCCCTCGCTGCTAGAGGCAGTTCCACCTATAACAGGCATACCTCATCAACAGGCTGCTTTTTACACTTTCGTTACTCTAGGTAACCACGTGTGTCTTCACATTACTCCACTTCACACTGACGTCTTCATACCACAAAGTGCTAAGAACTACATGGTGAACCATATGTGTGCCAGTTACTTACAATACACCTCTTTAGTAGCTTGAGACCAGGTAAGGACAATGTATTAATGCTTTACTTGGAGAAAGTGCAAAAATAGACATTTCACAGTCCGACAGGCAAGATGTGATACTTTCCTAATTCTCTAACTATAACTATGGGCCTGTATACTGCCCCGCCATGCCTGCAAATGTGTAGTCCAGTAATCGTAGTCCTCTCCAGTTCTGGTATGTTCATGGGGAACCCCAAGTTAAGTTTCTACTTATGGGCGGCAGTGAGCGTCAGTCTCCTGCTTCTATGGGTCTCATCTTCCGTCTCCCTCCCCTACGGGTCTCTCAATCCACCGCAGTGCTGGAACTCTATCAAACACGGCAGATTTTCCCTTCCCCAACTATCTCTGGGGTATGACCTCTCTCACTGGACCGATGTTCAGAACACATGGACTGGACCTAGAGCAAAACCCACCAAAAAGACCAAGGAACCCCCATAGAATTAACTCCTACCTTTCTGGTCGGGACAGCACCTAACTAACTGGTTCAGCCTGCCCACGCTTACCTTGTGTGCCAATTTACCAACAGCTGAATCTCAAATGAGCGATCATTACCAAACAACCAGACAGATAACTCAAACAATGAGTGGACTCGCACCTGAACATACCCACAGTGTCTAGCCATGTACATTGACTTTTACTGAACTAAAACAGGGAGATAGGAGATAGTACATTACCAAATGTGGATGTCTTCCTGGCCACAAACTGATCCCCCAGAGACAGTATCCTCTTTAATTCAATATCACCCTGTAACATGGATAAGTACCTGCGTATAGAACATATAACCTGAATAAACTCCATACTATACCAGGTCACAAAAGATATCAATTGGGAATAACACATCTTGCATCTCCTCTTACTCCTACTACTATAATCTTGATCAGCTCTAGAGATGTACTTAGTTGACTGATATGCCTTTTTTATAATTGACTTATTGTAGTCCCTTTAAAGCAGTTGTAAACCGCAGGTAATTAAAAAAAAAAAGATTCCGTGCAAGGCAATGTCATAATGATAATAGACTTACCTGAGAATGAAGCCCTCCAGTACCGCAATGTCACCACTGAGACGGCTGATATCTTCCCCCATCTTCCTTCTGGGTTCGCTGCCTCCGACTACATGAGTGGCTGGGGGCGCAATGACATCACTCCCACACATGCGCATGGGAGCCCATGTTTCCGGCATAGGCTCTGAAGATCCAGCACTGTAAGCCAGACCTTCAGAGCGCATGCGCCGATAATGTCATTGGTTGCATGCCCTCTGAATATCTCCTAAACTGTGCAAGTTTAGGAGATATTTACAGTACCTACAAGTAAACCTTATTATGGGCTTGTCTGTAGGTACAAGTGGTAGTACAGAGCTTACTACCACTTTAACTCAAAACCTTCCAGTGATGAACAGTTACACCGAGCGCCAATAAGTTGGCATTTAGGTAAGGCTTTCTTAAAATGGGCTTTATGGCAACTATTAACCTGGAGAAGAAAATTTCTTGACTTTGGCTTACAGTAAGCCTGTACATCGGTCCTCAAAACACCCACACGGAGTTCAATCTAAATAAGCGCTTCTTGCCCAGCCACAGTACATCTATGGTTGCGTGGGACAAGCGATGTTCTAGCTGTCATTCATGACACTATTGTTTACTACTGTGATCTCTGTGATTAGTCACTACGATCACATGGTACCAGGGCCAGTCACAGCAGTCCTGTACCATGTGATAGCTGTGGCCAATCATAGCTATCATAGTAGTACCTAGTAACATCATGGCTGTATAAGCAATCACAGTATAAACACATTTTAAAAATCCTAATCAACCCCCCCACGCAGAGCAGTACAGTGTCATTATGGTGACAGTATGTAACAAACTAAAATTGTAAAAAAAAATATACAAATATACATAACTTCTCCGCAGGATGTGGAAACCTTGCAAGAAGATCTGAACAAATTAATGGGGTGGGCAACTACATGGCAAATGAGGTTTAATGTAGAAAAATTTAAAATAATGCATTTGGGTGGCAAAAATATGAATGCAACCTATACACTAGGGGGAGAACCTCTGGGGGGAATCTAGGATGGAAAAGGACCTGGGGGTCCTAGTAGATGATAGGCTCAGCAATGGCATGCCATGCCAAGCTGCTGCTAACAAAACAGAATATTGGCATGCATTAAAAAAGGGATTAACTCCAGGGATAAAGCGATAATTCTCCCGCTCTACAAGACTCTGGTCCAGCCGCACCTGGAGTATGCTGTCCAGTTCGGGGCACCAGTTCTCAGCAAGGATGTACTGGAAATGGAGCGAGTATAAAGAAGATCAACAAAGCTAATAAAGGGTCTGGAGGATTTTAGTTAAGAAGAAAGGTTGCGAGCACTGAACTTATTCTCTCTGGAGAAGAGACGCTTGAGAGGGGATATGATTTCAATTTACAAATACCATACTGGTGACCCCACAATAGGGATACAACTTTTTCGCGGAAGGGGGTTTAACAAGATACGTGGCCACTCATTAAAATTAGAAGAAAAGAGGTTTAATCTTAAACTACGTAGAGGGTTCTTTACTGTAAGAGCGGCAAGGATATGGAATTCCCTTCCACAGGCGGTAGTCTCAGCGGGGGGCATCAATAGTTTCAAAAAACTATTAGATAAGCACCTGAACGACCACAACATACAGGGATATACAAGGTAATACTGTGACATATAATCACACACATAGGTTGGACTTGATGGACTTTTTCAACCTTACCTACTATGTAACTATGTAACTACTCCTTTCAACCATAGCAGAAAGAACTCGCTGCACCCAGGGCAGCCGCACCTTCTGCCCAGCCCTTGTCCTGGCCCTGCCTAGTGTCCCTGATCACTGCCACACCAGTTCCAGTGCCCCTGGTCACTGCCACACCAATTCCAGTGCCGCTTATCACAGCCACACCAGTCCCAGTGTCCCCGATAAGTACTGCACCAGCCCCAGTGTCCCTGATCACCACCACACCTGTTCCAGTGCCCCTGATCACCACCACACCTGTCCCAGTTGCCCTGATCACTGCTACACCAGTCCCAGTTTTCCTGATCACTGCCACACCAGTTCCAGTGCCCCTGATCACAGCCACACCAGTCTGAATTGCCCTGATCACTGCCACACCAGTCCCAGTGTCCCGATCACTACCACACCAGTCCCAGTGTCCCTGATCACTGCCACACCAGTCATCACCAGTGTCCCCATAAGGATTTGTTACATTTGCGATGCTCTCTGAAGAGCCATTTGTGTTCAGATGGCTCTTTAGAGAGCAGGCAGTGAGAAGGTGTTGTATCGCCTCCTTACCACCTGCTTTAATTCCTTGAACCCCTCACAAACACCCTCATTCACTTTTATGGGTCACAATCAGCGGGCATACAGCGGTAAAATTCCTGCCAAAGCTGTAAAGCAAAGTATTGCAGACGTGCCATGTGTATACCCCCCGGCCGCTGCCTCCGCAGCTAAAGGAGGGAGCAATTGGGAGATGGTAAAACCAATGCTCAACCATAATGTTTTACACCTCCCCCCAACCTCATGTTTAAATGAGCCCTAATAGTGCAGTCAGTCACAATTCTATCACCACCACACCAGCCACAGTGTTGCCAGACCAGTGTAGCTAGAACCCATGTTCGTAGTTGCCACCATTCCAGACCAAAACAGCAAGCAGTTTTGCTGAATACCACTACACCAGTCCCAGTGTCACCAGCACAGTATATGCCAACAACAGTGTTCCTTATCACTGCCAAACCAGTTGCAGTGTCCCCATACCAGTGTGTCCCTGAACATAAATGGTGTCCCTGATTGTCACCACACCAGTCCCAGTGTCACCACTCATCAGTAAATCAGCAGCAGTTTCCGGATTGCTGCCACACCAGTACCCAGTATCACCAGTTTAGTGTAAGCCAGCAACAGTGTTCCTGATCGCCACTACACAAGTCCCACTGTCCCTTGTGGACAACTGTGCTCCTTGATCCACAGGGAGTTCTTTTGCTCTGCCTTTCTTCATCCTCTTGTACTTTCTAGCCAGTGAACATAGCATTCCTGGGAGCAGCCAAGTACAAGTAGGATAGGCATGCTTGGCTTATAGGAACTGGGACTGCTATAGGTGATGCTACACTAAGCTATATTCCCTGACCACTTGTACAGAGGTGACCATTACAGTTCATTGATTTTGACACAATTGATTGATTTGTGTGATACACAAGATTCAATATCTGAAAAAGTCGCTCATATGTGGCATCACCATACTCTGGAGGAGTATTAGAATATGTTTTGGGTTGTAATTCCAAGTATGACCACGTTAGTTATGAGAAATATCTTAATAAATTCATAGCTTTGTGTAAAAAAAAAAAAAAATAATTTTCATTCTCTTTACGCATTTTTCAAAAACTTGTGGTTGAAAATGTTGTCTTTAAAAGACTCACCATGCCTCTTAGAAAATACCTTGTGGTGTTTACTTTCCAAAATGTGGTCATTTTGTGGGTATTTTTTACTGCCCTGGTACTCCAGGGACTCCAAAAATGTGATAGGTAGTCCCCTAGAAAGCCTGAAGATGCTCTATGGATTTTGAGCCTCTCTATGTGGTTAGGCTGTGAAAAAAGTATCAAACATGTGGTATTGCCATACTCAAGAGGAGTAGCAGAATGTGTATGTATGCCTATGCTGTAGGTTAGAAATATCTTAGTAATTTACATTTTTGTGTAATAAAATACATTTTCATTTTCTTTCCAAAAACTTGTGGCAAAAAATATATTTTTAACCGCTTGCCGCCCACCTGCTGTGATATGACGGCGAGGCGGCGCGGCTCTCATTCTGGGAGGGCGTCATATGACGCCCTCGCCTTCCCTACCCACCAGGGGGCGCGCGCGCCGCTGACGGCAATCGCGCGCGCCCGCCGTGTCACTGGGCACCCGATGCGCGTGCCCGGCGGCCGCGATGTCCGCTGGGCACACGCGACTGCCCGGTAACACGGCAGGACGTGGATCTGTGTGTGTAAACACACAGATCCACGTCCTGTCAGAGAGGAGAGATGACCGATCTGTGTTCTCAGTACAGAGCAACACAGATCGGTCTCCTCCCCTTGTCAGTCCCCTCCCCCCTCAGTTAGAAACATTCCCTAGGAACACAGTTAACCCCTCGATCACCCCCTAGTGTTAACCCCTTCCCTGCCAGTCACATTTATACAGTAATCAGTGCATTTTTATAGCACGGATCGCTGTATAAATGTGAATGGTCCCAAAAATGTGTCAAAAGTGTCCGATGTGTCCGCAATATCACAGTCACAATAAAAATCGCAGATCGCCGCCAAAATAATAAAAATGCTATAAATCTATCCCCTATTTTGTAGACGCTATAACTTTTGCGCAAACCAATCAATATACGCTTATTGCGATTTTTTTTTTACCATAAATATGTAGAAATATAAGTATCGGCCTAAACTGAGGAAAAAATTTGTTTAAAAAAAAAAAATGGATATTTATTATAACAAAAAGTAAAAAATATTGTGTTTTTTTCAAACTTGTCCCTTTGTTTATAGTGCAAAAAATAAAAAACGCAGATGTGATCAAATACCACCAAAAGAAAGCTCTATTTGTGGGAAAAAATAATAAAAATTTCATTTGGGTACAGTGTTGTATGACCGCGCAATTGTCATTCAAAGTGTGACAGCGCTGAAAGCTGAAAAATGGCTTGGGCAGGAAGGGGGTTAAAATGCACTGTAATGAGATGGTTAAAAGACTCACTATGCCTTTGTGAAAATACCTTGAAATGTTTTCTTTCAAAAATTGGGTCATTTTGTAGGTATTTTCACTGTCCTGGTGTGCTTCAGGACCTCCAAAAATGTGATAGGTAGTAGGTGTAGAAGTATTCCTCTGTGTGTGAGAAATTACAACTTTGTGAAAAAAAAATTGCTTCAATTTCTTCATTTTACCAAAAAATGTGACAAAAACTACAAATTCAATAAAACTCATAATGCCCCTTACTAATTTGGACTTCCCAAAAAGGTAATGGGGGGGGGGGGGGTATTGGTGCTGTCCTGGCATTTTAAGACCTAAAGTAATGAGATAGGCAGAAAGTACATCAGGTTGATCCATTTTCCAACATACAGTATCTCACAAAAGTGAGTACACCCCTCTCATTTTTGTAAATATTTGTTTATATCTTGTCATGTGACAACACTGAAGAAATTACACTTTTCTACAATGTAAAGTAGTGAGTGTACAGTTTGTATAACAGTGTAAATTTTCTGTCCCCTCAAAATAACTTAACACAAAGCCATTCATGTCTAAACCACTGGCAACAAAAGTGAGTACACCCCTAAGTGAAAATGTCCAAATTGGGGCCAAAGTGTCAATATTTAATCTGAGTGGAACCTGTCCTGTTAAACCGCTGTATGGTCTTAGCCACTGTGCTGCAGCTCAGTTTCAGGGTCTTGGCAATCTTCTTATAGCCTAGGCCATCTTTATGTACAGCAACAATTCTTTTTTTTCAGATCCTCAGAGAGTTCTTTGCCATGAGGTGCCATGTTGAACTTCCAGTGACCAGTATGAGAGAGTGAGAGTGATAACACTAAATTTAACACACTTGCTCCCCATTCACACCTGAGACCTTGTAACACTAACGAATCACATGAAAAAGAAAGGAAAAATGGCTATTTGGGCCCAATTTGGACATTTTCACTTAGGGGTGTACTCGCTTTTGTTGCCAGCGGTTTGGACATTATCAATATACAGAGAAAAGAATGTAATAAAATCTCTTTAGAGGTTAGTATCTCCAAAGACGTGGTTCTCTTCCCACTACTCCATGTACAGCTTGGCATAGGTGGGCACATACTTGGCAACCATTGAGGAGCCGTATTGTGACAGACCTAGTCAGGATAAAGGCTTTTGGAGGGGACTGAATGCTAGCCTCTTGCCTACCAATCATGGGCCCTGGCATTTGGGGGAACGGTGCTCTTTGTGAGCTGTATGCCTGGGGACCCTTGAGGTGGTGTTTCTTTGGATTCAGGTCCATATCCCCCCAAGACACACACAGACTCTGGGAACCCTGTATATACCATATTATAAATAGTGACCGATTCATAATGTTAAAGCTCATAGAAGATGCTGATGTCATCAACTACAGCCACCTGTCTGTTGTCTGCTATAATGTGTTTATTGTAAGTAAGGCTAGTGTGGGCTCTGAGAGTCTTTCACCCATTGTTGTTTGTGTTAATTAACTCTGCTATTGTGAGAAGGTTTTCTGTGTTTCTATTTATGATAATGTTGATTGTGTCTTCTGAGCTAAAAAACGGCAAGTTTGTCCTAAAGGTCATGCCTCTGAGTCACCTATTCTGGGTAAATGATTTAGTAAACTAGCTCATGTTAATTAGGTTTCTGGTTACAGGTGTATTGTTAGAGTAATATAAGCAGGAGGTAGGAACCTCCTCTTCTACTGTATATAAGACTGTATTCTGGTTCTAATAAAGAAGAGTCCATGTTCAGCAATCAAATGAGTATCATCTTGTTTGTTGTTGATAGCGGTTGGAATATCTGATATCTATATTCAGACTGGGAGGACATGGTATATGACGAAAGCACTCAAGCGGAGTGTAGGGACGTTCCGTTACACATATCTTTGGAGATATCTTTGGAGATATTAGATAGTGTTGTAGGGCCCTCAGCCTTAAGCTTAAGATGGAACAGAGGAACACAGGATCTGTGATGAAGCCTGTATTAGATGAAACTTTAGAAGGGGCAGTCTTGGGGGGGGGGGGGGCACTGCATTGTGCTCTGTTGGAATTTAATGAAGTTGGGTGTGACCTGTCATCGATGTGCAACTTCCTGCTTTCCGATACAGTAGTTAATGTGCATGTAAAGGCAAAACTTTCCTTTTTAAATTAAAGCAGGGAAGGGTTAAAACCTCCGTCAAGTTATGTTGTTGGTGCCTGTATCCCACTTGTGAGATTTCTGCTTACTTCCTGTAATGGAGACACAACAGGAAATTCCCATCTTAGAGATATGTCATAGGAACATTTTCAAAATCCAAAATTTTGGATTTCCCATCACTTTCTGTTAATGTCACAAAGGTGACAGCAATAAAAACTTGACACCACTTTAACTGAAACGAAAAAAAAATATGCTTTTACACACACTTTAAAATTTGGCTTTACAAAAATACCCACTATGGTGTCCCACATGCAACATAGTGTGCTAAACCTACCTGCCAGCTAGGGCTTCCTTTATGTTTAAACAATGAAGTCCACAACTGCATTAAGAAGAAACCTCTTGAAGTCTTCAGTTATTGTAGGAACAGAGCTGCCGTTGGAACCAGCGCTTCCTAGTGCCTTTGGAGGAAGAGCTGTCCTGTTCTTTTGGGCCACACATGCACAGTGTGTACTTTTGTTGGGGCAGCCACTGAGCTCATCACATGTGACAGGAGAGAATACACACAGTGCATTTGTGGGGGGCACTGGTGCCAAGGCTGCTCCATTCCTCAGGAATGATCCATTTCCCGCTGCAAAAGATTTGAAGAAGCCTTTTATAAATGTGGTCGTGGACTTTAAAGCCCCAACTGGTAGGTAGAATTAGCATACTATATTTATATGGGGAGTAGCTCGAGCTGATACAGCAAATACAGCTGTCTTCTGGGCACTGTACTGCGTGATTGGCCCTCTGCATACTAGCCACAGGGGTCACTCATTTGGCGCAGCTGCTCTTCTGAGAATGCATTGCATTTTTCTCAAAGAATGTACGTTGTTCTTTGGTTGGGCAAGGTGGAAATCGACATCACTGCCCCTCCTCTCCACTTCGTCCAATGAAAATAAATCTGACTTGTATCTTAGGGCAAACTTCTGGAAAAATTAGTGCGCCGATCACACAAACAGGAAATAAATGCCTCCAGGTTGTCATATTACATTGAATTTTACACAAAATGACAGTGATGCAGATTGAAAGGAAATTGGAATTTATAATAACATTAAATTACAACATGGCTTGTATCTCAATTGTATATGCTATATTATTTTTTTTATTCTGTATATTTTTTCTCAAAAAAATGTAGTTACTCTTTAGTGTTAAAAATTACCTTTCCATTTCAATCTGCAGCGCTGTAATTTTCTGTAAAAGTAAATACAATATGGCAACCTAGAGATGTTATATAGATGGTGCACAGATCGCCTCCAAAAATGTAATTTCCTGCTTATACAGTATACTGTATGTCTTTGCTTATGTTGGGGTATGTATTTGGCTGGATGTACTATATGTGTGCTTATGGGGGACTGTATATTTGTGAGCATGCATACATAGGGTGAAGCACTTTAACTGCTTCAGCCCCAGACCATTTGGCTGGCCAAAGACCAGAGCACTTTTTGTGATTCGGCACTGCATCGCTTTAACTGACAATTGTGCGGTCGTGCGACGTGGCTCCCAAACAAAATTGACGTCCTTTTTCCCCACAAATAGAGCTTTCTTTTGGTGGTATTTGATTACCTCTGCGGTTTTTATTCTTTGCGCTATAAACAAAGAAAGAGTGACAATTTTGAAAAAACACATTATTTTTTATTTTTTGCTATAATAAATATCCCCAAAAAATATATAAAAAAACATTTTTTTCCTCAGTTTAGGCCGATACGTATTCTTCTACATATTTTTGGTAAAGAAAAAATCACAATACGCTTATATTGATTGATTTGCGCAAAAGTTATAGCATCTACAAAATAGGGGATAGTTTAATAGCATTTTTAATAATATTTTTTTTTTACTAGTAATGGTGGCGATCAGCTATTTTTATCGTGGCTGCGACATTATAGCGGACATGTCGGACAATTTTGACACATTTTTGGGACCATTGATTACTGTAAAAATGTCACTGGCAGTGAAGGGATTAATGTGTGTCCTAGTTTGTGTTCTAACTGAGGGGGGATGGGTACTGTGCAAGGAAACTAACAGATCGCTGTTCATACTCTGTATGAACAGACGATCTGTCAGTTCTCCCCTCAGAGAACCGGAAACTGTGTGTTTACACACACAGTTCCGGGTTCTCCGTGTACCCCGAGCGATCGCGGGAGCCCGGTGCTGGTCGAGACCGCCGGGCACTCGCATCAGCTCGGGGAGCGAGCGGGGGGCCACAGGGCAAAGCGACGTTACATAACGTCGTTTCGCCCAGCCGTGCCAATCTTCCGCAGTACAACTGCGGCGGCTGGTCGGCATGTGGTTAAGCAAGTTTATTGAAGCACGTGTGCACTTTATTTTTCACAGTGTTGGAGCATACACAAGACGATTTGTTCACATATGATTATTATGGACATTTTTGATGGTTTATTTTATTGTGTGCTTTATTAATCAGGTACACATTGTATATTATTAATGTGATATTTGATTTTTGTATTGTTTCCTTTGCGCCCTTTATATATATTATTCTTGCATTGTTATTAGTTCCCACTAATTTTAGGTGCAGCATTGGTATATAATCTATAAATAGTTTTTTTGTATTGTGGCGCCGACACCCCACACTTTCCCCCATGCACACATAGATGAATGGAGGTAAATATGTAAATGTGGATATATGACAGTACGAGTGGGTGATTATATGGAGTTGATTTACTAAAGGCAAATAGACTGTTCACTTTGCAAAGTGTAGTTGCACTCTGTAAGTGCAGCTGCTCCTGAGCTTAGTAAAGGAGGTAAAGATTCACTTTGCAAAGAATACCCATTTACATGCAAGCAAAATAAATGAAAACAGCATTTTTGCTTGCACATAATTGGATGATAGAAGTCAACAGAACTTCTGCTCATTTATTAAGCTCTGGAGCAACTGCACTTTGCAAAGTGCACAGTCTATTTAGTAAATCAACCTCATTGTGTGTATGCATTTCTCTGTATGTAACCAAGTTCATTGATGTGAATGTGTATAGAAGCTTTCATGTATGTTAATGTGTCTCAAATCAGTACATTTATGTTTGTATATTGTATGTACTGTATAATTGGATGTGTTGCTGTACAGATTCACAAATAAATATTAGGATGTGTACAGGTAGGTATGTATACATGTATGTATAGGTGTATGTATGGACCTAGAAAGGCTTTTTATTTTTACTTTCTTCTTAATGAGCTGTAACATTGCATTATGATTGTAACTTAAGAAATATCTGTAACTCATAATCACTGCTTATCTCTCCCACCTTTATATAATAATGACTTTCTAATGGCTTACTAATGTACATAAGTTTACTTTTTTTCAACTCCTATTTTTCCATTAATGTGCACTTGTACAATAGTTTGTAATAGAAATCATAACACTGAGAAGAAGGATGGCGGGGGAATGTCCCTGTTCTCTTAGTAATAAAAGTTTCAGTGTACATAGAAGTGTCTTGTTTATTGCAGGGTATGCATTAAGGTACGGTATGTGCTGTCTTTGGAACCACTTTAATATAGGGTGGCATAATCCAATATGAGGGCATAAATAGGATGTAAAATGGGTGTCATGGTGTACATAGCCCAGTAGAGTAATCAGAGAGCATATAGCTGTATCCACTCGTCATTATAGATCAGCCCCTAAGTCTTTGAGTAGAAGGCTGGAGCTGTGAAAAGAACAACCAATACGTGCAGCCATATTTCTTTCCTTCCACTCTCTGACGGTGGGATTAGAGGATAGGAAGCACTCTGATGACAGCAATGCAAGTCATGGGATGGCCAGTAATTCTCCATATAACACAAATCTTACAAATGTGCATATACTGTATATATACTGTATATCACACACACAAGAATACACACATATGCACTACAGGATTGCCCCTGTCTTCCCCAATATTATTCTTATTACTGCCCCCTATTCATTAGCCCCCAATAGTATTACATTAAATATAGAGGCACATCAGGACTAACTATCATCAACCCTAATATGAGCTACTGCTGTGCTGTACCCAAATGGAACTGAGCCTGCGTGCACTGCTATAAGCTAGCTAAATAAGACAAGCGGCAGTGAAGACCAACTAGAAAGCAGCAGTGCTGTCAACCACTCGGGGAACCACCCCTGCATGACAAATAGTCACATGACTGTTGGGGGCACACCTAGCAATCAATAGGATTCATTTGCATTATGCACTATACATATATTATATTTCAAAAAGTATTGGGGCGCCTGCCTTTACATGCACATGAACTTTAATGACATCCCAGTCTTAGTCCTAAGGGTTCAATATTGAGTTGGCCCAACCTTTGCAGCTAAAACAGCTTCAACTTTTCTCGGAAGGCTGTCCACAAGGTTTAGGAGTTTGTCATTGGGAATGTTTGACCATGCTTCCATGAGCACATTTGTGAGGTCAGGCACTGATGTTGGACGAGAAGACCTGACTCATCGTCTCCACTCTAATTCATCCCAAAGGTGTTCTATTGGGTTGAGGTCAGGACTCTATACAGGACAGTCAAGTTCCTCCAGCCCAAGCTCACTCATCCATGTCTTTATGGACCTTACTTGTGCACTGGTGCACAGTCATGTTTTAACAGGAAGGGGCCATCCCCAAACTGTTACCACAAAGTTGGGAGCATGAAATTGTTAATAATGTCTTGGTATACTGACGCCTTAAGAGTTCCCTTCACTGGAACTAAGAGGCCAAGCCCAACCCCTGAAAACAACCCCACACTATAATCCCCCCTCCACCAAATGATTTGGACCAGTACACAAAGCAGGGTCCATGAAGACATGGATGAGCAAGTCTGGGGTGGAGGAACTTGACTGGCCTGCACAGAGTCCTGATCTGAACCCGATAGAACACATTTGGGATAAATTAGATTAGAGACTGACCTCACAAATGTGCTTCTGGAAGAATGGTCAAACATTCCTATAGACACACTCCTAAATCTTGTGGACAGCCTTCCCAGAAGAGTTGAAGCTGTTATAGCTACAAAGGGTGGGCCAACTAAATATTAAACCCTAATGCCCTGTACACACGGTCGGACATTGATCGGACAAATTCGACAACTAAATCCATGGATTTTTTCTGACGGATGTTGGCTCGAACTTGTCTTGCATACACACGGTCACACAAAGTTGTCGGAAAATCTGATCGCTCTGAACGTTGTGACGTAAACCACGTACATCGGACTATAAACAGAGCAGTAGCCAATAGCTTTCGTTTCTTAATTTATTCTGAGAATGCGTGGCACTTTGTGTGTCGGATTTGTGTACACACAATCGGAATTTCCGACAACGGATTTTGTTGTCGGAAAATTTTATAGCAAGCTCTCAAACTTTGTGTGTCGGAAATTCCTATGGAAAATGTGTGATGGAGCCTACACACAGTCGGAATTTCCGACAACAAGGTCCTATCACACATTTTCCATCGGAAAATCCTATCGTGTGTACAGGGCATAAGACCGGGATGCCATTAAAGTTCATGTGCGTGTAAAGGCAGGTGTCCCAATACTTTTGGTGATATGGTGTATGTTAACATTAGCACAAACATCACAAGCGTACAAGGTACAGACAAGATTTTGCGTAAAATTACATGCCCGGGTGCATGAGAACTTACTTTGCCTGACTTATCCACTGCCTGAATTTACATAGTAGGCACTAATGCATGGTTATCTGCCACTAAAGAAATTTTGAGAGAGACATATGACTGCTATTTTCAGCTGTCCTTAAGGCAACTAGAAATCATTATAGCCTAGTGAATTTAATTTTAATTTGATTTGAATATTAAATTTGATAGGCAGCATCTTTCCCAGCAATTCCACCAACCTCTAAAAACAAACCACACTCCAAAACACTTATTTTCTAGCAGCACTCTTGGGGCTTGGGTCAGTGGGCAAATGCAGCACAATTTCAGGTACATCTGAGTTTAGATTGAGATGCTTCTAAGTTCATTCACAGATGAATTTGACCAGCAGTCGACCTTTTAAGCTGCTTCAAGGTGCTTTTGCATTCCCATTGATTCGCATGGAGGGAAATACAGTTCTGAAGCAAACAATGGTGTGTGTCTACGTAGGCCCTCACCCCCTGCATTACATTGGGCTCAGAGGCTTCCAGTAATCCCCAGATATGTTAATGTATATTTGCATGTAGCGGTACATGTCAATAACTATTGTTTTGTAATGATATCAGGTGTATGGTCCATTAATTGTTTTCATACTGGCTTGGGCAAAACACAAATAAACCCAAGGCTCACTGTGAATCTTTTGCATGGGGTCGACCAGATTTCCCGCAATTGCTTGGCGAGACCTACAGACAGTACCACTCAGAGACACTCTGGAAGTAATCCAGCCTGGCTTAACCAGAACCTAGGACCTCTACATCCAGCCCATTCTCTCTGTCAAATATGATCTCAACTAGTCCCTAGACAAAATAAACACGCTCAAGAGTAGTTCCCCTCTAGTAAAGAATATATCCATGCTCAAGAGTAGTTCCCCAATAGTATATAATAAACAGAGGTCTCAATGAGTTCCTTAAAACAGTTACTAAACTACTAGGTAACAACAATCGTACATAAAAAGACAGCACAAGCTTGAACAAGTTACATATGTTATAGCTGTTCCTTACCAGGACAGTGAGTGTGAAAGTAAGACCTGCACCCACATGGTTTAGTCATTATTTTCCCACCTTTCCTCAATTAAGGAAAACATGCAGCCTTATGTCCCAGCAGGGAGTTGCCAGGCGAAGGGAAGCATGTATTATGGTGTCCTGAACCTACATGGTAAAGGGTCCCAACACAGACAAGTAAACTCTGAACTTCAGACTGCTTCCAGTCCCCAGGTCTCCTTCCAGTCCTCCTATATCTTCTCTTCTGATTCCAGGACACTCAAGAGAGGATCCCTTGTTTTAAAAGGGGCTTTTATCTTAAACGGGCCTACACCCTGACATACTATCTACTACCAGGTTAGCCCTCAACTGCCTCTCATTCTATACCCTCTTTTTCAGTCCAAAAGGGAGAAGGTTTGGTCTGTAAAAGATTTAGAAGTCACTACATGGGGGGACTATGCTGTCAATCAGCCTGTATTGGTGGTAGGAGAAAGGGATAAGTGCTAATATCACTGGACAGATCCAATTCCTGTACACACTGTTAGGCATTGTAGCAAATGAAGTGTCAGAATCACTGCCATTTTATTATGCTTCCACCAGTACAGCCCAGATTAGGACCAAACTTTAGTACCTGATCTATCAAGAATGCTGGCTTCAGAGCAATAACACAAAGTCCAAGGTGCATTGTATAGGGCTAAGTATTGCTACACATGAGAAGAAAAACAATGTTGTTTTGCCTTAATATTTTAATTAAAATGAAGAACATTATGCAGTAACCCAAAGCAGCCAATCAGATTTTAGCCTTTACCAATCCATGAAATGTTTTTTTTTTCATTAGTTGCTGAACTTTGCAAGTAATGGCCAGTATTTCCATCATGTGTTGGGATTACCCTTGTGTGAACAGCCCCCTCGCTCTGCATGATACTCTAACATCCCCTGTATTATTGTGCTGACTGCAAAGTGTCATCTTTCAGCATGCCCTCCCTGCAAGATCTCTACTTTCCTGCAAATCCTAACCCCTCCTAAAAATAGACCCGGCTGCCGGCTGGGAATAGGCATATGCTGCAAATGCAGGCTCAGGATAGAGTTTCTTTTGTAAAATGACGCATTGTTAGAGGAGGTATTAATATTGAGGGATACCCTGTGGGAATTAACTGCTTCCTCTCCATGTACTGTTTATCCTTCTATTGTATAGGCTGAGAAAATAAACTCTGCTGTAAAACTTGCAGAGTCTTTTTTAAACAAAGCTGCCACATGCCAGTATGTGGACCAGCAATAAGTTGGGCTCAGTACTAGTATAAAATAGGGTTCATAAAACATCACGTCTGGATAATAATACCATCAAGCACAAATCTAAAATGAAATACATGGAAGGACTACATGAATACCAAGAATTAGAAATGTATTAAATCTCTGCTTCGACACACACACTGGGTTATCATGTGTCTATGTAACTATGTAACATCACGTCTAAAGTTAAAAAGAAAAACATCTTATTTTTTGTTAAGTAACTAGAGGCAAAGTGGCATACATGGAGATACAGAACAGCTGGAATTGTAGATTCGTTGGTTGTACAATGACTGCATGAAAACTGGAGAGTGCAAAATCTGATGCAACTCTGCATAGAAACCAATCAGCTTCCAGGTTTTATTGGCAAAGCTTAAAGTGATACTAAAGCTTTTTTTTTTTTTTAAATAACAAACATATCATACTTACCTCCGCTGTGCAGCTCCTTTTGCACAGAGTGGCCCCAAACATACTCTTCTGGGGTCCCTTGGTGGCTCTCGTGGCTCCTCCCTGCATTAGATAACTCTCTAGGAGAAGCGCTTTCCTGAGGGGGTTACCTTTCAGGCGCGCTCCCGAGTCATTCATTCGGCATCCATAGAAGCCGAATGTATGACTCGGCCCCGCCCCCCAGCGCCCAGGTCATTGGATTTGATTGACAGCAGCGGGAGCCAATTGCTGCGCTGCTATCAATCTATCCAATCAAAGCTGGGACTCCGTGGAGAGAAGGACGGCACGTCCCCGCCGAAGAAGATGAAGGGGCTCAGGTAAGTAAAATAGGGGGGCTAGGGGGCCGTTGACTGCCAAGTGTTTTTTCACCTTAATGCATAGGATACATTAAGGTGAAAAAACACGTACCTTTACAATCCCTTTAATTGAACAAGCTGATGTTAGAAGCTGATTGGCTACCCTTCATAGCTGCACCAGGTTCTAAGTGCTCCTGTTTTAGAAAAATCTACCCCCATGTGTCATTGTATCCCAGTTCTGTCCTTCCCCATACAATCTGGAAGTTCAGCGCAGAAAAAAGTTAGTTCAAGTTTTTTGAAAATCAGAACCCACATTTCTGGCTATATCTGGTTAAAATCCAGCAGCTATATGAATAGTTATGGGGCAGTGAACAAATAAGATTGTGTATGGAAGCCTTTTCCCATACAACAGTGATAAAAAAAAAGTCCAGACTATTCTGTATTGCGCAAAAAAAAAAAAATATAAACAATAGTACCTCTATAGATCTGACAATTTACATGCACTATACGAGCTATGAAATGGAAAGACTAAGAAAATAAGCATTACGTATCTCTGCTGTAAAACTGTGTTTTTACAGTAGGTGCTGACTTGCCAATAAGAGGAAATGGAACACCAGAACAGAAGACTCAGTACCAGGACATTGTGTGCTCTAAAGTACAAACATTTGAAGAAAAAAAAGTCTGTTTAACATTTGTGTGTAAAACAGGAATAAATACTATTATAGTATAGCAGAAAATATGCAGTAAATGCAAAAACAATAGCACTCCTAATATGCTTGAGATGTATTCCGTCTCATCTAATCAGCTAAAAAAAGTACCTTCTGTCACCCACCTGCCCCCGTATTTCAATTGTTATATACTTGTTTTGTCTGGGGGACAAGAAATATGCATCATTACATATCTTATTCTGTCTGCAGTCCCATAAAGTTGGTTTTCTGCACCACTCGATCAGTAATGACCTCTCCAATGTCATGACGTACAAAGTCACGAGTCCAATCGTGACTCGTTATACACGCTAATATCAGGCTGCTTTATAGCTGCTGTTTATATATGGATATATGGCCCAATAATTACAAATGTTGTGACCAATTAAAGCATAGCTAGGTGTTATGATTAAGCACAAAGTTTGTGTGAATTGCGTCACCTAGCAACAGCTCCCAAATGTCCTTGCCGGGGCCCTTCCCTCTGAGCCGAGTTTTTATTTATTTTTTTTATCCATTTTTTTTTTAATATTATTTTTTTAATAATTTTTTTACCATTTTTTAGGAGAGCCGTTGGAGCTTTGGTGAGATATCAGGGGTGTAAACAGACCTCTGATGTTCCACCTTTTACAAAGAGAAAGGAGATTGAGGACAAGGCCCTCAATCTCCTTCTCTGCAGCCCCAGCTGCAGAGAATGAATAGGCAAGAATGCCTTTGTACAAAGGTACCCCTTCATTCACAAACTGATGCATTCAATAATGAATGGACAGAGTCAGTGATCGGTGTGGATCACTGACTCTCCATTCAGAAAAGGAAGAAGCTGATAAAATACACATTTACCAGCCCCTTCCCCGCTCTCCATTCTGACAGATCCCCCCGCAGCAGCAGGCAGGAGAGGGCAGGGGGGAACCCGGCAGAGCTGCGGGGGACAGGGGGGGGCAGAAAAGAGCACAGAGGCTGGAGAGCAAGGGGGGGCAGAAGCAACCTGGACAGGAGGAGCGACCCCTATACAGTAACTCACAAAAGTGAGTACACCCCTCACATTTTTGTAAATATTTTATTTTATCTTTTCATGTGACAACACTAAAGAAATTACACTTTTCTATGTAAAGTAGTGAGTGTACAGCTTGTATAACAGTGTAAATTTGCTGTCCTGTCAAATCAACTCAACACACAGCCATTAATGTCTAAACCACTGGCAACAAAAGTGAGTACACCCCTAAGTGAAAATGTCCAAATTAGGTCCAATTAGCCATTTTCCATCCCTAGTGTCATGTGACTCGTTAGTGTTACAAGGTCTCAGGTGTGAATGGGGAGTAGGTGTGTTAAATTTGGTCTCACTCTCTCATACTGGATTACTGGAACCATGTCCTGTGGTCTGATGATTCCAAAATAAACGTATTTGTTTCAGAAGGTGTCAAGCGTGTGTGGCAGCAACCAGGTGAGGAGCACAAAGACAAGTGTGTTTTGCCTACAGTCAAGCATGGTGGTGGGAGTGTCATGGTCTGGAGCTGCATGAGTGCTGCTGGCAATGGGGAGCTACAGTTCATTGAGGGAACTATGAATGCCAACATGTAATGTGACATACTGAAGCAGAGCACGATCCCCTCTCTTCGGAGACTGGGCCGCAGGGCAGTATTCCAACATGATAACGACCCCAAACACACCTCCAAGATGACCACTGCCTTGCTAAAGAAGCTGAAGGTAAAGGTGATGGACTGGCCAAGCATGTCTCCAGACCTAAACCCTATTGAGCATCTGTTAGGCATCCTCAAACAGAAGGTGGAGGAGCACAAGGTCTCTAACATCCACCAGCTCCGCAATGTCATCATGCAGGAGTGGAAGAGGACTCCAGTGGCAACCTGTGAAGCTCTGGTGAACTCCTTACCCAAGAGGGTTAAGGCAGTGCTGGAAAATAATGGTGGCCACCCAATATATTGACACTTTGGGACCAATTTGGACATTTTCACTTAGGGGTGTACTCACTTTTGTTGCCAGCGGTTTGAACATTAATGGCTGTGTTGCGTTCTTTTTGAGGGGACAGCAAATTTACACCGTTATACAAGCTGTACACTCACTACTTTACATTGTGGCAAAGGGTCATTTCTTCAGTGTTGTCACTTGAAAAGATATAATTAAATATTTACAAAAATGTAAGGGGTGTACTCACTTTTGTGAGATACTGTAGGTACGTCCCCGATAGCTAGGTTCCCGTCCCTGATAGCTGATTAGGTAGACAAGGGTTTAGAGTTTATGCTGCCTGTGTCCCACTGGGCAGATTTCTCTTCACTTCCTGTCCTGAAGATGAGATAGAAAATAAGAAGTATTCTCTCCAAAGTGAACCAAATTCCTGTTCTAGTGCATTGTCACAGGAACAGGTGTCCCCTAAGGAGGAGTTTCTCCTTACATTCTGTCTCTGCGACAATGGTCACCAAGGCAAAGCCATAAAAACAAGCAATAAAAACTTGACTAAGGATCTAACCCTGCCCAACTCTATCCAAAACTAAAAATTGTTTTACTTCTATATACACTGTAAGATATAAGCAGTAGCAGGCATGGATGAGAATTAAAATAACTTGTTATCATTTGCCATTCTCAACCTGCCTATAGTAAGCCGAAATGATATGTACATATAGCCAAAATCTGCCAAATCCAAACCCTGAGCACCAGAGCTGGTCTTCTCATTCATATAAGCAATAAAAGTAGTCTGACATCTTTACAGTTGTACAGAGACAGTATACATAGGTACATATTTTTCAGACAAGGAATCGTCTTTTTCCTGAATCTTTGCCATACATTAGATTAGCGTCACCTTTATAAAAGGTATGTAATGTTTTTTTATAGTGCTTACATCTGAACGCACAGAAATGTTTTTTGCCATTCTAGATCAAGTTTGAAAAGTAATATATTCTGAAAAGGTCAATCCATCGAAAATTATTTTAGTTTTTGGTAGATGCTGGAAAGGTAAACCACCTGATAATTTATTTTATCGCTCAATGACCGTATTAGTGAGATTTCTGTGCTTCAGTTCCTGGGCGTTCATACCTTGTGTGTCCATTATTAGGGTGTTTCCACATTCCTTACTGGACTTTATATTAAATAGAATACAACAGAGGTGCTTACAACATGCAAAGATGGTCAAAAGCACGCTTAACTTCCAGGTGGAAAGGAAAAAAGTTGGGCACAAGTGTTGGCGTATGCAAGACATGTAAGATGGCAGGGGTGACTCAGCCTTCCAGGCATTTTTTGTTTTACTAAAATATAAATTTGTGTGGACTGACCCTTTAAATAACCAGGTAATTTAAAACCAGGGAGTCACTGATGTCTGCATTGTGTAACAAGTTTATTCTCTTTGCTATTGCTCACCATTGCTGTATTGTTTTTTCATAAACTCTATATGGGTAATATTTATGGACACCTGGCTATCACACCTACATGAGCTTTTTCGATATCCCATTTTAAACCAATAGACAAGAATATGCCCCCCCCCTTTGACAGTAACAGCCTCCGCCTTTCTGGGAAGGCGCAATTTTGGATTGTGGCCAGAGTTGGGGTCAGGGCTCTGTTCAGGCTTATCAAACTTGTCATACTATGTCTTCATGGACCTGGCATTGTGCACTTGAGCACAATCATGCTGGAACTGAAAGGGGTATCCCTCAAACTTTTGTCACACATTTGAAAGTGCACAATTATTCTACCATGGGTGAAAAAAAAGCATTTGAATAATTTATAATAGCAAGTGAAACCTTACATGTAATGACAAAATAACAGTCATGTGGCTAGCCATTGTTATAGCAAATAACTTAGGAACAGTGTAGCAAACTAGCTTTTTTTTCTCTTGTGTAAAATATATGTTCTCTAGTACATCCTTATTTTTGCTTTTCTCACAAAATCTATCATTACAGAGATTATGACTGAAAATTCGCAGATTGGCTCTACCAACTGATTCAGTATTTAAAGGATACTGCATGAAACTCCAACAAGTGATTAGTGGAGATATGAAAGTGAAGGTAAATCATGAAAACAACTGCTCCTCTACTCTAATACCTGAAAGTCCTGGTGTGACCAAGATCCAGGTGCGGATAGCTCCTATATATACAGAATATCTTTATAAGGTGGCATGCTCAAAGATATCAATAGAAATCTGTAACACCTAAAAATATGGACTTATGGGACCTGAAATTCTCCTAGAGCCTGGACCAGAGAAAAGAGAACAAAGGTTAGAGTGTAGACTACCCATTGCATCAATGGACGGAACAATTAGTTCTGTTGTTACTAAGGCAATCAAAGGTCACCCGAAGACTACAGTTTGCTAGGTCTTTCAGACTTAAGGTGACCTCTTACACACTAGTGGCAGGCTCAGGAATATGTAAAGCTGAATATACGGGAACTATTAATCTTTCATAGATGATTCTGCACACTTGTAATAGCTGCAAACTGACCATTTAGATTTCTCCATTAGCCCAATCATAATTGCTTCTCTTTAAGCATCTCTAAATGCACAGTTGTTTTGCTTCAATGTGATCTATTTATAACAGAACTTTTCTGCCCATTTTTCTTTTGAGAATAGATTAAACCAGCAGCAGTCTTTAGACCTATCCTAAATATCAGCATAGTCACTCTTTTCCAACACAATCTGCAGATTCTTACAGTCAGCACTGGTGAAAAAAAACGAAATAAAAACTATTAGGAATGTTATTAATAAACAACAGACGCTTTAGGGTGGTTTTCCATGGTGGAGGAAGGATCGGGACCTCCTTTGATCCCCTGAGCATTGACCATTGGCAGGGTGGTTCCTGCTCTGCTCCACCACTGTCCTGGTCATTCAGCGATACTTTGTCAACTGGAGCTGCTGGCCTTTATTGATGTGTCTAACAGTTAGGGGTTTCCTACAAAAAAACAGCTTTATGTAATAAGATTAAATAAGATGTATTTTTTGTTTTTATATTTTTATATTTTCGGCAATATGATTTCTCATTAAGAAAATAAGAAACGTTTCCGTTCTGAATTCAGAAGTTACAAACATAACATATTTTATACTAATGCTAATGACTGTCATTACGCAAGTTTATAACATATTATCCTACTAGAAAGAAAGTTCACCACGTTTGCTCTGTTTGGGATGTGAACTTAGTAAATTATTTTTTTTTCCGAAACAAGGTATAGATCCAGATATACTCTGTAATATACAACCTGTGATGTAGGTTTTGTTGATCAATAATTACACATTGTTTAATGTGCAT
This sequence comes from Aquarana catesbeiana, assembly GCF_042186555.1. Classification (NCBI taxonomy): domain Eukaryota; kingdom Metazoa; phylum Chordata; class Amphibia; order Anura; family Ranidae; genus Aquarana; species Aquarana catesbeiana. The sequence goes on along the minus strand of NC_133326.1, from coordinate 598,014,426 downwards.
CAGATGTATCTTTTACACACGGATCTTATTTTGCATTGAGTAATTCTTGTGCTCTGCAGTTGGGCCTCATTTAAAGCACAGTATAAACTGTGTCCTGAATTCATCCACTCTGCTGATTCACATCCCTCATCCACACAGATTGATCTACATAAAAAGCTTTAAGACAGATGCCAGCTCTCAGTGTTTCCTGTCTCTTCCATTTAGAAGTTATTATTTAAGTGCAAGGGAGAAAAACAACTTATTCGGTTTTCTGGCATCACATGTTCTTAAAACGTAATTTACAAAAAAGCATTTATGTTTTTTTCAGTGCAAAATTATTTATACATATAGCAAAGCAAATTAACTACAAGCTCTAAAACTATTATAGTTATTGTTGCAGAGTATATTTATTAGTTCAGGGAAATAAACATATGCATGCTATAGTATATTTGCAAGGGTAATGTAAATGATGCAGTTTATTACCTTCCATTGACATGGGTTCCAGAATCCCAAATTGCTTGAGGACAGCTATAAACAGTACAATAACCACAGCAATGGCAAATAGCTCCATACCATGGATCCCCATGGCTGGCCAGCTTCCCCCAGCACGGGGTCCTTGGCACTGGGCATGCAAATCACGCTGGTCTCCAGCTCTTCTGATGCACAAGTAAAAATCCTCTATGAGAAATACGGTATTATGGCTCCAGAGTTGACCAATGCAAAAATTCCAGGTGGAGAAGAAAGGTTCTAGGGTGGGTACTAAGACCCCCCAAACTTCCAGGTTGTAAGCGAATTGCGCCAGAGTGCCAAGCTTACAACTTTATCAACTGTGCTAATTACTTCAGGTCAGCATTTCTGTGCTTGGGTGAACTTGCATTAGCCACTGAAAAGCTCCTCAAGTGATCAGAAGTGGTCAGTTTTGCTAGGTTATAGACAGGCTACAGGGCATCACTATCTACAGTGTTGTGCAGTAGGAGTCAGCTCAACAACGTCCCATTGGACGCTGAATAACTAGCTGGCTCTGATCAACTTCTCCCCCTCCCTTCCCTATGCATCCCTCTCTCTGATGTGGGATGGGGTGGAGAACAGAGGAGTACCACTCTCCCGTTACTTGCATTGATTGAGATAAAGGTTTCCATAGAGACAACGGAGTGATGGTCTTTAGACAGAAAAAGACTTACCTCAGCAAGCCCGCGGTTTTGAAAAGTGAGCTGCAGAATTTTTCAGCTTTGCACGTGAAGTAATGTGTATGAGAAGAGGTGGTAAAGGAGAGAGGGAGAGAGAGAGAGAGAGAGAGAGAGAGAAGGAGGGAGGAAGAAACAAATCTGTTCTGCTCTTTTCTAAGGTCAAATGCAGCTAGTGATGTAAGCAGGACATATTGTATTCAAATTAATAAAATACTCAGGCATGTCCTGCAGTACTACTCTTTGATAGAATCTCTTTTATTCTTTTTACTGTTACAATTTAAAATGTTATTGTATTTCATTTTAATTGCATTTGTTTCTTGAACCAGTGCAGTTCTACTGTGCACAAACTCAAAGAGATTCATAAACTGGTATGTTTGAAAGCAGTATCAAAAGGAAACTCTCATGTACAGAAGAGTTTCAAAATTAACATTATTCCTTACAAATTGGCACCACAAGATTTGTTCCTGGATCCATTAAGCATTCTTTTATAGATATTGCATATTTAGTAATGCCGCGTACACACGATTAGAATTTCCGTCAAAAAAAAACTTGGATGGTTTTTCCAACAAAATTCCGCTCAAGCTTGCCTTGCATACACACGGTCAATCATAAGTTCTCTGAACTTTCGACCATCAAGAACGCGGTGACGTACAACACTATGACGAGACAAGAAAATTAAGTTCAATGCTTCCGAGCATGCGTCGAATTGTTTCCGAGCATGCGTGATTTTTTGCGCATCCAAATTGCATACAGACGAACGCATTTTCGGATAGGAACTTTTCCCGACTGAAAAATAGAAAACATGCTCCCAATCTTTTTTCTGGCTGGAGTTCCGCCAGCAATAGACCAATGGAGCATACACACGGTCGCATTTTCCGACAAAAAGCTTGCATCAGAGTTTTGCTGGCGGCATTTCCAATCGTGTGTACGCGGCATAAGTTGTCCATGGCAGCCCATAGTGACCTGCCTATGGGATAGTGGGATGGTAGGAATGCCTTGAGTTGTAGACCAATGCAGGTGAGTGTTCTGAGGTTAGATTTGTTATGGGGCTCACCAAAATGAATAGCTGAAAACTCTAGGAACTTATTAAGAACACATTCTGTCAACTGTTATGCCGTGTACACACAATCACATTTTCCGATGGGAAATGTTGGATGTGAGCTTGTTGGTGGTAAGTCTGACCGTGTGTATGCTCCTTTGGACATTTGTTGTCGGACTTTCCGCCAACAAATGCTGGCTAACAGGTTCTCAAATTTTCCGCCAACAAATGTTTGTTGTTGGACTTTCCGATTGTGTGTACACAAGTCCGTCCCACAAAAGTCCACGCATGCTCGGAATCAAGAACGAGCCTTGTCAAACTAGCATTCGTAATGGAGATATCACGTACGTTTTGTACGTCATTATGTTCATAATTGTTGGCCAACATTTGTGTGACTGTGTGTATGCAAGACAAGTTGAAGCCAACACCCTTCGAACAAAAATCCACGTTTTTTTTGTTGGAAAGTCCGATCGTGTGTACGGGACATTAGGGTACAACATTAGTCAAGCAACTTGTTATATATAACAGGCAGCATTCATGAAAACATGTAATGGGTTTTTAATATTATTATTTTTTTTAAACGGAGATGGCTTACATAGGATAAAACAATATTTTCCAACACATGCTGATTTCCTGATCACTAGGCTGTTGGAAGAAAAACATTGTCACTGTGCTTGATGCACACACATGAGTGGTTTAGGGTGTTTTTACACATAAGATGGAACCTTTAGTTAAACTTGCATTCAATCTATTATTTGCTGTGTTTGTAGATGAACTTAGGTCTACAACAGCAAGCCTAAGCTAAGTTTCATCCTAGACTTGCCATTTGCTCTGGCCTTTCTTCAAAAGCTGGTAGGGGGTCAGATGGGGAATTTTAATGGGCATAAGACTGGGTATTTAACTTTAGTCCACTTTTTAAAAGCCTTGATATGCATACCCAGAATCTAGCCTGTTTGCCCATGAACCAGGTATAGCTGTACATCACCAGTCCATTCCACTGATTAACAAAACCTTCTGTATTAATTGTTACTGAAATACCAGTTGCCAGGCGATTTGGATGTATACACAAATAGTCAGAAAGGAAGATAGGATATAGAGTAAGTAAACAGGAAGGCAAATTACATAGAATTAACTCTTGTGACATCAGATCATGACAGATGAAAGCTGTAATACATGTTGCTAAACCCAGGACCCTGCATTCACTATATCTGGTCTCCCACAGTACACAGTACATGGAAATTAGATTATTTTATTAAATATAAACTGCTAAATACCTTTTCTCATTAGCAGTATATAGCAGTCTTGACTTCTATCAGTGTCTGGTTAAAGCTTGTAGGAGGAGTTTTCATTCTACTCTGACTGTCCTATGAGGCTGAAGGACCCCTGCCTTTCTGTCTGGACAGTGCTGATTGGCTCTGTGCTGATCACATGCACCCCCCGAAGAAAAAAAAAACTCTCCAACAATTTACACCAAACTGAGCATGTGCAGAGTGACTCCAAAGGCTCTGTCTTATCAGGAGCTGGATTGAGGACAGTGGAAGAAGGGGAGGATAGGGGAGGATCAATGAAGACAGGATCAAACACTCTTTTTTACACAATGCAGAGGATTAACACCTTAGGCTCAACAGTGAGTATAACAAGCATGCTTTACTGCATATACAGACTGATTTTACTGTTGTGGGTTTTGTAACATTATAAACTGGCCAAATAGAACCAGTGCAGTTTCGGAAAAACAGCATGTCAAGTCTAAACAATGAAAAAGCTCAATTCACGTGATACATCAAGAGTTTCTCTTAGTCTCTAGTATGTAAGCTGTTGGCTGGCATTATTTTGTGGAAGGCAGCAGACAAAACAGTTTTCAGAGTGTGACAGTGGACTCTATATTAGCTACTCACTTTCTGCAGTATGCAAGGACAGGATGTAGAAGCTAGGATCAGCATGAATACCCCAGTGTCTACAACTTTAAAAAAGAAATCACCAGTTTCAGGCCCCACATCTCTATGCTGACAGATTGCTCTTTTGGCAAATTAGGAGATTTTTCTGACTGAAATATAATTACAACTTTTTCTGGATAGTATTAGGAGGTCACTAATTGAGATCACATCTAGAGTTGTGGAGAACTACATGTAGGCAGGTAGCCTACTGTATAGTTAGTTAGCACCCAGCTGCCCAGGTATTTGCTGCCTTTTCCTGCTGTGTTCACAGGCTTTTTCTAGGGTCCAGCCTCCCTCCCATGTTCTATAAAAGGGAAGAATTCTGCATTCTAAGGGGGCTCTGGGGAACGCTTTGGAAAAACGCACGGGTAACATATGTGACTAGAGACTTGCTGGGACCTGTGGTCCACTTTGGAACACAGATTCACCGGAAGACCCCAACAACATGGAATTCTCTGTTGAAGCATTGCTATGCATTGACTTTTCTCTAAGAGACTTCACCTGTGCAGGCAATCTGGGGAAGCCATCATTAGGTTTAGTTAGGAACAAGACATTATTGCATGTTTTAGATGTTGCCAATAAGAATGAGGCTGCAGTTTGAGTCGAACGTAAGTTAAACTCGAACATCAAGTGTTAGGTGACAGGTTCTCCGGTAGCAAGGGGGTCAGTGCTTTAACTCTAGCTGTCCATCTCTGCTGGTAATCGGGAGTGGACTAGCGTTACAGAGATCTATGGCCTGTTCAGTTGGTACGGGAAGAGAACAGTTAAGTGAGAGCATGGATGAGGTTCACACTATGTGCTCGGCGGGACCTCATTCTGTTACTGGGAGTGAGGTAACAGAGGTATGCTGACTGGTGGAGTGGGCAGAGGCTCAGCCTGTCCCTCTGAATGCAACACATACCGCAGGTAATAACAGAAGTCTATGGCTCAGTGCAGGTAACCTGCAGGTGCACCTACGGATCAGTTTGAAAGCAGCCCAGAGTAACTAGTGCAGAATTATTTATTTATTTATTATTTATTTCAGGTACTTATATAGCGCCATCAATTTACGCAGCGCTTTACATATATATATTATACATTCACATCAGTCCCTATACCCTCAAGGAGCTTACAATCTAAGGTCCCTAACTCACATTCATACCTATACTAGGGCCAATTTAGACAGGATCCAATTAACCTACCAGCATGTCTTTGGAGTGTGGGAGGAAACCGGAGTACCCGGAGGAAACCCACGCAGACACAGGGAGAACATGCAAACTCCAGGCAGGTAGTGTCGTGGTCGGGATTCGAACCAGCAACCCTTCTTACTGCTAGGCGAGAGTGCTACCCACTGCGCCACTGAATTAGAACAGATATGCCCATTGCTATGTGAGTTTAACTTTTAAAAACACTCTTCACTTCAGGAGTTACCCTACAGGTATTGTCGGCTGTTGCTGTCTCAGGTGGAGTGCATTTGGTATCACTCTGCCTGTGACAGGAGTCGGCGCTATACAGGAAGCATCAGCTCTGCTCTGTACTACAGCCGCTTGCTTCCTCTATGGCCAGCTTAATTCCCAACATTGATACTCTGGGATGGCAGGTCAGGAACCCAGGATCTGTACTTGCTGACCTGCCATCCTAGAGCAGGAAGTCACGGGCCACATCAGAGGGCTCAGGAATCAGTTCAGGGATCAGTTGGGCACCCCTGGTGTAGGGCATGGGGCGAAGCAGCTTAAGGAGGAACTCCGTTCTTTGTGTACTGCACACATGTGGTTCATCTCTGAGTTGGGAGGCTACCTTAAATGTTTCAGAAAAATATCCAAAATTACCGCGCTTCCCAATAAATTAAGCTGCAGTTCTAGTTGTAGGCATACAAAAATACATAAATCAAAATAATCAAAAGAACCGCGCTACAAAATTAATTATATAAATATGAGTAAAATGTAAAGATTAATGGAAAATAATCAATAAGTGTGACCAAACAATATTATAAATCCAAAACGGTGTATTAATAAGTCCCAACCAAGTCGTGGAAAAATGAAAATCAACAGTGACTTGAAAATACAAAAATAATAATAAATGACGATGACTTAAAAATAATGACTCAAGAAAGTTGGATCCCTGAGGCCAAATAAGTGCACCAATGGTGATTAATAAAAGTTCATCAATAAGCACCCAGTGAAAAATCCGCCACCTGTAAAAATGCGCGCTTACCAAAGGCAAGCTTTATATCAGCTTATATGTGGAATTCCACTCAGTGGGGACAACACCTTCCATCTCTTCACAGAGGGAGAACAACAGGAACTCTCCGTCCGGTGAATCAAAATGGTCAGCAGGGGGAACCCAGAGAGATAAAAGATACAATCTCCATAGTGTGAATTACCTTAAATGTTTGACTTTTTTATTCTGTATTGCATTCAAATTCACATTTTAAAACACATTGTCTTTGGGGATTCCATGGAGCTCCTGTAAGCTCTGCCATTTGGAATGGACAAACTCAGTCCTCCACATGAATATAGGCCTATTCAGGAACAATATTCAATTGCTGCTCTCAAAGGTTTAGGTTTTAGTGTAAGAAGAGGATCATATAACATAAAAGGGCCAGTATGACTTTTAATGAAAGCAACTGACCTCCCGTATTCTTCCTCCTGCACCACCACAGGATTCCAAGTAAGATCTATAGGAGATTAATTTTGCCTCTACTGATCACAGCTGTGAAAAGCTGCATCCCACTGCTCTGAAAGCAGACACAGCCACCGTTGGTGGCTGTCTGGTTAAAAAAAGTAGCCGATATTGATGTGATGGAGGACTTGGTGGCCACAGAGAAGGGCCTTCGAGAGAAGTGTAAAAAAAAAAAAATGGTTTTATTGGCACGAGTGTGTTTATGCTGAGGAACATGCAGAGTTGGTGACTTAATCCCCCTTGGTGTGGGAATAAATGTGTGGGCTCCTCAGGCCTGGAAGGAGTGACTGGCGGGTGGTCCCCCCTCCTTCCCCCCCTCAACCCCCTCTTTCTTCTCTTTTCTTATTCTCTTTTGCTGTTAGGCCCTTAGGGTCATTCCCGCTCTTTATACATCACAATAAAACAGTAAATACCGTCTAAAATGCAGTCCGGGATGCAGGGACTTCCTAGACCCTAAAGTACATTATCTTTCCTGTAGTTACTTGTTATTTATATACATCAGTGTTTGGGTTTCTGTATTACCGTATGCCTTATTTAAATAAACAATTGGAAAAAAATGCTAGTTATTAATACTCACCCTTCTTGCTGTTTTCCCCGTGCCTCACAATTTAATATTTCTAAAAATGTTGTATTCTTGGCTCTACCCTAAGTTCTGCAGTTCTACTTGCCAGCTCTATATCAATACTGTATCCTGTAGCGGCATAGGGTCCGGCAGGAGAAACCACAGAGTGTTGTGGAGGAACAGGAAATTGATACTCCCAGAAATTTTCGATTCTGAAGATTCTTCAGCTGGTGATTCCTCTTCAATACAGTGGAGATTGGTGGTGTCAGCAAAAATGAGACTAAGCTATCTTTGCAATGGGTCATTTATTTCATATTTTTATTTTAGCCTAAGAAGTCCTTGTTTAAGTTAACCTGTCTGGATAAAAATATACAAGCTGTAATTTCTTGACTTGGATTTGAAGGTGCTAGCTTTGGGCTTTCATTATTATCCTTGCATCAGTACTTGGTGAGTCACTGAACAAGAACTAAACAATATACAGCCAGATAAGCGTTGGAACAAGCTTGATCATGATCAGTCACTCCACAAGGCAAGGATAAGGATGACAGCCTTAGCTGCACCTTCAGAAATAAATTAGCAACCATGTTTCTCTCTTGACAGGCCCCTTTAATGAATTCCTTTTTTTTTCTTATTCCCCACTAAACATTGCTGGTGTTTGTGCCTTTCTAATACTCTCTTTATAGTTTGCGTTATATTTATGACTTCCTTTTTTCCTTGCTCAAAGTCTCTTGGTCATCCCGCTCGTCTTTCCCCTCACCATCATATATTTTTTGCCTTCTCTGAATTTCTCTCTCAGCAATTCTGCCAGTGCTGTTATCTGAGCCCCAGAATGAGAGCTAAGATACAGCGGAGATTGATTCCTCTTTCTTTCAATGTAAAATATTAAAGATGTTTAAATGGATAAAAGCTCTAGACAGTGGAATCTATTCTGCATTATACAAATAGGATCCCTGCTCCATTAAAAGCAATACCTTATGTCTAAATGCTGAGAAAGGGAAATAGTTTGTAGGGGACACTACTGTTTACACATTACACAGCATGATAATACAAGTGATTTATATGAGGAAGCAGAGTGGGAGTGGGAGTGGGAGTATGGGTATAAGAGTAAAAGCTTCTTGGGGCAGCAGAAAAACAAACAATGCAGAGGGTAAAAAAGATAATGTGGATGGATATTGTAGATAAATATTAACTTTGTAGGTAAACTACTTAAACACACGATTTCTGTATGTGGTCACACTACAAATTAGAACTAGATCAAAATTAGATTACAAAATTTTCTTTATTTTTGTCCCTCTGTCTAACTCTGGATATTGATAGATTCAGTGACAGAACTGTAGAGATAATTGGGTGCAGGGGGTGTTGAAAGTAGTCATTAGACTCTATAGTTCAAGAAACAAGATCTCTCCATTACCTTGTCTGATGCCCTGTACAGGTGAAAAGCAACCATGTATATTGGATGGACCTTTTGCCACCTTACATAGCTAAGTCAAGCCAGGCTTGCACCAAAAAGCATCATCATTCAGGTTTGCCTAGAACAGCATGCATACAGCACTGACTATGGCCAATAAACCCAATCAGATAAGAGGGTGATGGAAATGGGCATCCTTTATGGTACTTCATGAAGTGGTTTCTTTTGAAAGTCAACATGTAGGCAGGTTGCCTACAGGGGGAATGTTTTATGTTAGCAAATAAGAGAGGCTACCCACACTTGGGAAGGGGGTAAACTTGTCTCTGCAGTTTCCAGTCATTTTGAGCTCTGCCCTCTCCCCTGTGCTGTAAATAAAAGAGGAAAAGGCTCTGCACACAGAGAGTTGCTGCATGGGAAGAAGACACAGACAAGCCTGAAGATGTAATCTCCACCTAGGAGAAGGACTGCTGCACCTTGCTGTCCGCTAAAGGCACTGGGTTTTCTGGAGGACATCCAAGCCATGGAGAATACCATCATGGACTATCACCTCATGGAGGTATGCCTGGGCAGCCACACAACCGTAGTTAGGATTAGGAATTTGACTTTTTCATGTTGGATTGTAATGTTGAAGTATCTTCAGTAAAGTTACATTAACTGTTCCAAGCCTGGTCTGAAGTTCTTCAAAAGGGTACATGTTGGTTCTGGTGTATCTACAAGGGAGTGAAGAACGGTACGGGAGAGAAGAAGTTGACAAGTGCACACATGAGGTCCACGCTATGTACACGGCCGGACCCCATTCTGTTACTGGGAGTGAGGTAACAGAGGTACGCTGGATTGGTGGTGCGTGGGCACAGGCTCAGCTTACAGTGCGTAGTGCCATGGGAAAAGACTGAGTTTTTTTCAGAGGAACTCTGCAGTTTAAATACTGCACACAGTGAAGGCTCATCTTTAAGTCGGGGAACTGCCTTAATGTTAGATTCTTCACATGACCACAGTTTCCGCCTGGTCCTGGGCATTGATGAACGTGCACCACATGAAAGGTACCCCCATGTGCAGGAGGAGCAGGCCCCACCCCCAAGCATTTATGTTATAGCTGAAAACAAAGTTTCCATTTTTTTAAATCCTGCCCATGAAGAAAGGTGCAATATACATTACTGGACCAAATGAAGTTTAGTTTTTTAGTAGAGAGGGGTTACATCCTTGGTCAGGTTTTTAATTATTATCTGTTCTCCCGTTTGGGAGATTCTCTTCCACTAGGAACTGTCTGTGTGAGGGGAACTAAGCTGAAATTTCATCAACAGGTACAATAACAGCAGTGCAGACCCCAAAAGAGCTTCTATATCAAGATAAAACTTTTTTATTTAATTTTTATCTCCGTTTCAGAGATTTTCCCTCAATTAGTGTCCTGATAAAACTAATGGAAATCATCTTCTGAGCTAGGGAAAAAAATGGACATTCACCACTGTAAATGAAAAGAACATCTGAATGTAATCTGAACAGTCTTTTATTGAATCAGACTGCAGTTCTCCTTCCTAATTAATTTTTGACCCGACATATGTTTGGTAGACCAGTATGAAATTCTTGTAGCATTGGGTACAGTGTTGCCAACCGCCCGTATTTTTACGGGCAGCCCGTAAAAACAGGGCATTTTTTACCGCCCGTAATTGTCCGTAGCACGGGAAAAGTGCCAGTAAAAATGGCTGTGACCAGCTCAGCTTGGAATTGCGCATGCGCAATTCCCGGAGATGCCCGAGAGCCAGCTGCCGAGACAATCCGATCTGCACCTCGGAGAATTGCTCCGCCCACCACCGCCTCTCAGCCAATCAGCATCACTGTAACCAGCCCTCCTCCTGCAGCCCACCACATTTGACAAGAAGATGTGGCCAGCCGAAAGTGTGGCTGTGCTGTATTGAGGCGGGTGGGAGTCTGCTCTGCTCCCTGCACTTCATATTACCAGCCCAGGCAATGGCATCACCCTCGCTTGTTCTCCTGGCCACACTGTGACAGAGGAGAGGCACGGCTGTGGGCTGCATGTTCTAGAGAGCCTGCTTCTCCTCTGTCAGGACCGGAGCAGCTGTGAGTCTGTGACAAGGAGTGAGCCAGAGCAGGCTCTCTGTGATGTCCTCCCCCCGCCCCTCCTCCCCCTTCTCCGGTCAGCAGAACGAGCACGGAGATCAAGGACACACAGACAGGGCTGTGTGCATTCTTCCTCACCCTTCTACCAGCAGTGGGGGTGGACAGTAATGTACAGTAACCGAATGCTGGAGAGTAATGTACAGTAACCGAATGGTGGGCAGTATTGTACAGTAACCGAATGGTGGGCAGTATTGTACAGTAACCAAATGCTGGAGAGTAATGTACAGTAACCAAATGGTGGGCAGTATTGTACAGTAACCAAATGGTGGGCAGTATTGTACAGTAACCAAATGCTGGAGAGTAATGTACAGTAACCGAATGGTGGACAGTAATGTACAGTAACCGAATGCTGGAGAGTAATGTACAGTAACCGAATGGTGGGCAGTAATGTACAGTAACCGAATGGTGGGCAGTAATGTACAGTAACCGAATGCTGGAGAGTAATGTACAGTAACTGAATGTGGGAGCATTCTCTCTCTCTCTCTCGTTCTCTTTGGGGACAAAAATTAAGGGGAAATCTCTCCAGTTTGACATAGGTGACAAAATACTGATGGGTTACAATAATCCGCCTTTACGATACTCAAAATAAGAAATATGTTTTTCGACCTAATATCTACCTTAAATCACATTGCTAATTGCACATGTAACTTGTTTGTTGCCTAAACACTGAAATTCACACTTAAAACTGTAATTTTTTACACTTTTGGAAGTGCCAGTAAAAACGTGGCGGTGCCAGTAAATTTTAGGTGTTGTGCCAGTAAATTTCAATCTGGTAGGTTGGCAACACTGATTGGGTATTGCACAAAGGCCTTTTTTAGGTCAGGCAAAAAAGCAATCAGTATCTGAGAAAGAAATGATAGGGAAACTTAGACTTCAGTGGAGACAGGAGCACATAATGATGTCTCCAGTGTGCTCTTTGAAATAGTGAAGATGTGCCAGCAGGTTGCATGAGCACCCTCAAACATCTGTAAGAGGGTGGGAAGAAGAAGATGTAAAGGATCAATTTGTAATTGGGCTGTGGAAAGTGAGAAGCTTCCAGAGGTTTGGTACAGGCGGGGATGGCAATTCATGCCCTTTTCTTACATGCATTAAATGACACTGCAACATTATCAGCCAGTAGAATATAGCAGGAAAACTGAGCGGGGTGTAGTGGGAAGGGCAGAAGCTTTGTGTCACCAGCCATAACATTTATACATTTTTTTCTGATATTAATTTGGGCTTAGTGATCTTGCTCAGCTAGACGAAAAGCTTTACAGTGGTGTTGACAAAATGAGGTTACCTGTCTGTGACAGGGACATGCGGTGAGGTCAGTAGCTGGTGAGGCACTGGTTAGTATCAGAGCCAGATACACACAGGTTACATACGCCGTTATGGTTAGAGCGAGAGCAATAATTCTAGCACTAGACCTCCTCTGTAACTCTAAACATGTAACCTGTAAAAAAATGTAAAGTGTCTCCTATGGAGATTTACTGTATAAGTACTGAAGTTTGGCACCATTCCACAAGTATGTGCAATTTTAAAGTGAGACATGTTAGGTATCTATTTACTCGGCGTAACATCATCTTTCACAGTTTTTTTTTTAATTCATGAAACTGTTTTTTCCCCCAAAAAAACACGTTTAAAAAAAAATGTATGCGTAACTACCATGACATAAAAAGTTGCAACGACCACCATTTTATTCCATAGGGTGTCTGCTAAAAAATATATATAATGTTTGGGGGTTCTGAGTAATTTTCTATAAAAAAAAAATGTTTACAAGTAGGAGAGAAGTGTCAGAATTGGCCTGGGTGTCAAGGGGTTAATTACCATAAGTAATATAAAAATAATTATTATATATTTTTTTTAAGGTAATTTACTATATTTTTAAAATCTGTATTCCAAGCAGGTGGCTTAACGGACAAATTACTGAAGTTTGAAGTTATAACTTCCAACCAGTAATTTCACAGTAAATAGATAAATAATAAATTATTATGTTATAACATATAGCATATAAATATATAATTTAACTTGAATATAACAGTACCTTTTCAGCAGGCAGCAGATTCTCATTCTCCCTCTTAACTGTGTGAGAAAAACATGGGATTGTGGTTAAATCTTATACACATAAACACGTTATTTCCTTCTGTTTAAAAGGGCTGGGCTGGAAGGGAGCATTTGTCTTTTAGACACATGCCCCCTTCTATGACACTGCAGTGAGAGGCGTGCCTCCAATGCACCTTTTTTTTTGGACAGCTGGGAACAATGATACGTTGCCATTGGTCCATGACTCCAAGCAGTTTATTGAGCTCAGTGCCTCTGACAAGAAATGAGAGGCACTGTGAGCTCAACCTCTCAGTCTACTGCAGAGTGTGTCAGCTTGTATTTAAAGTGGCCGCTCTGTATTTAGCTTCTGACAGGCTGCGCAAGCAGCCCCATACCTCTGGAATCATAGGAGCCCCAAATTTTTACCAGTGGTGGGGTAGCACTTGGGCTACACACCCCTAAGTATGTATCTATGACCCCAGGTCGCAGAGGTATGAACCTCAAAGCTCAATTTTGTTATTTATTTATTTTTAATGTTCATGGCCCTGCCTCACCTGCCTCCCCTGACTGCGCGTCCCTGGTCTGTGAAGCTTTTCATTTATACAGTGAGGTTTGAATGGCTATTAAAGGTAACCATCCTCACCTGTGATCTGTTTGCTTGTAATTAGTGTGTGTGTATAAAAGGTTAATGAGTTTCTGGACTCCTGACAGACCCTTGCATCTTTCATCCAGTGCTGCACTGACGTTTCTGGAGTCTGAGTCATGGGGAAAGCAATATAATTGTCAAAGGATCTGCGGGAAAAGGTAGTTGAACTGTATCAAACAGGAAAGGGATTTAAAAAGATATCCAAGAAATTGAGAATGCCAATAATCAGTGTTCAAACTCTAATCAAGTGGAAAATGAAAGGTTCTGTTGAAACCAAACCACGGTCAGGTAGACCAACTAAAATTTCAGCCACAACTGTCAGGAAAATTGTTTGGGATGCAAAGAAAAACCCACAAATAACTTCAGGTGAAATACAGGACTCTCTGAAAACATGTGGTGTGGCTGTTTCAAGATGCACAATAAGGAGGCACTTGAAGAAAGATGGTCGAGTCGCCAGAAGAAAGCCATTACTAAGCAAATGCCACAAAGTATCCCACTTACAATATACCAAAGAGCACAGAGACAAGCCTCAAACCTTCTGGCACAAAGTCATTTGGAGTGATAAGACCAAAATTGAGATTTTTGGCCACAATCATAAACACTACATTTGGAGAGTAGTCAACAAGGCCTATGATGAAAGGTACACCATTCCTACTTTGAAACACGGATGTCGAACGGTGATGTTTTGGGGATGGGTGAGCTACAAAGGCACAGGAAATTTGATCAAAATTCATGGCAAGATGAATGCAGTTTGTTATCAAAAAAATACTGGAGGAACATTTGCATTCATCAGCCAGGAAGCTGCGCATGGGATGTACTTGGACATTTCAACATGACAATGATCCAAAACACAAGGCCAAGTTGATCTGTCATTGGCTACAGCAGAATAAAGTGAAGGTTCTGGAGTGGCCATCTTAGTTTCTTGACCTCAATATCAAGGAGCCACACTGGGGAGATCTCAAATGTGCAGTTCATGCAATACAGACCAATAATTTACAGGAACTGGAGGCATTTTGCCAAGAGGAATGGGCAGCTTTACCATCTGAGAAGATAAAGAGTCTCATCCACAAATACCACAAAAGACTTCAAGCTGTCATTGATGTTAAAGGGGGCAATACACGGTATTAAGAACTGGGGTATGTAAACTTTTAATCAGGGTCATTTGGGTAGTTTCTGTTGTCATTATGATTTAAAAAGAGTAAACACAGTTGATTGATAATAGATGACTTCAGCCAAACACTAACCATGAGTGAAAGAAATGTTTTTGTGTTATCATTCATATTCTCTGAAAAATAAGAAATCATAAATTCTGCCAGGGTATGTAAACATATGAGCACAACTGTGTATATATATATATATATATATATATATATATATATATATATATATATATATATATATTACTGAGCAACAGTTTTAGGCAGGTGTGAAAAATGCTGTAAATAATGCTTTCAGAAATAGAAGTGTTAATTGTTTATTTTTATAAATGAACAAAATAGACAGTAAATGAACAGAAGAGCAATCCAAATCAATAATTGATGTGACTACACTTTGCCTTCAAAACAGCATAAATTCTTCAAGATACACTTGCACACGGTTTTGGAGGGAAGTCGGAAGGTAGGTTGTTCCAAATATCTTGGAGAATTAACTACAGATCCTCTATGGATGTAGGCTGCCTCAAATCCTTCTGTCTCTTCATGTAATCCCAGGCAGTCGATGATGTTGAGATCAGGGATCTGTGAGTGCCATCACCAACACAGGACCAGGACTTTGGGGCCAATCACACGCCTCCCTGATGGTATAGCATGATCATGAAGTATTTTACTATTGAGGACACCATTGATCCTCAGCAAATCTGCAACTCCGTGTGCAGAAATGCAGTCTCTAACTTGCAAGAAACCTCTTTGTTTCACTGTTGTCTGCAGACACTTATTATTGTACTGCACTCCAGCCCTTCAACAAACAAACAGCCTCCTGCTACAGCCAAATATTTCACAGTTTGGCTTATCAGTCCGGAGCACCTGCTGCCAAGTTTTGCATCCCAGTTCCTATTTTTTTTGTGCATAGTTGAATCCACGAAGACCACTTCTGGCAAGATTGCGCCAGACCGTAGATGGGTTTATCTGGGTCCCACTGGTTTCTGCCAGTTTTGTGCTGATGACACTGCTGGATATCTTCTGATGCAAAAGGGAAGTAAGCATGATGTGTCTTTCATCTGCTGCATTAAGTGTCCTTGGCCGACCACTGCGTCTACAGTCCCCAACATTGCCTGTTTATTTGTGCTTCTTCAAAAGAGCTTGAACAGCACATCTTGAAACCCCAATCTGCTTTGAAGTCTTTGGCTAGGGGAGACCCTGCTGATGCAGTATAACTACCTTGTGTCTTGCTTCTGTGTTCAGTCTTGCCATGGTGTATGACCTGTGACACAAAACTGTCTTCCACAATCTCACCTTAGTAGCAGAGTTTGGCTGTTCCTCACCCAGTTTTAAGCCTCCTACACAGCTGTTTCTGTTTCAGTTAAAGCGGAAGTAAACCCATCCATAAAACAGCTTCACTTCCGGCACATGCCGGAAATGTAACACTCCCATTGGTTGTGCTCTCAACCAAACTGTCAAACCATCCAATGGCTGGTGTCATAACTGATTACTTGTACAGCATCATGGCAGTTGTAGATTAAACAGAGGCAAAGATGGCAGCTTCCTTGGCTGAAAACGATAGGGGGGTTTACTTTTACTTTAATGACTGTGCTTCAACCTACATATAAAAATTGATGATCATTAACATCTACTTACCTGACTCAGCTCTGCACTGCCACCAGCCCTTCCATCGCTGCAGAAGTTTACACAGGATGTGGAAACAGAGGCTCTTTTCTTTATATGATGTGCATGTTTCTATCAACTATCTTGTAAGTTTTTATCACCGATGTTTTAATAAATGCTTTTAATCTACTGCACTTAGATGGCGCTTACCTTTTTTCTGTGTTGGTATAATTGGTCAATCATACACCTGATTCAAGAAGCCAGTTAACCTATTAGGAGTTAAAATAAGTCTGGGTTTTAGGATAAAGACCTAGGATTTTTTGAGGTCCTAAAATATAAGGTCAGTATAGGGACATTTATTTCCTATGTGGGAAACACAGCATAATTAGGGATTACCCTTATCCAATGGATTATATTAACCGCAGAACTCTCTAGAGAGCACGTATTATAATAACTGACAACAATCTATCTGATCTGACATAGGCAGGAAATTCCCATCACTGACTAACTGGGTAAATCTATACAAGCCTACACGTGTAACAGTGAAAGCAAATGGCTAAAAAAAATACTTTGTTTTATACCTTTTTATTTTTAACAAAGCCCTAAATAGCAGTAAAACACTTTAATAAGGTAGAACAAAAAAGAATGGCTATTGCACAATAAAACGATCATAAATCATCTTTCATTTGTCTTTTTATACAAGACTGCTGGGAGATAAAATGTAATTGGCTGCTATACATCACTGCTCCTTGCACTGCAGATTATGTCCATGGTGTGGGGTAAGAGAAGGAAAAACAAGGAGTTGGAGGGTGGGGGAAAGAAGGTGAAGGGCAATAGGGAACACTGGGAGCAGTGTGGGAAGAAAAGTTTCTGCAATATGTTATTAAATAAAAACCGGTGTGTGAATTAATTAAATCCTTTGAACTTAAATGACATGTTGTCTCTCCTTTGAATTCTCTTACTGTAATAATCTCTGCTACCTGGCTTGAAAATCCCTTACGTTAGTCTAGCATCCTTTTTGCTAAATCATTAACTACATGCCCTGATTTCTAATTATATAAATGTTTCCTGCACGTCTCCTCTTAATATAATCTCTGCTCCTTTACTTGTCCTACAAAAGGAATATGATACATCTGATTCTTTATCCCTGCACAGCTACAGGGAGAGAGAGTTCAAGAAACCACAGTTTGAGGTCATTTAGCCAATCATTTATGCAGTTATTTTGGGACTGCTAAGTGATGAGTAGCCCTTTAAATATTCTGGATAATTCACTGATAAGCATGGTATGGGTAGGCACAGTAGATTGGACCACAGATCAATGACAATGGATGGATAATTAGGGTGGTGAAGAAGGAGGAGGCCGATGTCCATTAATAAAATGAGAGGTACTTTCTGCATAGGTCTATGGCAGACGCATTTCCAGCAATGAGCACATAAACATTACAGGGGAATCCCGCAGTTTAGGCCCTTAAATTATTATTAATCATTTGAATGTCTCAGAGTGTGTTAATTAAGGAAACATCATTGTTACAGCCATGGGATCTCCCTAAAATGTCTCCTTTTTTAAGTGCATCTGATCTAGATTTTCTGGGGGACTCTGTTAATATTTTTCATTTAGTTCTATTATTTACCTCCTTAAAAAGATCCATGGGTGTCAATTTTTTTTTTTTTCAGACAGGTCCCTTTGGTAAGGCAGCAAGGGTTTGTGTCGATTGGCAAGTGTAATGCTTTTAAGAGCATTACTCTTACTTGTCTTTCAGATCAGTTTGAGATGCTTCTGAGATTATTCAAATTTTTTTAAAAGGTGCATCTGACCCCCTTCTGATCCACAATTGACCTTCTTTTAAGCTGCATCAACCTGTTTCAAGCTGCTTTTTCATTCCTGTTCAATTGTATGGGGAAAGAAGCAGTTCTGACACAAACAAAAGCCTGGTTACACAGGCTCTAATGACAGTAAGATGTATTAGCCAATAGCAACCAATTAGAAATCGCCATTCAATGGTTTACTACAGTAAACTGATATTCTATCTGATATTCTATAGGTTGCTACTAGTGAGTCTTTCTTTTATGGGTTGTTTTACAGGTTGTTTTTTTAAGAAAAGCAGTTACAATTTGTTATGCATTTAAAATATACACGCTTTTACAAAGTTTAGACCAGCTCGTATTAAAAAAGGATGAACTATGCATATGCTGTACCCGCGGTATCCCCGTGGAAGCTGGAAATCACTAAAGTAGACACCACTTTTCTTCATGGTCTTGTTCTGAGTGGCAGCCCTGCCGCATTCTTTCTGAACATAGCAGGTTGGTCGCTCTGCACATGTGCCATTGCGAAACTGTGTTCCATCTTCTGAAGTAATGCAAGGTGTTCACTGATTGGAAGATGACCCCCCGCCTCTCCACCTTGTCCAATCAGAGAACGCTTTGCATTAATTCAGAAAATGCTGAATAGTGTTAGTGCCAAGCAGCCAACATCCTGTTTTGGGAATGCAGCAGGGCTGCCACTCAACACAGGATGCTGAAGCTAGTGGAGATCACTGAAGTATCGGTATTTAGCGGTATCTACTTCAGTGATTTCCAGCTTTCAGGGAGATCTGGCAGGTATACTATATGCATAGTTAGATTGATCCGAACTGGATCAATGTAACTATGTATAAAATATCCATACCTGGAATTCTTCTTTAAGTTTGTGGGGAGGTGCAGTGGGGTGCGGCGGCAGTAAGTTTGGTTGCACATACAGAACTGTATTGGCGTTAAAGTTCAACAAAGCACAACTACCTAGTGGGAAGACAACCTGACTGGGCGCACTGACAGAATGTTGTAGCAAAGTTTGTAACAGTAGGTCTCAAGGTGAAACAGCGTCAGTCTCGAGGGATGGAATGCAGCCTTGCAGGTTTAGGCCAAAACCAGGAGGCTTCCGAGAAGGATGGCATATCCCTGCTCTTTCCCTACTCAACTGGAACCTCTCCCTGCCGCTAATACTGTCCCTGAGAGACTAGTGACCTTTCCCTACACTACCCACATCCAGAATTCTCACCAAGCCTGGGAGCCATGGTCTTAAATAGACTTTGCCTGACCCAAGATGATCACCAGAGTCACATGGGACGGCAGCATCCAATCAGATAGCTCCCCCAGTGACTGAGTAAACCATAGATGAACCATGTTCCTCTTGACTTTCCTTCCAATTGCAATGCCACTGTGATTGAGAGCCACCTGCAGTAGGGAAAGTAGACTGCACCTGCCTACAAGCTTATTACTGTTTTTTCTGCTAAATCCTCCAGTGCAGTATTCGCAGGATGTTTTGTACACATTTTTGTGGCCTCCATTAGCATTGGTAGCAGGAAGGTGGGCAAACCTGTACACAGGGACCGAATATAAATACTCATTGACTAAAGTTTTCAGTTTTGAAACCATTACCATTCAGTAATGACACTGCAAATCAAAATACATTTAAGTATCTGCCCTATGAGCAGCTTAGTGTGAGCATACATATGAATTGTCAGCTGTGATGGCTGGGGCCGGGCCCGGCGACATCACGCGCCAATTGGCATTATGGGTGGCGCTGGGCAGGAGCCCCATATGTATGGGGAAAATTGCGTATTTCCTCTGCTGCTGCAGCCCTGAGACAGATCCTCTCTGGAGATAGATGCCTTTTTGAAGGGTAGGTAATAAGGTTTTTTCTTCATGGACCTGTGATATCGCTATACCTACTGTGGCCACAACCTGTAACAATGGTATATTTTTGCCTTTAGGGAGGGGTATATGAGACACATGCTGGCTACCAGTTTGATTGTTTTCAAGTTCTGCATCCCAAGCTCTGTTCTTGCATTCTCATTTGCATGCTTCCACTTACTCTATCAGGTGAGCAGTGTATGCAGATGTCTTTATTATTGCTGACATTATGTACATGTAGCAAGTTACATATGTGCACTATATCTAATATGGTATTGGACAATGCACATTCCTGGCCATATATTATGTGTCAGATACCGTACATTCTTTGCTATGTGTATTTGATTATGTATCTTAGGCTTCATGTACATGGCCTGCTGGATCTGTGTAGTATGTGTTTTCTAAAACAATACACACTTTTTGTCTATCTATTCCGGATATAGCTGATAAGATATTATGATGTAGGAATCCGTTAAAGCTATAGATATATCCATATTCTGCCACTCATCCCCTATAAGGTAAATTATGTAGTCATCACTTTATGTAACCTGGAAGTTGCAGCCCATGAATGGTATTTACATACAGATGGTATTTACTATATTTTTGCAGCTTACTACTGCTGGATAGAATTCACATACCATGATCAAGTTCTACTCTGAGAGGATCTGTCTCAGATGACGTGAATCTGTTACTACGGTGTGTTACAATTTATACCCATATAAAAACCGTTTGCACATGCTCAGGTTTTCTATCACTTCAATTTATCATCTTTACCTCTCCCCTGCTAGACGGAAGACTATGTACCCCCTAATGTAAGACTCCCATATTCGCCGGGAATGACTTGTACTCCCATTTGGGTTTCCCGCAGTTGATAGCATTCTGGGTAAGATAGCATGCACGGGATTCTGCCATACGGTATCTCACAAAAGTGAGTACACCCCTCACATTTTTGTAAATATTTTATTTATCTTTTCATGTGGCAACACTGAAGAATTGACACTTTTCTACAATGTAGTAGTAAAGTAGTGAGTATACAGTTTCTATAAAGGTGTAAATTTGCTGTCCCCTCAAAATAACTCAACACACAGCCATTAATGTCTAAACCTCTGGCAACAAAAGTGAGTACAAGTCAAGTTACCTAAGTGAAAATGTCCATATTGGGCATAATTTGCCATTTTCCCTCCCGGTGTCATGGCACTCGTTAGTGTTACAAGGTCTCAGGTGTGAATTGGGAGCATGTGTGTAAAATGTACTTACATACTGGTCACTGGAAGTTCAACATGGCACCTCATGGCAAAGAACTCTCTGAGGATCTGAAAAAAAGAATTGTTGCTCTACATAAAGATGGCCTAGGCTATAAGAAGATTGTCAAGATCCTGAAACTGAGCTGCAGCACGGTGGCCAAGATTATACAGCGGTTTAACAGAACAAGTTCCACTCAGAACAGGCCTCGCCATGGTCAACCAAAGAAGTTGAGTGCACGTGCCCAGCGTCATATCCAGAGGTTGTCTTTGGGAAATAGACGTATGAGTGCTGCCAGCATTGCTGCAGAGGTTGAAGGGGTTTGGAGTCAGCCTGTCAGTGCTCAGACCATATGCCACACACGGCATCAAATTGGCCTGCGTGGCTGTTGTCTCAGAAGGAAGCCTCTTCTAAAGATGATGCACAAGAAAGCCTGCAAAGAGTTTGCTGAGGACAAGTAGACTAAGGCAGGGTTTCTCAACTCCAGTCCTCAAGGCGCCCCAACAGGTCATGTTTTCAGGATTTCCCTCAGATGAAATGGCCGTGGTAATTACTAAGGAAGTGAAACTAATCAAATCACCTGTGCAAAATAATGGAGAGCCTGAAAACATGACCTGTTGGGGCGCCTTGAGGACTGGAGTTGAGAAACACAGGACTAAGGACATGAATTACTGGAACCATGTCCTGTGGTCTGATGAAACCAAAATAAATGTATTTGGTTCAGATGGTGTCAAGCGTGTGTGGTGGCAACCAGGTGAGGAGTACAAAGACAAGTTTGTCTTGACTACAGTCAAGCATGAGGGTGGGAATGTCATGGTCTGGGGCTGCATGAGTGTTGCTGGCACTGGGGAGCTACAGTTCATTGAGGGAACCATGAATGCCAACATGTACTGTGACATACTGAAGCAGAGCATGATCCCCTCCCTTCCGAGACTGGGCCGCAAGGCAGTATTCCAACATTATAATGACCCCAAACACACCTCCAAAACAACCACTGCCTTGCTAAACAAGCTGAGGGAAAAGGTGATGGACTGGCCAAGCATGTCTCCAGACCTAAACCCGATTGAGCATCTGTGGGACATCCTCAAACAGAAGGGGGAGGAGCACAAGGTCTCCAACATCCACCAGCTCCGTGATGTCATCATGGAGGAGTGGAAGAGGACTCCAGTGGCAATCTGTGAAGCCCTGGAGAACTGCATGCCCAAGAGGGTTAAGGCAGTGCTGGAAAATAATGGTGGACACACAAAATATTGACACTTTGGGCCCAGTTTGGACATTTTCACTTAGGGGTGTACTCACTTTTGTTGCCAGCGGTTTAGACATTTCTGGCTGTGTGTTCAGTTATTTTGAAGGGACAGCAAATTTACACTGTTATACAAGCTGTACACTTACTACATTGTAGCAAAGTGTAATTTCTTCAGTATTGTCACATAAAAAGGTATAATAAAATATTTACAAAAATGTGAGGGGTGTACTCACTTTTGTGAGATACTGTATATGTATTCTACATTATATTAGAACCATGCAATAAATTTTCTCTTTTCTATTTTTTTTATTATAGCATTAAAATGATGATGTTTGCTCTATAATACTATTGTACTACAAGCTCCTGAAGAAGCGGTGGTGTTCCCTGCGAAACATGTTGAGTGCCCAATATACAGGTGGTATATATTTTAGTTGACAACTGTCATCTTCTACCGTCTTCCAGGCCAGCCTATACGTTTTAGATGCTCTGTATGTTTTTAAAGATACGTTTGAAATTTGTACGATACCATGAAAGTCAATAATAGCCTCAAACCATTTCCTCTTCCTGTCAGCTGTGATGGTTTGTTTAATGTATTTTGCATAAAGATAAAAACTAGCTTCAACTAACAAAAACATTGGGGAAATCCACTTTATCTAGATTTGCAAACACTTGCAAAACAATCGTTCATGTATAAGACCACTCTAATGCTTTGTAATCTCTGAACAAAGCAGAACTTTAGTTAATATGGGCCTCTTGCCATATTGTTCAAGTAAGCACATCATACCTACATATTATAGCACACTTACCTCCTAAAGTGCTGTCCTTTGGTGATGCAACATCTGTTCTGTCCCTCGTTGCTCAATGGCCACCACTGACATCTTGTCCTGGTCTGTTTCTGGGTTTGAAGTCTTCTGTCTTCTGCATTGGCCAGTATGAGTGTACTGCCCCAACAGGGCATAGAATTTATATAGATTGTTTCCCTGAACCATTTTTCCATGGACGTTTAAGTTTAGTTCATATGCTGCCATCTAGTGACCTTTTATGGTAATGCACCTGTTTTACATGTCTTTTCTTTGATGTATGACACACTTCCTTTGTATGTAATGCTCCACCCTTCTTGCTGTGTTTTGTACTTTCCATGTCATCAATGCATCTACAAGCTACATGTAGCAGGGCACATGTATTCTGCATAGTAAGCTACAGACAATATCATCTTTTGACCGCATAAATACTACAACCTATTCATCTGTTTGTATCCTGTCATCTGCTGTAACCTGATGTTCAGAATAAAAGCATCTTGTGGATGGGATCGGTATTTGGTGAGTTCAAACTATCTGATGAGGATTGTCCTCAGTGATTATATCTTATACAGGCCAGGCATAGAGGTCTCACAAGGGATAGTCGCTTCACAACAATCAGAGTCAGAATAGTCAAAAGATGTATAGAATTCCCAGAGCCTGCTGTATATATGTGTGCACCTGATCTGCAATCAAGCTCAGTGCTATCCGCCATCTTGTGAAGCACATGGTCGCATGAGTTTACTTCACCTCATGTGAATGTTAAGAAACTGTTTCTCTACATTGAACTGCGTTACCCCAACTGTCTAAGCTGCCGTTCGTCTTCTTAAAGAGACGGTACCATTTTTTGCAAAAACGTGACAAATGTCTAGACAAGTCTCCGAAAACCCTTTTGTGGCTGAACCAACGCAGATTCATCATGCCTCTGAACCCGCAGATGTACAGGGAGCTGATTCTGAAGTTATTGCCAAACAGAGTGTAAGACCCAAACGTACAATAAAACCTACACAGAAACTCAGAGAAAACTATGAAACCACTAGAGAAGAGTTCTCCAGCAATCTGTCAGACTTATGGGACAGAACTTCACACTGCATGTTAGTTTTGTCACACTTTAATGATCAACCAGCTGAACTAAGAGACTCTATAGATCGCTTATCTGCCGCGTACGAACGCTAAATACACAGCTTTCTTGCAGGACTGTAATATAGAGGACTCCTCAGCAGAACTGACCAGAGCTGATGCACTAAACCAACAAGGGGATCTCTTAGTGCAAAAAGCGCAGTGTAAGGCAGAACTCCGCATTGCTCAACTGCAGGAGACCAGATCTCACAGATCCACATCAACCAAGCACACTGCACGTTCTTCTAGATCCTCTTGCTCCAGAAGTTCAACATTAAGCCATAAGAAATAGAGGCCCGCGCTCATGTGGAATCAAAAAGAGTGCAAAGCTCCTTTACCAGAAAGGAAGCAGAAGTAGAAACACAAAAGGCAACTCGCCATGCAAAGATGGTAACTCACCAAGCAGAGATGGAAGCTCACCAAGCAGGGATGAAAGCTCAACAAGCAGAGATGGAAGCTCAACAAGCAGAGGCAGATTCCAAAATAAAGATTCTGCAAATGGAAAAGGAAGAAGCAGCTGCCCTAGCAAGGCTGAGATTTCTCGAACAAGCGATGGGGGAAAGTGCTAACTCAGACTGGTCCATACCAGCGGAACTGCAAGCCCCAGTTGAACGCACCAGTGAATATGTACTAAAGCATAATACTTGCAATGATACAGAGTTATCTCCTGTACGTCTTACTAACAACACTGTTCTGACTCTCAACACAGACACCTCTCAGCTCCAAATGCCTAAGCCTCTTCAAGTCTACAACACAAGGGCATCTATGCAACAAACCGCATCACCTCTTGCTGACAACAAGGTGATTTCTAGTGACAAGCCGCAGCTCAAGCCACAGCCAGCACAAGCCTTAGGGACTACACCACGCTCTTGCAACATCATTTCATCGTGGTAAACCTCACCCTACTTCACCAGAGAACTTTCACACTCGAGGGGTTCCACAAGTTACTTTGGCACCGAAGAGTGAGAGATCAGACTTGAATGACTTTGCCAGATATATGGTACGCCATGAGCTCATTAACACTGCCCTGTCAAAGTTCGATGACGGTCCGGAGAGCTACAGGGCCTGGAGATCAACCTTCAAAGCTGCTATTGCTGATCTCAACCTTACTACCAAGAAGGAGCTTGATTTACTCATAAAGTGGCTGGGGCCAGAATCTGCAGATCGTGTTAAAAGACTGAGAACAGTGCACATTGACCACCCAGATGCAGGTCTTGTTGCTGCGTAGGCAAGACTTGAGCAAGCCTATGGTAGTTCTGAAGCCATAGAAAGCGCTCTATTCAAGAGACTGCAAAACTTCCCAAAAATAGGGAACAAAGAAAATCGCAAGCTCCAAGATCTGAGTGATCTTCTCATGGAGCTGGAGTTGGCAAAGACAAACCTGCGTCTACCTGGACTAAGCTTCCTGGACACTGCTCATGGCGGCAATCCAGTGGTGTCTAAACTGCCATACGGCCTGCAAAAGAAATGGGCACAACAGGGCTCAGGGTACAAAAGAGACTATAACGTATCTTTTCCTCCATTCGCAAATTTTTGCAGGTTCATCAATGATC
This sequence comes from Aquarana catesbeiana, assembly GCF_042186555.1. Classification (NCBI taxonomy): domain Eukaryota; kingdom Metazoa; phylum Chordata; class Amphibia; order Anura; family Ranidae; genus Aquarana; species Aquarana catesbeiana. Next base: position 597,988,467 of record NC_133326.1, on the reverse strand, counting down.
AAGTCTGGATGAGAAACGATCCCAGCTTCAGCTTCATTGAACCCAACTTGCCTGCTTCATCATCTTCATCAAGGTATGATAACATAGCAGCTAAACGTAGAGACTTTAATAGAGCAATATCTGTTAAAAGGACAGACATCTCACACCCGTATCCTCTCCTGCTCACCACAGCGATTCGGGTGACAGAGATAAAGACCCTAATCGTCAGTGCCCTATTCACAAGAAGCCTCACCCCCTAAAGAAATGTCGTGGGCTTAGGGCAAAGACGTTACAAGAGCGCAGGGAGATTCTTCAGAAACTTGGAATATGCTACAGGTGCTGTGCTTGTTATGGACATTTTGCTAAAGACTGTAAAGTTGTCATCAAGTGCACAGAATGCAGTAGCGACAGACATGTTACAGGTATGCATCCGGGCCCACCCTCAGACAATTCACAGCAACCTCCTACCTCCGGTCCTGTCTCAAGTCATGGCGGGGAGCAACAAGGTCATGCTCCAGCTACAGCTAACGTTTCTTCTTCATGCACAGAAGTCTGTGGAGAAGGCTTAGAACACAAATACTGTGCTAAGATATGCCTAGTCAAGATATACCCAAAGGGTCAACCTAAGGAAGCTATTAGGATGTATGCCATAATAGATGAACAGAGCAACAGATCCCTGATTAAGCCTAAATTCTTTGAGATCTTTGGTATAGAGGGACACGCATCACCGTATACTCTCAGAACCTGTTTTGGCCGTGAAGAGACCTTTGGCAGAAGGGCCGATGGATTCATGGTCTCTCATATCAATAAGGGAGAGGGCATACCCCTACCAACATTAGTCAAGTGTGACCAGATACCAGACGAAAGGGAAGAAATTCCTACTCAAGAGGCTGCATATCACCATGTTCACTTGAGGCACCTTGTTAATGAAATTCCTGCAATGGACAAGAATGCTGAAATTTTGATCTTGCTAGGAAGAGGCATTCTCAGAGTATGCAAGCAGTGCAATGGACCTGATGATGCCCCCTACGCACAAAAACTTGATCTAGGCTGGGTAATCGTGGGCGTTTGGATACAATGCGTACGTCATCCAAGATCCACTCCTTCAAAACGTACATGTTAGGAAACGGACATGCATCCCACTTCAAACAGTGCCTTCTCCATTATGAAGTAAAAGAGAAGCCTCTTGACATCATCCAAGTACCTGATGTCACTCCTAACCTTTGTGAAGACAACCTAGGTACCACAGTGTTTTGTACTACAAGCTATGACAACAAAATAGCCTTGTCAGTCGAAGACAGAGCATTCATCAAAATAATGGACAAACAATTCTTCCAGGATGAGTCTAACAGCTGGGTTGAATTACCTCTTCGTGCTGCAAGGGTTAAACTCCCAACCAATCGTGAACAGCCTCTATCCAGATTCAACTCACTTCAACGAACACTAAAGAACAGGCCTGAAATGAAGGACCATTTCATCGCCTTTATGAAAAGGATCTTTGGCAATGATCACGCCGAAACGACTCCATTACCAATAGACCAGCTTTCAAAGTGGGAGTCCTGGAAACAATCTCTACATGCCTTAGATGGAATCCATATACCACGCTGCTATACTTTTGCCTCCCTTGCCACAAGTAAAAGGAAAGAGCTTCACATCTTCTCAGATGCATCTACTGAGGCCATAGCAGCTGTCGCTTACCTCAAGGTAAGAGATTCTTCTAATCAAGCCCACATAGGGTTTCTGTTTGGGAAAGCTAAGTTAGCACCTAAGCCTGAATACACGATTCCCAGGCTTGAACTTTGTGGGACTGTGCTAGCTGTAGAAATAGCAGATTTCATACTGCGTGAGCTAGACATTCAGATAGATGACATCACATTCTACACAGACAGCAAAGTTGTTCTGGGCTACATATACAACCAGGCTAAACGTTTCTATGTCTATGTCAGCAACCATGTAGAGAGACTCAGGAAATCATCTAAACCTGAACAATGGCATTATGTTCCATCTGAAATTAACCCTGCAGTTCATGCCACCAGGCCAGTGTCTGCAAGTGTCTTTGCAAATTCTTCTTGGTTAACAGGGCCTGAATTCCTGCTGGATCATCCAGAAGAAACCACAGCTGAAGTCTTCAGTCTTCTAGAACCTGACAAGGATCCAGAGATTTGTCCTGAAGTTAAAACCCTTGTCACCAGAACTGAAAAAAGGCTCGCTTGGGCTGTCAACGTGTTGAACTTTTCTCCAAGTGGAGAAGGCTTGTACACACCATCGCAAGGTTAGTTAATATTTCAGATTGCTTCCACACAAAGCCCACAGGTGCTCACTGTCAAGGTTGGCACGTGTGCCAAAAGCTTCTTTTTGCAAAAGACATTGCTGAAGGTGAACTGATCATAATACAGTGTACAACAGAGTGTCTTTGGCTCAGAAATTAAATGTATCTATGACAAGAGGGACATTGCAAAAAACAGACCGATTGCCAACCTGAATCCATTCATTGACAATCATGGTATGTTAAGGGTTGGTGGACGTTTAAACAAGGCTGAGTTAAGTGAGCAAGAACAGAATCCTCTCATTATACCTGCTCGCCATCACATCAACACTTTGCTCATATGGCACTACTATGAAGGGGTTAAGCACCAAGGTAGACACTTCACAGAGGGTGCCAAAAGAGCTGCAGGCCTTTGGATTATAGGAGCAAAGAGACAGATCACAGCTACACTGCACAGGTGTGTTCAGTGTCACAAACTGAGAGGGAAACACCAGCAACAGCAAATGTCAGATTTGCCAGTTGGCAGGTTAAGTACTGACCCACCTTTCACTCATGTTGGTCTGGATGTCTTTGAGCCATGGATGGTAACAGCCCACAGAACTCAAGGTGGCCAAGAAAATAGCAAACGATGGGCAGTGCTGTTCACTTGTTCACTTGTATGAGTGTGCGTGCAGTACATATTGAAGTAATAGAATCTATGGATGCTTCAAATGTCATCAATGCTTTAAGACGATTCCTAGCCATCAGAAGACCAGTCAAGACACTGATCTGACTGTGAACTAATTTTGTTGGAGCCTGTCGAGAGTTACAGCACTACTCTAGGCCAATCCAAGACTTTTTAGCTGAAAAAAGGCTGTACATGGATTTTCAATCCTCCTCATTCTTCCCACATGGGTGGCTCATGGGAGAGAATGATAGGTATCACACGTAAAATATTGGACTCTAGGCTTATGGACTTTAACTCCACAAGACTTACCCACGAGATTCTAACCACCTTCCTGGCAGAAGCATCTGCCATAATCAATTCAAGACCAATTGTTCCAGTGTCCAAAGATCCAGAGACCCCAACTATCCTTACCCCAGCTACTCTTCTTACCTTTGGCTTGGGTCTGTTCCTGTTCCACCTGCAAACTTTAAAGCAGGAAATCTGTGCTATGACCAGTGGAAGCGAGTACAACACCTTGCCATGCATTATATGCATGTTCTTTTTAAGTCTTTCAGGTCTTTAAGACATCTAGCAAATTACACTGTTTGTTATTTACCATGCCAGACGGGGAGTGTGCTGCCCCAACAGGGCATAGAATTTATATAGATTGTTTCCCTGAACCATTTTTCCATGGACATTTAAGTTTAGTTCACATGCTGCCATCTAGTGACCTTTGATGGTAATGCATCTGTTTTACATGTCTTTTCTTTGATGTATGACAAACTTCCTTTGTATGTAATGCTCCACCCTTCTTCTTGTGTTTTGTACTTCCTGTGTCATCAATGCATCTACAAGCCACATGTAGCAGGGCACATATATTCTGCATAGTAAGCTACAGACAATATCATCTTTTGACCGCATAAGTACTACAACCTATTCATCTGCTTGTATCCTGTCATCTGCTGTAACCTGATGTTCAGAATAAAAGCATCTTGTGGATGGAATTTGGTATTTGGTCAAACTACCTGATGAGGATTGTCCTCAGTGATTATATCTTATACAGGCCAGGCATAGAGGTCTCACAAGGGATAGTTGCTTCACAACAATCGGAGTAAGAATAATGAGTCAAAATGTGTTGCACTTCAATAACTTTTATTATAAAGCTTGGTTAAATCTTTTTATTGTTTCTGCATTGGCCAACCAGGGATGACTTAACTGCCTTGCAAGGGCTTCATTTTGTTCTAATTTTAACTCCTGGAATCTTACAAATGCTGGGATTGTACCCTGAGTTGTACATGCACTGTAGTTAGTGTGCAAAGAGGAATATTATAAACAAGCAATGAAAGAGGTTTTTATTGCAGAAGAGACATGGATGGGTTGATTTACAAAAGGCAAATAGACTGCTCACTTTCCAAGTGAAGTTGCAGTTTGCAAGAGAGTTTAGTGGAGGTGAAGCTCTGCTGACTTGCATCATACAATCAGGTGCAAGCAAAAATACTGTTTTTTTTCTTGTATGTAATTGGGTATTTTTTGTGAAGTGAAATCTCACCTCATTTACTAAACTTTCAACGTACATATTCCCTTGCAAAGTGAACAGCCTATGTGCTTTTAGTAATTCAAGCCCATACAATTTTTAACGTTAAGTATCCTGAATGTAGAGGATATAACTGGCTTTCCTAAGATTCAGAGTAAGCTGTGTCACAAGGTTCTAACAACACCATATTATTTGATGATGAATTAGAACTTAAAGTGGATGTAAACCTGATTCATGAAAATTGAGCTGGGCACATATATCTGCAGTGTTTTGTTATCTCTCTTCAAAGCACTATGTCCCGTAGTTGTCTCCTGCTCCATTCTCCTGTTATCAGCCTGATAACTCCTGACAAGTCCCCCTGTCACATATGATAAAAGCAGCCGGAATTTTGTGTTGAGGAGGATGCTATAAATAGATTAGCACAGAGCTGAACGATTCAACAAACAAAGCTGAAAGTCTCTACTTATGAGGAGAGGGGGTGTGTGCCTTTCCTTCAATCAGCTGTCTTGGCTGTATGCCCAGGCTTCACTGCAGTGTTAACCAGGAAGAGAAAATCTACTAACATGATGTGCACTTTCTAAACAGTATATAAAGGTGAAGACAGCAGATATACACATAAAACTTATGTAGGGAGATTTGTTTAATCTCCGTGCATCATCTGAGGCTGTTCACTTCACTGGGTATATGGAGGGTTTAGATCCACTTTAAACGCCAACACCTGCCTAGCTCCAACTTACCATTACTTTCGCCTAACTGGCATTACTGATACTGGAGATTACAATCAGTTACAAATTGTATGTCAAAGTGATCATTGTATCCAAAGATATAGGCTGCTGAACTTTTCTGCAAATGTGGTCATTTAGACCCCTTTCACACTGAGACGTTTTTCAAGTGCTAAAGGGCTAAAAATAGTGCCTGTAAAGCGCCTGAAAAATGCCTCCCCTGCCACCCCGATGTGAAAGCCTGAATGCTTTCACACTGGGGCGCTGCGCTGGCAGGACGTTAAAAAAAGTCCTGCAAGCAGCATCTTTGGGGTATACACCGCTCCTGCACCACCCCTGCCCATTGAAATGAATGGGCACCACTGCCAAAGCGCCTGCAAATCGCTTCGGCAGCGGCGTTACATGGACGCATTTAACCCTTTCTTTGGTCACTAGCGGGGGTTAAAAGTGCCCCACTAGCGGCCGAATAGCGACGCTAAAACGGCGGTAAAGCTCTGTTACAGTGGCAATGGGGGTTATTTACTAAAGGCAAAACCACTTTGCACTACAAGTGCACTTGTAGTGCAAAGTGGATTTGCCTTTAGTAAATACCCCCCGTTGCCACTGTAACTACACCAACTTACTAAAAAAACTGGTATTGAGCATTGAAAGAAGAAGCCACACATTGTTGAGAGTAAAACATTTTACTCAAAGCACATTCACATGTGCGTTATAAAAGGGTTTTTTAACAAACCAACATCTTTAGTGTATAACCACTTCAGTCCCGGACCATTTGGCTGGCAAAAGACCAGAGCACTTTTTGCGATTCGACACTGCGTCACTTTAACTGACAATTGCGCGGTCGTGCGATGTGGCTCCCAAACAAAATTAACGTCCTTTTTTCCCCACAAATAGAGCTTTCTTATGGTGGTATTTGATCACCTCTGCGGTTTTTATTTTTTGTGCTATAAAAAAAAATATCAACAATTTTGAAAAAAACGCATTATTTTTTACTTTTAGCTATAATACATATCCCCAAAAAATATATAAAAAAAAACATTTTTCCTCAGTTTAGGCCAGTACATATTCTTCTACATATTTTTGGTAAAAAAAAATCGCAATTGATTGGTTTACGCAAAAGTTATAGCATCTACAAAATAGGGGATAGTTTTATGGCATTTATATTAATAAATTTTTTTTACTAGTAATGGCGGCGATCAGCGATTTTTATCGTGACTGCGACATTATGGCGCACAGATCGGACACTTTGGCGCTATTTTGGGACCATTCACATTTATACAGTGATCAGTGCGGTTAAAAATGCATTGATTTCTGTGTAAATGTGACTGGCAGTTAAGGGGTTAACCACTAGGGGGCGCTGTAGGGGTTAAGTGTGTCCTAGGGAGTGATTCTAACTGTGGGGGGGATGGGCTGTGTGTGACATGACACTGATCACCACTCCAGATTTCAGGGAGCTGTGATCAGTGTCCTTGTCACTAGGCAGAACAGGGAAATGCTTGTTTACATTAGCATTTCCCCGTTCTTCCTCCGTGAGACGATCGTGGGTATCCCCACGGACATCGAGTCCGCGGGACCTGCGATCACACTCACGGAGCTCGCGGCGGGCGCGCACGCCCGCAAGCCGCTTCTTGAAGGGCAACGTACAGGTGCGTTACTATGCCTCTACGTGCCCTTCTGCCGACATATATCAACGTGAGCCGGTCGGCAAGCGGTTAACATGTATGTTTGACAGTATATAGCCTTTTTGGTGGCTAAACAGGCATGTTTAAAACCAGAACATGCACATCCCCAACTCAAGAACTTACAAAGTTCAACTTTGCTAAAGTGAAGGCCATATGAGATATTAGTATGTCAAAACTGTGTTGATTTTGCCTTCATCAGATGGGGTGATCTCACAACTGTAAAAGCCAAATTTTGAAGATGCATACAAATTGTGACTCAAAATTTGCATTTCCCTCATGATCCCATGCCTAAAATGTGTGTATTTTTCCTACATCTATTTTGCTAAAGTCACAAAACACACAATGGGGGTTATTTACGAAAGGATACTCCACTTTGCACTACAAGTGCAAAGTGCACCTGAAATTGCACTGAAAGTGCACTTGGAAGTGCAGTCCCTGTAAATCTGAGGGGTAGATCTGAAATGAGGGGAAGCTCTGCTGATTTTAAAATCCAATCATGTGCAAGCTAAAATGCTGTTTTTTATTTTCCTTGCATGTCCCCCTCGGATCTACAGCGACTGCACTTCCAAGTGCACTTTCAAGTGCACTTTGCACTTGTAGTTTGCACTTGTAGTGCAAAGTCGATTTGCCTTTCTAAATAACCCCCAGTGTGTCAACATGTGCTGTCATCATGGGATATCAATGTACACGTTTTGTGGGTGCAACCACTTCCTCCGAACTAAAGTAGGTGAGAGGAAGGGGTTGCACCCCTGAAACACGTCCATTGATCCCCCATGATGGGAGCTAGCACATATTGACACACTGGGCCTTATTTCAGAAAGGACAATCTACTTTGCCCTACAAGTCCACTTTCAAGTGCATTTCAATTGCACTTGTAGTGCGAAGTGGTTTTGCTTTTTTAAATAAGCCACAGTGTGTCAACATGTGCTAGCTCCCATCATGGGGGATCAATGAACGTGTTTCGGGGGTGCAACCTCTATCTCTCACCTACTTTAGTTTGGAGGAAGGGGTTGTACCCACAAAACGCGTACATTGATATCCCATGATGGCAGATAGCACATGTTGACACACTGTGTGCATCTTCAAAATTTGGCTTTGCAATTACTTTAAAACTTTAAAAAAAGTATAATAACGACAAAATTTGCATTTTTTTGGGATTAGTTTTTGCCCAAAACATCAATGATGTTGGTCAGGCTTTTTTGAACATCATTGATATTTTGCTTGACCTTTTCTGAATCCAGATTGCACACCATGATCTCACTGATGAGTACTTGTGCACTTGCACTGTTGAAGTGAGTTTCTTCTTCCACAACATCCACATCACCTAAAAAGAAAAAAACACACCATTTATTATACAGTAAATATGCAGGCATCCATCTATTACCTCAAGCTGTGGTCTCAGACACTGACCTGTTGTGGACACCATTTCGACCACTTCCTGAACCTCTGCATCCACATCCATAGTTTCAAACACATCTAGACAACAATGTAATAAACGTCTTTTAATACAAATAGGGATGAACAAATGTAGTTAACCTGCATCTGCCAAAAACGTTGTATTAGTGGTCGAACGAACGATGTTTAATACGAACGATTACTGTGCCCACGAACCTCAAACTTGACATTTTAAACTGTACAACAGTAAAGAAATGCACATGGACCAGCACGAAAGTAATAATAATAATATGAACACACGACAAATACTTTTTTTGCAGCACTTTCCTGATCCTTCTGTACTGATCCTTCTCCCTCAATTTCAGGTCTGACCAGCGTTTCCTCAATAGCTCCTTGGATCTTCGTACCCCAAAAGTCCTGTGCAGACTTCTCACAACTTTAGTCATGATCTTGGCCTTACTCACATTTGGGTTTCTGTATGGTCCATGATTCCCATCATAGTCTGTCCTCTTCAAGATGTCCACCATCGCCACCATCTCTTCAAAGGACATATTTGAGGCCTTATATCTCTGCCTTATTCCAGGCTTTCCTCGTCTTTGCTGAGAACAGCACACACCTACTGTGTCTTCGCCATGTGCTTTCCCACTGCCCCAAAAGAGAAGAGGCGGGGAATACACTAGAAAGAAGGACAGGGGCGGAGTTTGGCGCATGCGCAGTGTATATAGAGCATAACATGTGGGCGATGTACGTACGATTTGTGAGTGGAGAGCAGAGGATCATTAGCGCTGATCGTTCAAACAAAAATACAATTGTAACTTGGGGCATCAGTGGTTAGTGGCCTATACTGCTTAGAGATTGAGGCCTATATTGGGACAAGATTAGGAGAGTTTAGCCTGACATTAGGGTTTGTCTTGTGTTGTATCTTGCAGATAAAATGGAGGATAAATTCACAGACCCTGACTTCCTGCCCAACTTCATAGACAAGTACAGAGAGCAGCCATGTCTCTGGCAAGTCCAATGCAGGGACTATTCGAACAAGCAAAAGAGGAAGGCAGCGCTGGATAAACTGTTGGAATTGGTGAAGCCTGTGTATCCCACAGCAGACATCAACTATTTGAAGGCCAAAATTTGTAGCCTGAGGAGCACATATAAAAAGGTCCAGGATTCCATGAGATCCGGAGCAGCAGCAAATGACGTATATGTCCCCAGGCTGTGGTACTATGACAGACTGCGTTTTTTGTCCGACCAGACGGAACCCAGGCCATCACTATCGACACTTCCTTCAACACTTCCTTCCACATCAGCTGAGGCTCCTAAAGTCCCAGCTGGGCCTTCCACCCAGGAAGGAGCCCAGCTTGACCCAGGTATAGCATTGTTGAACATATTTCTTGTCAAAAATTGAATGATGTTAACTAGATGTTATTGATCACTAATTTCAAATTTAACAAAGTGGTTTACATATCAATAGACAATAGTAGCCAAAAATAATTGGGACAAGAATGAAAAATTCTGGGGTCAGAATGATAGTCTTTTCTATTTGTTAACATTCAATTTGCAACAGTCATGAGCTCAAAATTGGGTGTGATTGATGCCCAAAAACCTAAAACTATGTACCATTTTCATACACAGGAAAGTCTGAGCCAGGAGGAGGCTGTGGAAAGCAGCCTGACGGAATCCCAGTTTCCGCCCCTCCGCCCTCCAACCAAAAGGACCAGAAAGGCAAGGAATCTTGAGGAGTCCGTGGCTGCTTTCTTAGAACAGGCTAATGCGGCACTTAACATGACCCCTGGTGGCCACGAGGCATTTGGATGTGTCATTGCAAGGAAACTAGAACACATGGAGAAGGGCCAAGGCATGATCTGTGAAGAAATAATTTTGTAGGCCCTAAACAAGTAGACGAGGGGCGAACTCACAACTCAAACAGACCTGTGTAAGTTGGACAATACTCCTCCACCACCTCCGGCAATACCACCAATAGGGATGAGCTTCATGTTCGAGTCGAACCCATGTTCGACTCGAACATCGGCTGTTCGATCGTTCGCCGAATTGCGAACGATATGGGCTGTGATGCGCCACACATCGCAGTGCATTGCTGGCTGATGATTGGCCAAGCATACACTATGACCCGCATGCTTGGCCAATCACAGCACCGTCTGTAGAGAGAGCTGTAATTGGCCAAAGCCAGGGTGGCTTTGGCCAATTATGGCTCAGGGGGTTTAGAACACGTCCCACACTATATAAGGCCGCCTGCACGGCAGCCCTGTGTAGTAGACATGTGCATTTGTTTTCGTTCAAATGCATTTTCGTTCAAATTTCAGGTATTTTCGTTATTGTTTTAACAAGCGATAACGAAAGTGCAGAGTCCGAAATGCTTTATTTTCGTTTTCATTGCTACAACAGTTCGATATAGATAGGAGATTCGACATGATGATGACAATAACAATCTGTGTCCATCAAACCTATGGTCGAATGTGCCTAACCTTAACTCTATTAGTCCAAGATTATTCTACATAGAGAGAAAAGATTCGACATAGAGAGGAAAGATTCGACGTAGGGGAGGAAAGATTTGACGTAGGGGAGAAAAGATTCGACGTAGGGGAGAAAAGATTCAACGTAGGGGAGAAAAGATTAATAAAAATAATGATGATGATGAATGTTATTGGCTGATTGTAACCAAAGAGGAGGAGCAGTAAAATAGCTAGAACTAAGTACACACGTACTTTGGCTTATGGTGTCTGTTGAAAGTTCTAAGAAGATTCGATGGAGCAGGTAAACTATACGGTGTCGTACAGTTTAGGTGCTCCGTCGAATCTTCTTTGAACATTCGACAGACAGCATAAGCCTTCAATGACAGATTCGACCTTAATTTGGATTTTCGGACAAATGCAATTTTTAACGAAAAATAAATAAATAAAAACGAATTTCGGGAGTAACTAAATAAATTTATTTTTCAGACGAAAACTAAATTCCAAAACGAAATATTTCAGTGTGCACATGTCTACTGTGTAGTGTGTTCCGGCTTGACAGAGAGCTAGACAGAGAGAGAGACAGTGTCATTTGACTTAAGTTAGATAGATTAGGCAGGACAGTCAGTCAGTTAGCTGCACTTACAGTGTATTGTGTATATATATGCATCCCAGGTGTTGTATATATATATATATATATATATACACACACTGTATTCAGTTTAGCTAGATCCGTTCCTGTTATCTTCCTACTGACAGGCAGGCTTGTGTTGTTACAGTATTTAGAGCTACCTGAAGAAAATTGCTGATGTTCTTTTGATCCTATTAGTACCACAGTCAGGCAGCTAGAATATTTACAGTTAGTGTAGTGCGTCCTCCTCAAAGTGTTCAGCTAAAGCTACAAGTTAGTTTAGTGTGACCTCTGCACAGTGTTCAGCTAAATCTAAAAGTTAGTGTAGTGCGTCCTCCTCACAGTGTTCAGCTAAAGCTACAAGTTAGTTTAGTGTGACCTCTGTACATTGTTCAGCTAAAGCTACAAGTTAGTGTAGTGCGTCCTCCTCACAGTGTTCAGCTAAAGCTACAAGTTAGTGTAGTGCGTCCTCTGAACAGTGTTCAGCTAAAGCTACAAGTTAGTGTAGTGCACAGTGTTCAGCTAAAGCTACAAGTTAGTGTAGTGCATCCTCCTCACAGTGTTCAGCTAAAGCTACAAGTTAGTTTAGTGTGCCCTCCTCACAGTGTTCAGCTAAAACTACAAGTTAGTGTAGTGCGTCCTCTGAACAGTGTTCAGCTAAAGCTACAAGTTAGTGTAGTGCGACCTCTGCACAGTGTTCAGCTAAAGTTACAAGTTAGTGTAGTGTGTCCTCTGAACAGTGCTCAGCTAAAGCTACAAGTTATAGTGCGTCCTCACAGTGTTCAGCTAAAGCTACAAGTTAGTTTAGTGTGACCTCTGCACAGTGTTCAGCCAAAGCTACAAGTTAGTGTAGTGCGTCCTCCTCACAGTGTTCAGCTAAAGCCACAAGTTAGTGTAGTGCGTCCTCTGAACTGTGTTCAACTAAAGCTACAAGTTAGTTTAGTGTGACCTCCTCACAGTGTTCAGCTAAAACTACAAGTTAGTGTAGTGCGTCCTCTGAACCGTGTTCAGCTAAAGCTACAAGTTAGTTTAGTGTGACCTCCTCACAGTGTTCAGCTAAAGCTAAAATTTTGTGTAGTGCGACCTCTGCACAGTGTTCAGCTAAAGCTACAAGTTAGTGTAGTGCGTCCTCTGAACAGTGTTCAGCTAAAGCTACAAGTTAGTTTAGTGTGACCTCCTCACAGTGTTCAGCTAAAGCTAAAATTTTGTGTAGTGCGACCTCTGCACAGTGTTCAGCTAAAGCTACAAGTTAGTGTAGTGCGTCCTCTGAACAGTGTTCAGCTAAAGCTACAACTTAGTGTAGTGTGTCCTCCTCACAGTGTTCAGCTAAAGCTACAAGTTAGTTTATTGTGACCTCTGCACAGTGTTCAGCTAAAGCTACAAGTTAGTGTAGTGCATCCTCCTCACAGTGTTCAGCTAAAGCTACAAGGTAGTGTAGTGCGTCCTCTGAACAGTGTTCAGCTAAAGCTACAAGTTAGTGTGGTGCACAGTGTTCAGCTAAAGCTACAAGTTAGTGTAGTGCGTCCTCCTCACAGTGTTCAGCTAAAGCTACAAGTTAGTGTAGTGTGTCCTCTGAACAGTGTTCAGCTAAAGCTACAAGTTAGTGTAGCGCGTCCTCCTCACAGTGTTCAGCTAAAGCTACAAGTTAGTGTAGTGCGTCCTCTGAACAGTGTTCAGCTAAAGCTACAAGTTAGTTTAGTGTGACTTCTGCACAGTGTTCAGCTAAAGCTACAAGTTAGTGTAGTGCGTCCTCCTCACAGTGTTCAGCTAAAGCTACAAGTTAGTGTAGTGCGTCCTCTGAACTGTGTTCAGCTAAAGCTACAAGTTAGTTTAGTGTGACCTCCTCACAGTGTTCAACTAAAGCTACAAGTTAGTGTTGTATGACCTCTGCACAGTGTTCAGCTAAAGCTACAAGTTAGTGTAATGTGTCCTCCTCACAGTGTTCAGCTAAAGCTACAAGTTAGTGTAATGCGTCCTCCTCACAGTGTTCAGATAAAGCTACAAGTTAGTGCAGTGTGTCCTCTGAACAGTGTTCAGCTAAAGCTACAAGTTAGTTTAGTGTGACCTCTGCACAGTGTTCAGCTAAAGCTACAATTTAGTGTAGTGCGTCCACCTCACAGTGTTCAGCTAAAGCTACAAGTTAGTGTAGTGCGTCCTCTGAACAGTGTTCAGCTAAAGCTACAAGTTAGTTTAGTGCGTCCTCCTCACAGTGTTCAGCTAAAGCCACAAGTTAGTGTAGTGCGTCCTCTGAACTGTGTTCAACTAAAGCTACAAGTTAGTTTAGTGTGACCTCCTCACAGTGTTCAGCTAAAACTACAAGTTAGTGTAGTGCGTCCTCTGAACCGTGTTCAGCTAAAGCTACAAGTTAGTTTAGTGTGACCTCCTCACAGTGTTCAGCTAAAGCTAAAATTTTGTGTAGTGCGACCTCTGCACAGTGTTCAGCTAAAGCTACAAGTTAGTGTAGTGCGTCCTCTGAACAGTGTTCAGCTAAAGCTACAACTTAGTGTAGTGTGTCCTCCTCACAGTGTTCAGCTAAAGCTACAAGTTAGTTTATTGTGACCTCTGCACAGTGTTCAGCTAAAGCTACAAGTTAGTGTAGTGCATCCTCCTCACAGTGTTCAGCTAAAGCTACAAGGTAGTGTAGTGCGTCCTCTGAACAGTGTTCAGCTAAAGCTACAAGTTAGTGTGGTGCACAGTGTTCAGCTAAAGCTACAAGTTAGTGTAGTGCGTCCTCCTCACAGTGTTCAGCTAAAGCTACAAGTTAGTGTAGTGTGTCCTCTGAACAGTGTTCAGCTAAAGCTACAAGTTAGTGTAGCGCGTCCTCCTCACAGTGTTCAGCTAAAGCTACAAGTTAGTGTAGTGCGTCCTCTGAACAGTGTTCAGCTAAAGCTACAAGTTAGTTTAGTGTGACTTCTGCACAGTGTTCAGCTAAAGCTACAAGTTAGTGTAGTGCGTCCTCCTCACAGTGTTCAGCTAAAGCTACAAGTTAGTGTAGTGCGTCCTCTGAACTGTGTTCAGCTAAAGCTACAAGTTAGTTTAGTGTGACCTCCTCACAGTGTTCAGCTAAAGCTACAAGTTAGTGTTGTATGACCTCTGCACAGTGTTCAGCTAAAGCTACAAGTTAGTGTAATGTGTCCTCCTCACAGTGTTCAGCTAAAGCTACAAGTTAGTGTAATGCGTCCTCCTCACAGTGTTCAGATAAAGCTACAAGTTAGTGCAGTGTGTCCTCTGAACAGTGTTCAGCTAAAGCTACAAGTTAGTTTAGTGTGACCTCTGCACAGTGTTCAGCTAAAGCTACAATTTAGTGTAGTGCGTCCACCTCACAGTGTTCAGCTAAAGCTACAAGTTAGTGTAGTGCGTCCTCTGAACAGTGTTCAGCTAAAGCTACAAGTTAGTTTAGTGTGACCTCTGCACAGTGTTCAGCTAAAGCTACAAGTTAGTGTTGTGCGTCCTCCTCACAGTGTTCAGCTAAAGCTACAAGTTAGTGTAGTGCACAGTGTTCAGCTAAAGCTACAAGTTAGTGTAGTGCGTCCTCCTCACAGTGTTCAGCTAAGGCTACAATTTAGGGTAGTGCGACCTCTGCACAGTGTTCAGCTAAAGCTACAAGTTAGTGTAGTGCGTCCTCTGAACAGTGTTCAGCTAAAGCTACAAGTTAGTGTAGTGCGACCTCTGCACAGTGTTCAGCTAAAGCTACAAGTTAGTGTAGTGCACAGTGTTCAGCTAAAGCTACAAGTTAGTGTTGTGCATCCTTCTCACAGTGTTTAGCTAAAGCTACAAGTTAGTGTAGTGCACAGTGTTCAGTTAAAACTACAAGTTAGTGTAGTGCTTCCTCCTCACAGTGTTCAGCTAAAGCTACAAGTTAGTGTAGTGCGTCCTCCTGACAGTGTTCAGCTAAAGCTACAAGTTAGTGCAGTGCGTCCTCTGAACAGTGTTCAGCTAAAGCTACAAGTTAGTGTAGTGCGACCTCTGCACAGTGTTCAGCTAAAGCTACAAATTAGTGTAGTGCAACCTCTGCACAGTGTTCAGCTAAAGATACAAGTTAGTGTAGTGCACAGTGTTCAGCTAAAGCTACAAGTTAGTGTTGTGCGTCCTTCTCACAGTGTTCAGCTAAAGCTACAAGTTAGTGTAGTGCACAGTGTTCAGCTAAAACTACAAGTTAGTGTAGTGCTTCCTCCTCACAGTGTTCAGCTAAAGCTACAAGTTAGTGTAGTGCGTCCTCTGAACAGTGTTCAGCTAAAGCTACAAGTTAGTGTAGTGCGTCCTCTGAACAGTGTTCAGCTAAAGCTACAAGTTAGTGTACTGTGACCTCTGCACAGTGTTCAGCTAAAGCTACAAGTTAGTGTAGTGCGTCCTCCTCACAGTGTTCAGCTAAAGCTACAAGTTAGTATAGTGCACAGTGTTCAGCTAAAGCTACAAGTTAGTGTAGTGCGTCCTCCTCACAATGTTCAGCTAAAGCTTCAAGTTAGTGTAGTGCGACCTCTGCACAGTGTTCAGCTAAAGCTACAAGTTAGTGTAGTGCGTCCTCTGAACAGTGTTCAGCTAAAGCTACAAGTTAGTATAGTGCACAGTGTTCAGCTAAAGCTACAAGTTAGTGTAGTGCGTCCTCCTCACAGTGTTCAGCTAAAGCTACAAGTTAGTGTAGTGCGACCTCTGCACAGTGTTCAGCTAAAGCTACAAGTTAGTGTAGTGCATCCTCTGAACAGTGTTCAGCTAAAGCTACAAGTTAGTGTAGTGCGACTTCTGCACAGTGTTCAGCTAAAGCTACAAGTTAGTGTAGTGCAACCTCTGCACAGTGTTCAGCTAAAGATACAAGTTAGTGTAGTGCACAGTGTTCAGCTAAAGCTACAAGTTAGTGTTGTGCGTCCTTCTCACAGTGTTCAGCTAAAGCTACAAGTTAGTGTAGTGCACAGTGTTCAGCTAAAACTACAAGTTAGTGTAGTGCTTCCTCCTCACAGTGTTCAGCTAAAGCTACAAGTTAGTGTAGTGCGTCCTCTGAACAGTGTTCAGCTAAAGCTACAAGTTAGTGTAGTGCGTCCTCTGGACAGTGTTCAGCTAAAGCTACAAGTTAGTGTACTGTGGCCTCTGCACAGTGTTCAGCTAAAGCTACAAGTTAGTGTAGTGCGTCCTCCTCACAATGTTCAGCTAAAGCTACAAGTTAGTATAGTGCACAGTGTTCAGCTAAAGCTACAAGTTAGTGAAGTGCGTCCTCCTCACAGTGTTCAGCTAAAGCTACAAGTTAGTATAGCGCACAGTGTTCAGCTAAAGATACAAGTTAGTGTAGTGCGTCCTCACAGTGTTCAGCTAAAGCTACAAGTTAGTGTAGTGCGACCTCTGCACAGTGTTCAGCTAAAGCTACAAGTTAGTGTAGTGCACAGTGTTCAGCTAAATCTACAAGTTAGTGTAGTGCGTCCTTCTCACAGTGTTCAGCTAAAGCTACAAGTTAGTGTAGTGCATAGTGTTCAGGTAAAACTACAAGTTAGTGTAGTGCTTCCTCCTCAAAGTGTTCAGCTAAAGCTACAAGTTAGTGTAGTGCGTCCTCCTCACAGTGTTCAGGTAAAGCTACAAGTTAGTGTAGTGCATCCTCTGAACAGTGTTCAGCTAAAGCTACAAGTTAGTATAGTGCACAGTGTTCAGCTAAAGCTACAAGTTAGTGTAGTGCGTCCTCTGAACAGTGTTCAGCTAAAGCTACAAGTTAGTGTAGTGCGTCCTCTGAACAGTGTTCAGCTAAAGCTACAAGTTAGTGTAGTGCGACCTCTGCACAGTGTTCAGCTAAAGCTACAAGTTAGTGTAGTGCACAGTGTTCAGCTAAAACTACAAGCTAGTGTAGTGCTTCCTCCTCACAGTGTTCAGCTAAAGCTACAAGTTAGTGTAGTGCATCCTCCTCACAGTGTTCAGCTAAAGCTATAAGTTAGTGTAGTGTGACCTCTGCACAGTGTTCAGCTAAAGCTACAAGTTAATGTAGTGCGTCCTCTGAACAGTGTTCAGCTAAAGCTACAAGTTAGTGTAGTGCGACCTCTGCACAGTGTTCAGCTAAAGCTACAAGTTAGTGTAGTGCGACCTCTGCACAGTGTTCAGCTAAAGCTACAAGTTAGTGTAGTGCACAGTGTTCAGCTAAAACTACAAGTTAGTGTAGTGCGTCCTCCTCACAGTGTTCAGCTAAAGCTACAAGTTAGTGTAGTGCATCCTCCTCACAGTGTTCAGCTAAAGCTACAAGTTAGTGTAATGCGTCCTCCTCACAGTGTTCAGCTAAAGCTACAAGTTAGTGTAGTGCGACCTCTGCACAGTGTTCAGCTAAAGCTACAAGTTAGTGTAGTGCACAGTGTTCAGCTAAAACTACAAGTTAGTGTAGTGCATCCTCCTCACAGTGTTCAGCTAAAGCTACAAGTTAGTGAGGTGCACAGTGTTCATCTAAAACTACAAGTTAGTGTAGTGCGTCCTCCTCACAGTGTTCAGCTAAAACTACAAGTTAGTGTAGTGCGTCCTCCTCACAGTGTTCAGCTAAAGCTACAAGTTAGTGTAGTACATCCTCCTCACAGTGTTCAGCTAAAGCTACAAATTAGTGTAGTGCGTCCTCCTCACAGTGTTCAGCTAAAGCTACAAATTAGTGTAGTGCGACCTCTGCACAATGTTCAGCTAAAGCTACAAGTTAGTGTAGTGCGACCTCTGCACAGTTTTCAGCTAAAGCTACCTGTAGAAGGTTGGTGGTGTTTTCCTGATCCTATCACTACCGCATGCAGCTACATTATTTACACGTTAGTCTAGTGCGTCCTCTTCACAGTGTTCAGCTAAAGCTATCTGTAGAAGGTTGGTGGTGTTTTCCTGATCCTATCACTACCGCAAGCAGCTACATTATTTTAACGTTAGTGTAGTGCATACTCTGTACAGTGTTCAGCTAAAGCTATCTGTAGAAGGTTGGTGGTGTTTTCCTGATCCTATCACTACCGCAGACAGCTACATTATTTACACGTTAGTCTAGTGCGACCTCTGCACAGTGTTCAGATAAAGCTATCTGTAGAAGGTTGGTGGTGTTTTCCTGATCCTATCACTACCGCAGGCAGCTACATTTTTTTAACGTTAGTGTAGTGCGTTCTCTTCACAGTGTTCAGCTAAAGCTACAAGTTAGTGTAGTGTGACCTCTGCACAGTGTTCAGCTAAAGCTACAAGTTAATGTAAACCATAAACAATACCGCGCTAACATAAAGGTAGTTCTACTAATGATTAGCAGAGTGAAATAAATATTAAGCTGCAATCTTATCGTGAGGCGTGCACACAAACATAAGAAGAAAAAATCAAAAAAAGACTGCGCTAAGACAAAAGGCAACAATCATGTGATATGACTAATCAGAACATATGAATATGTTTAAAATTGAGTTTTTCAAAATTAATATTTATGAATAAAAAACACCAGAGCTTTCTTAAAAAAGTGACTGAAAATATATAATAACCAAATAAAGATATAAAAAGTCCCAAATGAAGGTAAGAAAAAGTGACTGGCGTCACAAAAACACACAGTCGCTGGAGCCAAGGTAAATGCAAACAAAGATCTTGGACATGTAACGCAATCCTTGGAGCCAAGGTAGATGTATTCAGTGTACATAGACGTAAAAGGTAGATGTATTCAGTGTACATAGACGTAAAACACCCAGTGAAAAATCCTCCACCTAATAAGATGTCCGCTTACCAGAGGTAAGCTGTGAATCAGCTTAGTATTAACCTCTCCACAGGGAAGATCAGCTCCTCAGGTCTCCAACCAAGGAAGGGGGTGGGCAGGATCTTACGATGTGTTTAGCTCAATCCACACAGTAGGAGGACCCACTTTGTTTCTGTGAAGCTCTGAGGTCCCGGTGACCAAGCAATGGTCACCGGGACCTCAGAGCTTCACAGAAACAAAGTGGGTCCTCCTACTGTGTGGATTGAGCTAAACACATCGTAAGATCCTGCCCACCCCCTTCCTTGGTTGGAGACCTGAGGAGCTGATCTTCCCTGTGGAGAGGTTAATACTAAGCTGATTCACAGCTTACCTCTGGTAAGCGGACATCTTATTAGGTGGAGGATTTTTCACTGGGTGTTTTACGTCTATGTACACTGAATACATCTACCTTTTACGTCTATGTACACTGAATACATCTACCTTGGCTCCAAGGATTGCGTTACATGTCCAAGATCATTGTTTGCATTTACCTTGGCTCCAGGGACTGTGTGTTTTTGTGACGCCAGTCACTTTTTCTTACCTTCATTTGGGACTTTTTATATCTTTATTTGGTTATTATATATTTTCAGTCACTTTTTTAAGAAAGCTCTGGTGTTTTTTATTCATAAATATTAATTTTGAAAAACTCAATTTTAAACATATTCATATGTTCTGATTAGTCATATCACATGATTGTTGCCTTTTGTCTTAGCGCAGTCTTTTTTTGATTTTTTCTACAAGTTAATGTAGTGCGTCCTCTGAACAGTGTTCAGCTAAAGCTACAAGTTAGTGTAGTGCGACCTCTGCACAGTGTTCAGCTAAAGCTACAGGTTAGTGTAGTGCGACCTCTGCACAGTGTTCAGCTAAAGCTACAAGTTAGTGTAGTGCACAGTGTTCAGCTAAAACTACAAGTTAGTGTAGTGCGTCCTCCTCACAGTGTTCAGCTAAAGCTACAAGTTAGTGTAGTGCATCCTCCTCACAGTGTTCAGCTAAAGCTACAAGTTAGTGTAATGCGTCCTCCTCACAGTGTTCAGCTAAAGCTACAAGTTAGTGTAGTGCGACCTCTGCACAGTGTTCAGCTAAAGCTACAAGTTAGTGTAGTGCACAGTGTTCAGCTAAAACTACAAGTTAGTGTAGTGCATCCTCCTCACAGTGTTCAGCTAAAGCTACAAGTTAGTGTAGTGCACAGTGTTCAGCTAAAACTACAAGTTAGTGTAGTGCGTCCTCCTCACAGTGTTCAGCTAAAGCTACAAGTTAGTGTAGTGCATCCTCCTCACAGTGTTCAGCTAAAGCTACAAGTTAGTGTAATGCGTCCTCCTCACAGTGTTCAGCTAAAGCTACAAGTTAGTGTAGTGCGACCTCTGCACAGTGTTCAGCTAAAGCTACAAGTTAGTGTAGTGCACAGTGTTCAGCTAAAACTACAAGTTAGTGTAGTGCATCCTCCTCACAGTGTTCAGCTAAAGCTACAAGTTAGTGTAGTGCACAGTGTTCAACTAAAACTACAAGTTAGTGTAGTGCGTCCTCCTCACAGTGTTCAGCTAAAACTACAAGTTAGTGTAGTGTGCCCTCCTCACAGTGTTCAGCTAAAGCTACAAGTTAGTGTAGTACATCCTCCTCACAATGTTCAGCTAAAGCTACAAATTAGTGTAGTGCGTCCTCCTCACAGTGTTCAGCTAAAGCTACAAGTTAGTGTAGTGCGACCTCCGCACAATGTTCAGCTAAAAGCTACAAGTTAGTGTAGTGCGACCTCTGCACAGTTTTCAGCTAAAGCTACCTGTAGAAGGTTGGTGGTGTTTTCCTGATCCTATCACTACCGCATGCAGCTACATTATTTACACGTTAGTCTAGTGCGTCCTCTTCACAGTGTTCAGCTAAAGCTATCTGTAGAAGGTTGGTGGTGTTTTCCTGATCCTATCACTACCGCAAGCAGCTACATTATTTTAACGTTAGTGTAGTTCATCCTCTGTACAGTGTTCAGCTAAAGCTATCTGTAGAAGGTTGGTGGTGTTTTCCTGATCCTATCACTACCGCAGACAGCTACATTATTTACACGTTAGTCTAGTGCGACCTCTGCACAGTGTTCAGATAAAGCTATCTGTAGAAGGTTGGTGGTGTTTTCCTGATCCTATCACTACCGCAGGCAGCTACATTTTTTTAACGTTAGTGTAGTGCGTTCTCTTCACAGTGTTCAGCTAAAGCTATCTGTAGAAGGTTGGTGGTGTTTTCCTGATCCTATCACTACCGCAGGCAGCTACATTATTTTAACGTTAGTGTAGTGCGTCCTCTTCACAGTGTTCAGCTAAAGCTATCTGTAGAAGGTTGGTGGTGTTTTCCTGATCCTATTACTACCGCAGGCAGCTACATTATTTTAACGTTAGTGTAGTGCGTCCTCTTCACAGTGTTCAGCTAAAGCTATCTGTAGAAGGTTGGTGGTGTTTTCCTGATCCTATCACTACCGCAGGCAGCTACATTATTTTAACTTTGGTGTAGTGCCTCCTCTGCACAGTGTTCAGCTAAAGCTACAAGTTAGTGTAGTGCGACCTCTGCACAGTGTTCATCTAAAGCTATCTGTAGAAGATTGGCGGTGTTCTCATACTACAGGCAGGCAGTTGATTTTGCTAGCTGCAGTATCAGTATATATATATATATATATATATATATATATATATATATATATATATCCCAGCTTAGTGCAGCTACATCTTACTGCAGGCCATTAGTATGTCTGGAAGGCCAACAAGGAGAGGCAGACAGTCACAAGCCAATAAAAGAGGGCAAGCAGGCTTTGTGTCTCCAGGCAACAGTGCTGGTCATGGAGACGGTGCATCCTCATCAGCACATGGCCGTGGGACACGCTTGGCCTTTTTTTCGGCAGCTGGCCTTGTTGAGCCGCAACATGCGGAAGACTTGGTCGAGTGGATGACCAAGCCGTCCTTATCCTCCTCATCCTCTCTCACCCATGCTCAGGGTACTTTGTCTGGCAAAGCAGCTGCCAACGCGGCCTCTTCCCTCGGCTCAATGCCATCAGTGACTCCTTCCCTAGCCCCACCATGTCCTCCTGAGGAGTCCCTCGAACTGTTTGACCACAGTGTTGGGTACATGCTCCAGGAGGATGCCCAGCGTTTAGAAGGCTCTAATGATGATACTGAGCTAGATGAAGGCAGTAACGTGAGCACAGACAGAGGGGGTGCCCAAGAAAGAAAACAATCTGGCAGTCATGCTCCCTCTGCTGCAGCATACTGCCAGGTTTTCTCCAGTGATGAGGAGGGAGGGGATGATGAGGTCACTGACTCAAGTGGGTGCCTGATAGGAGGAGGAGGAGGCACATCACCAACAAGGCAGGATGCCCTCCAGAGGCCAGCCTAAGGGCAGCACACTGACTGCATCACACCGCAAAGCTCTGCATGTGCAGAGCGCTGCTGTCTCTGTGCGTTATTCCAAAAGTTCTTTGGTGTGGGCCTTTTTTGAGACGAGTGCATCAGATTGCACTGCTGCTATTTGCAACATATGTCTCAAGCGTATCTCCTGTGGCCAAAACATCTCCCGCTTGGGCACCACATGCTTGACCAGACATATGTTGACCTGCCATGGCAAGCGTATCTAAAACACCCACACCAAAGAACAAAGAGGACCTCTCCTTGCTCCTCATCAGCTGAGATCTCCAACCCCACTATACCTTCAGTCCTCTCTGAGACCTGCACTGAGAGGAATGAAGGTGTAGAATTAGGTGTGTCACAGCCAAGGACTTGTGGGCAATCTGCTTTCGGTACACCGACGTCAGATTGTACCAGGCAAATTTCCCTGCCCCAGCTGCTGCCCCGCCGAGAGAAGTTCACTCCTAGCCATCCACATGCCCAGCGGTTGAATTCTAGCTTGGCACAATTGCTAGAACTTCAACTGCTACCTTTTCAGTTGGTAGACTCTGCCCCCTTCCGTGAGTTTGTGGAATGTGCGGTTCCTCAGTGGCAGGTACCCAAACGCCACTTTTTCTCACGGAAGGCGATTCCGGCTCTCTACTGGCATGTGGAAGGCAATGTCTTGGCCTCGCTGGACAGGGTGGTCAGCGGTAAGGTGCATATTACTGCTGACTCATGGACCAGCAGGCATGGACAGGGACGTTACCTAAGTTTCACGGCACATTGGGTCACTCTGCTGGCAGCTGGGAAGGATGCAGGACAAGGTGCAGTAGTGTTGGAGGTTGTTCCGCCACCAGGACTCCAAAATGCCACTACTAATGATTGTCACACACCTCTCTCCTCCACCCCCTCCTCTTCTTCTTCCTCGATGGCCTCTTCCTGTGCTTTGTACTCAGAACCAGCGGTGCTCCGTAGGCGTTCAAGGGGCTATACAAGTACACAGGCCAAAAGATGCGATGCAGTGCTTGAGCTTGGGTGTGCTTGGGAGACAGGAGCCACACTGGGGCAGAGGTTCTGTCAGCTCTGCAGGGGCAGGTTCAGAGGTGGTTGACGCCACGCCAACTTAAGGCAGGAATGGTGGTTTGCGACAATGGCACCAACCTCCTCTCCGCCCTCCGACAGGGACAACTGACCCATGTGCCCTGTTTGGCTCACGTCTTTAACTTGGTGGTGCAGCGGTTCTTGGGCAGGTACCCGGGCTTACAGGATGTCCTGAGGCAGGCCAGGAAAGTCTGTGTGCATTTCCGCCGGTCATATAATGCTAGTGCTCGGCTGGCAGATCTCCAAAAGGAGTTTAACCTGCACAAGAACTACCTAGTCTGTGACATGCCCACCAGGTGGAACTCAACGTTGGCCATGCTGCAGTGGCTGCACACATAGCAGAGGGCCATCAATGAGTACCTGTGCGACTATGGCACCAGGACAGGGTCAGGGGAGCTTGTTTTTTTTTCCCCACGCCAGTGGGCTATGATCAGGGATGCATGTACTGTCCTGTCACCATTTGAGGAGGCCACGAGGATGGTGAGCAGTGACAGTGCATGCATCAGTGACACTGTCCCCCTTGTCCACCTGTTGGAGCACACGCTGCGTGGAATAATGGACAGGGCACTTGAGGCAGAACAGAGGCAGGAAGAGAAGGACTTCCTTAGCTCTCAAGGCCCCCTTTATCCAGACAGTGTTCCTGCGTGCCCGCCGATCACACAGGAAGAGGACGAGGAGGATTGTGTCAGTATGGAGGTGGAGCCTGGCACTCAGCATCATCAGCAGTCTTTAAGGGATCAGTCCCAAGAAACACATGGACTTGTACATGGCTGGGAGGAGGTGGCTGTGGACCATGTCGTCCTTAGTGACTCAGAGGACTATTACAGCAAACCTACGCTGCATAGCCTCCCTGATCCTGCAAAGCCTGCGTAAGGATCCTCGTATTCGTGGTATCAAGGAGAAGGACCAATACTGGCTGGCAACCCTCCTTGATCCACGTTACAAGGGTAAGGTTGCGGACCTTATCTTGCTGTCGCAGGGGGAGCAGAGGATGAAACATCTTCGGGAGGCCTTGCAGAAAGGCCTGTGCAATGCGTTCCCAGAGACTGGGAGGTTACAAACTCCTGTTTCTGGACAACGTGTTGCTGAGGCTTCGGTCAGTCAAAGAAGGAGCGGTGGAGAAGGTGGCCGTCTGACCGAAGCGTTCAGACAATTTTCTAGTCCGCAGCCCCAAGGTATGATCGGTTCCAGCAACCATTGCCAGTGTCTGTTTTACATGGTGCAGGAATACCTAGGGGCAAGATCTGACTTGGACACCTTTCCCACTGAAAATCCTCTGGGTTACTGGGTCTTGAGGATGGATCACTGGCCAGAGCTTGCACAGTATGCAATTGAGCTACTGGCCTGTCCTGCATCCAGCGTTCTTTCGGAACGCACATTCAGTGCTGCTGGAGGCTTTGTAACCGATCACAGGGTGCATCTGTCCACCGACTCAGTCGATCGACTGACCTTTATAAAAATGAATCAGTCTTGGATCACATCCAGCTACCAAGCACCTGGTGCTGATGTAACCGAATAATTTTTTTTGAAATGTCAGATCCCTTCAAAGACTGCCTATGCTGATGCTGAGTGACTATCCTCTTATGCTGAGTAATTATCCTCTTCCTCCTCAATGATCATGCTGATAGCTTGTAAGAACATTTTTGGTTCTGGGCGCCGCCACCAGTGCCTAAGGCCCAATTTTTCAGCCCCTGTTTAACAGGGGCATGTAATTACAATTTTTGATGCAATTTTTTTCAGCAGGGCTAGTTCCTGCGCTCCAACTAGGGTATCTGTGAGGGGTTGCAGTGTTGTGGCACCAGCACCAGTGACTAAGGCCCAACAGGGGCATGTAATTACAATT
This sequence comes from Aquarana catesbeiana, assembly GCF_042186555.1. Lineage (NCBI taxonomy): Eukaryota > Metazoa > Chordata > Amphibia > Anura > Ranidae > Aquarana > Aquarana catesbeiana. Next base: position 597,963,157 of record NC_133326.1, on the reverse strand, counting down.
TTTGATGCAATACTTTGCAGCAGGGCTCTTTCCTGCGTTCCAACTAGAGTATCTGTGAGGGGTTGCAGTGTTGTGGCACCAGCACCAGTGCCTAAGGCCCAATTTTTCAGCCCCTGTTCAACAGGGACATGTAATTACAATTCTTGATTGAATATTTCACAGCAGGGCCTGTTTCTGCGTGCACCAAGATTAACTGTGAGGATTACAGTGTTGTGGCACCAGCACCACCACCACCAACACCACCAAAGGCCCAATTTTTCAGCCCCTGTTCAACAGGGGCATGTAATTACAATTCTTGATCTAATATTTCACAGCAGGGCCCTGTGAGGGCTTACAGTGTTGAGGCCACAACAACACCTAAGGCCCAAATTTCTGCTGAGTATATAGGGCAGGCCCCTACTTTCAAACATCCAACTTACAAATGACTCCTACTTGCAAACGGAAGGAGACAACAGGAAGTGAGATGAAATCTACCCCATAGGAAGGGAAAATCTCTCCTGTAAGAGTTAATATGGGAAAAACTTTTCTCCTTTCCACTGATGCTTTATCTCCAATCCTTGTTTCACTAAAAACCCCAAATTTTCAAAAAACATTTGTCATTGGGACAAAAAGTGAGGTGAAATCTTCTGAAGAGGAGCACAGACAGCAAAACAAATGTCACAGGGGTGATAACCGTTCCCTAAGTTTTCCAAAAAGCTTAAAAACAGATTTTTTGGCTGGTGCTACACTTTAAAAATGTACCAGTTCAAAATTACAAACAGATTCTACTTAACAACAAACCTACAGTCCCTGTCTTGTTTGCACCGCCTGTATACTGCTGTTCAGAGTATATAGGGCCTGGGGGCCCCACGCCTTTCCTTTTTTTAATTTGGGTGCGGGGTTCCCCTTAATATCCATACAGGACCCAAAGGGCCTGGTAATGGACTGGAGGGTACCCATGTCGTTTGTCTCACTGATTTTCATCCATATTGCCAGGACCCGACATTACATTAAAGCAGTTTTAAATTACTTTTTTTCCTTTAAAAATGTCATTTTGTGCAGGGACTGTTCTAAGCACAGGAAACACGCGACACTTTACAGGCATACTATAGACACCCCCCAGGTACGATATTTAAAGGAATATTTCATTTTTTTTTACTTTAAGCATCATTAAAATCACTGCTCCCGAAAAAAACACGGCCGTTTTTAAAAGTTTTTTTTGCATTAACACATGTCCCCTGGGGCAGGACCCGGGTCCCCAAACCCTTTTTAGGACAATACCATGAAAATTAGCCTTTAAAATTAGCACTTTTGATTTCGAACGTTCGAGTTCCATAGATGTCAATGGGGTTCTAACGTTCGTGCAAATTTTGGTCCGTTCGCAGGTTCTGGTGCGAACCGAACCGGGGGGTGTTCGGCTCATCCCTAACCACCAACACCACAGCCACCCAACCCACCACAGGAGCATGGAAGGAAGCATGGAAGGAAGTGTTGAGAGCGATGGCCTGGGTTTGGTGTGGTCTGGCAGAAAACGCAGGCTGTTGTAAGACCACAGCCTCGGGACATATATGTCATCTTCTGCTGCTCCCGATCTCTCGGATTCCTGGATCGTATTGTGCTCCCTATTAAATAGACTCCTCAGGTTACCAATTTTGACAGTCAAATAATTGATGTCTGCCCTGGAGTACAAAGGCTTCACCAATTCCAACTGTTTCTCCAGCATTACCTTCCTCTTTATTTTGTTATGACCTTGTGCTCCCTATTAAATTTCAAATTTTTGTTTAGATAAATACTTGGCTACGTGTTTTACTTCAAAAAGGATAGTTTGTTTGAGAGTAGGCAGGTACATTTCAAAAATACAATGTGAAATTAACAAGGGACACCAACATAGTTGTATCTTTGAGGTTAAAAAATACAAGATAATAATGGTGTTGTGGTAACTTGACACACAAAATGAAAAAAAAAATTATGGAGACTGCTAGAAAAAAAAAAAGTTTATTCTGGAGATCACGAGAAAAAAATTAAAATAAGATTATTCTGGAGATCACAAGAAAAAAAAATTATGGAGATCACTAGAAAAAAAAAAAAGAGTATTTTGGAGATCACGAGAAAAAAAAACAACAAAAACAAATATTATTCAGGAGATCACTATAAAGAATAAAAAATATGTTTGTCAGAACTCTGTGAATATCTGCAACAAAGCAATTTCATTATTATAGCATTATAAAGAAGACGAGAATACGCTGCATTGAGAGATTTCATAATTTGCCGCGTGATAAATGTGATATCTCCATTACGAATGCTAGTTTTACAAGACTGATCGCTTCCGGCTCGTACTTGATTCCGAGTATGCATGAACTTTTGTGCGCGGACTTGTGTACACATGATCAGACTTTCTGACACCAAAGTTTTGTTGGCGGAAAATTTGGGAACCTGCTAGCCAACATTTGTTGGCGGAAAGTCCGACAGCAAATGTTTCATGGAGCATACACACGGTCGGACTTTCAGCCAACAAGCTCACATCCAACATTTCCCACCGGAAAATCCAACTGTGTGTATGTGGCATAAGTCTGTTAACGTGTTGCACATTTGTAGACTTGCAGAGCACTAGAAGTTCTAGTCGATGCTTTTCCAAATCGTAGCAAATTTGCATGGTAAGTCTTTTGCAACCGGTGAGTCTACACTCTACAGCAAGAGCTCTGCAAGTCTATAGCATGAAAATTCAGCCACAGTGACCCCTGTGGTGGGATGACTATTGCACAACATAACTGAACCAGAACTTGTAGCTGACTTGAAGAATGTTTGCAAAGAAAGTTTACCTGGAGTCATGCAATGCGGACTTACTGCAATTGTGCAACAAAATTGTAAAGCCTGGCAAGTCTAGCAATAGCTTAGCAAGCAATTTCCAAACTTACAGCTCAATTGCTTGCTATCCGAGAATTCTGTGGCCAGGCTGGTTTCCAGGAAAATATATATCGTAAGTCTGAGAATTTTGGGACCTCCAGACTCTCAAACCCTATTTGCAGTACCGACCCACAATTGGTGCACTTTGCATAGAGCAGAGCATAGAACATACAAATTAAATGGCATATTTTCACACACAAAAAGAGAAGTGGCACTATGCAATATTACCATAAGCCATAGACATTTCTTCATATAATTAAAATTGGGGCCATGCAATTCGTAAACAGAAAAAATTGGGATTGGCACAGACTATAACAACAACTGTGTTTTCTGTCTATGGTAGAAACTATAGTATACTGAGACTTGGTTGTTGAACTTTGTGAGAATATAGCTTAGTGCTCTTTAATGACAGGATCTCCTTTTTGGGCAGTAGGGGAAGTAGTGAGGGACGGATATAGAGTTGGAGAGTGGGGAGGACAATCTGCCTGCTCTGCCATTTCATACTCTGTATTTTAAAACAATTAGTGTTGTGAATTATTAAAGACAAAAGAGGCCTGCCTGTAATAAACTATGAGTAAGCAAGTGCCTTATCGCTGTGGTAAGCAGTAGCCAAATCAATAAATCCACCTGATTTAGGCCTCATTTTAATGGCTGTAAATATTTTCATTTTATCGTTGTGTATTTGGCTCTATCACTGGGCTGGGGCCAGCCGTGTACTTAGCACTGTCATCAGCACTGAGATCAATAATCATGGCAGAACAGGAGATAGAAAGTCACGTACAGCATCAACATGTAAGCATGGGTTCTGATCGATCTATCTATCTAACTATCTATCTATCTATCTATCTATCTATCTATCTATCTATCTATCTATCTATCTATCTATCTATCTATCTATCTATCTATCTATCTATCTATCTATCTATCTATCTATCATTCTGTCTGTCATGTTTGTGTATCTGTCTGAAGCTATCTTTCTCTTCTGCCCATATACTACCTATCTAATCAGAATTGAATTTGCAGAAAGCTAGATTTCACTTTAAGGATAATTTGCCCTCACTTTTTGAACTGATAATGGGTACCACAGAGACAGTAAGCAATGAGCGGTCTCTCATGTGGACATACAACATGAGATAAGAAATTCTGTACATAAGTAAAAGAAGATATTTGTTTTTTGAGTTGGCCATGAAATACTATTTTCACTATTTTTAGACGTCGATACTTGCTACATTGTGTGATAATGGCCATGATTTGTCAAAAATGGAATAACACATAATAATGTGTAACTATGGCTAAATCAAAAATGGCATATGTGATACAGTCTGTCACTAGAATTACCAAAGCAGTCTTAGTTAGAGCACCCCCCCCCCCATAGCTTATTACCTGATGATCTGGACAGTAAGTTTGAGACAAACTATTTGCCACTGAAAGGGATGCTTACAATGGTCAGTGTTTATTCATTTATATAAAACATTTATCCCTACCAAAAAACAAAACAAACTATTGCTGTAACTGCCTGATAAGTGTTAGCTGGAGTTCAGCTTATAATTGTTAATCTGTATGTAAAGTTCATATACATATTCTGGTTCATCTATCACCTTGTCACAGTCGAGCACTAGAAACGGCCAATACTGAAACTCCACAAACTGAAGTAATAGCAATTAGAAAACATAGCCTTTGAGAGCAACTAAGGGAATATCTTGGATGGGTTCAAATGGAAATTTCTGCAATACAGAAAGTACCAACTTGAGGTCCCAGGGAGTCAACAGAGTCTTAACCAGTGGAAAAGTACATGTGACCCCTTGTACAAAAGGTACACACCAAGAAATGAGAAGCAATAGGTCTCTGAAAGAGAACCCGTCAAGGCCAAAATCTGACCCTTGACTGTACTCAAGGCCAGTCCCTGATTGGCGAAACATCAGGGTGTAGTCCATGACATACTTATAAGGATGAAGTCCCTGAGATTCACACTAGGCAAAATAAGTCCTGTGGTAATCTTCCTGACACCAGCAGAGTAGAAATGACCGAATCAGAGACTCTCCTGTCTCTTAGGACCCTAGCTTTAACAGTCATGCCGTTAAAACCAGTAACGGAAAAGCAGGATGGAAAATTGGACCTTGTGACAGGAGGTTGGATCAGTCTGGAAGGGTCCATGGTTTGTCAACAGACAAGTTTACAATGTTAGAGTACCATGTTCTCCAGGGCCAGGCTGGGGTGATCAGAATCGCCAGATTGCCTTCCACTGGAATCCTGCAAAGCAGATGAGGTAGATACTGTAACGATGGAAAGGTATGCATTATGAAGAACTGATCCCACGACACCACCAGAGCATCTACTTCTGCACGGTGGTCCCTAATTCTGCATATGAATCTGTCTAGCTTCACATTGAACTTGGATGCCAGAAGATGAACATTCAGGGTTCCCCACCTTCTGCAGAGTTTTTCAAACACTTCTGGGTGAACAGCCCACTCCCCTGAAGTCAGTCGTTGACAGCTGAGAACCTGACTATTTTCCATGTTGGGAATGTGGATGGCGGATAGTGCGGAGACATGAAGTTCCACCCAAGACAGGATGAGATCCTCTTCCTCCTGAGCAGCCAGATATCTGGTGCCTTTCTTATGATGTGTGTACATCTTCACTGTGGTGTTCGATTAAATGCTTAGAGCAGTGGTTCTCAGCTCCTGTACTCAGGACCCACTAACAGGTCAGGTTTGCAAGATAACTGAAATACATCACAGGTGATACATTTGCTGCTCAGTGATTGCCGTATTTCAGTCTGCAATGCCCCCAGGTAATACTTAAAATGTGGCCTGTTAGTGGGTCCTGAGGATAAGAGTTGAGAACCACTTTCTTAGAGAGAGGCCATTCAGCTGCACCAACCAATGCAGCAGTATAAGATGAATAGCCCTCAATTCCAGGATCTTGATGGACACACACCCACTGGACACTCATTCTGGGGTGAAACCACTTCAGGGAGTCCAACATCTATGTTCCCTTGTACCATGTTGACAAGACACTCAATCAGAAGGGCCTGGAATGAAACTGGGCAAACTGAATTCCCTCAGAAGTGATTACGATTTATCCCACAACCCTCATGCAAAGTGAAATCAAGGGATTTATCAAAGTTTGAAGCAACTCCACCTGAGTTCTCATAGCAAGGCGTTTGTCGTGGGGTAGGAGCACTCTCGACTAAATAGTTTCCACTATTCAGCCTAAATATTTCAACCTTTGGGTTGGTACTATGGCTGACTTCTGGAAACCATCCAAACCTTTCCAGAATCTGCACCATTTAACCCCTTGCCGTCCGCCTCACGCCTATATACGTCGGCAAAGTGGCACATTCCTGCAAATCGCCATACGGGTACTTGGGCTCCTTTAACCACTTTAATACCAGGCACTTAGACCCAGGCCAATTTTCAGCTTTCAGCGCTGTTGCAATTTGAAAGACAATTGCGCGGTCATGCTACACTGTACCCAAACAATTTTTTTATCATTTTGTTCACACAAATAGAGCTTTCTTTTGGTGGTATTTGATCACCTCTGCAGTTTTTATTTTTTGCGCAACAAATAAAAAAAGACCGAAAATTTTGAAAAAAAAAAGTTTTTCTTTGTTTCTTTTAAAAATGTTTGTAAATAAGTACGTTTTCTTCTTCAATCACAGGCACTGATATGGCTGCACTGACGGGCACTGATACGGCGGCACTGATGGGCACCGATGAGGTGGCACTGATGAGGTGGCACTGATGGGCACTGATGATGGGCACTGATAGGCGGCACTGATGGGCACTGATAGGTGGCACTGATGGGCACTGATAGGTGGCACTGGTATGCGGCACTGATGGGCACTACATTACTAGTACTAGCATTTTAAAAAGTGCACAATGAACACCAAAGCAAGGGGGCACACTGAACAACTCATTTTTCAGTCAGCGCACCCCACACTGTATATGCTACATAGTACTGACCTCTTCACTCTATAGGTTATGTTGTATATTGCACAATGAAGGGGTACAATGATTGCTATGCTGCTTGGGGTTATTTGTTGTGCAATTTTGGGGGTTATTTTAATGAGCACTGTTGGGAGATAATTACTCTAATGTGTGGGTTAATTATTGTGTAATGTTGGTATATAATTATTGTGCATTGCTGGAAATTAATTATTGTGCAGTGCTGGGGGATAATTGCTGTACAATGCTAGGGGATAATTGTTGTGCTATGCTGAGGGTTAACTATTGTGCAGTGTTGGTGTTTAAAGAGGAAGTAAACCCTGATGGGTTTTACTTCCTCTTTTGCTCCCTGCAAAGCCAAAGCCTGCAAATTAAAAGCATAAAGGGCTAGTATGCATCACATACTAGCCCATTATGTGACACTTACCTGCAAACGAATCCATCGCTGTCCCCTGTGCAAGCTGTGTCCATCTTCGCCCCTCTTTCTTCCGGGGGCCGTGGACTCCGGCTCTGTCAGTATAGGCAAGCGCTGGGGAAGAAACGGCATGGGGGTCCGTTTCTTCACAGCGCATGTGCCGATTACATCAACGGTGCACTGCTAGTGAAATATCTCCTAAACGGCGCACGTTTAGGAGATATTTCCACTACCTATAGGTAAGCCTTATTCTAGGCTTACCTATAGTTAAAAGTCAGGAGGGAGGGTTTACAACCACTTTAATTATTGTGCAGTTCTGGGTTAATTGTTGTGCAATGCTGGGGGCTAATTAATGTGCTTTGCTGGGAGGTACTGGGGGTTATTGCTGAATTATCATTGCTGACCTTGACATTTACTGGGAATTATCATTGCTGGCCCTTTACTTACTAGGGGTTGTCATTACTGGCCCAGACATTTGCTGGGAGTTATCATTGTTGGCCCCAAAGGAGCTTATTTTACTCCCACATTCTCTTTAGTGTACCTCCATTTTTGTCTATACAAAGAGGGAAAAGTGGCACACTACAAGCCCACTTTAGTCATACCCACTTTTGGCTACACTGCCTTGTGCTGTCAGCACCAGCACAGGATCAGCACAGAACCCCCCAAAAATTGTCTGGAGCCACCTCTAGATCTAGTACTCTGAGCTTTTTGATTTTTGTCTGCGCACGTATCTGTAGGTGGGTTTGGTCCCTTGTATGCATGTCTATGTATCCTCTCTTATCAGCAGCATATTCATTTTAAGCTTCCAGCTTGGTAGTTCTGGTTTGTCAGGTTAGCAACTAAAAATGTTGATAAAACATTGGTTTATCATATATGCTTTCTTACTTTTTTCTTTTTCAGAGACTGTTTTGCTGTAATTCTGAGCTGCATCTGTAGCAGTATTTTGTACTTTGGCTGTAGCTGGGCCCATAACCTGTTGGAAAGCTGCTGCAAATTGTATTGCACTGTACAAGGATTAAACATAACACATACTACCACCTAGTGGCAGAACTAGTATTTACAGTAAAATATATAAGAATAAGGTTGTTGCACCTAAGTCTGTACAAACAGCATGTTCACGCATATACTTTAAGTGCTACTGATGCTGGAGCAATTAAGACCAATGCCTCTAGATTCATTAAAGAGATTGCTGCCATTATTAATTCATTACTTTTTTATTTTGCAATATTAGGACCTAATTCACAAAACGTTTTCTTCTGAGAAAAAACAAAGCATAGTTGTCAGCCTCTCTATGTTGTTTACAAAAATATTTAAGAAATGGTGCCTCCCCAAAAATACCAGACAACCAAACCAAAAAGAAGGCAGGAATTTGAGGTTGCAGGAAGGAAATCTGCACAATTCCACCATCAACACAGACAGTGCTGACAGGGAAATCACTCCTGCCAAGCCTGGGCTGTTTTCAGTTAATGCCACAACTGCCCCCCCCCTCCCCTAGTTTATTAGAATCATGCATGGTAATATGCATATAACAGCAAAGAATCTTAGTGGCAGAAAGCATACTTTATGTAAATAGGGGTTGACCTAATGAAGATGTGAACCTTCTGCTCATGAAACATCCATGAAGTATTTAAAGTAGTGCTAAACACTCAGCATTTATTTACTTAATGCACTGTTATTAAAGAGGAACTGCAGTCTGCTCACATAATTTGTAATAAAAACATCTTTGCCATTCTGAAGCTTCCCTCCAACCACTTTGCATATTATTTTATACATACAATACTGCGATTCTTTACTTGCCAAATATGCTGTAGAAATCTTCCTCCTCTGAGTCTGGCTGCAACCATTTTAACTGTGGGCAGCTGAAGCTGCTGCCTGTTCACTTCCTGGATTTACACAGACACACCTCCAGCTCTGCAGCTCTCATTGGCCCTCTTATGACTCATCCCCCCTCCCTTCCTGGCAAACTCTCACGAGAGTGAGAGAGAGAGCTGTGCATGATGTCGTAAGCCTAGGCTTTTTTCCAGACAAGAAACAGGAAGTGGGCTGTATAAAGTATTTACTGGCAGAAAAAAAAGTGTTTTACTATCCAAAGTTAAAACAACAAGGGCATAAGATGTAATAGATGGAAAGATGGAAAAATGACTGAAGGTCTACTTTAAGTAGTGACACGTGCCCAGTACATCTTAACGAGGTTGTATACCCTCCTGTATGCTTTGTAGCTAGAGTTAAGCCTAGAATAAGGCTTACCTCTAGGTACTGTAAGTATATTGTAAACATGCACCGTTTAGGAGATATTTACTGCACCGATGATGTCATTGGCCCATGCACTCTGAAGGAACGGCCACCTGTGCCGCTTCTTCAGGAGCGCATGCCATGAACGGCAGCTCCTGCCCGCACATGCGGGAGTGACGTCACGCGGCTCCGGGCGGTCACACAGCCGGAGTCCACGGCCCCTGAAGGAAGACGGACGAAGATGGATGCGGCCTGCATTGGGACGACGCTGGCTTCATTTGCAGGTAAGTGTCACATAATGTGCTAGTATGCGATGCAGAGGTCATCTCTGTCCTCCCTAAACTCCACCCCTTCTAACCCCAAAGAAAACTTTTCACTCAAAATTGGAGTTAAATGGCTGTAAGGCCTTTTATTATAAAAGAAAAAAATAAAAATAAATAAATAACCAACCATAACTTTATATATTTAATAAGGTCCTTGAAGGTACCATGTAAAAAAAACTAAGTAATGCCCCTAGCCGAAAAACACAGCCACAAGGGCAATCCCAGCTGACCTCAGACACCTTACTACTATTAATTGACCGGACCAACTAGAAGACACCATTCCTAAGATGGGTTCCCACTTTTTTCCCAAAACACCAGATTTCAACCACCTTCAAGAATGCTATACTTCCCCCACTATCCTAATCCCGGCTACCATAACCATAGCCAAATCAATCAGGGCGGGAGGGAGCGGACGTTAATCCGACAACTTCTACTCTCCAACTAGATCTGTAACACTACTCCCTGCAAACCTTCCTCCTATACTACTTCCCATCCACATATGACCACATATTTTTCTTAAATGTAGCAACCAATGTCATGTAAATAGTATGCTTTTGAAAGCCAATCATGTAACTACTTTCTACTTTCCTCACTCTTTTTTTAAACACTTAACTCCACACTACCTGGTTCCCCTTCCACTCTGTCATGTCTGCCCTGCACTCAATTCATTTTGTTCCTACCCCTAGGCTTGCCTATACTGTCACTGTAAAAGGATGTGTAAGGCCTCATGCACACTGAATGTTTTTAAAGCTGCTGTTGTTGGTTTCAGGCATTTTTTCTACTGTCAGTAAACTCCCCAGCATGTTATCCTATGTGTCCATAGGCTTTTATCAGTGTTTTTTGGCAAAGGTGTTTTTTGGCTGAAACACCCCCCACCCACCCCCACCCCACCCCCCAGAACTAGTGGGTTTTCAGAGGAGTTTTTCAGCTATAAAAACACTCTAATGCCCTGTACACACGGTCGGACATTGATCGGACATTCCAACAACAAAATCCATGCATTTTTTCTGACGGATGTTGGCTCAAACTTGTCTTGCATACACACGGTCACACAAAGTTGTCGGAAAATCCGATCATTCTGAACGCGGTGACGTAAAACACGTACATCGGGACTATAAATGGGGCAGTAGCCAATAGCTTTCATCTCTTTATTTATTCTGAGTATGCGTGGCACTTTGTGTGTCGGATTTGTGTACACACGATCGGAAATTCCAACAACGGATTTTGTTGTCGGAAAATTTTATAGCCTGCTCTCAAACTTTGTGTGTCGGAAAATCAGATGGAAAATGTGTGATGGAGCCCACACACGGTCGGAATTTCCGACAACAAGGTCCTATCACATATTTTCCGTCAGAAAATCCGACCGTGTGTACGGGGTATTACTCTGATAAAAGCTTAAAAATGATGAAAAATGCATAAAACGCGGTTACTCTGCATCTATCAGTGTTTTTGAGCCATAAGCTTTTGTGGGAGTATAGATTTGCTAAAAAAAAAGCTAAAGAACGCTACAGCTATAAATGCTTAAAACCACTAAAAAACTGAAAAACCCTAGTGCAAAAATGCTGCAAAACTCATTCTACAGCTACATCTTTCTACAGCTTAACACTACTGGCGTTTTTATAGCGTTCAGTGTGCTTGAGGCCTAAGATGTAAGATGTGTAGAGTATGCTGTCCAGTTCTGGGCACCAGTCCTCAGGAAGGATGTACTGGAAATGGAGAGAGTACAGAGAAGGGCAACAAAGCTAATAAAGGGTCTGGAGGATGTTAGTTATGAGGAAAGGTTGCAAGCACTGAACTTATTCTCTCTGGAGAAGAGACGCTTGAGAGAGGATAGGATTTCAATTTTCAAATACCATACTGGTGACCCCACAATAAGGATAAAACTTTTTTGCAGAAGGGAGTTTAACAAGACACGTGGCCACTCATTAAAATTAGAAGAAAAGAGGTTTAACCTTAAACTACATAGAGGGTTCTTTACTTTAAGAGGAACAAGGATGTGGAATTCCCTTCCACAGGGGGTGGAGCATCAATAGTTTCAAGAAACTATTAGATAAGACCCTGAATGACCACAACATACAGGGATATACAATGTAATACTGACATATAATCACACACATAGGTTGGACTTAATGGACTTGTGTCTTTTTTCGACCTCACTTACTATGCAACTATGTAAGATGTGTCAGTTATGACATAATCTGTCAAATCCTGTTCTATTGGTGCAAGAATGTCAGTCACTGAGTTGTCAGTGTGAGAATTTTGACATCCTCTTGTGCCATGCATGACCGAAAAGAATGGTAACATGCATCATCTCTGCTGCATACTGTAGGCCAGCCATCCCCTGTTGCTAATGTCCATACACAGATGATGTAGGGACTGATCAGAGGAACAAATGCCCCATTATGTTGTGCACTACTCGGCTTTGTGATGGTGGATTTACAATTCAAATCAAGCATCTCTGTGTAATAACACTACATGGTGATAATGGGAATTTAAATCCTGTAGATGATAAATCCAATAGTACAGCTGGCTGCTACTGAAACACTAGGGAATTTCCACTTGTAAATACTTCAATCCTCTAAGGGTTCAAAGCAGTGTACTGATGGTTCTATCTTGATTGCAGCAGACACCGTTATGGTCACCAGTTGACCCCCCCCCCCCCCCCCCAACCTTCCTATTGATAAATTCTGAATCCCTGCTCAGAACATGTGTGCAAAACATGAGTTTTATACTGCAGTTTACATTAGATGTGACAGCTGCATTCGTTTTCTTTTTTTTTTCCCTTCTGTTTTCACCTGGTAATCTGGCCAGTAACACATCTCCTCTGTTACAGTGCTCCCACTCTGTATTAAGGAGCACAGGGGCACCTTAGATGGATTGGCAGATTGTTAGATGGATTAGCAGATTTTTATGGACTAACAAATTGAAATCAGACTCCAGATAACACTCTTTAAAGCGGTTGTTCACTCTGGATTTTTTTTTTTTTAAGTCAGCAAGTACTGTAGCTGCTGACTTTTAATAAAATGACACTTACCTGTTCAGGGATCAGCGATGTTCTCACCCTGGCTAGTTCTTCACTAGCCTTCAGGTTTCTTGGCGACGACATCCTAACAGTGGGAAGCTGTCTATGCCGCTTTCGGCTTCACAGCTGGCTGCCCACTGCACATGTGCCAGCTACACTACTATTTGTGAATGGTCCCACAGTCTTCTGGGACGTGTCACAGAAGACTTAGTGGAAGTAGGGGGGTAGGAGAACTTATGCTCTGATCACCTAGGAAGTGGGAATGGGTATCTGTCAAAACTAGATACCCGCTCACCACCCCAAAAAATGTCATGTCAAATATGGGAAAGAAGGGGTGCAGGAAAACTTAAAGCAGAACTTCCCTTTTGGGTGGAGTTCCGCTTTATGCAGTTACAGCAACAGTTTTTTCCTTTTGAGATAAAAGTTTTACTTAAATAAATACAAACTGATCATTGTAATCACTGGTGTCAGTAGTAAATGGTTTGTCTCAAAACTCTAACGGCTAGATCTGCAGGACAGCTTGTTCTGATGAAAAATAACAGACTTACTGGCTGAATCATCGTGTGAGAATTAAGGAAAGAAAGCCTAAAAGAGAAAACAAATGCAGCCATCACATCTAAGAATTGGTAAGCTGCAATATAAGAAATGTTTGCTTTTGGGCTTATCTCCACATTTATTCTGACTTTGCGGATCTGCATGCTTTTTTTAGGACAGTGACTGAGAAAGTATTGAAGCCAGACAATTAAATAACTAGCATTTTAAGAAGGAGGTAAGGGATGGCAGCATTTATATGTCAGGACAGGTTTCCTTAAACCAGTAAATTCATCTCATGTCTTATTCCCTGTACACACGGTCGGACATTGATCGGATATTCCGACAACAAAATCCATGGATTTTTTCCGACGAATGTTGGCTCAAACTTGTCTTGCATACACACGGTCGCACAAAGTTGTCGTAAAATCCGATCAGTCTGAACGTGGTGACGTAAAACACATACGTCGGGACTATAAACGGGGCAGTAGCCAATGGCATTGTTCTCTTAATTTATTCTGAGCATGCGTGGCACTTTGTGCGTCGGATTTGTGTACACACGATCGGAATTTCCGACAACGGATTTTGTTGTCGGAAAATTTTATAGCCTGCTCTCAAACCTTGTGTGTCGGAAATTCCGATGGAAAAAGTCTGATGGAGCCCACACACGATCGGAATTTCCGACAACACAATCTGATCGCACTTTTTCCGTCGGAAAACCGTGTGTACAGGGCATAAGGGTCTCTGTTAGTATTTAGTATGTGTAAGTGCTGATATATCATGGCAGCAGATATACACAAATACACTCCAGAAGATAGTTGTAATAGAAAAACAGAAATGTCACCTGCTGCCCGATGTCTCTCCTGGGTTGTCCTCTGTAGAAGGCTCATCCTTCTCTTCTGATTTCTGTGCACTTTCATGAGGCTCATGCTTGCCCCCATCAGTTCCTGCAACTCTGCTTAGTATGATCTCTGGGTAGAAGCCACTTTCTAGGTTGTTACATGCGAGACTCTTACATTTATAGGCCTTCCCCTTTGAAAATGCTAACACCTTCCTCTTTCACGCAGAGATCTGAAAACACCTTTGTGTTTTTCTTCTTTCTTCTATAACTTCAAAAGGCCGGAGAACTTCAAAGGACAATTCTGTCACATGGACTGGCCTGAGCTCTCCACTGTATTATTATTTTTTTTATTACCATGTACTATTGTACTATTGTGTGCAAAATAGTGGACACGCTGCAAGATTTTAAGGGGTTCACATAAGGAACCCAGCATTTCTAAATGGCAGTACATGCAATACCTTTTTCATTTTGCTTAGAAATAAATGAACAAAAGTAAAAGGACAGGGGTGCCAGATGTAGCAGCTATTATGTTGAGGATCACTACAGAGTTCCAACTCTAAACATTTGACCGCACAAATAATTTGTAAAGGGATCCACCCACTCCTGCTGCTTAATGTAGCATATTTGGGCTATGCATCACTCGCTTTTCTCCTGCCAGCTGGAAATACTGATAAAAACACAATGGGCGTTCCTGCATTCATAGTGTTTACTTTCCTTTATTCATCCTTTCATCAGTGACAACTTTAGCCAATTCCACTAGCTATAAATGTGTATATAGACTACACTGCCAAAAATGTGAATCAAGATTATTAAAATTTTTACCACATATAAATGTGCAAAAAAAATAAATAAATGAACAGCACCAAAAAATATAACTAATGCCCAATCTATCAATAAGTCCCATTCAAATGATAGTTACTTAAAAAACAAAAGGTAAGTGAACAGGTGCTGGTACATTGGTAACAGATAAGCACCTAACCACTTCCAGGTACTCCAGGTGACCCCACATGGGTGTAAACTCACCACAATGGATGGACCTTCTATTACTAGATATGTCTCACTGCGCTTTTTTTGGTTGTATCCAGTGTGTGGACCCAACTTGACCATTCATATGCACCAGGATATGATTCCTTCCAATGCCATACACCACCACTCAAAAAACAGTATCAGGGAAAAGGTTCATTGCGCAAACCAGCTGACTTTTTTAAACCATATAAAACCTTACAATTGCACTGCACTCACGTGTATATGTTCTTAAGGACTAGCACTAGATACTGTACATACAGGGCTTATGGTTAAGATGGCTGCAGCCACCCTAAAACCGGAAGCTGGCTTTCACTCCAGGGATGAGATGTAACACAATAGCTGGGGAACATTGCCTCAACTAGTTTCATCTGTAATTGGATGTCTTAGGGAAGCTTAGTCTCGGGACAGTGGCAATCATCTTAATCATAAGCGCTATTTAATATTACAGAGCAACTAACACCACCTTTGATACTTCGTAATAATTGAAGCCACCTAGCTTGATGAGACCAACATAAACTTATTGCATTCAGATGGTGTCAAGCGTGTGTAGTGGCAACCAGGTGAGGAGTACAAAGATAAGTCTGTCTTGCCTACAGTCAAGCATGATGGTGGGAGTGTCATGGTCTGGGGCTGCATGAGTGCTGCCGGCACTGGGGAGCTACAGTTCATTGAGGGAACCATGAATGCCAACATTTACTGTGACATACTGAAGCAGAGCATGATCCCCTTCCTTTGGAGACTGTGCCGCAGGGCAGTATTCCAGCATGATAACGACCCCAAACACACCTCCAAGACTATTACTGCCTTGCTAAAGAAGCTGAGGGTAAAAATGATGGACTGGCTATTAGCATGTCTCCAGACATAAACCCTATTGAGCATCTGTGGGGCAGGTAGAGAAGCGCAAGGTCTCTAACATCCACCAGCTCCGTGATGTTGTCATGGAGGAGTGGAAGAGGACTCCAGTGGCAACCTGTGAAGCTCTGGTGAACTCCATGCCCAAGAGGGTTAAGGCCCCATTCACACTAGCGCGTTTTTTTATGCATTTTGCATTTTGCAGAAATGCACGGGAATTTTTTAACATGGGTTCCTATGGAACATGTTCACATCAATGCTTTTTTGTATCTCTGCGTTTTTGGAAAGGGTCGGGGACTTTTTTTCATGCAAAAAGCAGCGTTTTGCATGTAATGGTTTTCAATGGACAAGCATCAAAAACGCAAGTGCACCGTTTTTGCAGCGTTTTTGATGCGTTTTTGGTGCGTTTTTGGTGCGTTTTTGCCGTTTTTTTTTTTTTTTTTTTTTAATTTATTTTTTTTTGTAATTTTTTTTAAGACTGTAAAAAAAAAAGAAAAAAAAAAAAAAAACGCAAAACGCAAATCGCGGCAAAAACGCGGCAAAAACGCCGCAAAAACGCGGCAAAAACGCGGCTCAAAAACGTGGCAAGCATGAAAAAAAAACCTCCAAAAACACTCAAAAGCAACATGCATAGGTGTGAATCGAGCCTTAGGCAGTGCTCGAAAATAATGGTGGCCACACAAAATATTGAGGCTTTGGGCCCAATTTGGACATTTTCACTTAGGGGTGTACTCACTTTTGTTGCCAACACTTTAGACATTAATGGCTGTGTGTTGAGTTATTTTGAGGGGACAGCAAATTTACACTGTTATACAAGCTGTACACTCACTACTATACATTGTAGCAAAGTGTCATTTCTTCAGTGTTGTCACACGAAAATATATAATAAAATAATTACAAAAATGTGAGGGGGTGCACTCACTTTTGTGAGATACTGTATATATAGCATACCTGTATGTCAATACAGGTAAGCCATACATACAGTATTTAATTTTTTTTGTTGTTTATATGTATATGCTGCGCTGATTTATTTAGTCCTGTTGTACATTCAATACCCAGAGGACCATGAATCCCTTTGTTCCCCAACAAGATGTTTTTTCCAAGCTGGATTATAGAATATTTTATTGTATTTTTAAATACAGTTCTTCAATAACTATTAGCATTAAAAGCTCTGAGAACACCAAGAAATGAATAATACAGAGAAATAGGGACCAGATCGATATTGACAGATAAGGAGATTTCCTGGAACAAACAATTCCAGGCAATGGTTAAATAAAACTATCATAGACCCTGGGTTGTAAGTCAAGTTGTGGGCCTCTTAGAACCAATCAAGCAACAGAAGTAACTGTAATCCTATATCTACTTATTGTATAAGTTATGTATAAGATGATCCTAAAATCTAGCCTCTCATTCAGTGTTATGTAAACCCCAAGGACTACTTCTATCAAACTTCAGGGTACTTCTGTTTTATATACTAAATTCTACATTAGTATAGGAAACAATACATAACATATAAAGCAAAGTCAGTGTAAGAGCTATTTAAAAGGTCAGTACATCCAAAACTGATATTTTAGTTTTTTGTAAAAGTTAAAACCTCACATTCTTTATATAATTCGGTTACTCTATTGGTGAGATTTCTGCACTTCAGAGGTCATTGCTGTCACACTTTCTGTTTCCATGAGGACTTTCCACAGTTCTTGTTGGACTATTAATAATTGTATATTATGGTGAATATGACCAGAGCTAGAACACACAAAGGTGGATGGGAAAACTAAGAACCTTCAGTAGGACAGGAACAATCAGGAATTTCGACAGGGCATTAGTGAGATCTCTGCAAATGAGTTCCTGGATCTACATACCTGCTGTGGCTATAATGAGGTGCTGCTACTGTCTGCATTGGACTTTTGTATACTACTGAAAATGAAAGAGGATCTGAAACAATGGAAGGTGAGTGGGAACATCAACAATTTCCATCGGATCAAGTTTGAAATAGGCCATAATGCCGCGTACACGCGATCGGAAATTCAGCCAGCAAAAGACCGATGTGAGCTTTTGGTCAGAAAATGCGACCGTGTGTATGCTCCATTGGACTTTTGCTAGCGGAATTGCGATCGTCTGTACAAATTCCGACGCGCAAAATTCCTACGCATGCTCGGAAACAATTCGACGCATGCTCAGAAGCATTGAATTCATTTTCATTTTCTTGGCTCGTTGTAGTGTTGTACGTCACCGTGTTCTTGACGGTCAAAAGTTCAGGGAACTTTTGTGTGACCGTGTGTATGCAAGGCAAGCTTGAGCAGAATTCCGTCGGAAAAACCATCCAAGTTTTTTCCAACGGAAAATCCGCTTGTGTGTAGGCGGCATTACACTTTCATAGTGCTTGTGACCAATGGGTGCAGCTGGGAAATCACAGAAGAAAAACGGCTGCCAGAGAGATAATTAACCCACTGGAGTCTACACAGACTGAAAATGTAAAATTTGTGTCATCTAAAGTCTCTTAAAGAGAAGTAAGGGTTTTTTTTTTTTCCAGTATCATACTTACCTAGGTGGATGCTGCATCTGTCCCCTGCCGCCTCTGCACTGAGAGCCGAGCGATCGAACATCACCAAAGGCTCTGTTCTCACAGCTCCCCAAGCAGAGAGCCGCTGACTGTCAATCAGCAGCTCTCCGCTCTGCCCCCCCCCCCGCTCACTGGAGCGCTGAGCTGTGGAGGAGGCAGAGCAGCAGTCTCAGGCTCTCAGCGGCTCGCTGAGAGGCTGAGATGGGTATCAGTCCAGAGTCCAGGCATCTGGCGGATCCAGACTTTACTGTCGTGATGACGCGGAGCCTGTACTGATTCCTGTGAAGTCAGCGTCTCTGCTGAAAACCGGTCACAGGAGTGCAAAACGAATTGCACTCCTGTGACCCGTAGGAGAAGCCCAGCCAAACGAGCTCAGGCTGGACTTTAAAGGAGAAATGCAGAAAGTGAAAAAACATAAACGCATACATACTCACCTATATGGCTGCAACATCAGTCCAATGCTGTAGCTGCCCCTGCGGCTCTAAGCCTGAGAACTTAGTAAACACATGACCACTGATCACTCTTGGGTGCGCACTGAGGACAGAGTGGTTACTGCCAGTCACCAATGTGTGCTCTGCCAGTCACCACTTTGTGCTCTGCCCCTCCAGTGCTCACTTTTTAAAGTATAACAAGAGGTTAAACTTTTTACAATTTTGGATAGACTGGAGAGGGTTTGGATCACCTGTCATGTTTTTATTGCTGTCTGTTGCCGCATTAGGGAGGTTCAGCCTCTCTATTTGTCCTGGTGACCATTATTACTGAAAGTGAAAGAAAATCTCAACTTTTAGGTTGTCATCAGAACAGGAACAGATGGGAAATCTTCCAAGGATTACATTAGTTCCCACTGCTTGTTTTTGATATGGGACAGGAAGTGGAGGTAAATCTCCCCAATCGGACACAGATGTCAAAAAACTGACAGGAGTTATAAACCTCTCTAACTGTATGCATTTTTTTTTTTAATTGCCTTTAGTTTGCCTTTTACCAAAATATCATACTTCAGTAAACCTATCGTTCAGCTTAAAATTATTGCTTTTATCTTGAAAAGCTACTTTAATGGAATGGCAGTGGTGAAAAAAAGCACTTGTGGGTTTAGTAGGTTAGCCACCTGTCCGGGATTCACCTGGATAGTTTGGGTTTGGAGCCTTGCATCCGGGTTTCAGACTGCCTGAAACCCGGACACATTGTTCAGACTGGACTAGGGCTTCCCAGCAGGGTTGCTGGCTGCAGTTGTCTAAGCTGAGAGTGTCTGTTACACTCTCTTTCACACTGCCCAAAGCCAACACTAACAATCCCCCCCCCCAAACACACACACAGACGGGAAAGGAGAGAGGGCTCAATCTGCACCTCTTACTCCTGCCCCTACACCTCTGTGTCTGCCCACACTCCATTCCTTGGCACTGTGCCTCAGTGGGGGCTGGAAAATTGAAGTACACCAGCCTCAGATACACCTGGATGAGAGGTGCTGACTGCCAAGGGGTGAGTGAGCTCACCATCCATCCCTGTCTGTGACTGAAGTCTCCCCCCTTCTCCTGCCTCTGAGAGAGTACACTAAGGTAAATCAGGGTTCTCAGAGCACCCCTTACATCAGAGTTCCCCTTTACACCAAAGGGCACAGTGTTCCCCCTTACATCAAAGTCCTCTCCGTACATCAGAGTTCTCAGTGTTCCCCCTTAATTCAGGGTTCCCAGAGAATCCCTTATGTTAGAGTCCCCAGAGTTCTCCCTTACATCAGAGTCTGCAGAGTTCCCCCTTACAGTGAAAGGGAACTCTGCAAGTTCAGATGTAAAAGGGGAACTCTGTGGACTCTGATGTAAAGGGGAACTCTGTGGACTCCGATGTAAAGGGGAACTCTGTGGACTCTGATGTAAAGGGGAACTCTTGTTATTAACTTCATATGATTAGAAATGTTATTTAATAGCACAATATATGTATAGTTTGTACTATAAAAAAAAATTGCTATGCGCCGCTAAAGTGTTCGGGTTTGACTTGAAGAAAAGGTGGCAGCCCTAGGGTTTAGCCAATCATGCCTACATATTCTATGCTATAACGTATCCCTCTTTCTCACCTCAGAAAGTTGGGAGGCATGCATACCTAATTGGCAAACAGCATTTCTAGCTCATTGCAGCTATAACTTTCATGAGCTGGTGCCTCAAGGCCAACCTCTTTAACATTACACTAAACACTATCATTTATTTAACATGTTGATAATGTTTAACTTCATTGCCCAGCAGAGCGCACGGTGGGGAGACAATAAAACTCAAATGTCTGCACATTACTTTCACCCAGTGGAGGTGGCAGCGCTACATTATTTAACCCAGTTAGAGCATCCAGCCTTGTCAAACGCTATTCACTGTGTGCAATAGCTTCCAGGTAAAAGCCATTACAGGACGTGGAAATGTGATCAGTGCAGCAGTTCTACACCATATTGTTTTATACAACACTGCATACAGAGATAGGTAAATGTATCCATGGACATTAGGTGATGGTTGATGATGTCATGACCAGGCAATAACTGACATGTCTACAGGCCATTTCAGACCGTGGCCTGTAGACACTTTGGTCAATGGAGCGTGAGGAAAAAGTCTGCTGAACAGTTTGGATCATTTTGGCTGACAGATATAACATGGTTGGTAGGAATTCAAAGAAGTCACTTTTTAGAAAATAAAATAATAAATGAACATTTTTTTGCAGGTAAAAAAAATGTGCATTTATTGTTTATTTTTTGGAGCCTGTGAAGCATCTGCTGGTCGCTGGTGCCATGCAGGTCTCTTGCAAATCTGTCAGCGTATCTGTGTGCCTGTACATCCCATATGGGCAAGCAGAAAGTTCATTGAGGACTACAAACTGACAGCCACAAAGGATGTTGGGGCTTGTAGTTCTTTCACACACAGAGCTGCATGAATGAATGACGCGGCTGTCTGGGTAAACTTAGGCCTCATGCCCACGGACGTTTTTACAGCCACTTTTTTGAGCATTTTTTGCAGCTTAAAAACGCCTCTCCATCTTAGCCTATTGCCTCATGCCCACCATGGCATTTTTGAGCTGTAAGTGCCATAGGCATTTTTAAGCTCCAAATAAAAAAACAGGACCAGTGAGTTCTAAGGCTCCAGCGCTAGAGCTGTAAAAATGCCAGACACCGGTAAAAGGTGTTAAACGCGATTTAACGAGGCTTAACGTTGTATTTGTATACACAGCGTTATGCACCGTCCCACGTTTCTCTGTCTCTATTCAAAATCAATGGTTCCCTACGGGAGCCCATTGATTTGAGTAGAAGTCTCACCAGAAGTTGGATCAAGATGATCCGACTTGCGGTGCGATTTGTATGCTGAGAATCTTGAAGGGGAACCCTGACAAAATTTTTCGTGAGGTTCCCCCCAAGATTCATACCAGACCCTGGCATGAATGCAGATGCAGCCCGGCAGGTCAGGAAAGGGGGGGGGGGGGGGAGAGCGAGCGCCCTCCCCCCTCCTCCTGGACCATACCAGGCCACATGCCCTCAACATGGGGGGTGGGTGCTTTGGATCAGAGGGGGCCCCTGCGCCCCCCCCCCCCCACCCAAAAGCACCTTGTCCCCATGTTGATGAGAACAAGGGTCTCTTCCCGACAACCCTTGCCTGGTGGTTGTCGGGGTTTGCGGGCAGGGACTTATAGTGATCTGGAAGCCCACTTTAACAAAGGGCCATCCAGATCACGGCCCCCCACCTTAGGTGAATGAGTATGGGGTATATCGTACCCCTACCCATTCACTGAAATAAAAAAGTGTCAAAAATAAACACACTACACAGGTTTTTAAAGTATTTTAAAACCACACCACCATTATCCTGTAGTTTTTAAGATCAAAGATACAACTATGTTGGTGTCCCTTGTCAATTTTACATTGTATTTTTTAAATGTAATTGCCTACTTCCAAACTGTCATTTGAAGTAAAGCACATAGCCAAGTATTATTCTACACAATTTTTTTTATTCTGCATTAAAAAAAGAAAACAAATAAAATTAGACATGCTATCTGCCATTAGAACTTACCAAAAAAGTGAAACTTGTCTTGCATACACACGGCACACAATTGTTGCCCAAAAATCACGAACGTAGTGACGTACTATATGGTTTTTCAGCTCTTTACCGCCACCCTTTGGGCTCCTTCTGCTAATTTCGTGTTAGTAGAAGTTTGGTGAGTGTTGATTCGCGCTTTTCATTTCGTGCTTTTCAGTCAACCAGACTCGTTGCAGAATCGGAGATGATAACGTGTTATTTATTATTGGCCTTGGAGTTATTGTTTGACATAATTTTTTTGGTTGAATAATGATTTGATTTGAATAATGATTTGATTTGGTATATTTTCTATATTTTTGGATGCATAGAATTCACTTTTTAGTTAAGTTCTAATGGCAGATAGCATGTCTAATTTTATTTGTTTTCTTTTTTTTAATGCAGAATAAAAAAATTGTGGAGAATAATACTGGGCTATGTGTTTTACTACAAATGACAGTTTAGGAGTAGGCAGTTACATTTAAAAAAAATACAATGCAAAATTGACAAGGGACACCAACATAGTTGTATCTTTGATCTTAAAAACTACGGGATAATGGTGTTGTGGTAACTTGCAATAACTGCATCAGTACCACCAGCAAAGCAGCTTCATTATTATCCCAATAAAGAAGAAGAAAATGAGCGCTGCATTTCGAGATTTCATAATTTACCACGTCACAAATTTTAATTCTCCATTGCGAACATTAGTTTACAAGACCGACCGCTTCTGGCTCGTCCTTGCTTCAGAGCATGTGTGTTTGTACTTTGAACTTTTGTCAGACGGACTTGTGTACACACGCTAGGAAAATTCAACAACAGACATTTGTCAGTGGAAAATTTTAAAACCTGCTATCCAACATTTGTCCACGGAAAATCTAACAACAATTGTCCGATGGAGCATACACACGGTCGGATTTTCCGCCAACAGCCTGTCATCACACATTTCCCGTCGGAAAATCCGATCGTGTGTAGGAGGCTTTAGAGAGTACTTGCAATCTCTACACTTAACTACTCTTTCCCAGTCTAAATTTGGAGTTCTTGGAGAAGGATTTTACGGCTGAGGAAATAGAGGCGGCTATTCGTTCATTTTCCAGTGGTAAAACACCTGGGCCAGACGGCCTCCCTGGTGAATGGTACAGAGCGTATGCAACCTTAATTGCACCTAAACTATTGCAGCTATACGCTGATTGCAAAGAACGCTTATCCTTAACCTCTTCTATGAGCCAGGCACATATTGTTCTCATCCCCAAACCTGGTCTTATAGGCAGATTTCCTTGCTAAATTATGACTTCAAGATATTGACCAAGATTCTGGCCACCAGGTTACAGAAGATTCTTCCATCAGCAGTCAATATCAATCAAACTGGTTTCGTACAAGGGAAGTCAGTGGATATTAATTTACGCAAGGTTTTCACACATATACATTTGCCTCCATCTGAGACCTCCAGCGGAGTACTGGTCGCATTAGACATCGAGAAGGCATTCGACTTGGTGGCCTGGTCTTATATGTTATTCGTTCTGGAAACTATGGAATTTGGGATAGAATTTCGCAGATGGATTGACATCTTGTATAGGTCCCCAATGGCGCAGATTAAACTGGGCGGTGCCCTCTCGTCCCCCTTCGCCATTGGATGGGGGATGAGACAGGGTTGCCCACTGTCACCAGCCCTCTTTGCTTTGGTGATGGAGCCACTTGCTTCTGCCATTAGACAGTTTAACATAGTCAGGAGCTTCTAGGTCAGCTCCATACTTGAAAAACTGGCTATGTATGCTGACGACCCTCTAAATGATCCAGGTCCTTCCCTTCAGGAGACCCTGGACATTCTTTCTGATTTCACTGCTCAGGTCTTAAAGTTAACTGGGATAAGTGCCAAATATTGCCAATTGACAATGCAGCAAGATCCCAGGTGGACCCCACTCTTCCCTTGGTATGGACAGGTCAGATTAAATATCTTGGTATCCAGATCTCTCAATCCCCTGCAGACTACTACATGCAAAATTTAGCTCCATTGGTGCAAACTATGAATAAGTAATAATAATAAAAAAATGTATTCAAGATGAAGCTATTGCCTGTTTTTCTTTATGTTCTTAGATATTCCTCGGTGTGGATACCCAAAAAAGTGTTCCGCTTAATAAATACAACTTTGCTCTCTTTTCTCTGGGGCACGAGCCAGCCAAGATTCAAGCTGACGGTGCTACAGAGGCCCTGGAGCGAGGGGGGGTCTGGCTTGTCCAGATCTGTACAAATATTATTTGACTGGCCAGTTGACACACGCGCACAATTGGCTGATATCAGACGAGTCCAATGCAGGGGTGGTTTTGGAAGCAGCTTGTCTGGGCTCCTATGAGGCACTGCGGAATGTACTTTACCGTTGAATTTGAGCGCCTTATCCCCTGACACTGGCTAGGAAGGCTGTCCTGAAAGCATGGTGTGTGGCTCTTTCCTTGCGCCCTGTCCCCTCTGGACATATCTCACCACATAACCCCCTCTAGCTCAACCCGGCTTTACCAGAGTTTATGTCCATACCTGACCCGAATGTCTGGGCACTAAATATGTGGATCAGATATGCACGGGGTGGTCATCTTCGGACTTTTGACGAGTTGAAGCAAAAGTATGATTTATCAAACTTGCATCTGTTTAGATTTCTGCAACTTAGGTATGCTTTTAATACTCAGTTCGAGAACTTGCAAGTGGCTTTCTATACTTCGAATCTGGAGGACTTGCTCAGAGACAAATATATGGTTAAGCCTTTGCCACTATATACAGTGCATTACTACCTAATGTACATGAGGGACTTGAAACCCTCAGGGCTAGATGGGGCGAGGACTTCCCTACAATGGATTCAGAGGATTGGGAGGAGGTGTGCACATACCCCTTCTCACAATTGTTCTCCACAAGGGACAGATTGATTCAATTTAAAATTATACATAGAGTGTATTTCACACCCGCACGACTATATAAAATATACCCAAATATTCCAGATTCCTGTTGCCTATGTGCCGCACCCAGGGCCGGCCCACGACATTGTGCTGCCTGGTACCAAGAATGAAATGCTGCCCCACCCCCCCCAAAAAAAATCACGCCCACCAAAATGCCCCCACATCCATTATTTTATATCATAATAATTAAAGAGGACCTGTCATGGCAGTATACATGTATATAGGAGTATAAAGAGGACCTGTCATGGCTCTATACATGTATATGAGTATAAAGAGGACCTGTCATGGCTCTATACATGTATATAGGAGTATAAAGAGAACCTGTCATGGCTCTATACATGTATATAGGCGTATAAAGAGGACCTGTCATGGCACTATACATGTATATAGGAGTATAGAGAGGACATGTCATGTTTTTTTTACATGTATAGGAGTATAAAGAGGACCTCTCATGGCTCTATACATGTATATAGGAGTATAAAGAGGACCTGTCATGGCTCTATACATGTATGCAGGAGTATAAAGAGGACCTGTCATGGATCTATACATGTATATAAAAGAATAAAGAGGACCAGTCATGGCTCTATACATGTATATAGGAGAATAAAGAGGACCTGTCATGGCTCTATACATGTATATAGGAGAATAAACAGGACCTGTCATGGCTCTATACATGTATATAGGAGTATAAAGAGGACCTGTCATGGCTCTATACATGTACATAGGAGTATAAAGAGGGCCTGTCATGGCTCTATACATGTATATAGGGGAATAAAGAGGACCTGTCATCGCTCTATACATGTATATAGGAGTGTAAAGAGGACCTGTCATTAGACAATACATGTATATAGGAGTATAAAAGGACCTGTCAGGGCTCTATACATGTGTATAGGAGTGTAAAAGGACGTGTCATGGCTCAATACATGTATGTAGAAATATAAGAGGACCTGTCATGGTTGTTTACATGTATAAGAGTATAAAGAGGACCTGTCATGGCTCTATACATGTATATAGGAGAATAAAGAGGACCTGTCATGGCTCTATACATGTATAAAGGAGTATAAAGAGGACCGGTCATTGCACTATACGTGTATATACAGGTGTAAAGAAGACCCCTCATGGCTCTATACATGTATATAGGGGTAGAAAGAGAACCTGTCATGGCTTTATACATGTATAGGAGTATAAAGAGGACCTGTCATGACTCTATACATGTATATAGGAGTATAAAGAGGACCTGTCATGGCTCTATACATGTATATAGGAGAATAAAGAGGACCTGAAATCGCTCTATACATGAATATAGGAGTATAAAGAGGACCTGTCATGGCTCTATACATGTATGTAGGAGTTTAAAAGGACCTGTGCATGGCCGGCAGCTGCGTCAGCCAGCCACCCACGATCGCTCCACAGAGAGCCAGATCTGTCAATGTAAACAGACAGATCCCCATTCTGACAGGGGAAGAGAGACAGATCTGCTGTTCCTAGTGATTAGGAACAGAGATCTCTCTCCTCCTCCAGTCAGTACCACCCCCCCCCCCCATTGGAAACACCTCCCAGGGAACACGTTTAACCCCTTCCCTGCCAGTGACATTTGCACAGTCATCAGAGCATTTTTATAGCACAGATCGCTGTATAAATGTCAGTGGTCCCCAAAAATGTGTCAAAAGTGTCCGATCTGTCCACCGCAATGTCACAGTCTTGCTAAAAATCGCAGATCGCCACCATTACTAGTAAAAAAAAAAATAATAATTAAGATGCCATAAATCTATCCCCTATTTTGTAGATGCTAAAACTTTTGTGCAAACTAATCAATGTACGCTTATTGCGTTTTTTTTTACCAAACATATGTAGAAGAATACATATTGGCCTAAACTGATGAAGAATTTTTTTTGGGGGGGATATTTATTATAGCAAAAAGTAAAAAAATATTGTTTTGTTTTTTTTTCCAAATTGTCGCTCTTTTTTTGTTTATAGTGGAAAAAAGAAAAACCGCAGAAGTGATCAAATACCACCAAAAGAAAGCTCTATTTGTGGGGAAAAAAAGGACATAAATTTTGTTTGTGTACAACATTACACGCCTGCGCAATTGTCAGTTAAATCGATGCAGTGCCGTATCACAAAAAAGAATGATTGAAGTGCATTATTTCTATTATTACATTGTTATATAAAATAAAATAGTTCAACTCACCATAATGCAGAATCAGTGGAAGTCCTGAGCGTGTCACTTGTCAACGTCACCTGCCACCAGATGCGGATTGTCACTTATCACGACGTCACCTGCCACACATTGCAGCTTGACACTTGCCACAATGTCACCTGCCACACGTTGCGGATTGTCACTTGCCACAACGTCACCTGCTACACATTGCGGATTGTCACTTGCAACAATGTCACCTGCCACACATTGCAGATTGTCACTTGCCACACATTGCGGATTGTTACTTGCCACGATGTCACCTGCCACACATTGCGGATTGTCACTTGCCACGACATCACCTGCCACACATTGTGGATTGTCACTTGCCACAACGTCACCTGCTACACATTGTGGATTGTCACTTGCCACGATGTCACCGGCTACACATTGCAGATTGTCACTTGCCACGATGTCACCTGCCACACATTGCAGATTGTCACTTGCCACAACGTCACCTGCCACATTTTGCAGATTGTCACTTGCCACAACATCACCTGCCACACTTTGCTGATTGTCACTTGCTGTGTCTCAGAGTGAAGGCAGGCAGCAGAGAGATGAAGTAATCTCTCTGCTGCCCGCGGCTGCACAGTGAGGGCGGAACTGCAGTGATGCACGGTAGGCGGTGAGAGTTGATGTCATCTCTCTGCTCCCCCGCCGGCCCACTGATTGGCCAGCACCTGCCGACTGGCCCACCCGCTCACTCAGCCACCGACCCTCCCGCTGACTAATCCACTGTTCTGCCCGCACGCTCCTGTCACCTTGGCGTCGGGCTCCTCCATGCTCCACCTCGGCGCCGTGGGATAAGTAGCGGAGCGTCAGAACGGGCTGGCTGGCGGGTGGAAATTTGCCGCCCCCCTGAAAGTGCCGCCTGGGACCAATGGTACTTCATGCATGTTTTCTGGATCTGTCCACAAGTAAATTCCTTTTGGAATGAGGTCACCACATTTATTCTAACAGTTACCGTTAGCCAAGTCCCGCTGAAGGTGGAGGCGTGCCTGTTGGAACTTGTAGAACCTCTGGCCAATCGCCGGGTGGTCCGAACCCTTCTAGGATTACTACTATATTATGCCGGCAAGGCCATTGTTCTCAAGTGGAAATCCCATATTGCACCATCCACTAGTTTCTGGAAACATTTAATTAATGCAGCTATACCATTGTACAAGGCCACTTATCTGTCTAGGAGCTCATCCACGACAGTGCCTGACCTCACAAATGCGCTTCTGGAAGAATGGTCAAACATTCCCATAGACACACTCCTAAACCTTGTGGACAGCCTGACAGAGGTTCTGATCTTTACCCATCATCCTTACAGCTAAAAAAAAAAAAAAAAGGTTTGGCTGGAGTTGGGCTTTAAACCTAAGTCTCTGGGCTTGATTTACTAAAGAATAAAAGAAGAAAAGACTGTGCACTTTGCAAAGTGCAGTTGTTCCAGAGCTTAGTAAATGAGCAGAAGCTCTGCTAACCTCCATCATCCAACCATGTGCAAGCAAAAAGGCAGTTTTTTTTATTTTCCTTGCATGTGATTGAGTACTCCTTGCAAAGTGAAGCCTTACATCATTTACTAAGCTCTGGAGCAACTGCACTTTGCAAAGTGCACAGTCTATTTGTCTTTAGTAAATCAACCCCTCTGTGTCTGAGAGAGTCAGTACTATTTCATGACAGTAATGCATTATAAAATTTAAATGAAATTAATGAAATTTTACCTCAGAAGCACTTTATGGAACAGTTAAGCTAAGCTACTCAATATAAGTTATTAATGCAATGCTTATGTTAAAATAATTTTTATGTGACTTTCATATTTTGTAAATGCTTGACATGTAAATTTTGGAGTTGCATTTAAAGTGGATGTAAACCCAACGTCATCCTTTCTAAACTACTGCCATAGGGGTTATCTATAAGGATATACATGCCTCCTGCATGTATCTTTACCTGTCAAATGTCTCCCCTCTGTCTGTTATTAGACCCGAAAAACTGCATATTCTGTGGGTCTGTTGTCTGGAGCTTGGTGGGTGGAGTCGTGATGTCATTAGACTCCCCGCCCACCTCTACACTCCCCTTGTCAACATGCATTTTCTCCTGTGTATTTCTTACACTGAACTTCTGCTATGATCTCTAACATCCATTGAAAAGACAGGAAAGTAACCACATGACTTCAGCATGCCAAATCGTGCTGAGGTGTGGAACAGCCAATCCTTGCAGAGTTGCTGAAAAGTGGGGGTGGGAATTAAAAAATAATGCATGTCTTAGGCTAGTGCATGAGATATGTAAATCACCTGTCACTCACAGCAAGGAGGAGGATTTGACAAAGTTTTTCTCAGTTTGTCAAGTTTTATCTCACTGAACAATAAAAGAGGATTGCTCAGAGATGGATTAACTCTGTGTGGCAAGACTGGGCTCAAATGATAGGAAGTCTTATACTCTACATTATGACATCAAAAAAAAAAAAAAAAAAAAATTTCGGGTTTACATCCACTTTAACTTAGAGATTTGTAGACTGACCACTAGAGGGAGCTTTGTATTTGCAACTGTTTGAGACACAGTGGGGGTTATTTACTAAAACTGAAGAGTGCAATATCTGGTGCAGCTCTGCATTGAAACCAATCAGCTTCCAGGTTTTATTACCAAAGCTTAAAGGGGTTATAAACCTTTGTGTTTTTTCACCTTAATTGCATAGGAAAAAACACCCAGGCAACCACAGCCCCCCCAGCCTCCCCATTGCTTCTCCTAGGGGGTTATCTGATGCGGGGAGGAGCCGCGAGAGCCGCCGGGGGACCCCAGAAGAGGATGATCGGGGGCCACCCTGTAAAAAATGAGATGTACAATGGAGGTATGACATGTTTGTTATTTAAAAAAAATAAAAAAATAAAAAACAACACTTTACAATCACTTTAATTGAACAAGCTGAGGTTAAAAGCTGATCGGCTGCCATGCTCAGCTGTGCCAGATTCTGAGTGCACCAGCTTTAGTAAATCTCCTCCAGTATATACCATACAGGGAGTGCATTGTTTTTAAGTCATGTCAACCATGTTTACAGATTGGCCATTGTTTTAAATGGTGTTAGATGACATCCCTTTTTTCATGTATCAACAAGCATTATGGGGTTGGTTTACTAATGGCAAATAGACTTTGGGGGTTATTTACGAAAGGCAAATCCACTTTGCACTGCAAGTGCACATGGAAGTGCAGTCACTCTAAATCTAAGGGGTAGATCTGAAATGAGGGGAAGCTCTGCTGATTTTATCATCCAATCATGTGCAAGCTAAAATGCCGTTTTTTATTTTCCTTGCATGACCCCCTCAGATCTACAGTGACTTTACTTCCAAGTGCACTTTCAAGTGCACTTGCAGTACAAAGTGGATTTTCCTTTGGTAAATAACCCCCAATGTACTTTGCAAAGTGCAGTTGCCCCAGCGCTTAGTAAATGAGCAGAAGCTCTACTGACTTCCATCATCCAATCACGTGCAAGCAAAAATGCTGTTTGTGTGTTCAGTCAGTTTAGTGCAGTCAGTGTAGTGTAGTGTTGTGATGAATAACACAGTGTAGTGGTTCCACTGAAATGTTGGTGTGTCACCCCACTGATCGTTTTTTTCTTGTTTACTTTTTTTTGCAGCATCAGGTTTACCTCCTGGTGGGTTCCTTTAAAAGGGGGGGTGGCAAACAATGCACCCACAGACACCCCCCCTGGTTGGGTCACCCGCAACCAACTCCCCCATTGGTCGGTCGGTCGATCCTGCGCTTACCCGAGGCGACGGGCGGCGGCTTCTCGTGTGTCTCCTCATGCAGGCGTGCGTCTCCTCCTTCCTCCTCTCTCCTCCTCCCTCCTCCTCTTAGGCCAATAGGATCGTTTCTCCTTTCGGCCAATCAGGAAACAGGTTTTAAGACCCGCTTCCTGAGTGGCCGGGAGGAGAATCAGTGTGACAATAGCGAATGTTCATTTGCTGTTGCAGGAGGCATTAAAACAAAGTTGGAGTAAACTTCCATACATGATTTTTACCTAAGGCTTACCTATAGCTACTGTAAATATCTCCTAAACGTGCACCGCATAGGAGATATTTACTGTACATGGAGCTGGTGACGTCACCGGTGAATGCGCTCTGAAGGAACGACACATCCTGTGCCGTAAATGGCGGTTCCCGCGCGCATGCGGCCACTCACACTGCCGGAGTCCGCGAACCTGGAAGGAAGACCGGTTGAAGATGGAAGTGCCTTCAGGAGTAACAACACGCCGCTGGAGGACTTCATTCTAAGGAGTTTCACTAATGTGCTAGTATGCAATGCATTCTAGCACATTATGACATTGCCTTGCAAGTTAAAAAAAAAAAAAAGCAGTTTACTACCGCTTTAATATGCAATGCAGCAC
Organism: Aquarana catesbeiana; assembly: GCF_042186555.1. Classification (NCBI taxonomy): domain Eukaryota; kingdom Metazoa; phylum Chordata; class Amphibia; order Anura; family Ranidae; genus Aquarana; species Aquarana catesbeiana. Next base: position 597,930,998 of record NC_133326.1, on the reverse strand, counting down.
CTGCAACAAGAAATGTGTGCCTGTAATCCCACACTTCACTATTTTATGCTAACAGGACAATTAATGACAGCTATTCTCAACCAGGGTTTCTTGAGACCCTGAGGTTCCTCTGAAAGTTGCTAAGTGTTCCTTGAGCTGTAGCTGATAAACTTTCCATTTGATGGTGCCTGCATAGTTCCAGGCCCAACAGTAACTGGCAGAGCCAGCTGCATTACACCAATGATATTTTCAGCTGTCCTTAAACTGGAGGTAAACTCCACTTTTGAACTTGTACCTACAGGTAAGCCTATAATAAGGACTCATGCACACAGGATATTTTTACAGCTGCTGTTAGTGGCATCTGATGTTTTTTTAACTGCTTCTAAATGCCCCTCTATGTTAGCCTATGTGTCCATGCACACATAAACTGTCAGAGGCAATTGGCATAAGCATTTAGGGACAGTAGAATAAAACGTAAGTCTGTGCATTCAGGAGCCGAGGCTGTTGAGTAGGGATGAGCCGAACACCCCCCTGTTCGGTTCGCACCAGAACTTGCGAACAGGTAAAAAATTTGTTCGAACATGCGAACACCGTTAAAGTCTATGGGACACGAACATGAATAATCAAAAGTGCTAATTTTAAAGGCTTATATGCAAGTTATTGTCATAAAAAGTGTTTGGGGACCTGGGTCCTGCCCCAGGGGACATGGATCAATGCAAAAAAAAGTTTTAAAAACGGCTGTTTTTTCGGGAGCAGTGATTTTAATAATGCTTAAAGTGAAACAATAAAAGTGTAATATCCCTTTAAATTTCGTACCTGGGGGGTGTCTATAGTATGCCTGTAAAGGGGCGCATGTTTCCCGTGTTTAGAACAGTCTGACAGCAAAATGACATTTCAAAGGAAAAAAGTCATTTAAAACTACTCGCGGCTATTAATGAATTGCCGGTCCGACAATACACATAAAAATTCATTGATAAAAACGGCATGGGAATTCCCCACAGGGGAACCCCGAACCAAAATTAAAAAAAAAAAAATGACGTGGGGGGTCCCACTAAATTCCATACCAGGCCTTTTAGGTCTGGTATGGATATTAAGGAAAACCCCGGCCAAAATTTTTTAAAAAAATGGCGTGGGGTCCCCCTCAAAATCTATACCAGACCCTTCAGGTCTGGTATGGATTTTAAGGGGAACCCCGCGCCAAAATTAAAAAAAAAAAATGGCGTGGGGTCCCCCAAAAAATCCATACCAGACCCTTATACGAGCACGCAACCTGGCAGGCTGCAGGAAAAGAGAGGGGGAAGACAGAGCGCCCCCCCTCCTGAACCGTACCAGGCCACATGCCCTCAATATTGGGAGGGTGCTTTGGGGTAGCCCCCCAAAACACCTTGTCCCCATGTTGATGAGGACAAGGGCCTCATCCCCACAACCCTGGCTGGTGGTTGTGGGGGTCTGCGGGCGGGGGGCTTATCGGAATCTGGAAGCCCCCTTTAACAAGGGGACCCCCAGATCCCGGCCCTCCCCCCCTGTGTGAAATGGTAAGGGGGTACAAAAGTACCCCTACCATTTCACTAAAAAAGTGTCAAAAATTTAAAAAATGACAAGAGACAGTTTTTGACAATTCCTTTATTTAAATGCTTCTTCTTTCTTCTTTCTTCTATCTTCTATCTTCCTTCGGTTTCTTCCTCCATCTTCTTCTTCTTCTGATTCTTCTGGTTCTTCCTCCGGTGTTCTTGTCCGGCATCTTCCTCCCCGGCGTCGGCGTCTTCTTCCCTTCTTCTCCGGGCCGCTCCGCATCCATGATGGCATGGAGGGTGGCTCCCGCTGTGTGCCGCTTCTCTCTTCATCTTCTTCTCTTCATCTTCTTCTCTTCATCTTCTTGTCTTCATCTTCTTTTCGGGCCGCTCCGCATCCATGATGGCATGGAGGGAGGCTCCCGCTGTGTGACTCTTCTCCTCTTCTGATGGTTCTTAAAAAACGGGGGGGCCACCCGGTGACTCCGCCCCCCTCTGACGCATGGTGACTCGACGGGACTTCCCTGTGGCGTCACAGGGAATGCCACAGGGATGTCCCGTCAAGTCCCCGTGCGTCAGAGGGGGGCGGGTCACCGGGAGGCCCTGCCCCCCGTTATTTAAGAACCGTCAGAAGAGGAGAAGCATCAAACAGTGGGAGCCTCCCTCTATGCCATTATGGATGCGGAGCGGCCCGAAAAGAAGATGAAGACAAGAAGATGAAGAGAAGAAGATGAAGAGAAGAAGATGAAGAGAGAAGCGTCACACAGCGGGAGCCTCCCTCCATGCCATCATGGATGCGGAGCGGCCCGGAGAAGAAAGGAAGAAGACGCCGACGCCGCAGAGGAAGATGCCGGACGAGAACACCGGAGGAAGAACCAGAAGAACCAGAAGAAGAAGATGGAGGAAGAAACCAAAGGAAGATAGAAGATAGAAGAAAGAAGAAAGAAGAAGCATTTAAATAAAGGAATTGTCAAAAACTTTCTCTTGTCATTTTTAAAATTTTTTACACTTTTTTAGTGAAATGGTAGGGGTACTCCCTTACCATTTCACACAGGAGGGAGGGCCGGGATCTGGGGGTCCCCTTGTTAAAGGGGGCTTCCAGATTCCGATAAGCCCCCCACCCGCAGACCCCCACAACCACCGGCCAGGGTTGTGAGGATGAGGCCCTTGTCCTCATCAACATGGGGACAAGGTGTTTTGGGGGGCTACCCCAAAGCATCCTCCCAATGTTGAGGGCATGTGGCCTGGTACGGTTCAGGAGGGGGAGGTGCTCTCTCATCCCCCCTCTTTTCCTGAGGCCTGCCAGGTTGCGTGCTTGGATAAGGGTCTGGTATGGATTTTTGAGGGACCCCACGCCATTTTTTAAAAAAATTTTGGCGCAGGGTTCCCCTTAAAATCCATACCAGACCTGAAGGGTCTGGTATAGATTTTGAGGGGGACTCCACGACATTTTTTTTTTTTGGCCGGGGTTCCCCTTAATAACCATACCAGACCTGAAGGGCCTGATATGGAATTTAGGGGGACCCCCCACCGTCATTTTTTTTTTTCAGTTCTGGTTCGGGGTTCCCCTGTGGGGAATTCCCATGCCGTTTTTATCAATTAACTTTTATGTGTATTGTCGGACCGGCAATTCATTAATAGCCGCGAGTAGTTTAAATGACTTTTTTTCCTTTGAAATGTCATTTTGCTGTCAGACTGTTCTAAACATGGGAAACATGCGCCCCTTTACAGGCATTCTATAGACACCCCTCAGGTACGAAATTTAAAGGGATATTACACTTTTATTTTTTCACTTTAAGCATTATTAAAATCACTGCTCCCGAAAAAACGGCCGTTTTTAAAACTTTTTTTTGCATTGATTCATGTCCCCTGGGGCAGGACCTGGGTCCCCAAACACTTTTTATGACAATACCATGAATATAAGCCTTTAAAATTAGCACTTTTGATTTCTCCCAATGATTTTTAAAGGGTGTTCCGCGGCATTCGAATTTGCCGCGAACACCCCTAATAGTTCGTTGTTCGTCGAACTTGCGAACAGCCGATGTTCGAGACGAATGTTCGAAGCTCATCCCTACTGTTGAGCTGTTAAAAACATCTGACACTGCTAAAAGCATTTTTTTAAACATGTCAAAATCAGTGGTTCCCTATGAGAGCCCATTGATTTAAATAGAAGTCGCACCAGAAGTCGGATCATGATGATCCGACTTGCAGTGTGACTTGTGCACTGAGGATCTTGAAGATACCCCCAAAATTCATACCAGACACTTATCCGAGCATGCAGCCCGGCAGGTCAGGAAAAGGGGGGGGGGACAGCACCCCACCCCAAAGAACCTTGTCCCCATGTTGATGGGGTCAAGGGCCTCTTCCCGACAACCCTGGCCAGCCCCCACCCTATGTGAATGATTATGAGGTACATCATACCCCTACCTATTAACCCCCAAAAAAGTGTCAAAAATAAAAACAGGAGATAGGTTTTTGACAGGTTTCTCAGCGCACAAGTCGCACTACAACTTCTATTCAAATAATGGGCTCTCGTAGGGAACCATTGATTTTGAATAGAGGCAGAGAAACGCTGCTAAATGCGAGCACGGCTAAACGTGCATTAACGCCAATATGATAAGCTACTAAAAGCACCTTTTTACAGCTGGTGGTGTGTCCTTTTCCTAATAGGTGTCCCTCGCTTCCATCGCTAAAATTTGGGAGGAATGGACATGCAGCAGAGAATGAATAGCCACACTCAAGCCTTTTAATTTGAATACTTCTGCATGGGCTTAGCTGTTATGAGCATGAATATCACATAAACAATACTCTCATTTCATAAATATGCTTACTGATTTTGTAGATTTTCAGTGATATGTTTTGTGTCCATTATAAATAGACAGAGATTAGTGGACCTGTTTTTTAGGTTAGAAAATGGCTCACCAAACCTCAATAATAGACCTTATGTTCAAGTAGGAATGTTATCACATGTACCCATTGGTGTAATCCGAACACATATATTAAAGCAGTGTTAAACCTCAAACCAAAAATGTAATGGACAGGTAAAGTTACTTAGCATACAGCATTTTTTTTGTTTCTAGAGACTTGTCCCTTCACAACACTATACTAAAATCTTAGCAGACTTTTTGCTTTAGGAAAAGCCTTGAACTAACCAACACATCCTATGGCGCCACCTGCTGCCAATTAGGAAGTATAACATCACACTCAAGAAGGCTCTATTTGAAGGTTCTTAGATTTTGGCTTATTATTATATAGTAACATTTGCATATCTGTTTCTCTTGAATCTTCTAAAATATGTAAAACATAACCTGCAGTGGGAAAATACGTAGGCTTACATTACTGAACTGTAATTTGAGAACGGTAGTTGCCAGGCTGTTAAGCCAATTCACTGAGCAGAACAGGTTGAAGTTTAGAAGATCTGACATTGCTCTGACTTCACTAGCTGCATTCTTATTTATTGTCAGTTATTTACAAAGCACCAAGGCCATAGACAGCTGGGCAGCTAGTATTTTCAAAAGGAGGTTGTAAACCGATTCATGAAATTTGAGCTGGGCACATATATCTGTAGTGTTTTTTTTTATCTCTCTCCAAAGCACTAAGTCCCACGTGTTTCTTCTGTTTCATAGCTGTTATCAGTCTGATAACTTCTGACAAGTTCTCAGAGATTGGAGATAAAAGTAGCCTGAAGTTTGTGTTGTGGGAGGTTGCTATAGATAGATTAACAGAGAGCTGCTCAATTCACAGCAGAGCTCTGCACATTACTTCCTTCTTTTGCCAATGCGGAGAGGGGGTGTGTGCTTTTTCTCCAATCAGCTGTCTTGGCTGTATGTCAATAATCCACTCCCAGTGCTGAACTGGAAGAGAAAATCTGTAACAAAATGTGCATTTTCTAAAGGATATATAAAGCTGAAGACAGCAGATATACATGTAAAACGTATGTAGGGAGATTTGTTTGTGTATCATCGTCACTGGGTATATGTGAGGGGTTACATCCACTTTAAGTTACATTACAGTTTTTCTCAATAAATCTACTTGCCCACGCAGGCCAAAGTGACAGTGTCTCTGGCAAAGGCCCTCTCCAACTCCTGATACTCACCTTACCAGTGATCCCCCATTTTTGGGTATGGGGGATCATGTGACATGACATTCTTAGCTGTACCAATTGCTAGACCTAAAAACTGTCACATGACTGAAGGACTGATGCCATTATCTCCCTGGTCTCCAACACTGCTGATTTCAGTGCCAGTTGCAATGGAGGAAGAAGCAAGGCTAGGGAGAGCTGGCAAGATGAATAGAATAGGGCTGGGTGAAGGCACTTTGCAGAGACACTGTCACATTTCCATGAAGGAGTGTTTCACATTTAAAGTGGTTGTAAACCCTTACATATACCCAGTGAAGTGACTGGCCTCAGGTAATATACAGAGATGAAACAAATCCTCCTACATAAGGTGCGCCTGTTTATCTGCAATATTCTCTTCTCTCTCCCCCCCCCCTTCACACAGCACACAAGAACAGAGCTGAGGCTGTCAATCACAGGCTGTGTGCTGGAGCGCCGTCCCCTGTCACCTTATTTTCTCTTGGTGTCAGGAAAACTTGTCAGAAGTGATTCATGCAGATAGCAGAGGAACGAGGCAGCAGAGAAAAATGACACCTAATGTTCTAGATAGGGACGAGCACACACTATAGAGGGATATGCTTTGTTCATATTTGATGTCTGAGGTTTACAACCACTTAAACTACATACAAACGTTACTTTTTTTAGCTTTGTAATCACTGTCCTGTTTATATTTCTATATGTGTCTCCACCTGTAGAGAGATTTTCCCCCACTTCCTGTCCCTGTAGTGCCTGTAGAAGAAATTGGGGGATCGGTTGTTACCAGGACAGGAGGGCACAGATGGCAATGAAAACATTGTCAGAAGGTCTAACCCATGAGTGCTCAATCTGTGGCCCTCCAGCTGTTGCGGAACTACAAGTCCTATGAGGCATTGCAAGGCTGACAGTTACAAGCACGACTCCCAAAGGCAGAAGCATGATGGGGCTTGTAGTTCCCCAACAGCTGGAGGGCCAAAGGTTGAGCACCCATGGTCTAACCCTTCTGCATTCCATCAAAAATGTGCTTTTGTTTTGTCTGCGTCCCAGATGCAGAGATTTTTTAAAACTGTAATTCAAGAGATTTTCTAACACTTTCTGGTCTGAAAGAAAATGAGCGTAAAGCTTCCCTGTAGTAAAATCTTCCCTTCTCCAGACAGCAATACAAACCTGACAGAGGCTCTAACCATTCTCTGCTTTATCTAAACAAAAAAAATGTTTCCGCTGGAGCTTAGCTTTAAGGCTCAGTTCACACTGCCAGGGCCTGAAAGTGGTACCAGGTGACTTTCTGGTGATTTGCTAGCGGCTTGAGTATAGACTTAATGCGACTTTGAAGCGACTTTGACACAACTTTCAGGGAATGCCTGGGTAATCTTCCTGTAATATCGGATCCAAATCAATATAGACGAGGATCCGACTTGGAGGCGACTTCCATTAAAGTCTATGGGCACAAGTAGGATAGAAGTCACCTTGAAGTAGAACAGGAACCTTTTTTTAAAGTTGGAGCAACTTCAGTAGTGCTAATTAACACAGTTCTCATTGACTAAGATGGGATTTCACATGTCATGCGACTTGGGGTCTCACAAGTCGAAACCCTTAAGCGTTGGAGGTTCTAAATATAAAATAATTGCTATTGGACTTGGTTATTAGTGGAAAATTAGTGGTTAGAAGATGTACTGTTCCCATGGTCCTTTGGGGCCCACCCAGAATCTGATTTAATGATATGTATCTGGTTTCACTTTCTCCCTCTTTAACCCAATTGTGCATCAATAAAGTATGTTTAGCATTAAGAAGTAGAAATCATGTTCACAAACCTGATTGTGTTATGTTTTCATGTTATTATTTTTGAGTAGAGCGGGGGTCTCCAAACTTTCTAAACAAAGGGCCAGTTTACTGTCCTTTAGGCTTCGGGGGGCCACACTGTAACCCGTTGGAGTAGAGATTACCCCAGCATCTGAGGGAGTAGAAAATGCCCCAGACTTGGTGATCAGTGGAAGTAAAAAAAAAACCATAACGCCTATAAAGAATAGTGCCCCATCATTGGTATCAGTGGGAGTAATAGGACCCCATTATTGGTGTCAGTGGGAGTAATAGGACCCCATTATTGGGGGAATTATGCCCTATCATTCGTATAAATGGGAGGAATTATACCCCCCCCCCCCGTTTGTGTCAACTGACAATGCCTTATTGTTGGTGTGAGTGGAAGGAAACAGTGCCCCAAGGGCCAGATAAAATCAAGAAAGGGCCACATCCGGCCCCAGGGCCGCAGTTTGGAGACCACTGGAGTAGACCCTGACTGACATTTGTGCATCAGAGCCCATGAGACATTTAGCTCTACCATTTTATTTGACACTTTATATTCCAAACATATTTCTTTTTTATGTAATCAACTAGAAAAACACAAGATTAGGAAAAGATGGTTGAAATGACATTTGGTATATCAGCTCTATCATGCATAGTTAACCAATACTTAAGAATAAATGTCAGGTTTAAGGGACAAATACTGAACAGCTGATAAATAAAGAGGTTTTTGGTTTAAAGAGACATTCGCGTTATTGGGATGAGCCTTAGAATATTCATGTCACCAAAGCTCCACCTTGTGGCTACTGTAGGGTGCTGCCGCTATTTTGAGATCTATAAGAATGTATGCACATCCTGTGTTACAATTTGGGGCGATATACACGGTTCAACAGGTTTGCCTTAACTGACCATCTAAAGGCCCATTGGGTCTTCTTATGCAGAGGCTGGCCAATGCTTGCTCAAACCTTGTATTTATTTTTATGATAAAGACAAAGAATAATGCACACTTAGTACATCTCAGCTTGCTCATAAAATGGATGATAATAGCACATGATGTGTTGTTATTACAGCTTGTTCTCCTGTAGATATAAATGCAGATTGAATGAACACTGTGCATATATACAGCATCCCTCACACTATGCATTGGATGCATTCTAATATGCTAAATATGTAGAAACACCCACAAACACTTCATATTTGCATTACAAATGCATATGATATATTTTCTGTTTCAATAAGTACAGTGGGGAAAATAATTATTTGATCCCCTGCAGATTTTGTACATTTGCCCACTTACATAGAAATGAAGGGCCTATAATTTTTATCATAGGTGTAGTTTAAATGATAGAGACAGAATATCAACAAAAAATCCAGAAAAAACGCAAGATACAAATGTTATAAAATGAGTTGCAGTTCAGTGAGGACAATAAGTATTTGATCCCCAAGCAAAACATGACTTAATAATTGGTGGAGAAACCCTTGTTGGCAAGCACAGAGGTAAGACAATTCTTGTAGTTGGTTACTAGGTTTGCGCACATTTCAGGGGAGATTTTGGTATACTCTTTTTTACAAATCTTTTCTAAATCCTTAAGGTTTCTTGGCTGTCACTTGGCAACTGGAAGTTTCAGCTCCCTTCATACATTTTCTATAGGATTAAGGCCTGGAGACTGGCTAGGCCACTCCATGACCTTAATGTGCTTCTTCTTGAGCCACTCCTTTATTGCCTTGGCAGTATGTTTTGGGTCATTGTCATGCTGAAAGACTGATCCATGACCCATCTTCAGTGTTCTGGCTGAAGGAAAAAGGTTCTCATCCAAGATTTTACAATACTTAGCCCTGTCCATTGGCCCCTCAATGCAGCAAAGTCAATCTGTACCTGTAGCAGAGAAACAGCCCCAAAGCATCATGTTTCCACCTCCATGCTTGACTGTAGGGATGTGTTCTTAGGGTTATAGTCAGCATTTTTCTTCCTCCAAACATGGATAATCCCCCTCCTCAAGAAGGCACATGTACAGTCATGCCAATGAACATCTAAATGATTCAGAGAAGGATTGGGAGAAAGTTCTGTGGTCAGATGAGACCAAAATTGAGCTCTTTGGCATTAACTCGACTCACTGTGTTTGGAGGAAGAAAAATTCTGACTATGACCATAAGAACACCATCCCTACAGTCAAGCATAGAGGTGGAAACATGATGCTTTGGGGCTGTTTCTATGCTGAAGGAACAGGCTGACTTTGCCACATTAAGGGGCCAATGGATGGGGCCATGTATAGTAAAATTTTGCATGAAAACGGTCTTCCCTCAGCCAGAGCACTGAAGATGGGTTGTGGATGGGTCTTCCAGCAGGACAATGACCTAAAACATACCGCCAAGACAACAAAGGAGTGGCATAAAAAGAAGCACATTTATGTCATGGAGTAGCCTAGTCAGTCACCAGACCCTAATCCTATAGAAAATGTATGGAGGGAGCCAGTGGCGTTGTTAGGTGGGTGCGGGGGGTGCGGGTAGCACCCGGGTGACACCCGCCAGAGGGGTGACACCCGTAGGTAGCGGCACGCACTGTTAACACTGCCCGCTGCCCTGATCTGTGCCTCAGGTCTTGCGCTGTGTCCCTCAGCGCAGCGGACTGAAGCCGCCTCCCCCTCCTCTCTGTTTACATCCACACAAGAGGAGGAGGAGCCCGAAGGGACACACACCGCTGTGTGTATATATACAGCATCCCTCACACTACTGCGCTGTTCTGAGGTCTGTAAACTTTATGTATATGTGGGTGGATATGTGCAGGGGGTGTTTATACTAATGGGGGGTCTGCACTGAGGGGGGATTCTATACTAATGGGGGGTCTGCACTGAGGGGGGATTCTATACTAATGGGGGGTCTGCACTGAGGGGGGATTCTATACTAATGGGGGGTCTGCACTGAGGGGGGATTCTATACTAATGGGGGCTCTGCACTGAGGGGGGATTCTATACTAATGGGGGTTGGCACTGAGGGGGGATTTTATACTTATGGGGGGTTTGCACTGAGGGGGGGTTCTATACTAATGGGGGTTGGCACTGAGGGGGGGATTTTATACTTATGGGGGTCTGCACTGAGGGGGGATTCTATACTGATGGGGGAGTCTGCACTGAGGGGGGATTCTATACTAATGGGGGGTCTGCACTGAGGGGGGATTCTATACTAATGGGGGGTCTGCACTGAGGGGGATTCTATACTAATGGGGGGTCTGCACTGAGGGGGGATTCTATACTAAATGGGGGTCAGCACTGAGGGGGGTCAGCACTGAGGGGGGGTGTATGTACTGATGGGGGGTCTGCACTGAGGTGGGAGGTTGATACTGATGGAGGGGGGTCTGCAGACTCTGCACTGAGGGAGGGTGTCTGTACTGATGGGGGTGTCTGCAATAAGGGATGGGAGTCTGTACGTCTATACTGAGAAAGGGGGTCTGCACTGAGCGGGGGTCTGTACTGATGGAGGGGGGTCTGTACTGAGGGAGGGGAGTCTGTACTTAGTGGGGGGGTCTATATTGATGGAAGGGGGTCTGTGCTGAGGGAGGGGGGCTATATTGATGGAGTAGGGTCTGTAGTTAGTGGAGGGGGGTCTATACTGAGGTAGTTGGTGGAGTAGGGGGTGACACCAATTTTTTCGGCACCGGGTGACACCAACCCTAGTGACGCCACTGGAGGGAGCTGAAACTTCCAGTAGCCAAGAAACAGCCAAGAAACCTTAGGGATTTAGAGAAGATCTGTAAAGAAGAGTGGACCAAAATCCCTCCTGAGATGTGTGCAAACCTGGTCACCAAGTTCTGATGGGGACATCTGATGTAAAGGTGGGCTCTTATGGGGACATCTGATGGAAAAGAAGACTCTGATGGGGACACCTGATGTAGAGAGGGACTTTGATGAGGACACCTGATGTATAGGGGGATGCTGATGGGGACACATGTTGTAAAGGGGCATCTGATGTAAAAGGGGGCTATGATGAGGACACCTTATGTTAAGTGGTTTTATTTTCTTTTACTTGAAATGTGGATATGGTTAGCCTACTGTGATGGGCACAGTGAGGCTGCAATTAATGGGCACAGTGAGGCTGAAATTGATCGGCACAGTGAGGCTGCAATTAATAAGCACAGTGAGGCTGAAATTTATGGGCACAGTGAGGCTGCATATGATGGGCACAGTGAGGCTGCAATTGCGGGGCACAGTGAGGCTGAAATTGAGGGGCACAGTGAGGCTGCATATGATGGGTACAGTTTTATCTAGCAGCAATGATACATAATCACCTGACAAATGGCTATTTACAGTCCTGCATTACTAACAGTTTAATTTTTCAGTTTGTTTGCCCCCCCCCCCCCCAAAAAAATTTTGAGCACCAGCCACCATTGACCATTGACAAGAAATGTCTTACCTCTGTGCTTGCCAACAAGGGTTTCTCCACCAAGTCTTAAGTCATGTTTTGCTTGGGGTTTAAATACTTATTTTACTCACTGAACTGCAGCTCAAATTATAATATTTGTATCATGAGTTTTTTTTTTTTTTTTTTGGTTGAGGACACCTGATTTATAGGGGGATGCTGATGGGGACACCTGTTGTAAAGGGGGGCTCTGATTGGGACACCTGATGTAAAAGGGGCACTTGTTGTAAAGGGGGTCTCTATCATTTAAAATACACCTATGATAAAAATTATAGACCCCTTACTTTTTTGTAAGTGGGCAAACTTACAAAATCTGTAAGGGATCAAATCATTATTTTACCCACTGTATATTCAATATTTTAGTACAAGTAGATGCCAATTGAATATACAAATATTGGGCCGTGCATATATTATTACAGTCATGTAGAGTGGAACGTTATATAATATACAGTATATGCTATATTTTTAACATATATTTTCAACATGTGCAAGTGAATCATGAAATTTAGATTTGACAATAAGTGCTTGAACATAGGAAAAGCTAACTGGCTACATTTGTAAAAGTCAGAAATTCAACAGAAGGTCTGTGTTACATTATATTACAATACAATAATGTTACAATACATCAAAATCAGATATTAATTTTGGTACATTTTTATTACCTGGACCTTGTGGTGATGTACTGGAAAGTATCCACTTAACCAGGCAGCACTTCATCAGAGTTCTGCGGGTGAGACGTGGCCTTTGCCACTTCACTCCATCCTTCTTCTCAGGGGAAGTTTGCCCAGGGTCTCCAAGCAAACTGCCATCATTCTCCTTAATGTCATCTTGCTGCACATAGACATAAAGATACTGCATGTCAGCTGGTATTGCAAGTGATATTATATCATTTATATTTACACATCTGTCATGTAGGCCTCATTCACAAAAGGCGTACAATACCGTATGCCTGTGCAGGGCCATATTTCCCCACACGGGGATGCACCGGTGTGCTTCCCTGTGTGGGAAGTCCCAGTAATTCTCTCCTGCCTCCATGTTGCTAAACAAACCTATGACACCACTCTCATCAAAGCTCTTTCATCCATTTTTCATCAGCTCTTTTTTATGGTTAATTCCCTACTTCACCCCCCTCTGCCTTCACCTACTAGCGCACTTAACCCCTTCATGCCTAAGCCTTTTTCTGACACCTGTTGCTAACAAGTTAAAATCTGTATTTTTTGCTAGAAAATTACTAAGAACCCCCAAACATTATATGGATATATATTTTAACAGAGACCCTAGAGAATAAAATGTCAATCCTTGCAATATTTTATGTCATACTGTATTTGCACAGCGGTCTTTCAAATGCAATTTTTTTGGAAGAAATACACTTTCATGAGTATAAAAGAAAAAAACAGTAAAGTTATCCCAATTTTTTTGTATAATGTGAAAGATGATGTTAAGCCGAGTAAATAGATACCTAACATGTCATGCTTTAACCACTTCAGTCCTGGAAAGATTTACCCTCTTAATGACCAGGCCATTTTTTGCGATACGGCACTGTGTGGTTTTAACTGACAATTGCGCGTTGTGCGACATTGTAACCAAACAAAATTGATGTCCTTTTTTTCCCAACAAATAGAGCTTTCTTTGGGTGGTATTTGATCACCTCTGCTGTTTTTATTTTTAGTGCTATAAACAAAAAAAGGCAGACAATTAAAAAAAAAAAAAAAAAATATATATATATATATACTGTATATATATATATATATATATATATATATATATATATATATATATATATGTATATATATATATATATATATATATATATATATATATATATATATATATATATATATATGTATATATATATATATGTATATATATATATATATATATATATATGAAGTTGATAGCCAATAGCTGCCCTAGCGTCGGTTTTTGTCCGTCGGACTAGCATACAGACGAGCGGATTTCTGGCTCCGGCGGAGTTACGACGTAAAGATTTGAAGCCTGTTCCAAATCTAAAGTCTGTCAGATTTGCGACTGGAAAAGTCCGCTGAAGGTCCGGTGAAGCCCACACACGATCGGATTGTCCACCAGATTTGGTCCGTTGGCGTCCGTCAGACCAGTCTGGACGAGAAGTCCGACCGTGTTTACGCCCCATTAGACCTTTACACTGACTTTGACACAGTCAACCATTCCTCTTCCTTTTTCTGTTGGGGTACCACAAGGCTCCTCCTTGGGCCCCTCCTATTCTCTCTATACACCTCTTCTCTGGGCCAGATGATGACCTCCCATGTCTTCCAATATCACCTCTACGCTCATGACACCCAAATCTATCTTTCTACTCCCCAGCTCACCCCTCGATCTCATGTGTAACAAAATTACTGAGCAACTTATCAGTATGGACGTCACACCATTATCTCAAACTCAATCTGTGTACAACTGTGCTTGTAATATTTCCTACTCCCAGATCCCCCCTTATGACTTTACTATTGAAATCAATAGCACAATTATTTATCCCTCCACATATGGAAGGTTGCTAGGTATAATCATAGACTCTGACCTTTCCTTCAACCCCTTATCCAATCACTGCCCTACACCAGTATGTCCGATTAGCTCCTACGCTGTCTGCCTTTAGGCAATTCCTGAAAACACATTTATTCAGGGAAGGCTACCCCACCTTCACCTAAAAAAACTGTACTTAGGCCCCTCCATCAAGTCCTCCCCCAAAGCTATTATCTCTTGTACCACTTTCCCCTCCCTTTAGATTGTAAGCTCCATGAAATTGCAAACTGTTGGCGCTATATAAATCCTGTGAGTTCAGGGTGTGTGTCCCTGAACTCACCCTGTATGCATTTGGGGACACGCACCTGCACTAACATGGATGTCATATAAGGACACAGCAGCTGAACAGACATAACCAATAGAAATTAATGGGACTTCCCGCATGGAGATGCATGGAACACCTGTGCATCCCCATGCAGGTAAACATGGCCAAGTGCAGGCGTACAGTATTGTATGCCCTGTGTGGACAAGGCCCACACATACAGTTTAAACAAGCCTTACTATAAGGGTATAGGGAATCAATGTAATGTAAACTCGAGCAGTTATACCATATGACAGATGCACCATAATAACCAATAACTTTACTGAACCTGTGCAACTCATAAAGTTTTGACTAATACAGAAGGTAATCAGTAATAACTATGAATAGGGCCAGTGTCAGGAGGCTTTGAGCTTGTGTAGATGGCAGCTGTTGCCAGTCCATAAGGGGTGCAGGGGCGCCACCCCGTAATCTCAATGCGCTGGCCCCTAATTTCCATAGAGTTCTTTGAGGTTTTTTTTAAGTACGTGCTTAGAGCCGGTGGCTCTAATTGGCTTCAAAAAAGTTGGGCTCAGGGCGCAGAGCACAACCCCACCCACTTGTGACACTAGCAAATCAACATTCGCTATTGTCTTCCTGCTTCTCTTCCTGACCAATCAGGACAGGAAGCTCGTCCTAAGACCAGATTGGCCAGGAGGAGAAGTGACCGGATTGGCCAGGAGGAGAAGCCACCCGCGACCTGCATGGGGTAAGTGGGGGGCTGGCGAGAGGGTTAGGGGGGGAGACGAGCATCAGCGGGGAAACCCATTGACAGCTGATGACTAATCAGTTGTTAAGGACACTGTGGCCATCTTCCCGGCCCCGCTCCTTAACAACCAGCTTATACTGCGCCCTGATTGGGCAAAGCTTTGTCCAATCAGAGCGCAAAATGCACTGTGCAGCACGCAGTGCATTGAAGGGCATTCAGCGGGGCGAACACCCGCCAAACACCCTGCAAATTTGGGTGTTGGATGAACGGGCAAAACAGCCAATGTGCGGCCGACCTCATGCTCGGGCCAACCCATTCGCCCCAACACTAGTAGTAATTGTATATGTTATATTATTTTTTTAGTTGCTATTACGTGGAGTTACCTTTTAACTGGTGAGTGTTATTTTTTACAGAAACACAGAGAAAAATATTTTAGAGGAAGGGTGGGAAAGGAGGATTAAGCATTTCTGAAAAGATTGACTCTCAGAGTGTGTTTAAAAAATAGGATTGTTTTACATGACGGGTCAAATTTATAACACATGACCATTATCATAGATACCTGTATAAAAAATCCAGACAGAGGGCAATCTAGGCAAACAGTTTGATTAAAAACAAAATGCAATATTAGATGCAAGGGAGAAAACAGTAGAATCAAATGATAGCAAGAGGAGGAAGCCTTCTTGCAGTTTGCTCAGTGAGGTGTAAAAGTTCATGTGTGCATCGGAAAACCAGGCCAAGCTCCTCCCTGCTGTCACTGCTCATTACCTTTCCACTAGTCACGTAGAGAGAAACAGCATTTATAAGGAACAAGCCTTTTATCCCTTGAGAAGAAAGAGTTAATTTTTCATCAGGCTCATAGTATGAATATTTCAGGTAGTTAAGCCTAAGACATGTTTGTCTCAGTCCCACGAGTATGTCTGCATGCAAAGGGTAAATAAGGGCTAATTTATAAGATTGTTCTCAATCTGCTTTATAGATGAAGTCAGGAGTCATCCTACTTAAAGGGGCTTTCCATTAAGACGAAGAACCCTGTAACTATGCTTTTGCACAAAACAGGAGATATATTTTGATATTTTGATGTACAGGTGATCCTGAGGATGCAACGGGTTTGTTTAGTAATAATGACATGTTGAGTACATTTTTTTTCTTTGAGCTGTGAGACCCTCCAAGGGAGCCGTGCTACCATAGAAGTCCACACAACCCAAACCAAGGTCATGAGTTTGGTTGGGATTTTCAGTATGAATCTTGCCTTTAGGATGCATTGGGGCAGAATTGTCTGGTTCAGTGAATTATCTCCTGTAGTCGTGTGTATCCTGAAGTAAGGGCCAGTTCACAGCAGAACGCGGTGCAGAAAACCCAGCATTCTGTGCGCATTTCCTGCACCGTAGTCATAAGGCACTGGTTATTTTTTTTTTGCATTCTTTTATTTAAGAGATTTAAAGTATTACAATGCAAAGAAAACACATGAGAAGCACTCACTACAAACAGTAAATACAAACCAATATATGAATAATAAAAAAATAAATAATAATAATAGAAATTAATTAAACAAAAAAAATCCTTTCCCCTATCATAGTATGGACAAAGAGATTTGAAAATGCTGTGTTATAATAAATATTACATGACATATTACACAATGAATAATGAGGTAATAGCATGTATAATCGTGGAGAAAAAAAAATAGGTAGCATAGTGATGATTATTATTCATATATAGTATATGGTATAAGACCAGAAAAAACAAAGGGGGGGGGGGGGGTTGGAGGGGGGTGGTAGAGAGGGTGTTAGGGAGATTAGTACCCCTGATCTAATCGGGGAGAATAATTGGTTCATAGATATAAAGATTTTATATAGGCGATGAAACAATATTTACCCTAAGGGCTCCATGAAGAGGAAGGGAAAGAGTTAAGGCCCATACACACGATCGGATTTTCTGACGGGAAATGTTGGATGTCAGGCTGTTGGCGGAAAATCCGACTGTGTGTATGCTCCATTGGACAATTGGTGATGAACTTTGCGCTAAACAAAAGTCCAAAGTACAAACACGCATGCTCGGAAGCAGAAGCGGTCGGTCTTGTAAACTAGTGTTCCTAATGGAGAATTAACATTCGTGACATGGCAAATTATGAAATCTCCAAATGCAGCGCACAATTCTCTTCTTCTTTAATGGGATAATAATGAAGCTGCTTTGCTGGTGATACTGATGGAGTTATTGCAAACTAATTTTCAAAGGCTTTTTTTTTTATAGTGATATCAAGAATACAACACCATAGTAGTTTTTAAGGTCAAAGATACAACTATGTTGGTGTCCCTTGTCAATTTTACATAGTATTTTTTAAAATGTAACTGCCTACTCCCAAACTGTCATTTGAAGTAAAACACATGGCCAGGTATCATTCTACACATTTTTTTATTCTGCATTAAAAAAATAACATTAGACATGTTATATGCCAATAGAACTTAACCAAAAAGTGCATTTTATGCATCCAAAAATATAGAAATATACCAAATCAAATCATTATTCAACCAAAAAAATAATGTCAAAGCAATAAATGTCCAGTTCAATAATAAATAACACGTTATCTCCTTTGATTCCGCAACATGGCTGGTTGTCGAACGGCTGTTCAGAAACAAACTGAAAAGCGCAAAACTCAAAAGCGCTAAATGATAAATGCAAAAAGAAAAGCGCGAATCAACACTCACCAAACTTCTACTAACACGAAATTAGCAGAAGGAGCCCAGAGGGTGGCGCTAAAGAGCTGAATAACCACATAGTACGTGACTACGTTCGTAATTGTTGGCCAACATTTGTGTGATCATATGTATGCAAGACAAGTTTGCCCTTCGGGCAAAATTCCACGGTTTTGTTGTCGGAAAGTCCGATCGCGTGTACGAGGCTTTAGGATATGGATGAATTCTTCAGAATGGGAGTAGTCCTTCCAGGGGTGACCATATATTGCTAAATTTAATTGTTGTTCATTTAAGAAGACTTGTAAGATTTTCCATATGTTTTATTTCCTGAACTCGATGGCACCATTGCCGTATAGTAGGCAGTGAAGAGGATTTCCAAAGAGCTGGAATGCAGCTGGCAGTAAAAACAGACAGTTGTCTTGTGTTTCTTACCAACCACCTCCAAAGTTACATGGTGGATAGAGGGGTGAATCCACATTGCCATGGCCATGATGCTTCGCTTCACTGTGCAGCAATTATAACTTGGCATATTGAAGTCAACAGCAACCATGTGCCAAACAGGGCTATGGTAGTTGTGATGTGCTAGTTCAAAGTAAAGTCCCCTATGGCATTGGTACTTCAACCCCCGGGCCGAGGACTGGTGCTGGTCTGTGGCCTGATGATGACCGAGCCGCACAACAGGAGGTGAGCGGCGACTGCGGTCCACATAAGGCTATCACAGACCGTGGTTCCTGCTCACCTCCTTCTGTGCGGCCATGCCTGAGTGTCTTCTCCCGACTCCTTCGCCCGCCCCACCGACAATGTCATCCTATCAGCATGGCAGGGGGTGGGAGGAGCTGCCGATTGTAATGGAGAGCTCCTCCCACTCTCTGACCTGCTAATAGAATAACATCATCAGCAGGGCAGGCGGAGGAGCCGAGAGAGGACACATGGACTGATAACAGCCCCTGCCCTGTCAAAAGGTAGGAGTCCTGTGCAGGGGAGGCAGAAACTGGAATGAGGAAGGGTCCTGTTAGAGGGGAAAGGGGGGATAGACTGCAGGGGCACTGTGATGGATGAGGTTATAATTGCTAGGGGCACTTAATATAAAGGGGATTGTGAAGGAGCACTGTAATCCTTACGGTGCAGGCCCCTTTATATCACAGTGCCCCCTTTACAGTGCAGTCCCCTTTACATCACAGCTCCCCTTTAAAGAAGTTCCACAGTATCCTCAGTTCCCCATCACATCACAGTCCCCCTTTACATTACAGTACCCCTTTACATTACAGTACCCCTTTACAGAGCAGTCCCGGTTACATTAAGGTAAAGGGGCACTGTGATGTAAAGGGGACTGCACTGTAAAGGGGCACTGTAATGTAAAGGGGGGCTGTAATGTGAAGGGGAACTGAGGACACCTGGGCTGCTTTAAAGGGGAACTTAAATGTAAAGGGGGACGGTGGTCACTGATATAAAGCGGGGACTGTGCAGTGAATGGGGGGCTGAGGACGGAGTGACTCCATGTATATCCCATCCCCCGACCTATCCACCAACAACACCCCCCCCCCGCATTTAGGAGGCAGCAGCGATCTCTCTTTTTTTTGCAGTAAAGTCTGCAGCTTGTGTGAAAAGGGACTAAATCCTCTCTTCTAAACGCTGTCCCTAAAAGAGTCTCTGAAATTAATGTGTATCTAAAGCAGTCCATACACAGAGCCAATTTCTTTCCTGCAATCACGGGCTTGACAGGGTAATCCCTCCCGCCTAGCCATTGTATTCTTCTGGTGATTGAAGCTGTCCGTGTTGGGAAAAAACAATGATTATTACTAGCGGCTATGTTAGCCGCAGCGATAATCGGATGCAAGGCTGGTTGTACCTAATCAACTTGGTACATTCAGCCTGTCCATACATGATTTAAACCGATTATGGCTGGTCTAAAGCCCAAACATTTTCTTTTATTTTGAGTAAGAAAGGGTTAGCCACCCTGTCAGATTTATATTGTCGTTTGTGTCCCTGATTGGAAGATTTACTTTTGTCTGTTTGTCTTAGTGACCATTGTCTACGGAAGTGAAAGTGGGGAAAAATCCACAATTTTTAATTTTCACTGAAATAGGTATAGAGGGTATAGGTATAGAGGGGAACTCTTCCAATAGGTATAAGTGTTGCTGTAATAACTGCCAGAGGATTACTCTTACTTTGCAGAGATTTTCTTTCACTTCCTGTTATATTTACAGGGCATGGAGGGACATATCTGCACTAGGGCACAGGTTTTAACCTCCCCTACAGTCAGGAACTATAAAGCAGACACAGACAGAAAGTGCAGTGAAAAATCACACCTTTAATGAAATGGCAAAAATAACACAGTTCAGGAACGTAGTAAAAAGACAGAAGCAAGGGTTTGAATGCCGGCGCAGGTAATCAGACGAGGCGGGGTCAGGAAACCAGAAGTCAGCATAGTCAGGAGCAAAAATCAGGAACAGGATTTGGAAGGGAATTCAGCCAGGCCAAGTCATACACAGGAGCACCAGAAGGAAACACTTAGAAATCATAGACCATGCAAAGGCAAGGAGGAAATGTACTAAGCTGCTTAAATAGCAACAGGGGGGCTGGCTGTAGGCTGGACTTGGGAGGCAGGTTAACAGTAACCAGGTGTGTCACTGAGGTAACAACGAGTAGCTGGTAATTAACCAACAGCTGAAAAAAGAAAAGATCTACTTGTTACGTAGCTGGAGCCCAGCCCTGACACCTACTCTTTCCAAATCATGTCGAGAGCCCAAGAACATAGAGTTTGTGTGAGAGCATTGTACACTTTGGGGAAACTGGCTTAAAAACCCTCTATGATGAACCAGGTACGTCTTAAGATGGCCACACATGTATAGATTTCTTTTGTTTAGTCTGTGGGCTGAATGAAAGAATTTTAACAAATTCTCCCATCTACATGTGGATAGATGAATAACCACTGATGGGCAATTTTATTCTGACAGCCGGCATTGCTGGCTGTCAGAATACTCAAAAAGTGCCTGCATTTGATTGGATGCAGGCACTGTTTGGTTGATAATTTTCCAACAGGCTGCTTTGACAAAAGTTGATTAAACAATGGACTTTTGTTGAATGGACCAGCTACTGCTTGAATCTTGGCTGAGCAAGCAGGAATGGCCAAAATGTGAGTGATATATGGCCAACTTAACGTAGAAGACTCATGAGGTTTGCAGAAAGTCTTCTGCTTTTTCAACAACTGTTATCAACATTGGCAGAAGGGTCCAATGTTGTTTAGTAGGGCTGCAACACAATGCTACACAATGCTAAAAGACAATCTGATACAGTATCAGATTGTCTTTTGTTCTACAATAAAGTTTACTCCAAAGACTTGCAGCACAACAAGCCAGGTTTGCAGCACTGCACCCTAATCCTGCAGAAGGGCTGAATGCCTAAAGTGCTTTGTCTTGAATATAGGAAAACAGGGCCATTTTATACAGATTATATAACCTACTTACTAAAATCTCATACGAGCTTTAACATGTAAAAGCAGAAATGTGTCTTGAAAACAAAAAATTGTATGCAACATTTTTTTTATACAAAAGAGGCATACTATGCCAATACACGGTATACTAATCTGCACATTGTTTTGCTTTGTCTTTTAGGTTCTTTGCAGTGAACCCAAGGAAGAAATTAAACCTCAATAGTGTATTAATGTGCTTTTATTAAACAAAATGCTGTACCCACAAGCTATTACAATCATAGGAACACAAAACAAGACTGACATATATACATACAACAAGCATGTACAAACACTACCTATCTATACAATAGGAATATGCTAAAAGTTACTTAGCAGAGGTTATAGCGACTTCCACAATCTCTGTAGGCAACCATGACCCTGGCTGTACTCTAATGATTGCAGGAAATCAGGTGATAGTGTCATCATCAGGTGTAGTTTCTTCTGGCACGGGCCTTCCTTGTTCTTATGTCATTATAGAACCCTGGTTGCCTGCGGAGCTTTTGAACCCGCCATAACCTGAGCTAAGTAGCTTTTAGCATATTCCTATTGTAGGTAGTGTTTGTGCATGTTTGTTGTATGTACAGAATATCTGTCAGTCTTGTATTGTATTCCTATAATTGTAATAGTAACACGTGCTTGCATTGCTCAGCGCACAATTCTGGCATCTGTTGGGTACCGAGATGAATTAACTCCCATGTGCATTCAATTATCATCATCCAGCCTCAACCCCAAACCCAAAAGGGGCTTTAACATACAACTTAATTTCAAAAGTCATTTTCAGTGTTTCTAAATCCGAGGGGGTTTGTAAAAATAACAGCAGGTGAACCTTCATTGAATGCCCTCATTCAGGCACTTTCTGTTATAGGGTGATCACACTGATTCCCAGTTGTGCCCCTTTGTTATCACACGAGCATCTGATGGAGACTATAATGCCCTGTACACACGGTCAGATTTTCTGACGGAAAAAGTGCGATCGGATTGTGTTGTCGGAAATTCCGATCGTGTGTGGGGTCCATCATACTTTTTCCGTCTGAATTTCCGACACACAAAGTTTGAGAGCAGGATAAAAAAACAACAAAATCCGATCGGTTAAATTCCGATCGTGTGTACACAAATCCGACGCACAAAGTGCCATGCATGCTCAGAATAAATTAAGAGATGAAAGCTATTGGCTACTGCCCCGTTTATAGTTCCGATGTACGTGTTTTACGTCACCGCGTTCAGAGTGATCGGATTTTCCGACAACTTTGTGCGACTATGTGCATGCAAGACTAGTTTGAGCCAACATCCGTCGGAAAAAATCCATGGATTTTGTTGTCGGAATGTCCGATCAATGTCCGATTGTGTGTACAGGGCATTAGTGTTAATTTCAACATGATCAGGCATTCTGTCAGGGAATCCCTATGAGATGTCTGGTGCGAAGATATGCACATGATATTTCTCACAGAACGGTTACCAAGTGTGTGCGCATGCGTGCAAGAATGAGCACTTGCTCAAACACACATGCACAATTCCTGTTGGTGCCAGGCAGGTTATTTAAAGGATGCTCATGCCTATTTTCTGTGCTGACTGATCTTCAGCTGTTCTGTGTCCTGCATTTAGTCTGTATGATTCCCTTGTTGCTGACCCGGCTTGCTCCTGACCTGATCTTGGATTCTGCTTCTGGCCTGTCGCTAATTCCTGACCTGACTTTGTTCCTGACTTCGGCTTTGCTCATGATTTGGTACCTCACTGCCTGCCTGTTGATGGCCCTGGTTATTCCTGTGACCACGCTTCTGTCTCTGATCCTGGCCTCCTGTCCTGCTCAAGTGCCTGCCTGGCTGTCTGCTGTACCAACTCTGTGCACCGCATAGTGTTCCTGCCTCAAGTCTGCTGAGAGCCCTGACAAGCCACACGTCCTGACATAGCAGGGTAAGCAGAGTGCCCCTTTAACCTGGGCTAGACTTCTGAGCTACTGTTCTTAAACCACTGGTTGCCAGTCTTCTTGGGACCGCATCTCCTGCTGCCAGGTCTCCCATCAATCTCTGCTGGCACCCGTGTTCCTCCTGTCTCTTGGTACTCTCTGTTCCACTTCCAGTGGGGCCTGGGCTGGAGATACAAGAGAGGCTGACCTCATGATTTCAGGCTCCTCTCAGGTACGTGACACATTCAGGTACGTGCATTCCCCAATAACAACAAAAAAAGTACACTTTTTGTTTTACAGCGCACAATGTAAAGAGTATGAACATGAAATGAAATATGATTTCAATTTCAAGTGTAAAACTGCGTAGACAAGTCTCTATCTGACAATATGTGCTTATTAGCCGTACTGTACTGCCATATCTCTAACTCATATCACTTGGTGCTGTCTTGTTGTTCCCTATAAATAATAGAACAATCATTTTTTTTAGCTCTTATGCAGCTGCTTGAAGTATTTGTAGAAAAGGATGATTAAAACAGACAATGTAGTTTTCTCCTCCAGCAAGTCAAATTAAATGGGAAATCAATCTAAGAAGAACATTCTAACATTCTTGGTAAAGAAAGTATTGATTCTTGAAGCATGAATTCTGGATTGTAGACAACCACAAAAAAGACCGGCCTCGTCTGTCAACATGTCTCTAATAAGAACTTGTATTATCCCGCAGCAACCAATCAGATTCCAACTTGAATCCTCCAGCAGTCATTATCATTGCAGATTTGAAAATAACTGGTTGCTGCGGGGTATTGCAGACAAGTCTTAATAACAAGGAGAAATCATGAAACTTCACATTCCCTATAAACCAATAGGGGACATGTTAGCATTGCCAAATGACATTAGAGTGTAAGTGAAAACAAAGCACTTTCTTTCTATGAATAGGAAACTACTACTCCTGAACCTTCCCATATGAACTACACTATATTGCCAAACGTATTGGAACGCCTGCCTTTACGCACACACTTTAATGGCATCCCAGTCTTAGTCCGTAAGGTTCAATATTGATTTGACCCACCCTTTGCAGCTATAACAGCTTGATCTCTTCTGGGAAGGCTGTTCACAAGGTTTAGGAGTGTGTCTATAATTAGTCTGAAACATGTAAGGTGTCTACGCCAGTGTGTAAGACAGCTAGCCCACCAGTATGTATGGGCAGTATGTGCCAGACATACATAATGCGTTGTTTTGGGTATTATGTATCATCAGGGCTTTTTTTCCTCAAAGAATAGGTGCAGGTACTCTTCCCTTGCACTTCACCCCTTGTCTTCGACCCCTATCCACCTCCAAGCACCGTCCTTTGGTTCCACCCCCTACCCGCCTCCCAGTTCTGCCCCTTTTGGAGGATACAGAACCAAGTATCATTTTGTGATACTAAATAATTTGTGTGGAATTTGTAAATGATATCAAGAAAAGCAGTAAAAATAGATCCCTGCAGTCAAATAGCCCCCCCCAGCAACAATAGACCCTAGAGCAACAAAAGACCCCCCCCCCACAAAAGAAAAATACTCCAGCAACAATGGATCCACCCAGCAACAGTGGACGCCCCCTGCAACAAAATACCTCCCCAGCAGCAATAAATAAGCCTCAGCAACAATAGATCCATACCAGCAACAATAGTTCTCCCAGCAGCCAGCATCAATAGACCATCCAGCAGCCAGTAACAATGGACCCCTTCCTCCAAAGTAGATCACAACCAGCAACAATAGATCCCGCAGCGGCAACAATAGACCTCCCCAGCAACAACTGACCCCCCCGCAACAGTAGATCTCCCCCCAAAGGCAGTAGGTCCCCCAGCAGCCAGCAACAACAGACCCTCCAGCACACCCCAGCACCCCTTGCCATTACATATCTTCAGTGCTGAAGGTGCCGGAACTGCGTTCCCCCGCATTCCCACTGAAAAAAAGCCCTGTGAATCATGACCTTCTATTCATAATTGCATTAATACTATATGATCCTCATTGTTGATTTGTACGATTTTACCAACATTTTGGTCTGCCTGTCAAAACATCCATGAGGGGTTTTACCGTGCTTTACACACCAGGTATTTTTTGTTCATCGTTCACACAGTAAGCTTGTTCATTTGTCAATAGAAGCACTGGGTGTTGAATGATTTTTTGATAAAATAAACATTATATTTTTGAGATGAGGTGAATACACCTGAAAGTGTCACAGCTGGCAAAACATGATATTAATTTGATATTTTCACAGCGCAATTTAGTATGTTTTTTCATTTTAATAGGGTTTTGCAGCGCTGGTTGTAATCATTTATTGATTATGTACAGCAGTACTACTACAGCTGATGACAGATCGGCAGCCTCTATCTGTAAAAAACAAAATGTCACTTTTACAGAAATACAACATACTGTATCCACAACTTAGAGTACAGCTTTAAGACATCCCCCAAGCATGTTATTTAACCGCTTCCCGACCGCCTTACACAGATATACTGTGACAGAAGGGCACGTACAGGCAGATTAACGTACCTGTACGTTGCTCTATAAGAGGTGGCTTGTGGGCACGCCCGCCGGGAGCTCTGTGAGTGTGATCACGGTTCCCACAGACTCGATGTCCGCGGGGATATCCACGATCGTCTCGTGGAGAGGAAGAACGGGGAAATGCTAATGTAAACAAGCATTTCCCTGTTCTGCCTAATGACACTGACACTGATCACCGCTCCCTGTAATCGGGAGCGGTGATCAGTGTCGTTTCACACGTAGCCCACCCCCTCCACAGTTAGAATCACTCCCTAGGACACACTTAGCCCCTACAGCGCCACCTAGTGGTTAACCCCTTCACTGCCAGTCACATTTACACAGTATTCAATGCATTTTTAATCGGACTGATCGCTGTATAAATGTGAATGGTCCCAAAATAGCGCCAAAAGTGTCTGATCTGTCCGCCATAATGTCACAGTCGCAATAAAAAATCGCCGATCACCGCCATTACTAGTAAAAAAAAAAATTAATAAATAATAAAAATGCCATAAAACTATCCCCTATTGTGTAGACGCTATAACTTTTGCGCAAACCAATCAATAAACGCTTTTTGCGATTTTTTTTACCAAAAATATGTAGAAGAATACGTATCACCTAAACTGAGGAAAAAAAAAGTTTTTTAATATATTTTTTATAGCTAAAAGTAAAAAATATTGTTTTTTTTTTCAAAATTGTCTGTCTTTTTTTGTTTATAGCGCAAAAAATAAAAACTGCAGAGGTGATCAATTACCACCAAAGAAAGCTCTATTTGTGGGAAAAAAAGGACATCAATTTTGTTTGGGAGCCACGTCGCACGACCGCGCAATTGTCAGTTAAAGTGACGCAGTGCCTTATCACAAAAAGGGCTCTGGTCTTTGGCCAGCCAAATGGTCCGGGACTTAAGTGGGTAAAAGATTTAAATATTTTCAGTGTCACCCTTTAAGTAACATTAAAGGACACTCTTCCCAATAAATGGTTATTTTAAAAAAAGTTTCTTTACATTGGTACGTATCCCTATGCCACTGCCCATGCACATTTTAACAAGGTTTGCAAAATGGCCTTGAAATATTGCATTTAAAAATGTTTTAATAGCTTTCTTGCTGGCTGTAGTTTTGTCACACCTACCACATTATCATCTGGAGATGGTAAGGTCCCTTCCTCATGGGGTGGGCTCTGTTGGAGTCCACCTGCTCAGCGGGGAATCTGTCTGCTGATTCCCGCTGAGCAGGCGGATGGCTGGTCTGTGCCCACTCCACTAATGCAGAGTGGACACAGAATGGCCCATTTTACACTATGGGCAGTTGGATGTAATTGGACTGCCTGTCCATTTACACCCAACTGCCATCTGATCGATCAGACATATGGGGAACAAATCCCCATCTGTTTTAAGCGGATAGGATCGGATGTCGGCAGGTGTCAACGGACACATGTCAGTTGATACTTGCCGCTCCATACTGGAGACTGGAGGGTCCAATCGAGTCTGCTTGAAAATATGTTAGGCAAACCTGATCGATCTGCTAGTGTGAAAGGGGCCTAATACATATTGCCACTGCCACAAAGTTTGGTTCATGGTTTAGAAAAAATTGATACTACATGTTGCGTATGTCCGGCAGAATCACCATCATACGTGACGCAATCAAGTAATTAGGACCACACCACCACCATCCTGCAGCCACGTGTTATGCATGCAGTTGTGGTGCAGTGCTGTGGACCTTTACGGGTTAAAATAGGTGTTCAGTGTAAACAAGCCCTAACAGTGCTACGTACCTGGGAGATTTCGTATTTTGTTTCCCAACAGAAGCAAAACAACACCATAAAAAGAAAGTTCCTTTCACAGTAAAAGCTGAAGTTTTTCTAAAACCAATATAGGGTTATATTCTATCAC
Organism: Aquarana catesbeiana; assembly: GCF_042186555.1. Lineage (NCBI taxonomy): Eukaryota > Metazoa > Chordata > Amphibia > Anura > Ranidae > Aquarana > Aquarana catesbeiana. The sequence goes on along the minus strand of NC_133326.1, from coordinate 597,903,173 downwards.
CATTTTCAATACAAATACTGCTTGGTGCAGCTAGGTTTCAAAAAACAGCTTACATTTGGGACAGAGCTTTAGTGCTGTTGGTTATATATAGGACACTTTTTCTTTTTAATACTGGATTAACAATGCACTCTGATCAACATGAAGCGCAGTGAGAATAAATGCACAAAGGCTGCAAGAGGGATTGAGAGAATTGGGTCTATTCATCAAAGGTTCTAATTTATCTCATGCAGGATAAATAAGACTTATTATTATCTTATTCTATGCAGCTTGTTCATCAAAGTGTTTAAAATAGCTCCCATTTTCATGCAAGATAAAAAAAAAATAACCTTTAAGGAAGAAGGAAATGAAGAAAGAATGTGAGCTCTACAGGGAGAGATAATAAACACTAGAGAATGAGGTTGAGAAGAAGTGACACCAAGGGAAGGAGACTCACAGGAAGCACGGAGAAGTCAAAAGAGGAAACAATGAAGGCAAGAGGACACCCAAGGCTGTAATTGAGGGCATAGAGCCATACACATAGACAGTATGTATGATGATTCATTTTTACACCCTTTTATCAACAATCAGATGATGTGCTCACTGCTTATCATCAAGAAAATTGACTGGATAGAAGGCACCTCCGGGAGCTTGTACTTACCTTCAACTTACCACCCTGTTCACCAGCTGAAAACCCAAGAATAATCCAGCATTTGTAGTTATGGAGGAGCATGTGACTATATCCACTAACTATGCTGCATTGCATGCCTTAGTGACCATTTGCAGTCCCAGCATGCAGCGGTAATGGCAGAGTCATTAGCACTGTGTAAGTTTTGACCAAGAGCTGAGGCTTACACAATCGGTATTTGGAGGGCTCAGGTGAGCAAATAGGGTGGCAAATGATTTAGTGAAATGTAAGTATAAGAAATGCAGGGTGTCTGCTATCCAGTGAGCTGCCCCGAAGGAGCAAATTACTAATTTTGATTAAAAAAAAAAAAACATTACTAGGGGTACATCATTATGATGCTCTGGGAGTTGGAAGGGCTTGGTGAGCTTTCCACTATCAGGAATTTCTGAAACTCTGCCATCTAGGTGCCTGCACTTTGTATTTGCAGCAGCTTTATTTGGATTTGCTCTAAGCAAAATTCTCCATTTGGACTTTACATCCCACTAGTGAAGATGGCATTCTTGCTTCTGCTACTTAGAGTCTTATGCGTGCTCCCAGCAGGCTCCTGAGTATGCCAAATGGAAGTAGATATACCTTTGCCTTTTAAGAAGTCAATATTTGCATGGAAATTTTAACAGATACCAGTAATACTCAGCAAAAGCAATCCCTCTCTGGCCAGTCCCCACTCTGCAATGCAACATGCAAGTGCTGCAGTGGATATAGGGCTAATATGGGGCAAAAATATACAAGTTAAGCCACTTTAAACATGTGTAGGGATCTATTGCCCTCTACTTTCTGAACTTGTAAATGCCTGTAACAATATTATGTATACACTTCCTGCCCCTGGGTCGTTGGCTTTGAAACTCTGGAAGAGGGAAGTGGGGAGAGAGAGAAAGAGAGAAAGACTCAACAACATATCCTACATAGTTACATAGTAGGTGAGGTAAAAAAAAGACAGAAGTCCATCAAGTCCAACCTATGTGTGTGAATATATGTCAGTATTACCTTGTATATCCCTGTATGTTGTGGTCGTTCAGGTGCTTATCTAATAGTTTCTTGAAATTATCGATGCCACCAGCTGAGACCACCGCCTGTCGAAAGGGAATTCCACAGCCTTGCCACTCTTACAGTAAAGAACCCTCTACGTAGTTTAAGGTTAAACCTCTTTTCTTCTAATTTTAATGAGTGACCACGAGTCTTGTTAAACTCCCTTCCGCAAAAAAGTTTTAAACCTATTGTGGGGTCACCAGTACAGTATTTGTAAATTTAAACTGAACTGTTTAGATTGAACTGTTTACCCCATACTCCAGGTCGTTTATGAACAAATGAAACAGGATTGGTCCCAGCACAGAACCCTGGGGGACCCCACTACCCACCCCTGACCATTCCGAGTACTCCCCATTTATCACCACCCTCTGAACTCGCCCTTGTAGCCAGTTTTCAATCCATGTACTCACCCTGTGGTCCATGCCAACAGACCTTATTTGGTACAGTAAACATTTATGGGGAACTGTGTCAAATGCTTTTGCAAAATCCAGATACACCACGTCTACGGGCCTTCTGTTATCTAGATGGCAATTCACCTCCTCATAGAAGGTTAATGGATTGGTTTGGCAAGAACGATTCTTCATGAATCCATGCTGATTACTGCTAATGATACCGTTCTTATTACTAAAATTTTGTATATAGTCCCTTATCATCCCCTCCAAGAGTTTACATACTATTGATGTTAGGATAACTGGTCTGTAATTCCCAGGGATGTATTTTGGGACCTTTTTAAATATTGGTGCTACATTGGCTTTTCTCCAATCAGTTGGTACCATTCCAGGCAGTAGACTGTCAGTAAAAATTAGGAACAATGGTCTGGCAATTACTTGACTGAGTTCCCTAAGTACCCTCGGGTGCAAGCCATCTGGTCCCGGTGATTTATTAAAGTTAAGTTTCCCAAGTCTAATTTTAATTCTGTTGTCTGTTAACCATGGAGGTGCTTCCTGTGATGTGTCATGAGGATAAACACTGCAGTTTTGGTTACTAAAGCCCCCTGACATGGATATCCTGTCCATGTTACTAAATCCTGGACCAGAAGAGACTACTATACACTACTAGGGCGGGACTAAAGCGCAGAGTAGATAGGCTGACTCTGAGTTCCAGTCCAGACTGGTTGGACAACATTTAAAGGATACCTATGTGACTGTTGATCTTGTCTTCAGGTCTTTGACACAAAGACACAAACAATTTCAAGGAAGGGAATCCCATTTGTTCACAAAAACCCTGTTCTGGGTGGAAGCACTGCCAATTTTATTATCAAACCCACTCTTAATTCACCCTAATGAGGGTTCTGGTTCTCTTATTTACCTACAGGTTTAGGACCATATCCTGTTTGGGGAAAGCCATTTTGGATAACCCCCCAAAAAAGGACTACATGTATTGTAATGTACGTGAACTAAAAATCCACGTTTTTGTTCAAAGTTTGCTAGAAATGATGTATAGTAATGTACAGAGGGTTCATTCAGAATTTTTAGCGTTAACTCGTTAAGTGTTTCACCTCTTTAGCACCTGATGGGTTATATATATGTATAAGCTATTTGGATTTGGTGTCTATTTGCCCCCTGTTGGCACTATTTCCACTGGAGCATTTGCATTTTGCAGCTGGCCAGCTTGAACATGTTTTGCAATGTATGTGAACTAAAAGTTCCTGTTTTTGGGCAAAGTTGCTAGAAAGGGTATATAGCAGTGTGAAGAGTTTATTCAGAATTTCTATGGTATGTGTTGTAACATACAAGCATACAAGCTGGAAAGAGTAATCATGCATCCAGTAGGAGGAGCAGGCAAACATAGAATACCTGCAGCAGCTGGGGGGGCATCAAAGCAGCACCATTTAAAAACATGGGACCCGGGAAAGGTATGTATATAGGCTCTTGTCTTAAAGGCTAGGCTTATTTTTAACAAGTTACCCTTTTTTGACATGGTCATTTTAGACACCTGCTTTACATATTTCATATTTTCTAATTAGGTTATATTCAGGCTTGATTCTAAAAATTAAAAAGTGCACAGGGTCTCAGAAGGTACCTCAGCAGTTTCTTACACATTTTCCTTTTTCTGCTAACCACTCAAAAATCTAGTCTTAGTAACTTAGAGCTTAGTAACTCAAGCTGAAATTTACACACACAAATGAAGACATCAGAGTAGTGATCCTTTACCAGACAACTCCATCTGAGAACTTCACATCTATCTATCTATCTATCTATCTATCTATCTATCTATCTATCTATCTATCTATCTATCTATCTATCTATCTATCTATCATCTATCGCTCTATACAATATATCTATATCAGGTTTAATGCTTAGTGCAACAAGTCAGAGAGTCAGAGGAAGTTCTGAAAACTAAATTCACTATTGAGCCATGTGACATGAAAGCATCTAGTATGTCTTTGTATCCTGAAATTCCTTTAGATATAGAGCCTTTTTGGGTCCCAATGCAACTTCCTCAAGTATCATTCACCTCCATACATGTATTAGCTATGCCTGAATTCATAGAAATGCTTCCCCAGGGACAAATAGCTTTTGCCTTTGTTCTCTTCCTAGGAGTTATCTTAACATATCTTCTCACTTGGGGTTCATAAGATGTAATGGTACTTATGTGCTTGTTTAAGTCTTATGCCCCGTACACACGGTCGTATTTTCCAACGGAAAATGTGTGATAGGACCTTGTTGTCGGAAATTCCGACTGTGTGTAGGCTCCATCACACATTTTCCATCGGATTTTCCGACGCACAAAGTTTGAGAGCAGGCTATAAAATTTTCCGACAACAAAATCCGTTGTCGGAAATTCCAATCGTGTGTACACAAATCCGACGGACAAAGTGCCACGCATGCTCAGAATAAATAAAGAGATGAAAGCTATTGGCCACTGCCCCGTTTATAGTCCCGACGTACGTGTTTTACGTCACCGCGTTCAGAATGATCGGATTTTCCGACAACTTTGTGTGACCGTGTGTATGCAAGATAAGTTTGAGCCAACATCCGTCGGAAAAAATCCTAGGATTTTGTTGTCGGAATGTCCGAACAAAGTCCGACCGTGTGTACGGGGCATAACTGCACCATCTAGGATGTTTGACCAATAAAGAGCTAGCCACAGGACTGTTTAATCAATATCACACCACACTACTATAACTCATGTATTAACCTTTAATTGAGTAGGAAAATAAATGCAGTAAATAGAGTGAAGCCCCAGAACATAATTTTTAATGTATAATGCATATACTGTGAATTCCGCTGTAATTGATGAGTAGGGGTGCGCAAATGTGTATTGGTTTGGTTTGTGGGGGATTTGTCAAACCCGTCATGAAGTCTGAAAAATACAAGCCTAAATCTGAGCCCCACTGAAAATATGGATCTTGAAAATAAATGCAAACAAAGGGCACAGACAGCTGGGCACTGCCATAGCAGATATGGACCAATGAAAAAACAAAACAGTACTGCTGGAAGAGGGTCCCCCTCTTAATGCAACTTTAGGGACTACATGATAAAAACACCAATTCTTTCACTTGCATGTTTGGGAGATGTTTTTAAGCTGTATGTGGTGTTACAGAACAGTACGATTCTCACAGACACTGTCAGAAAAAACATATTCTGGCATAATACATTTTGTATGTGTAATTGATTTGTTTTTTTGTTTTCTTTTTGCTTTTACATGCTTTGCTAAAATACAGCACAAACACACCCATCTGATTCATTACAGCATGAAAAAAAATGTTTTAGATTTAAATTTTATCCAGCAACAGTAGGTCTAAATTGAATGATGGAAGCAGCAGCCACACCCAATCTAAAAGCTATAAGAAAGTGTACTCTTAAAAAATAAAATAAAGCTAAAGTCTTTAACATCATACCAATTGGCCAGTGGAAAAAACAGTTTCTTAGTATAGTTTGTGAGCTTTTTTTTCACAGTGCAACACTGAATTGTCATAAAAGTTAAAAAAAAAAAAACATCATAACAAAAACACAACTCCACATTCCCCAAACTCCCTGTTATCCCCCCAAAAATTCTAAATATAGACTTTAAGTTTGTGTTTGGTACAAATGGGCAGTACACAAATGCTTAACTAGGCAGAAAATAGGAATAGCTCTGCAGTGTGGGCCTTTATTAACATACAGTATCTGTTCTGGACAGCACTATTGTGGTCTGTAGCCTCTGCCTGCAGATTATCAGCTGTGGTGAAAGTACCAGCCATCTAAGTTCCACAGGCATGAGGACACACATGACTTGGCACCAGAGAGCTTGGTAAGAGCAGCACCTCACCTGGACAAGTTGGTGGCAAAAGGCGTGCACTCCTCCTCAAGAACACACTTTCTTTTACAGTGATGCCATAGCACTGTTTTTCTCCTCCTCCTTCTGAAGGGGCGCATAGAAGCCACTTTCTTTGAGAGTGCTACCAATGCGCCCTTTTACTCCTACTCAAAGCTGCATAGCAGCAACAATATATTTAGTTCTTTGCACTGCAACTGCTCCAATATAATCTAGCAGGAAGTTGGTGAAACTTTTCCTCATCCTCATCATGGGTACAGAGCAGTCACTTATTTTTATTGTGCTGTTCATGTACCCATTTTTTTGCTTCTTAAATGTGCATCTTTTGTGCACCTTTTTATTAGAGGCTGCTAATGCGACCATTTTCTCCCTCTCAAAGATGCAAAGAAACCATTTTTGGGCCCTTTTCTCCTCCTCCTCAAGGACACATATATTAACAATTTTATCAGACTTCTAATGTGTACTTTTTCTCCTCCTCAGGGGTGCATAGTAAGCACTTTTTGGGGGGACTGCTATTGTGCCCTTTTTTGTGGCCTGCGCTACACCACAGTAGCATGTACGAGACACCATTATTTTGTCCAGAAGGTCAAACCTGTAGGCAATGCCTTGCTCTCCACCAGCATGTGGAATGCCACAAGGCAGCAGAAGGCAAAGGATATGGGATGTTAGCTATTAGAAGGGAAAGGAATGTTGGGGTGCTAGCAGGGAAGGCGAGGACATTTTTTGGGAAGGCTTTAAGGATGATGTTTCACCCCTACATGATATAGAGGGAAAAGCTGGGGGATCCACTGCTACCTGCCCAGAGAAAGTCCAAAATTACAGACTCTGAGTAGGCAGTGTGACTGTATCACTCACACTGTAGGCATAGCTGCAGGAGGAAAATCTTCCACAGTGGGGCTTTTGCATCAAAACATTATGTATTTCTCACCCTATTGCTATAGATTCTGTAGGTACAGTGCCATGAAAAAGTATTCATACCCCCTGAAATTTTCCACATTTTGTCATGTTACAACCAAAAACATAAATGTATTTTATTGGGATTTTATGTGATAGACCAACACAAATTGACACATAATTGTGAAGTGGAAGGAAAAGGATAAATGGTTTTCAATATTTTTTTACAAATAAATATCTGAAAAGTGTGGCGCGCATTTGTCTCCAGCCCCATTTACTCTGATACCCCTAACTTAAATCTAGTGGAACCAATTGCCTTCAGAAGTCACCTAATTAGTAAATAGAGTCCACCTGTGTGTAATTTAATCTCAGTATAATTACAGCTGTTCTGTGAAGCCCTCAGAGGTTTTTTAGAGAACCTTAGTGAACAAACAGCATCTTGAAGACCAAGGAACACACCAGGCAGGTCAGCAATAAAGTTGTGGATAAGTTTAAAGCAGGGTTAGGTTATAAAAAAATATCCCAAGCTTTGAACATCTCACATAGCACTGAAAGAGTATGGCACAACTGCAAACCTACCAAGAAATGGTTGTTCACCTAAACTGACAGGCTGGGCAAGGAGAGCATTAATCAGAGAAGCAGCCAAGAGGCCCATGGTAACTCTGGAGGAGCTATAGAGTTCCACAGCTCGGGTGGGAGAACAGAACAACTATTAGTTGTGCACTCCACAAATCTGGCCTTGATGGAAGAGTAGCTAGAAGAAAGCCATTGTTGGAAGAAAGGCATAAGAAATCCCGTTTGCAGTTTGCAAGAAGCCATGTGGGGCACACAGCAAACATGTGGAAGAATGTGCTCCGTTCAGATGTGACCAAAATTGAACTTTTTGGCCTAAAAGCAAAACGCTATGTGTGGCAGAAAACTAACACTGCACATCATCCTAAACACACCATCCCCACTGTGAAACATGGTGGTGGCAGCATCATGTCGTGGGGATGCTTTTCTTCAGCAGGGACAGGGAAGCTGGTCAGAGTTGATGAGAAGATAAATGGAGCCAAATACAGGGCAATCTTAGAATAAGACTGTTTAGAGTCTGCAACACACTTGAGACTGGGGAGGAGGTTCACCTTCCAACAGGACAATGGCCCTAAACATACAGCCAGAGCTACAATGGAATGGTTTAGATCAAAGCATATTCATGTGTTAGAATGGCCCAGTCAAAGTCCAGACCAAAATCTAATTGAGAATCTGTGGCAAGATTCTCCTACGTGACTATGCTCTCCATTCAATCTGACAGAGCTTAAGCTATTTTGCAAAGAAGAATGGGCAAAAATGTCACTCTCTAGATGTGCAAAGCTGGTAGAGACATACCAAAAAAGACTTGCAGCTGTAATTGCAGCGAAAGGTGGTTCTACAAAGTATTGACTGAATACAGTTGGTTCTTCCAAATTTTGGCTGAATACAAATACATTATTATTTGTAAAAAGTGTGGAAACTATTTATCATTTTCCTTCCACTTCACAATTATGTGCCACTTTGTGTTGGTCTATCACATAAAATCCCAATAAAAAACATTTACTGTACGTTATAAGAAACTTAGTAATAGTTTTAATTTTATTAATTGTGGTAGTTTATATATTTCTGTTAAAATGACCCTCGGGCCTTACCATATGTATCATCTAATTTCTTTCTGTTTGGTGAAAACTGGTTTTAACTAGTTTCTGAGTCAATATGGGTTGGAAACAAAGACTGGTTAAGCTCTCCCAGGACTCCGAGGGACAGAATGCCTGTGGAAAGAGGACTGTCTCTTCCAGGAATTTCAAATGAAATCACGGGATCCCCTGGACTTGAATGATGTTGTATTTATCTATTTTTATCATCTGTAATACATCTTTAGATCAAGCTACGTAAATACTTTTTATTAATTTACTACTTTGAAGTTGTTTGAATTATTGCACCACATCCACATATCTGAAAGGTTAAACATAGGAACCTGGAAGTAATAAAGTTTAAACCTTGATTACAAAAACAGTAAGTCCTAGCTCTAAATCCCACTTTGTCCCAATGAGCTCCTTGTAAGATAGGTTCACCAGCTCAGACATTGGTCTTGCAGAGCTGATGGCTACAAGGAGCTCTCCTGGTGATATCTGCAAATGGTTCTCTAAAGAGAAGTAGCTTTTCAAAGTGCCCTAAACTGCATCCGTGGCCTTTTCTTACAATGTGAAGGATATTGGTAGTACAGTAGAAATGGTGGACACAAATGCCTAAAAAGAGTTGGAAGTCTCACTCAAGGAACACAATGAAAGTGAACAGAAAGTAGCAATTAACACATACAACAGAGTTTAAAGCAGATCAATGAAGATATTTCTCTTATTGAAGCCCGTGCTATAGCCGAAAGACGGCTACAGTGCAGGCTTAAATTGCCGGGAGGCCGTACATGGATGTCCTCTCGTGCTCACGCGCTTTGTGATCACCAAGTCCAATCCTGGCCCTTTATCACGTGGTCAGCTGTCAGCCAATGACAGCTGATCACATGATGTAAACAGAAGCCGGTAGCCAGAGAAAACAACAAGCCGACTATCTGCTTCTGGAAAAGGGACATCTGTCCCATACAGTGCTGCTAACCATTGCCCACCGGTGCTCCTAACCAGTGCCCACCAGTGCTCCTACCTGTGCCCTCCAGTGCTCCTACCTGTGCCCTCCAGGGCTCTTACCATTGCCCACCAGTGCCACCTATCAGTGCCCATCAGTGCTGCCAATCAGTGCCTATCAGTGCCTCATCATCAGTGCCACCTATCAGTGCTGCCTATCAGTGCCACCTACCAGTGCCTATCAGTGCCACTTATCTTTGCCCATCAGTGCCACCTATCATTGCCCATCAGTGCCCTTCAGTGCCGCCTATCAGTGCCACCTTTCAGTGCCCTTCAGTGCCACCTATCAGTGCCCATCAGTGCCCTTCAGTGCCGCCTATCAGTGCCACCTTTCAGTGCCCTTCAGTGCCACCTATCAGTGCAGCCTCATCAGTGCCTCCTGATCAGTGCCCACCAGTGCCCATCAGTGCCACCTATCAGTGCCCATCAGTGCCTATCAGTGCAGCTGATCAATACTCATCAGTGCAGCCTCATCAGCGCACATCAGTAAAGGAGAAAAATAACCTGTTTGCAAAATGTTATAACAAACTATGAAAACTGTTTTTTTATTCTTTAAAATTTTCGGTCTTTTTTTGTTCGTTTAGCAAAAAATAAAAACTTGGTGGTCATTAAATACCACCAAAACAAAGCTCTATTTGTGTGAAAAAAATGATAAAAATTTCATTTGGGTACTGTGTTGCATGACTGCACAATTGTCATTCAAAGAGCGACAGCACTGAAAGCTGAAAATAGGCCTGGGCAGGAAGGGGGTGTATGTACTGAAGGAAAGTCTGGTTGCCATTGTGCAGTGTACATACATTGATAAATAAGTCTTGGGGCAACTCTTAATGGACTTACTGAGTACACAGAGCTAATGGGTTACAAAACAACCACATTAAAATGTACATTTTCCAGGTACTGACGTGTCAGTAGATATTTTGCAGATTCCACAAACAATGTGCAGGGGGAAACCATATGGAATTTTCAACGGAACGAAATGACTATAAAACTCTTTGATATTAAAACTGTAAATCTAGCCTGATAATAAAATATTGTAATCTGTCAACAGATTTGATATCATTTAATAGTAGAGTTTATGGGCACCTGGGCACACTTCCCAGTCTTTTCGGTGGAAAAGCAAGGTCGTAAATATGACTGGGAACAGACACGGTATACTGGTGCTGGATGCAAGTCCCTGCATAGATTCCTGGAAACTGTCTGAGCATTGCAGGATTTACGTATTCGTGTGATGTCAGGAACAAATTTGTTTATCTTACTATATATTGCAAAGACTTCTTTGCTTGCCCAGGTAAAGCTTCAGTTCATTCACTGTATACAATATTTTTGTTCCAAGCATGTTTAAATTTACTGTACTTAGGGCTCTTTCACAGAGGTAGCAGTGTCTACTGCCCTCTGAAAAACGATCTGCAGTGGATCGCTTTTCAGAGGGTGGTAGAGCAGTGGCTGTCAGGAGTTTAGGAGGTGATTCTATCGCCTTATGAATGTCTTCTTTTTTCTGTAATAAATTACCACACTTCAGTGAACTTCAAGGGCATGTTGATGATGCTGCCTGACAAACTCTGCAAGTCAATTTAAAATTTCCACGGCCATGGAGCAAAGCATGTGTACATGTCTGTTTTTACCACCCTCTGGCCGCTCATTTGCAAGAGACCTTATTGTTGACTGATTTACTACCTCTGCTTTCTATGGAAAATTCTGCCATCTTCAACTGTATTCACAACATTAAAGTGAGTGTAAAGTCTCATTAAAAAAAATAAAAAATAAAAAACGTGTTATATTTATCTCCTCTGTGCAGTTGGTTTTGCACAGAGCAGTCCGGATCCTCCTCTTCTTGAGTCCCTCTTTGCTGCTCCTGGCCCCTCCCTCCTGTCGAGTGCCCCCACAGCAAGCAGCTTGTTTTTAGTTTTTTTTTATTAGTGAGATATGCTAAACTGCACGCAATGGGATTTATTTACAAAAACCGGAGAGTGAAAAACCAGCTTTCATTTTTAATTTTTTTTGTCAAAGATTAATTGAACAAGCTGAATTAGAAGCTGATTGGCTACCATACACAGCTGCACCAGATTTTGCACTCTCCAATTTTAGTAAATCAACCCCAGTATCATAAATAAGGTCCAACTAAAGAGCTATATAGAGGAATTGGGACCTTCTTCCTTCTGCTAGTGATCCCCCACTATCTGAAATAAGCACCCCAAATCCTTTTCCTCTGGAGTTCAGACCAACAGTGTACCCCTAATATTGCACTCTATCATAAAATTCTGTTTCTCTAATTACATTATTTTGCATTGAGAAACATTGAACTGAAGTTTCCATTGCTTCCACCAATCTTCCAACGCGTATATTCATTATTTAGGTTTACATGTAGCCAGGGCTTTTTTTCTCAGAGAATAGGTGCAAGAACTCCCCCCTTCTGAGTTCTACCTTGTCTCTGCGAACGACCCTCCACTGACACTGTCCCCCTACCCACCTCCCAGTACTACCCCAAGTATCATTTTATGGTGCTAAATAATTTGGATGGAATTTGTTCTTGCCTAATAATCAGAAAAGCAGTAAAATAGATCCCAATAGACCCCACCCCAGCAACAATAGATCCCTCACACAACAAATGACTTCCCCAGCACCAATGGACCCCACCCCAGCAACAATTGACCCCCACCCCAGCAAAATAGATTCCTCACGCAACATCAATAGGTCCCCCCAGCAACAATAGACACCACCCCAGCAACAAAAGTTCCGCTACACAACAATAGACCTTGCCCCCACAAACACACAACAACAATGGACCACCAACAACAAAATACCACCCCCAGCAACAAAAGATCACCCCAGCAACAATGGACCCCCCCAGCAGCAACAACAGACCTCCCAGCGACCAGCATCAATAGACCCTCCAGCAGCCAGTAACAATAGATCCCCCACCAGAAACATTATACCCTCACACAAAAACAGATCCCCGCCAGTGACAATGAATCTCCTAGCAGCCAGCATCAATACCCTCCAGCACACCCCGGAACCCCTTGCTATTACATACATGCTGGAGGTGCCGGAACTGCGTTCCCCCACGTTCCCGCTGAAAAAAACCCCTGCATGTAGCATCCAGCATTTTTAAAGCCCAACTCAGGTCACCTTCCTTGCTAAAAAAAATTCTATACACCAGTTGGGCTGATGTTATCAACTGCATTCTTGGTAGGGTACAAGGAACCAGATTTAGGGTTGTTTCTGACAGGTTTTTATTCCCTTCAAGAGGGTTTTCCATTCCTATACATGTCTATGAGAATGCAAAACCCACGTAAAACATGTCAAATGCAGGTCATAAGGAGGTCAACTGTGGGTCAAATGCACCTTCAGGCGAATTCTGAATGATCTCAGAAGTGCCTCAAACTAGGGGCGTAACTACCACCATAGCGACCCATGCGGGCGCTTTGGGGCCCGCAGCCAAGTGGGGCCCAGTGAGGATGAGAGCACCGCCGGCACAGTCTCCCAGCCAGGGGAAGAGAGAGGAGAGGAAGAGGCAAGCTGTGACCTGTGCCCAATGCAGCGTGACCTGTGCCCAATACAGCGTTGCCTGTGTCCAATACAGCCTGGTCTGCCTGTGCCCCATACAGCCTCACCTGTGCAGAGGAAGAGGCAAGCCACCCGGATCAGCAGAGAGCTGAATTGCCCAATGTAATAGCTTTCATTAGAACTTCCAGTGTTCCCGGGGCTCACGTCACATAGCTCTACCTCTTGGCCCGGCGCCTTTGATAGACAGAACGCCAATCCAATGCGGGACGTGTGACGTCATCAAAGGCATCAGGCAAAGAGGTGGGGCTATGTGACGATGAGCCCCGGGAAGACGGGAAATTCAAATGAAAGCTATTACAGCGGGCAATCCCGCTCTCTGCTGATCCGGGTGGCTTGCCACTTCCTCTGCATAGGTGAGGCTGTATGGGGCACAGGCAGACCAGGCTGTATTGGGCACAGGCAATGCTGTATTGGGCACAGGTCACGCTGCATGGGGCACAGGTCACGCTGTATGGGGCACAGGTCACGCTGCATTGGGCACAGGTCATGCTGCATTGGGCACAGGTCACGTTGTATGGGGCACAGGTCACGCTGTATGGGGCACAGGTCACGCTGCATTGGGCACAGGTCACGCTGCATTGAGCACAGGTCACGCTGCATTGGGCACAGGTCACGCTGTATGGGGCACAGGTCACATTGTATGGGGCACAGGTCACGCTGCATTGGGCACAGGTCACGCTGCATTGGGCACAGGTCACGCTGCATTGGCACAGGTCACGCTGTATGGGGCACAGGTCACGCTGCATTGGGCACAGGTCACGCTGTATGGGGCACAGGTCACGCTGCATTGGGCACAGGTCATGATGCATTGGGCACAGGTCATGCTGCATTGGGCACACGTCACACTGTATGTGGCACAGGTCACGCTGTATGGGGCACAGGTCACGCTGTATGGGGCACAGGTCATGCTGCATTGGGCACAGGTCACGCTGCATTGGGCACAGGTCACGCTGTATGGGGCACAGGTCACGCTGTATGGGGCACAGGTCACGCTGTATGGGGCACAGGTCACGCTGTATGGGGCACAGGTCATGCTGCATTGGGCACAGGTCACGCTGCATTGGGCACAGGTCATGCTGTATGGGGCACAGGTCACGCTGCATTGGGCACAGGTCACGCTGCATTGTGCACAGGTCACGCTATATGTGGCACAGGTCACGCTGCATTGACACTAGGGCAGCTGTGGGGGGGGGGGGCTGTTTGCAGGTGGGCCCCATACAACATTTTGCTATGGGACCCTGCTATTTCTAGTTAGGCCCCTGCCTCAAACTAACGTCAAACTGATGCCGCTGACACAAGCCCAAAGACCGTTGACACAGACCCTTATAAAAGCAAAAGTATTTCATGCTAAAAGTGATTCATAAGTAAAGGGCTAATAGGAGTGAAAATTTAGGAGGTGCCTGACCAAGGGTCAGAACTACCTGCCAAGCGTCTCCTTTTGTTGCTTGTGACAATCCAGTCTAATGGCTGCAGGTAATAACAAATAAAACTTACAGCAGCCTCAAAAGCCAGCACATTCAGATAAGTCTGAAGACTAAACCCATAAAACCAAGGGGCCCCTTTATATGGCAGCAGTATGGCCTTACCACTTGTAAAGCTACTGTGGCACATTGATACAGCACAGCTGTGAGCTTAATAAATGCACTTTGCTTGCTATGGGACTCTAAAGCAATAGGCAACCACTGCCCCATTTATTATTATTAATGAATGGAAAAAAGTCTGTGCCAGGAAGAAGCGGAAACCTGACTTGACTTGAAATAGTACATCTTGAGCCCCGGTTCAAGCTGATGCCATGTTGGAAATGCAGCAATTCCTGTGCATGTTCTGTGATCTGCTGCGGGTATCAATGGAAAGTTAACAACACTCCAAAAGCAGGTTGCAAAAGAAGGGTGCTTGCTTGAACCAGATTGCAAGGGCAGTGCCGGGACAAGGTCATCTAGAGCCCAGGGCGAACATGTGAAACTACGCCCCCCCCCCAAGATGTATGAGCATTATGTGTCAGCAAAAATCCCCCCACAAAAACACTGAGCATTAATCTTCATGCTTACCCCCAAGCATAAATTCCCTCCCCCCAGCACAAATATTTGCCCCCCCATACCCCCATAGTGCCCCAGCTTAAATGCCCCCCCAAAAACAATTCACCCCTCCTAGTACACATCTTCCCCCCACTTCAAATTCCCCCCTAGCACTAATCCCCCCCCCCAATCTCCCAACATGCACACATCTTCTTCCCTCCATCCCACCTCCCAACACAAAACCCCCCTAAATCACCACTCTTAGCACCCCCCAAATTTTCCCTCCTAGAACAATACTTACCTCCTGCTTCCCCCCAAATTCCCCCTTCCATCACAAATCCCAACCCATCTCCTTGTGGCAATCCCCCCACCTCACATGATACCAGAGTGCCCAGGGGAGCCGCCTCTCCTGCCCGCCCCTTGTTCTGGCCCTGTGCATGGGTATAAACACCCATGCGATCCGGTTCCAGTGCGATTTAAAAAAAACAGCCTGCACCTTTTTGATGCGGATGCGGTGCGATTTGAGCCATCCAATATGAATGTGGTGCCATTCCTATGCAATTCACGTGCTGTTCACAGTGTGAACCTAGGCTTAATCTTGTAAAAATGTCCATTTTTATTCAAGACTATCGCATCAAAGTTTCAGTGGTGGCATAGCTAGTTATGTGATCTGCGAACATCTCAATATAATGGATGTTTGAATAAAACTAGACTTTTTGATATTTAAAGTGTCCTGGTGACATATTATACTTCTTCACATCATTCCAGTTGGTGACTGCTACCCTCATCAGCTTGGTTCAATCTAGTATGGCGTATGATGGCGACATACAACTGATGATCTGAAACATGTGATAGGGCGTTCTTCCCACCTACAAGTGTTTCTGCAGAACATACTGCAGCAGAACGCCAAATCCACACTGCACTCTGTGTTTTCTAAAGTACAAGCACATTGTAGAGTAATTACCATGACAGCTTGCGAAGAGCAGATACCGCTCTCCATCATAAATAAACCCCATATAGTGATACTGTAAACACTGTGTCATAGAAGGAATGATAACAGTCTACTATAATTTAAATATAAAGCATCTATGTAAGTAAAATATTTGATAACACTGAAAATATTTTTTTCTTAGGCTCTGTACACATCTAGGCATCCGGGATCATGGGTGGAATCGCCGCGGTTCTGCCTGCGATCCCGAATCACTGCAAATTGCGGGACGCCCTTGCAATCCCCGTCACTTTCAATGGCACCCCGATCGCGGCATGAAGTTCCAGAACTTCTTTTGGGCAACAGGCGTACTGTGATTCTGTTTGCGTGATTTTACAGCGATTAGTCAGGCGACAATCGTGGTGAAATCGTGCCGTGATCGGGGTGACACTGGAAGTGGCGGGGTTCGCAAGGGCATCCCGTGATTTGTCGTGACTCGGGATCGCGGGCAATGCCACCCGCAATCCAGGACACCTAGATGTGAACGGAGCCTTAATGAGGTGAAAAGATAGTTTCACTTCATTCTCCTCTATATATTTTATTTTGTTTACATAAGGGGGTTGATTTACTAAAACTGGGGAGTAAAAAAATCTGGTGCATCTCTGCATAGAAACCAATCAGCTTCCAGGTTTTTGCCAAAGCTTAATTGAACAAGCTGAAGTTAGAAGCTGATTGGCTGCCATACACAGCTGCACCAGGTTTTGCACTCTCCACTTTTAGTAAATCAACCCCTATGGTATTTTGATACTGTTGCCTGTTCACATGTACATTATAATACATTGTTGCTGACCGATCTTTGCCCCCTGCCTCCTATGCCACATATGTAGGAATAGACGCTAAAAAGAGGTTATAACCTGCTCTGTCCATTTAGTGATGTACAGAGGGAAGCTCTATTGAACATAATTGGGTCGATCGATGTACATACAGAGAGACAGGTGTCCAAAACAGAACAATCGTAAATGACTATATGAGTAATGTGTGCTTCTTAGTTACTGCAATGGTCTTTTCACTGGCTTCTAGCTCATTATTTATTTGCACAGTGAATGTTCAACTTAATTATTGATTCAGTTGTAAAATTGCCTTTGATTGTCTATTGATAGTTTGAATGACATTGTGCACTGCTTGCAGTAATTGGACAGTTACGTACATGGATGTTATTACACCACGCTCTTAAGAATTCTTTTAGAGCACTTGAGCTTGTTTTAGCTATTCAGAGGCAGCTTAAAATGTTAAAAATATCTGTAATTTTTTTTTAAATAAATTACTAAAAGCGATATTGTTATAAAGAGCTTTATAGAGAAGGTATGGTTATTTTTCATTTATTGTAAACAGGCACGAGAAATAATCCTCCTAGGGGGTATCCCCTACATCGTTGCCAGAGGGCATCTTTACCTGTTTATCGTGGTGTGGCTTGTTAGGGATGAGCTGGTCATTAACCACTTGACCTCCGGAAGGTTTACCCCCACTACATGACCAGGCCTTTTTTGGGATACGACACTGCATTACTTTAACTGACAATTGTGTGGTCCTGCAACGCTGTACCCAAATATAATTTAAGTCTTTTTTAAGTCTTTTTTTTTCTTACAAATAGAGCTTTATTTTGGTGGTACTTGATCACCACTGGGTGTACTGTGTTAGGTGATTTTACTAAGGGAAGATATTGATTTGGTTCCCTACTTTACAGGAACACAAAATCCATCCCTTCACCCCTGTTAGAACTGAGATCTGCCTTGTTTGCAACTCTTCTGGGAATACTGCCAGCAAGGTTTAGGAGTGTGTCTATGGGAATGTTTGACCATTCTTCCAGAAGCGCATTGGTGAGGTTAGGCACTGATGTGGACGAGAAGGCCTGGCTCACAGTCCCTGCTCTAATTCATCTCAAAGATGTTCTATCGGTTGAGGTCAGGCCAGTCAAGTTCCTCCACCCCAAACTCCCTCATTCATGTCTTTATGGACCTTGCTTTGTGCACTGGTCTAAATCATTTGGTGGAGGGTGGACTATTATGTGGGGTTGTTTTTCAGGCGTTGGGCTTGAAGTTCCAGTGAAGAAAACTCTTAAGGTGTCAGCATACCAGACATTTTGAACAAATTCATGCTCCCAACTTTGTGGGAACAGTTTGGGGATGACCCCTTCCTGTTCCAACATGACTGCGCACCAGTGCACAAAGCAAGATCCATAAAGACATGGATGAGTGAGTTTAGGAACTTGACCGGCCTGTACAGAGTCCTGACTTCAATCCGATAGAACACCTGTGGGAGAATTAGAGCGGAGACTGTGAGCCAGGCCTTCTCGTCCACATCAGTCCCGGACCTCACAAATGCACTTCTGGAAGAATGTTCAAACATTACCATAGACCAGGAATCTTCAAACTACGGCCCTCCAGCTGTTGCGGAACTACACATCCCATGAGGCATTGTAACACTCTGACATTCACAGACATGACTAGGCATGATGGGAATTGTAGTCCCTAAAACAACTGGAGGGCCGTAGTTTGAAGACCCCTGCCATAGACACACTCCTAAACCTTCTGAACAGCCTTATCAGAAGAGCTGAAGCTATTATAACTGCAAAAGGTGAGTAAACCCTTCTGACTAAGACGTCATTAAAGTGCATGTGCATGTAAAGGTAGGCATCCCAATACTTTTGGTAATATAGGGTATATGGGTATATGGGCTTTGTTTGCGTTTGAGCTGCCTTTCTTTTCCTAACATGTCAATGAGAATACAAAAGTAACCGGGAAGCAGCGTGAAGCAACTCCTTGAGCAACTGAGAGGAGATCAAAGCAACTTCGATACCAATTAAAGCAACACAGATGCAGGTTTTCTTTAGAATTTCTATCATTCCCCCCCCCAAAAAAAAAAAACACCTGAAGTTGCTCCCATTACCCATTTGGCTGAATGCTTTGCCCTTCTGACTCTGAGACATGCAAAGCCATGAAACTTTGAGGTAGTGTTGGGACTTGCTGCTACTCCTTTTTCCCCCACTATACCATTTGACCATCACCACGATGAGGTGCCACTGATTCAGCCGTAATGACAAGAGGTTTGTGGGAGCTGCTGTAGGTAGGTGTTGGCATGGCTAAGTTCCGGCACTTTATACCTTCCACAGTTTTTCCTGCGATCAAAGGGGGTTATAAGTGAAAAAAGGAGTGGAAATTTTGAAAAAAAAATATTTTCTACTTTTTGTTTTAAAGGAAATCCAATAAAATCTAATTTTGTCATCAATTTAAGCCAAAATGTATTCTGCTAAAAATCCAGTTAAGTGTATAATAATTGGTTTGTGTGATCACGGACAGATACACGCAGATGATCATGTACAGATGTGCGCAGATGATCACGGACATATGTGTGCAGATGATCATTGAGACATATGATTTTACTGTTACATATGTGGGGGACAGGTGTTTTTACTGTGTGGGGGCAGTGTTTTGGGGACACTATGTTGGGGACATTGTGTGTTTGCATTGTGTGGGGCCAGTGATCAGTGTGTAAAAAGCTGTAAAAACAGCTCATACTCATTGATCACGGGCTGGCTGCAGCGATCTGCTCTCCTCTCCTCACTGACAACTTCCATGTGAGGAGAGGAGAGCGAATGCCTAGCAATCAGCTCTGTATTTACATCACATGACAGCTGTGATTGGACACAGCCGTCATGTGATCAGGAGTGCCAATCACAGAGCCCTCCTGTCGATCGGAGATGAGCCCTGTCCAGGTGACAAGAGCGTATCAGGATTGCGCTGATGGGCGGGCACGCGCGCGCGATCCCCCTCCTTCTGAGGGACGTTCCTGAACGTCCACTCCGAAGAAGGAAGCACCCACCCGGCCGTATATGTGCAGTGGTGGGAGGTGGTTAAAGGCCAAACAAACTGCTTGTGCTGCAGCTGTAGTGCGTGAATTGTTAATATTTAACAATATGGAAGTTTTACAGCAGAGCAAGTATTACGGCAAGGATTTGTACTATTGGTCAGTTATTTAACTTGTGCAAATGATCATTTTCTAACTTCAGCTTTTTCAGTTAAAGTGCTACTAAAACCACAACAGTAAAATCAGTCTGTATATGCAGTAAAGCATGCTTGTTATACTCACTGTGGAACCTAAGGAGTTAATCCTCTGCATTGTGTAAAAAGACTGCTGGATCTTGTATGCACAGATCCTCCCCTCCCTACACTGCCCCTGTTGACAAGTCCGGATAAGGCAGAGTCTTTGGAGTCAGGCGGCACATGCTCAATTTGCTGTGTATTGCTAGAGAGTTTTTTTTTTAGGGAGGATGCATGTTATCAGCACAGGGACAATCTGCACTGTCCAGATATGTTCAAACAGAGAGTCAGGAGACCTGCAGCCTGATAGGACAGTCAGTGCAGTATGAAAACACATCCTACAAGTTTCACCAGGAACTGATTGCATTTCCATGTTCTGTGTACTGTGGGAGACCAGATAAAGTGAATGCAGGGTCCTGGGTTTAGTAAAACTTTAAGCTTTGACAAAAAACTGGAAGCTGATTGGTTTCTATGCAGAACTGCACCAGATTTTTCATTCTCCAGTTTTAGTAAATCAACACCAAGGGGTTGATTTACTAAAGTCAAATAGACTGTGCACTTTTCAAAGTGCAGTTGCACTCAGCAAGTGCAGTTGCTCCAGAGCTTACTAAATGAGGTAAAGCTTCAGTTTTCAAAGAGTATCCAATCACGTGCAAGGAAAAAGAAAAAACAGCATTTTTGCTTGCACATGATTGGATTATGGAAGTCAGTAGAGCTTCTGCTTATTTACTAAGCTCTGGAGCAGCTGCACTTGCAGAGTGCAACGGCACTTTGCAAAGTGTACAACTTTTGTGCCTTTAATAAATCAACCCCCAAGTCTCAAAGTCTGTATGCACTAACCTGTAAAGTTGGTGTTTGCCTTGCTTTTGCCTTGAAGTCGGTGTGTGTTATTTGCAAAGCTTGGCTTCGGGCATTTTCTTTGAATCTCTATTATTTTTTAGTGTGGTTAAATTACTTTGTGTTGTGTTTTCTCAATACAGTGTTATCCTGTTTTATCTTTGATACGGGTCAACACAGGAGAACTGAATAATAAATGTCTTTGAAGATGCACTTTATATGTCTACGCTGTGTGACGAGCATCTCATATGAATTTTTCTTGCGATTAACCTTTGCAGAATCTAGCAAATCAAAATCAGAGAAACAAGAACACATTATGAACACAATAAAACACAGTGCATACAAACACAATATTAACCCCTTGAAAGGATGTTGTAAAAATGCTCTTCTGTTGAGTTGTATTTGTATTGTTTTGTTCACATGTTTGATAATTGGAACTGAATGTCAGTGCGTAGGTGTCCCCACATTAAGAGTATGCTAAAATTAACAAAACAATAGAAGCTACCAGACCCAGATTCATAATAAAGCAAGAGGGAAAGTTTAGGAGTAGAAGGGAAAGGAAGCCTACACCTTGTCTGAGTATTTTGAAGAATATTAAAAAGAGTGGTAACCCTAAAAAAAAAAAAAAAAAAAAAAAAAAAAAAAAGATCCTGTTCTTTTAAAGCATGTTAAATAGCATAGAGCTTGTGCTGTGTAATTTATATTCCCTTTATATGCTGTAAAATACCTGGTTAATCCTGCCTGTTCCTGTGTCCCCTATGGGAACTGACCACGGTAATCATGGCTGCTGACCCATGATACCGTGGTCAGTTTACATGCCTCTGTCATCCTGCTGTGTTAGAGTCCCTTCCCCTCTCTACCTGCCTGTCAGTTCCTAGTGTGTGAACGATCTTCAAACCCGCCCCTCCCCTCCTGACGCTATTTTGTATGGCAGTAAAGTCAGTGTCATTATAACAAGGTATAGTACAGAGTGTCAGAGTTTTTTTTAAATGATGCTGCTAAATACCTTATTTCAGAGAGCCGCTGTGCGGTCACTTGACCTCCCTTCTCTCTCCTCCTCCAAGCTAAGGACTTCAGTGGGAGGGGCTGAGCGGATAGCACAGCGTTCACGTGACCTCCCAGCTGATGTTAAAAGGGAATCTCAGCTCCTCCCGCTGTAGTCCTTAGTTCGGGGAGGAGAGTGGTGGGAGGTCATGTGTCTGCACAGTGGTGCTCTGAAATAAGGTATTTTAGCAGCACCATTTTAAAAAAACATTGACGCTGTGTATTATACCTTGTTATAACAGAGGGGCTGGCAGTAATGGTACTCACTGACTACAACCACTTCAAGTGACTATCCTTATTTTCTTTTATATATACTATACACATACACAGTTTACAAAAACTTTTTGGGGATTTCTTATCATTTATGGCTATAGTAAAGGTACCATAAATGAGTTATGCCGCGTACACACGGTCGGACTTTCTGACGGGAAATGTTCGATGTGAGCTTGTTGTCAGAAAGTCCGACCGTGTGTATGCTCCATCGAACATTTGCTGTCAGAATTTCCGCCTACAAATGTTTGAGAGCAGATTCTCAAATTTTCAGCCAACTTCACTTTGTTGTCGGAACTTCTGATCGTGTGTACACAAGTCCGTCGCATACAAGTTCACGCATGCTCGGAATCCAGCAGAAGGAGCCGCACTGACTATTGAACTTCCTTTTCCTTGGCACGTCCTACGTCTTGTACGTCACCGCGTTCTCATGTTCAGAATTTTGGGACAACATCTGTGTGACCGTGTGTATGCAAGACAAGTTTGAGCCAACATCCTTCGGAAAAAAATCCACGGTTTTGTTGGCGGAATGTCCGATCGTGTGTATGGGGCATTAGGGTTCACTATCGATACCAATAGTCGTGAAAGATAGCTGACCCAGAGCTGTCCAATTGCACAGTGATTTATGCAGGCGGCACTAATGTTTCATAAATAAACTTAAATATACAGTAATCAATGTTTTGTATATACAGTATTTGTTAAGGAAACTTCTACATGACTTCTATGAAAGCATTGCGTGTTCTGCATCAGAAGAGGAACTATCTTTCAGTGGAAGATTAGAGGGGCAGATGGGACCCCTTTACACGTAGATACGGCTCTGCTGGTTAGTGCTAAAATGAGTGCTGTCCTGTGAAAAATATGTTTTCTAAAATAAAAAAATATACAATTTTTATTATTACATGTCAAGGATAATTATACATGCACAAAAGGCCCCTCTCCATGCAGCTTCTCCCTAGCATGGCTTTGCTAATAATTTGCGAAAAAGCTACAACAGATTTGTAAAAGTATAGCGCATGTATGAGGATGAGCATGAGGTCCCAATGGAATCTGGAATTCCCTTATTTATAAGGGCCGTCTGTAGACTTGCAGAGTTGCTCCTGAAATAGAAGACACATCTACTTTGACCACGTACCTTCCTGCAGGCAGTGAGTCCATACCCTGCCTTCTTTGAGCAGTAAGTCTTCGGCAAAGCCTTGAACACCCACGTCCATGTCGTGCACTATACTAATGTAGCACCCTCCTAGTTAAGTTGCTAATAGATTTAGGTAAATTACGTTTTTGGCTCCTCTGTAGCCAGTGGAGCACTATTTGATTATTACTACTAGACAGTGTCCTCAGTTGAAATTTGCACTAATTCTGGAGTATCCCAAGGTAAGTATTTAGTGTCTTCCATTGCAGGAGCAATGTTCTGAATTTTTTTTTTTTGGAAAGCAATAGAGTCGCTTTCATTGGAAGAGATTTCTGTAGCTACAGTATGCTATTTCAGGTTAACTAAAAAATGAAAATGAAATTAAATAATTTTATAAATCACCCATGCTGTGGTTTACTACAATCTTGTAGATATATAGGGATATGGAGAGGTCCTCATCAACTATCCATTTTATTGGAAATTCTCTTTAGACAGAAGGGTTTTTTCTTTTTTTATATTCTGTTACTTTTGCTTATTAGTATATAAAATGCTATTGATCCATATACATTTTTGAACTCCTATATATTTTTGGCACTTTCTGGGAAATTTATATTATAATGGAGACAGCAGAAAAAGACATAATTGGTGAAATATTGTAAATTTCGTATACATTGCTGCTGATCTGCTGACTGATTCCATTTTTGTACAGAACACCCATGACAGCCAGCAAAATGTTTTAAAAAGTGCCCGAGGACACAGAACAGTAAGGAACTACAAAATATACTGTATAGTATATGGGTACATTTAAGGAAATGAAGAATGCATTGCACTGATACCAGTATTGGTGTCAATACTAGGCATTTGCATGAATACTTGTACTTGTGCAAATGTTCCGATACCTTCAGACTCAGTTCAGATATGTGTGGTATGATTTAAAAGCCTGGTCTTGTGCAATTTCATTCACCGTTTCAGGTGCAATTCCAATGGGAATTGTAGTGTATGAGATTAAAAATTGTACCTGAACCAGACTAAAATCACACAGGACTCTTTGTTAAGTCACACTACGGCCAGCCTGCACATATGTGAACAGGCTGTAAAAGCTCACTGAAACGCACATGAACACTGATATGAAACTGATGTCACTGCAAGTGAAATCTGTGTGGTTTCCCATCAGTTTCCATGCATGTATGGTGTTAACAAGCCCTAAAAAACTGTCACATGACATTAAAAATAGGTATCCGTAATTGGCATCTGCGAATACTTGAGAAAAAAGTATTGGTACTCGTACTCGGTCTTAAAAAAGTATCGGTGCATCCCTACTCACCACCATAAAAGGGCTCTTTTATCTGGGTATGTTCCATAATATGGAAAGAAATCAATTACAGCACATTCAGCTACAGCCCTCTGGCATCTGTATGTAATCTGCTGCCAGCTGATGAATGTGAGCTGGCTGGAGGAAATCTGGAAAACTACTGGATGTCCAACCCACCTGCCACAATCTAGACTAAGCTGTACTAAACATAGTATTGACGTTTAAAGAAAAAATCCATATGACCCTTCTCTGTAGTCAATGGAATATTCAACTGTCACCTCATGTTACTTTTATCCCCTTCTTTTTAACATGTTCCCAACTAAGATGAGAACTGCAGGATCAAAAATGTGAACCGCTTTTATACTGGATAAAGTCCATCCATCCGAGCTGTTGGCAACAACAAAGAGGACTTTTAACATGCTTTTATTCCTTAGGGGACTCAATAAACAGTCAGTATAAATAAACAGTGTGGCTGTTGGGTGTTGAAAATACCGGTATTTGTATTGCCTTTCTAAATAGGTATTGTTTTAACGTGGTTTTCAATACATCCATTTATGGAACACCCTGGATTAAAGAGACATGACCCCATGCCCATATAAGGAAGAGTGATAGCATCTTAAAGTGCACCTCTTGACCAATTTATACTAGCCTTTACCTATTACACTTCCACTGCTCCATCTTCTATTGTAACCAATACATAGAACCCAGTGCTTCCAGGTGTGGGAGAGCAAATGACCTCCTCCCATGATGGATTACTTGGGAATAGTGGACAGAACACTGTCACATGACTGAGTGGGTGATGACACCTTGTATGTTGTGATGTAAGAATGAATGGCAGATAAATATAACTAGTTGAGGGGTTGACTTTAAGGTGACTCTGTTACTTTGCTCTGAATAGGCAAAGTGAAAGGGTCTGTTAATTGCAGTAGTTCTAAAAATTTAGAACTGCATTATGGTACTGTTCATCTGCAGATGATCTCCAGAACTGAACACCATCATTGTACCTGCTGGTTGAAGTGAATAATAAGAAGGATAAAGCTGAAGCATATCCTTTAGGTAGCCTAAATAATACAAGGCCTTGAAATTGAGTGGACTGCTCTTTTATGGGGCTACTTTAGCAACTAAAAAAAAATCAGCATTATGGAAAATTGAGTATGTTAACCTCTGGCGGAGACCGTTAATTGCAAAGGCTCTGTAGGGAGGGGGCTTCAGAATTTTACTTAAACAGAAGAAATATGATGCACGTCAGCATGGAGCATAACCAAAATACAGCAGAATTCAACACTATACCTATCCTCTCATGGTTTGATAAATTCAGGAAACCAATACAGCTTTGTTATACCAGATGTTTTTATTGCACAGTGGACACCATACAAACATGGGATTCCTAATATGTTATTCAGCTATTACCGGTTAAGAGAAATGTATTACCAAGCAAATGATCTGACTGTTATTTAAGTAAAATGTCACAAACCATGTCACAAACCTTTCTATTAATGCAGAGGTATCATCAGCTGACATTATGTGCCAATCCAGACTTCTAGGAACGCCTCCTAAAGCAGAATGTGATGGGCTTCAATGCCACTCTCAAAGGAAAAGGCAAAACTTGCGTGTAATTTCAGCTGCTTTTATCTGTGCTGAATTTTTGGCTATGTGGTTCTCATTGAAGGTCACCTCTGCATTTTTTTAATCTTGTGCATATTTGGAATTTTCCAGGTTAGTTATAGGCTTAGTTTAAGGCCATATACTGTATGCCATCATAGCAAACACAAATAACTTTGACAATAAATATCTGGAAAACGTAAAAACATTTTTTAATATTATTAAGATAAAGGTGATCTGATGCTGCACTTTACATTGGATTTTTCAAATTTGCTCTGAATGTATTTGTTTGTATTAGGCATTCCTGTGTGGCGATCTGATAAAGTGGATAAGTGGGCAACAGGAGCATCTAGATAAAAATGACAGTACTATCCAACATTTTCCTTGAGCAGGAGTTGCATCTATTTAAAAAAAGACTTATGAGCTCTGAGCACTTTTCTATGTGTTGGATACCACTAGACGGCAAAATTATAGTCTTACAAAAGAAAAGATTTTATACTCACCTCTCCAGTGGCCCATGTCTTCTACATTCATATAGTACATTCATACAGTGCTGCATCCTCTGTAGGTCTCTTTGGCGTTCAACACTTCTGGGAGCGTCGGAGGTTTGTGTCCCCCACTGTGCATTGTGTTTCCATGCTCTGACCTCTATGACATTACCGAGTGCAGCATGGATGGATTGACGGTATCCGACAATTCATACTGCAGATATCTAACACTCCCAGAAGCTTTGAACACTGAAGAAAATGATGGAGGCTGCAGGGTTGGAACTGAGATAAGGTAGGGCATATGGGCACTTGGAAAGGTAAGTAAAGGAACTCTGCTTTTGCGGGACATATTCAACTGAAAATGTTTGCAGTCTGCCAGACTTGCTTTAAAGCTGACCGCTGGGCATAGCTCTGCTCCAATCAGGGCTTGGGTTAGTTTAAAGAAAATCCTAAAGTGGTTCTAAAGCTAGAGATTTTTTTTTACCTCAATGCATTCCCTGCATTGAGGTAAACAAATGTCCCAGTGGAAGTATTGCCCTCTCACCCCTCCTTATATTTACCTGAGTCCTCTCTTGATTCAGCACTGTGTCCATGTGCAGCGGCGCTGGTCTCTCTCTCCTCACAGGACACAGAAGCAGCAGCAGAAGCCACTGGCTCCTGCTGCTGTCAATTAAATCCTTTGAGCAGAGAATGGGGGACAAACACAGCCCAGATCGGGAGAAAACCGCAGAAAGTGGCTTCCTATGGTGGCGCGCTGAGAAGAGGAGGAGCCTGTTGTGCTAGCGGGGGATTCTTAAAGAGGAGGTTCAGGGCTGCTCTGTGCAAAACCATTGCACAAAGCAGGTAAGTACAAGTTTATTATTTAAAAACTTTTACATCATGTTTAAGTGACGTGCGGAGTCCTGAGTCTTTACTTTTTCATTGCAGAGGAGAAACGTCCACATCACTGCCTGAGTAATATGGGCAATGCCAATTTACTGCTATGAAGCAGGGTTGTCAGTCTACTAGATTGTAAGCTCTAACGAGCAGGGCCCTCTGATCCCCCCTGTATTGATTTGTATTGTAAGTGCACTGTCTGCCCTCATGTTGTAAAGCGCTGCGTAAACTGCTGGCGCCATAGGCGTGCGCAGGGGTTGTGACAGGTGTGCCTGGGCACACGCTAATCACCCCATGCAGCATAGATTCCCCCTGCTGATATTTCACAAAAGCACCCCAACAGGCCTCTTGAAAAAATTGTAAAAAATTATTTAAAAAAATAAAATAATAAAAATAAAAATCTACTGACATTGTCCACTGCCCTACTAACACCGCTCATGTTTTAATACATTTTAAAATGTTTTTTACCTTTATTACTAAGTGTGTGTGTGTGTGTGTATACAGTATGTATATACAGATTTCATATATATAAATACACACACGTACGTGTTTATACTTTGGGGTGCACACCCTAATGCAAAAGGCTGCGTACACCAATGACTGGCGCTATATAAATCCTGTATAATAATAATACACAGTGTGATGGTTTTACAAGGACAAACAGTTGGTATGGCCATAGAGATATAGATAGAGGATGTAGGGGCGTAACAAAATGCTTCAAGAAGAAGTTTTTTTTTTAAGTGGTTGTAAACCCTTACAAATACCCAATGAAGTTACAAACCTCAGGTGATACACAGAGATTAAACAAATCCTCCTACATAAATTGTACCTGTTTATCTGCAGTCGTCTCTCTTCTACAGCTGTTCAAAATTCAGAATTTATAAAGCTTTTCTGAGGTGTGAGAAAAAAGGGGACAGAGACCTGAAGTTACACTCTGCAGAGCTCAGTGAGGAGAGCTCCGAGAGCCCTCTTTCACACAGCACACAGGGACAGAGCTGAGACTGTCAATCAGCTTGAGCTCCCTCCTCTGTCACCTTTTTTCTCTTGGTGTCAGGAATACTCATTGGGAGTGATTTATGCTGATAGCAGAGGAACAGAGCAGCAGACAGAAATTGCACCTAGGGGTTGATTTACTAAAGGAAAATCCACTCTGCACTACAAGTGCACTTGGAAGTGCAGTCGCTGTAAATCTGAGGGGAAGATCTGAAATGAGGGGAAGCTCTGCTGATTTTATCATCCAATCATGTACAAGCAAAAATGCTGTTTTTTATTTTCCTTGCATGTCCCTCTCAGATCTACAATGACTGCACTTCCAAGTGCACTTCCAAGTGCACTTGCAGTGCAAGTGCAAAGTGGATTTGCCTTTAGTAAATAACACCCCCCGGCTCTTAACTGAGACAAGTACACACTATAAAGAGATATGCTTTGTTCGTATTGTGTATCTGAGATTTACAACCACTTTAAAGACATTGCATGGGTGAAAAGGCAATGGGGGGGAGAGCTTTAACCTCCCTGGCGGTATTCCCGAGTCTGGCTCGGGGTGGAATTTTAGAACCAAAAGCGGTAACCCCGAGCCAGACTCGGGATCGCATCGCAGGATCCAGGAAGAGCTTACTTACCTTGTCTCCTGGATCCTGCGATGTCTCCCCGCAGTGTGAGCGGCTCGTCCTCCGCTCGATTCATCACTGAGCCGAGCTCCGTTCCCTGTGAGCGTTGTGACGCATGGGGACGGAGAACGGCGCCAAATTCAAAAAGTGAAACACACACAATACATATACAGTACACTGTAATCTTAGATTACATTACTGTATGAAATTATTTCACCTCCCTTTTGTCCCTAGTGGTTTCTCCAGTGCCCTGCATGCAGTTTTATATTATATATACTGTTCTTTCTGCCTGGAAACTGGAGATTGTCCATAGCAACCAAAACTGTCCCTTTACATCAAAAGTGGTTTTAGACCAGCTAGAAAACAGCGATAATAAATTAGAACACTTGCAGAATTGAGTGCTAGTGATTTGTGGGGAGATCCGTCATCAAACACTGAAAAGTAATGACAGCGACAATTCTGCAACTGAGCAAATTTTAGTGTTTTTGATTTGATTACATTATTGAATAATTTTTATTATTATTATATTATTATTTGGTATAATTATTTATAGTTATTTATTATATTATAATTTATGCATTTGTGTTTCAAACTTTATCATACCCGGGATGTCTACTAGACTCTGGTTTGGACAGATTTAAGTGAGTTATTCCTAAGAATTACAGGCCTACAATATAAAACGACAAATTTCTATGCAAAATAATTGTACCGCTTTCAGCATCAAAAATATGAAATAATCATACCGCCAGGTAGGTTCACATCTATCTGTAAAAACATATTTGCCTATTTTACTGTGTCTTTTAATGTGTGTTGAATAACATTGCTTTTTATGCATTGTTTTGCAATTCTTTACATTGCATGCATTAAATGCAAAGGTGTGAGTGGAACCTAATTCCACCCAAAACTATTGTTTCATTTTGGATAAAGTGAGGAAGGCTTAGAACCCCTGTCAGGTTCTTACCACAATGTGCTGCTCTGTAACAGAGATTTCTCCATGTTTACTATCATGGTGAGAACATTTTCATCAGTTATCTGAATATCTGGAACAGGGACAGAAACAGCAATAAAAGAAAACTAGCAATGAAGAGAAAACCAGCACACAGAGAAGTAGATTCTGAAGTAG